>NC_084797.1:70546367-71171367 GCF_963169125.1 Humulus lupulus
AGAAGTCAAAGAACTCAAATAATACAATCAGTTAGAATACTAACCACTTAGAATTGAGATTGAATTGACCTATGGTTAACTATATGATATGACTCTAATAGATAATAACAATCTGTTTACTTATCTTATCAACTGTCAATATTGGTCATGTCCGATGTAACAAATACATCCGATCTTATCTACTTTGCTAATGTTCTGGAAAGAACATAACACTATAATGTGTAAGTAGATCATATCGTAGATTGGCAAGTCGGTGTAAATCTTGTGTACTGACTAATCTTAGGACTAACTTATTTTTGAACATATAATCATATTTATATTCCACTATGATTACGTCACTATAAATACGATTAGCTATATGCTCGGGATTTAATAGAATTTTATATTAAACAAATAATCATGAAAATAAAACAAGTGAGCAAAGTGATTGACCAAGTCAAAAAATGATTTCTATTCTTTTATTGATAATAAAATGAGATTACAAAGAATTTGGGTTTTAATGAGGGCATAAAACCCCAACATATCTATCTCTTGTTTTAACTACTGAACATATCTTTTCTGAGTATTTCTGCTCGTTCTTGCTATATGGGGTCCCCCAGTGATGGTTATTATATCTTCTCCATCAATTGGGAGAGGTCGATTATCCTCCCTCGTAGGGGGTATGTCAACATGAGGTTGTTGCGCAGGCTGGGACGAAGCTGCCTTTTGGTTGCATATTACCTCAAGTCGCTTGAATGGAACTTGATTCTCATTCGCCACATATATATTCTCCCGAGTTTCTGTGAGTTCGATATACACAATGTAAATGGAGATATATTTATCTCCCTTTTTCTTTTTATTCCCGTCCGCCTCGGGGTTATTTCCTTCATTTTTCTTCCACTTGGAAGAATTGTGTAACAACCCAAATTTGCTAATAAGGCTTAAGGGCCTTTATTAGTGTGCTTGGAGGGCATAATAGGAATTATGTGTGGTTTTAATGATTAAGATGCATGATTATGATTTAAAGCATGTTATATGATTATTTGAATATTTGAGATGCATGACTATGTGTATTAGTATGCATATAGGCCCTGATTAGGTTAGAAGGGCATAATCGTAATTTCGGCCATTATGGGCATAACTGCATTGATATATGTGATAATTTTCGAGACCACATTATTATGTGGATATATCTGTGATCTGTGACTCGAGACGATCCTAGTGAGCAAAGTCATGGTGGGGATTTATACCCGGCTCGGGGTGAGCTTAGGGGTATAAATGGGAATTTAGTAAATATGTTGGGGTCTATTTTGATATTGAGGAATATTATTGGTGATTAGTTAGGTATCGGGAGTTAAGCGGGAAATATTAGAGACACTCGAGGAGTTAGCAGGAATTGGGTGAAATGAGTAAAATGCCCCTAAGTGGATTAAAGGGTTTAGACTTAATAGGGAGGGCATAATAGTCATTTGGCTTACAGGAGTTAAGTTTTACCAAGGCTTTATGTTAGTGGGAATTGTAGAAAGTTATAGAAGTCTGAGAGAGAAGGAAAAGAAAGAAAAAGGAAAAGAAGGAAAAGCAGAGAAGTTTTCCCTGAGTCGGTTTGTGCTTTTATCACCACTGTTCTTCATTCTTTTTGGAGTAAAATTAAGAGGAGAGCTAGGTCAATTAAGCTACAAGGTTTCTGAGCTAAGCTTGAGGATTTGGCAAGGGTTTAGCAAGGTTAGGCCATCACTTGAGGTAAGGTTCTGTAAATTCTTTAGTTGTTGGTTTTGGTTTTTGAACTGTGGTGTGTAAGCTGGGTTTGATGGGGACTTTGGGAAATTCAGGGCAAAGGTTAAGGAAGAGCAAGCTAAGGAGGTGTAAAGGTTGTCTTGAGGTCGAAGCTCCATTAAAGGTATGTGTACGTCCTGTTTTTCCCACGGGCTGATTAGCGAGCCGAGCTGCGGCCTAATCATAGTTATCTCGTGGACGTCCTGCAAACTGGAGCTTCTGTCATTAGGTCGTACCTACTTAGCTCGAGGAAACTCAAGGGTTCGCCAAGATTGCACAAGACTTGACCCCGAATTCTGAAGGCCTATGGTCGAGTTAAGTATCCAGCTCGCGGTACGAACTGGGTATGAAGGCTGTGACTCTTTGTAAAGTCAACACACGCAAGGTAAACGTGCATATATCAAACATCACGTGTCTGATATGCCCCTGACCTCTCGGACACGCAGCAGGAACGTGCGTATTCAGACACCCACGACTGGGTTGGGCCGTGCGGCCCATTATCTCCTTACCTATCGATTTGACCATACTAATGTGTCAGGTTTAGGAATTAATCATGAATGTCACAGAGTTGATGTAATAGATAAGAGGGTCACGGGATGACCTTCTTACCAACTCCCAGGTGCCTTCTCCTATAAATATGGAGACCCTGGGACTTAGTAAGGGTTGGATTCTCTATTGTAAAAAAGGCCCTGTAATCAAATATCCAGTATAGAGCAATAATACTGACTAGTGGAGTAGAAGGATTTTACCCTTTGAACCACTCAAAAATGTGTCTTGTGTCACCTCTTTCCTTTTCTAAGATCTTATATCTATTTCGGTTCACACTTAGCACTAATCCCTTTCTCTTCATTTCTTAATTACCTGTTGGCGAAGAACCGCGTCAACAGTTTGGTGCTTTAATTGAGAGCAAGTCCGATTCAGTGCTGTCGCAAACATCCGACTATGGTGACAACTTGATCCAGGCACGTTAACGAAATAGAGCAACATGGTGGACAGGAGGCTCATCGTACTGCCATCCTTGGTGAACAAGTTCCTGAAGTCCAGCAGCGACCAGGAAAGCAGCCGGTGGGCCAAGATGATACTGGTAGTTCGGCGCCTCGACCACCTAATCCGAACCCCTGTTACTATACTGCGGTGGAGATGGAGAACGCTCAGCTGAGGAACCAGTTAGAAACAACTAGTCAGCAGAATAAGGATATGCTGGCCCGACTACCCCCTCTCATAACCGACGCTAACGTCGGAGAGAGGCAAGGTGAGGCTTCTAAGTCTCGCCGGGATAATCAGTCCAGGCGTAGCCGCTCAGACAGACTTCTAACGCCCAACTCCATCCCTTCATCACACCATCGAGAAGCAGATTCCAGAGGAATGCCTAGAGCCGAGCAATAGCAATACAGCCGTTCGGTCAGGACATCGACTCCTAGCTCCCAACCATCCTCGAGGACGCCCAGAAGATCTCGAGGAAATTCTCAAAGGAGATCCAGAGCGGGCTCACGACATCAGCCCGTTCCCAACAACCATCATGCGCCTCGTCCAGATCGCCAGGCGCAGGACCAGCAGGTTGGCAAGGCCGAAAGGCCCCCACCAAACTTGATCCGTCCTGACGGAACTAGGATAGCCTCCCCAGTCAGGCATCCTCCTTCTCCAATCAGATACCCGTCTCCTCCTCGGCCCGTCCGAGACATCCCAACCTATGGGAGTAGTAGGATAAATCCGCCATCGGCAGGACCTTCCCGGCATAGCAGGGCGCCGAGGGAAAGCCCAGATCCTTAGCACCAGAGGCAGACTACAAGCCTATCTAGCAGGAGCCATTGGACCGACAGTCGCCGGAGTGATCTCTCTGGGGGAGACCTGCGCCAGCGTCTGAGTTCGGCGCAAAGTCATCAAACCACCCAGGGAGGCGACCTGCGAGATCGCCTCAACTCTCATAGAGGGGAACAAGCAGGAGGAGATGGCCATGCTCGCTCAAGGGGGGCTCTGTCCGAAGTACGTAACGGGGGGAATGTCCCAAATAACCTATCTCAACATAGGAGGGGCAATAACCCACCAAATATGTACAATGGGTCCGGAGCTGTTGAACAGCCCCGGAATAACCAAGGACATCAGGACCAAACCCTCGAGCGCTTGACTTAGATGGAGGAGCTGATGAGGAAGCTCCTATCAGAAAAAGAAAAAGACGAATATGATTCAGGGGACGAGATGGAACTCTTCGCCCCCAGTATAGCAGCAACGGCGTACCCATCTGGTTTCCGTATGCCCCACTTGTCAAAGTTCAATGGGGACGGAGACCCATCGGACCATCTAGGGATGTTCAACACCCTGATGATGGCCCACAACATTGGCCCCGAGCTGAGATGTTTAATCTTCTCTTCCACACTGACTGGGCCTGCCAGGCAGTGGTTCAAGCAAAGTAAAAGACAGTCAATCAGTTCCTGGAAGACCTTCTCAGCTGACTTCAAAAGGGCATTCGGAGCCTCTCAGGCCGCCCTTGTTCAGGCCGACTCCCTGACTAACGTGAGGAAGCAGCCCGGTGAGACTCTGAAGGCCTATCTGAGCAGATTCACGAACGTTGCTGCTCGAGCCAGAGACGCGGATGATAGCTCCAAGCTCATGGCCATGAGAACTGGAATCCTCGTCGGAGGAGATCTCTGGAAGGATATACAAAGGAAGGGAGTCAGCTCGGTTAACGAATTCCTTAACAGAGCCCAAGAATGGATCAACTTGGAAGAAGCCGAAGCTTCAGCTGTAGGAACTAGCCAGGTCCCCGAGCAGCCCGCTGGAGTGGGGACGGAGGTCATGGCAGCGACCCAAAACGTCACATAGAACAACCAGCCCGGTGGAGGCAAAAGAAAGGGAAATGGCGAAAACAGTCTGCACGGCCAAAAGAAGAACAAATCCATAGACAAGTTTAAGCCCGTCTTTGCAAATTATACCGAGCTAACCTAGTCTAGGGAGAATATCTTCCTAGCCAACTCTACTCGAGTCCCTTGGAAGAGGCCGGAGCCATTAAAGCACCACAAGGGGAAGAGAGACACTTCTAAATTTTGCCGTTTTCATAACGACGTCGGCCACAATACCGACGATTGCAGACACCTAAAAGACGAGATCGAGACTCTCATCCGAGCTGGCCCCTTGGCTCAATACGCACGGAACAGGGTTCCAGCAAACCGACCTGCTCCGGATGTCCCGGCCAGTCAGCCCGGGTCTCGGTTAGATCAGGATATCCCTCCCCCTGTTGTAGGGGGGGAGATATCCACCATCTCTGGAGGTCTGCACATGGCCGGCACGAGCAGAGGTGCCCAGACGAGATACGTGAATGAACTAAAGGCTCATAACGGAGTGGAGTTCGTTCCGGAACAGCGTCAGTCAAAGCAACAACGATTGGAAAGGCAACCAATCATTTTTACGAAGGAAGATGCAGGCCATGTCCAGTTCCCTCACAATGATCCTCTGGTCGTAGCAGTCCAGCTCGCCAACCGGAGGGTGAGCAGGGTACTAATAGACAATGGGAGTTCGGTGAACCTTTTATTCCGATCCACCTTAGAGAAGATGGGTTTGACTGTCGCCGAGCTGAAGGCAACCTCCATGATGTTGTATGGTTTTTCGGGAGAAGGATCAGCAGCGATTGGGACAATCGAGTTGGTGATCACCCTAGGTGAAGGGTCTCGGACAGTCTCCAAACTCCTCGAGTTCGTGGTCATTGACTGCTCCGCTGCCTACAACACCATTTTGGGCCGTCCTACGCTCATAGCCTTCGAGGCCGTCACGTCCATTCGCCACCTCTCAATGAAATTCCCTACTTCAACGGGAATCTACACTGTCCATGGCGATCAGCTCGCTACCAGGGAATGCTACAGCATTTCCATGAAGGGAAAGTCTAAACCTGGGCAGCTGGCAATGGCCATTCAAGGTGAAGAGGAATCTCGGGAACCCTTAGCGGATCCTGAGATTGAAAAACCTCAAAATGCCGAGGGGGAAAATGTCGTCTTAAGTGAGGATATTGACCCCCGAATAGGCGAGGACAGATCCAAGCTCCAGGCAATAGAGGAGCTCGAGGAAGTGAACATTGATCCGCAGAATCCGTCACGAATGGTCAGGCTCGGGAAAAACCTCTGTGGCCAGAGGAAGGCGGAGCTGACTACGTTTCTGCAGGATAACTTGGACGTATTTGCATGGTCGCACGAGGACATGGTGGGAATTAGCCCGAGTGTCATCATGCACACACTTCACCTGGATAAAAGTGTTCCTGCCAAGTCCCAGAAGAGAAGGCGTTTAGGAACCACTCGAGCTGAAGCCCTAGAGGAAGAGGTATCCCGGCTTAAGAAATGCTGCTTTATCCGTGAAGCCAAGTTTCCAATATGGATTGCCAACCCCGTGCTGGTTCCAAAGCCTAATGGGAAATGGCAGACCTGCATCGATTTCTCCGACCTGAATAAAGCCTGCCCCAAGGATTGCTTCCCATTGCCCAGGATCGACCAGTTGGTGGATGCCACGGCGGGTCACGAGCTCATGTCCTTTATGGACGCGTACTTGGGCTACAATCAGATCGCGATGAATCCGGCGGACCAGGAGCACACCAGCTTCATGACCCCAACTAACGTCTATTGTTACAAGGTCATGCTGTTCGGTCTGAAGAACGCCGGAGCTACCTACCAAAGGCTAGTAAATAGAATGTTCGCAGACCAGATTGGAAAGAACATGGAAGTGTACGTTGATGACATGCTAGTCAAGTCAAATATTGCCGATAACCATGTTTCCGACCTGGAAGAATGTTTTAAGATACTACAGGAATATGGCATGAGGCTAAATCCACAGAAATGCACTTTTGGAGTCGCGTCAGGGAAATTCCTGGGGTTCATAGTCAATACCCGAGGAATCGAGGCAAACCCCGACAAGATCAGATCCCTGCTCAAACTTCCTTCTCCCAGGTCGCAAAAAGATGTCCAAGGCCTGACAGGAAGGGTGGCGGCCCTGAACCGGTTCATTTCCAAGTCCACCGATAAGTGTTTGCCCTTCTACAACCTGCTCCGAGGTAACAAGATGTTCGAATGGTCAGTAGAGTGCGAAAGCGCATTCCTCGACCTGAAAGCACATCTGGTTGAGCCGCCCGTGCTATCCAAACCAAAGGCAGGAGAGCCTCTTTTTCTCTACCTGGCTGTCACTGAGGACGCAGCAAGTGCCGTACTGGTACGAGAGGAGGACCAAGTTCATAAACCAGTCTACTACATCAGCAAGAGACTTCTCGGGGCTGAGTCCCGATACCTGCTGATGGAGAAATTGGCGTTCTGCCTTATCACGGCTTCGCGAAAGCTCAGGCCGTACTTCCAGTCCCACTCGATTCACGTCATGACCGATCAACCTTTAAGGCAGGTTTTGCAAAAACCTGAAGCATCGAGACGTTTGTTAAAGTGGGCCGTCGAGCTTAGTCAGTTCGAAATTCTGTACACTCCGCGAACTGCTATAAAAAGTCAGGCCCTGGCCGATTTTATGGCAGAATGCACGGGATTCCAGGAGGATCCCGTAGAGAACTCACCCCAAATCAGCTCGCCCCAGGCTTCGTGGAGGATCTTTGTAGATGGTTCGTCCAACGAGAACGGCTCCGGAGCTGGAATCATTCTGATATCCCCTGAGGGACATAGATTCCACTCGGCGCTAAGATTCGGATTCAAAGCCTCCAACAACGAGGCCGAGTACGAAGCTTTGCTAGCGGGATTGAGGATAGCCCATGAGTTAAAGGCTAGCTCCATCCAGTGCTTCAGTGACTCCCAGCTCGTGGTCAACCAGGTTCTGGGCGAATATCAAGCACGGGGACCCAAGATGGTCGCCTATCTGGCAAAGGTAAAAGTTGAGCTATCCGTGTTTGAGCGAGGCTCGATCTAACAAATACCTCAGGAGCAGAACGCTAACGCAGACGCTCTCGCCAAGCTCGCCACCTCTGCAGAAATGGAGACCTTGAGGCTAGTACCAGTTGAATTCTTGGAGAAACCAAGCGTAGAAGATATCAGGATGGAGGTCGAGATGATCGATGCCAGGCCGACCTGGATGACCCCCATCCTTGAGTATCTTGCCGAAGGCAAGCTTCCTGAAGGGTGTAACGATGCACGGCGAGTCATGTACCAAGCTCCTAGGTACACGATAATCGATGGGGTGTTGTACCGACGTGGGCACTCCCTACCTCTCCTCCGGTGTGTTCTTCCAGGCGAGGCAAAGGCCATCCTGCAGGAAGTGCACGAAGGATTTTGCGGAGACCACACTGGGGGGCAGAGCTTGGCCTTAAAAGTCCTGAGGTAGGGGTAATACTGGCCAACTCTATCCAAGGACTCGATCTCATACGTGAAGAAGTGCGACAGGTGCCAGCGATTCGCCGCAGTTTCCCGAGCTCCTCCAGTCGAGCTGAAGATGATCTCATCCCCATGGACGTTTGTTGTTTGGGGGATAGACTTGGTTGGCGCCCTCCCCACTGGAAAAGGCGGGGTCCGTTACGTCGTGGTAGCCATCGACTACTTCACTAAGTGGGCTGAGGCAGAACCTTTGGCAACGATAACGTCCAAAAAGGTGCTGGACTTCGTGATTAAAAGCATCATCTGTCGTTTCGGCCTACCCAAGAAGATCGTTTCCGACAACGGCACCCAGTTCGACAGTGACCTGTTCACCGAGTTTTGCGAGAGGCACGGAATTGTGAAAAGTTTCTCCTCCGTGGCATATCCTTAGGCGAATGGCCAGGTCGAAGCTGTCAACAAGACCCTAAAGGCGAGCCTCAAGAAGAGATTAGACGAAGCAAAGGGGGTCTGGCCAGAACAGCTCCCCCAGGTCCTATGGGCATATCGGACCTCACATCGGACTCCTACGGGTCATACTCCCTTTTCCCTAACCTTTGGGAGTGAAGCAATCCTCCCCGTGGAAATTAAGGTGCTTTCGCATAGATTCCAGTCTTACGACCAAGATCAAAACCACGAGCTCCTGTGCAATTCCCTCAATCTAGTTGATGAAAGGTGAGAGGATTCGCAACTCCAGCTCGCCCATTATCAGCAGAAAATCACTCGCTACTTCAATGCCAAGGTCAAAAAGCGGGCCTTCAGCGTCGACAACCTGGTCCTAAGGAGAGTTTTCCTGGCCGGGAAAGATCCCAAAGATGGAGTTTTGGGACCAAACTGGGAAGGACCATACCAGGTCATCGAAATCATTAAGGAGGGACCTTATAAGTTAGCCCGGCTTAATGGAGGGGCGGTCCCGCGCACTTGGAACGCCATCCACTTAAAGAAATATTATCAGTAATTCACTTGTAAGGCTTGGAAGGCCACCTTTTATGTATTAATGAGAATAATTTTTTATGTATGTTTGCAAGTGTAATCTAAAGTAACCACGAAAGACCCTTTCCCAGTTACTTGGGGGGCATATGGTACCTGGATATAACCAGGTCTCCTTAATGACTTGGAAGTTGATTCATATCGATTGACCGTTGTTTTTCTTAAAAAACATGAGATATTGATAAGGATTAACGCAAACTAAGTCCTATCCTGGTCTTAACCAGGTCATAAAGCTTAGAAGTTGATTTAAATCTATTGATCGTTGTTCTTCTTAAATAGCCCGAGATATGGATAAAAGTTAACGCGAACTAAGTTTTCAAATTAAGTTCCTGGTCTTAACCGGGTCATAAAACTTAGAAGTTGATTTAAATCTAATGATCGTTGTTCTTCTTAAAGAGCTCGAGGTATGGATAAAAGTTAACGCGAACTAAGTTTTCAAATTAAGTTCCTGGTCTTAACCGGGTCATAAAGCTTAGAAGTTGATTTAAATCTATTGATCGCTATTCTTCTTAAAGAGCTCGAGATATGGATAAAAGTTAACGCGAACTAAGTTTTCAAATTAAGTTCCTGGTCTTAACCGGGTCATAAAACTTAGAAGTTGATTTAAATCTATTGATCGCTGTTCTTCTTAAAGAGCTCGAGATATGGATAAAAGTTAACGCGAACTAAGTTTTCAAATTAAGTTCCTGGTCTTAACCGGGTCATAAAACTTAGAAGTTAATTTAAATCTATTGATCGCTGTTCTTCTTAAAGAGCTCGAGATATGGATAAAAGTTAACGCGAACTAAGTTTTCAAATTAAGTTCCTGGTCTTAACCGGGTCATAAAGCTTAGAAGTTGATTTAAATCTATTGATCGCTGTTCTTCTTAAAGAGCTCGAGATATGGATAAAAGTTAACGCGAACTAAGTTTTCAAATTAAGTTCCTGGTCCTAACCGGGTCATAAAACTTAGAGGTTGGTTTAAGTCTATGGATCGTTGTTCTCCCTAAAGAGCTCGAGATATGGAAAAAGATCAGCATAAACTAAGTTTTTCAAGAAATTGTAGCCGAAGTGCGTAAAGGCAAAAAAGAGATGATCAATTAAAAGCGTTAAAGCAAATTGTCTCGAGGTGAAAGCACCTCGTGCAAAGGTTACATAAAAATTATTTAAAAAATATTTGGGGGCACAAGAAAAGAAATGCCCTAAGCTCCGCCAGGTGGGCCCTTGGAGGTCGCCGTCTCGCCTTGCTCAGCTGTGCCAGAACCATCCCCGGTCTCCGAGGGCGCCTCTTTATCAAGGCGAGCTTGGAACTTCACCAGCAAGCGCTCCCAGAGGCTCGCTGACATGAAGGAGAAGTCCGCATCTGGATTGTAGGCCCAGCAGTGGTAGAACAGATCTTCCATGGAATTTTCCGAAGTTGTCCGCTCAGCCTCTAGGGCAGCCTGGACCTCAGTCTTCGCGGCGTCTAGGTCCGTCCTCGAGGTGGCAAGGGAGGTCTCAAGCTCTTGGACCTTCAAACGAGTTTTCTCCAGCTCGACCTACGAGGCCGCCAGGGCATCCTTGGCCGCCTGTAGGGTAGTCTGATGCTCATCCCTCATGTCCTCGAGCTGAGTTTTGGTCCTGATGATGCTCCGGTGAAGGGCGACAACGCTCTACGAAGACGGAAAGACGATTGCCTTAGAAGAAAAATAAAAATAGGGCAAAATATAACAATGTAAAAAACCGCAAAAAGGTTAAGGTTAGCTTACCGTCATGGCCATGCCTAGTGAAGATTCCAGCACGCCCACCGGGCTCATTGTCTCGATGGCCCGGAGCTCCTTCTCGGTGAACTTGTATATGTGGCTGACGACGTAGTTCGCCGACTCATACACCGTTCCCCGAAAGGCCTCGGGGATCTTCTCCAGGTCCTGGGGATTGACTGGGATGCATACATCGGAAGGTACGATGGCCGATGTCCCGACCTCCGTTCCCACATCCCGGGCAGCGAGTGGAGCTCGCGGAGCCGGTGGAGGCATATTGCTTCCCCCTGCAGCAGGAAGGACCGCTCCCGCGACCTGTGCAGCTGGGGATTGATCCTTCTCCTTCGCAGGGGACTTGGTGGGTGTCCCGGCGGCGTTCTTGGACGTCCGGAGCCTCTTCGCTCTTGGCCCCGCGGCGGCGTTCCCTTCGAAAACCGCACCTCGCAGGCTCTCCTCGGGCTGAGACATATCTTCTGCCAAGGCAAAAACATGGTTAGTACGAGAATTAACGATCATGCAAAAAAAAAAGCGAAGGGATAAAGAAAAATGCTAGTATGTGTACTAAGGGAATCCTACCCCCTGGGCTAGAAGAAGAATCTAAGTCGATTACTTCCCGAGCTGGCGCAAGTTCTGGGTTCGGGTCTGACTCAGGGCTAGATTCCTCTACATATTGCCTAATCCCTAGAGCTGCGACGCCCCTTTAGAGTGAGGGCCATGTACGAAGGTTGGTCCCATACTCCTCAAATAGCATCGACCTAAAGGCTAGGGTGTTATCTACTACTATGGTACCCCTAGGCCGGCTATCTTGATAGTCCAGCACAAGCCGGTCAACACAATGGAGCAGGGTTGTGTTCAGGTCCGGATCGCTTCGGTGACGATGGAAGAGCTGCCTAGGATTGAACCTAGCCAGCCAGGGGTCTGCTGTGGCCCTATCTAGACTCCTAAACATGTAAGGGTTACCTTGGCCAAAAGGACCCGCGGCTGCTCCGGATTGGATCCTCTCCTCGCCCGTCCCCGGGATGATCTCCAAGGTCTGCTTCCTATTCCTCACGAGGGGAACTTCGTCGCCCTCATCCTCCTCATCCTCGTCTTCCGCGACCTCCTCCACGATGATGGTCTGGTGTCGCGAGCTGGGGGAAGACCCCGGGGCCTCCTGAGGTTTGGGAAAATTAGCTTGCAGGCCACCATCGTCTCATCCGTTACGAGCGCGCGGTAATCTTTCTCACTGGGGGGCAAGCCCGCCAGTGTCTCATATTGGGCCCCGAGGGTCACAGATTTCTCTGTGATGGCTGCATGATTGGTCTAAGTCAGAAAAGGATATGGGAGGAGCAAAAGCGACCCTTAACTTCCGAGCTAAGGATAAAAAAAAAACAAACACTTACGAGGGCGATTGAAGTAGTGGAGCTCGCAGTTTCTGAACCCCGTCGACATGAAGAACTGGTCCTTGAAGTCGTTGGGGTGGCTGGGCAGCTCGATGACCGTAGCCGAATTGGGAAATCGGGTTAAGTAGTAAAACCCGTCGCCTCGCCCCCGCTGGTCCGGGCTAGCCTTGAGGTAGAAAAAGTATAAGATGTCCGCAAGAGTGGGGACCTCCCACTCATGCTTCTGAAACAAGTATTTCAACCCCACCAGCAAGCGATAGGAGTTGGGGGGGAGCTGAAATGGGGCCAACCCCACGTAATTAAGGAAATCATCAAAATACTGATCTAGCGGGAGGAAGGCCCCCGCCTTAAAGTGTTCGCCGCTCCAGGCCGCGAACGACTCATCGAGCGGCGCACAGCTCCGCTCGCCCTCTACGGCAGGTCGGGCCACCACGGATACTCTCCCCAGGGCGATGTTGTGGGAGAGAAATATTTTGTTGATCTTCGTCTGGTCGATGACCTTTGAGACGATCCTCTCCACCTCAAAGAAGGCATCGGGGGTGACCTCGACCTCCTGCTCCACCGCCGGCCCAAAGTTGGGGATTGGGGAGTCCGGCATCACCGCCTTTCCTTTGTCCTGCTGTTAGGCCGAGCTGCTGACGGTCTTCTTGGGGGCGTTCCTTTTCGGTGCCATCTGGTCGCCTAACGAACAACAGAAAACATTTCAGAAAAGGCGACCCAAGCGTGAGGAAAAATCAAATGTTGTTTGCACGAGCTGAGGTAAGCCCAGCCCGTGGAGAATGGGACCACGTGGTTCGATGAACACGCGCCTGTGCTCCTAACAGATCCCCGATTACTCGGAATTCGTGTGTCAGGAGGGTCAGGATAGAATTTTCCTTGGGGGAAAAGTTTCAGTAGGCAAAAAAATGCAAAACCGCTTGTGAAGCGTGTTCCCTAAGCTACCCGGTTTTGCACCCAAAAGTTCCAAAACTCCTACCCATAAATTTTCCCCAGAAAAAGCATCCTGTAAACCATACTCTTAAACGATTTCCTACAGCAAAGATACCCTAGCCTAAAAAGGGGCTTTCACCCTTCATATCGAAAAAACGCAGTAAAACCATGCATGCGGCTATAGTAAAATATTTACCTAAGCTACAGTGAAATATATTTCCAAAACACACATGGTCAGGAAACTTACAGTGTTTGACTGGGAGGCGAATAAAGGTATTGCCTGGGTGAAAGCTTCGTCGGAGTATCGGCTTCCAAAGCTTTGAAGAAATCCTGACGTCTGAGCCTCTTGAACGCTGAGTATAGCAGTCACCGAGAAGAGGTTTTTTTCGTCTGAGATGAAGAGAGAAGAAGAAGAGATTCGGAAAAATTTCAAATGAAAGGGTGGCCCGTGCGTAGGGTGGCCACCCCTTTTTATATACGTGAAGGGTCACGTGTAGAGGGCCATTGGATGGCCCTGATGAGGGATCCGAGGCCCTCCACTCGAAATACGAAACGACGGCTGAGCATGGGCTAGGCCATTTAATGCGGTTCTCGTAAGGCGTACCGTCACCAACCACGATGTTCCACGTATCAGGCGCCTGCGTAAGAGGTGGAATATGAAGACTTCATGGGGAAGCCTAAAAGCCCCTACTGCAGTCTTACCCGACATGGCATACCATGAGCAGGGGCTTGGGGGGTAGATGTACGCCCTGTTTTTCCCACGGGCTGATTAGCGAGCTGAGCTGCGGCCTAATCATAGTTATCTCGTGGACGTCCCGCAGACCGGAGCTTCTGTCATTAGGTCGTACCTACTTAGCTCGAGGAAACTCAAGGGTTCGCCAAGATTGCACAAGACTTGACCCCGGATTCTGAAGGCCTATGGTCGAGTTAAGTATCCAGCTCGCGGTACGAACTGGGTATGAAGGCTGTGACTCTTTGTAAAGTCAACACACACAAGGTAAACGTGCATATATCAGACATCACGTGTCTGATATGCCCCTGACTTCTCGGACACACAGCAGGAACATGCGTATTCAGACACCCACGACTGGGTTGGGCCGTGCGGCCCATTATCTCCTTACCTATCGATTTGACCATACTAATGTGTCAGGTTTAGGAATTAATCATGAATGTCACAGAGTTGATGTGATAGATAAGAGGGTCACGGGATGACCTTCTTACCAACTCCCAGGTGCCTTCTCCTATAAATATGGAGACCCTGGGACTTAGTAAGGGTTGGATTCTCTATTGTAAAAAAGGCCCTGTAATCAAATATCCAGTATAGAGCAATAATACTGACTAGTGGAGTAGAAGGATTTTAACCTTTGAACCACTCAAAAACGTGTCTTGTGTCACCTCTTTCCTTTTCTAAGATCTTATATCTATTTCAGTTCACACTTAGCACTAATCCCTTTCTCTTCATTTCTTAATTACCTGTTGGCGAAGAACCGCGCCAACAGTATGAATTCTAAGCCTCTAATCCTGATGTTTTGACTGGTTTTACTGAGTTTCTGAGCTTAGGGACAACTATGGTGAATTTTGGGATTGGAGATGCATGTGGTTGGGTTTTGAGTTTTTGGGATGCTTGGGATGAGTGGAGTATATATATAAGGTTGTTTTTGGGGTTGGCAAAGGTTTGGAAGAGTTTTTGTTGAGGTTGGTTCAAGGAAAACACAGGAAGGGAAAACTGATGCTGGTCTGTCTGTGACTAGCGCTACATCGCTAGCCTTTGGACGCTGTAGTGCTAGGCCAAGTTTGCTGATGGGGTTTTGCTTCTGTTTGTGGCGCTGTAGCGCCCTCCCATGAGTGCTGTAGCGCTACCCTGCCTTCTGAAGGGGATTTTAGGGTTATTTGCAAGGGCTTTTGACCTAGGGTTTGGGGTTTGATTCCATCACCTTGTTTGGTGGAACTAGTTATTCCCGGGGGCTCAGGATTGGCCCCGGGGCTAGATTTTGAACTTGAGGATTGATAATGACTTTTGCCCATGATTGTGTTTAGGTGAGCGCTAGGGCTCGAGGGGGGATCGTGCTCAAGGAGTCGAGGGATCAAAGCTAGTAATTGAAAGGTAAGAGAACTGCCCCCGGCTATATGTTTGTGATGGGACTAAGTGCTCCCGATACTTGCATCGTGTCAATGATGGTATCACGCCATGGGACATGTAAAAGCGGCCTAAGAGTGTTGTACATTATATTCGCGCACAGGGCGCGGCTTGGCCACTGGTAGCCAAGGACAGCTTAATATTCATTGAGCTCGGTTTAAGCGGGCCGGAGTCAGTGGGATAACGGAGGGAGCAGCCTGAGAGCGCTAGCCCTAGTTATCATTTATGCAGTGATGTATGATATGAAATGATTAAGCTGAATGACTATATGGTTGAGATTATGTGATGCAATGTGAGATATTGATATGTCTGTTGATTGCTTATGCTCTGCTGTTGTGTTTTCTTGCTGGGCCTTGGCTCACGGGTGCTACGTGGTGCAGGTAAAGGTAAAGGCAGATTGGACCAAGCCTGAGATGGAGAGCTCTGAGGTGGAATGTACATGGCCAGCTGTTCAACCGCCATGGTCGAGGAGTGGGTCAGGACAGGGATTGCCTAACTGTCTGTTTTGCCTTAATATGGCCTGATATTGTATATAAACCTTGTGTCTTTTGTAATCGGTCTTTAAACTTAATATTTTTGGGATCCCGTGTAAACAGATGATGCTTCTTAATGAAAATGTGGCTTTTGAGACCAAAGCACTTTTAACCCTAGCTCCTTTATAGTTTCTGTAACACGATTTTAATTAAATGACTTGATTAGCAAGTCTGGCACTTTATAAACACACAGTGTAACGGTCTTGGCTATCCAGGGCGTTGCAAATTGTCACCATAAGGTTGAGTTATGGAGGGTGTTTCCCAATTCAGGGGGTTGAGTTAATGTTCGTCATTGTAGTTAATGGGGCCGGAGGCGCTAACTGCATTGCCAACCTAGCCTCTTCTACATTGACGAACCTCTGGGCCCGAAGAGTGAACTCTGTAATTTTTTGCACCGGCTTTCACTGTATGTCATCCCAGAAGGGGCTTCTTGGTAAGATTCCAGCTCGAACTGCCATTGGGTGGCTTCTATCATCAACATCGCGGGCTCAGGCCACCTCGATGTTGTATGATATTTGCGAAAGAGGAAACTTTAGACTTGATGCTCTTTGTAGATCAAAACTGCTTTTTGAACTCCTTTTTAAATTGTTCCCATGATTAGATTGAATGTCTTCGGAACTTGTCAAACCAACTTTTTGTAGCTCCTGTCAGTGTCGTTGGGAAGAGCATGCATCTGAGCTCGAGGCCAACATTATTAGCTCTCATCACAGTGTTGAATGTGCTCAAGTGGCTACCAGGATCAGTGTTCTCGTCATATGGTGCCACGTGGGGTATCTTAAACCCATATGGGATTGGTGTGCTCGAAATATGATGAGCAAAAGGCTCGAGATCCTCATCGAAGGAGCCTGAACTACTTCTAGAGCTGATTTATCCTTTCATGTATTGTATCTACTAGGGGCAGATCTTGAACCACTGTGGGCTGGTTATTGTTCCAAGGAACTCCAACTATTTGTTGTAGTATTGGGTTATAATTATTCCAGTATACAGGTTGTAATGGCTCTCTTTGGGCATTTTGATGTGCCCTTAAGTTCGGATATAACTCCTAGATGGCTGGGGTTGTCTCGCCATCTATGCCCTTGGTTTGCCCCCATTGGGACCTCGTGATTACACATTTTCTCAGGCCCAGCCTGAGGGTTCCTGTCTCAACTTGCACTCCTTACACATTGGGCAAGCCTCTGAGTTACCCATTCTCCAACTTGAGGTCTACTTGGAGCCTAGGGTACATTTGGCACTGGTGATGCATATTGGAGAGGGCAGATGCCTTATTAGAGATGGTGGCGACCTTTCATTGTTCGCAGTTGGCCCCACAGGTTCTAGATTATAATTGCGAGCAGCTAGTGGGGGTGCTCGATTATTTCCAGTGTCAGCATGAATCTCTATGGTTCGGTTGGTATGTGTCAGGTATCAAGATGAAACCCTTGACTGGTTAACTGTAGCACTTTCCCTATCCCTTTCTTGATCCTATAGGGCTCTTTGCTCGGCCATCTAGTCATCGTACTTCCTCGAGGTCGTCCCCTAGTCCTTCGTGGGGGTGCCTAAGCTTCAGCCGCCTGTCTTTCCATCTCCACATTCAACCGAGTAGCCTCGGCTAGTCTCTCCCGCAACCTTTTTTTGGGGTTTTATGCCCTAATTAAAACCCAAATTCTTTGTAATCTCATTTTATTATTAATAAAAGAACAGAAATCATTTTTTGACTTGGTCAATCACTTTGCTCACATGTTTTATTTTCATGATTATTTGTTTAATATAAACTTTTATTAAATCCCGAGCATATAACTAATCTTATTTATAGTGACGTAATCACAGTGGAATATAAATATGATTATATGTTCAAAATAAGTTAGTCCTAAGATTAGTCAGTGCGCCGGATTTACACTGACTTGTCAATCTACGATATGATCTACTTACACATTACAATGTTATATTCTTTCCAGAACATTAGCAAAGTAGATAAGATCGGATGTATTTGTTACATCAGACAGGACCGATATTGACAGTTGATAAGATAAGTAAACATACCGTTATTATCTATTCTAGTCATATCATATAGTTGACCATAGGTCAATTCAATCTCAATTCTAAGTGGTTAGTATTCTAACTGATTGTATTATTTGAGTTCTTTGACTTGTTCGTTACCAGCTTACCCTACGGACTAGCCCATACTTACATCTTGGGAACTCGGTAGTATAATTGAGTGGGAGTGTTAATCA
Organism: Humulus lupulus; assembly: GCF_963169125.1. NCBI lineage: Eukaryota > Viridiplantae > Streptophyta > Magnoliopsida > Rosales > Cannabaceae > Humulus > Humulus lupulus. Next base: position 70,564,334 of record NC_084797.1, read on the forward strand.
TAGATATGAACATCTATAGCTTCTGGTGAAGAAGTGAAACGATGGTTTCCTTTTAGTTTGGTTCAAGGTTATAAATGATAGAGATCTCATTTCAGTAAATAATTTGTTTTCCGAAATATCATTTACAAGGAACTAAGTGTTTTAAGGATAAAATACAATGAGGGGTAAAACGGTATTTTAGTCCTATCTCATTGTAGACCGTCTATAGAGGATTGAGTGACAATTATGGTTGTAACAATGGATAATTAATAGCGTATCTATATTTGTTATAGAGCGTTCTATGAATTCAAGAGTGCAATTCCGAGTCTATAGTGGAGTCACGAGGAATTAATAAGTTAGTAAATTTATTTGTTAGATTTATGATAACTTATTGAAGCTTGATTTCATAGGCCCATGGTCCCCATTGTACCTTGGATAAAATCATATAGATAGTCTCAATTAATTGACTTAATCATCAATTAGAATTATCAAAGTTGACCAGGTCAATTTTGGATAGTTTCACAGAGTTGTGTAATTTTGAGAAGAAAAGATAAATTATGGCAGATCTATTAATTAAGATAAATTGGTATCTAAATTAATAAATAAATTTAAATCAAGGTTAAAATTATAAATAATTAATTTGATAAAGGATTTAAATAATTATTTAATTAATTAAATCAATAGAAAATAATACAGGCCTTGAGTTTAAGTCCAATGGGCTTATAATCAAATAGGAAATTTCACGGGCCTATAGCCCATGATAATTTCGACCTAGGGCTTCAAAATGGCTGTTATTTTATTGATTTTTTAATTAAATTAAATGGCCTAATTGAGTCTATAAAAGGAGTGCTTAGAGAGAAGATTTAAGAGACGACAGATAAGTCTCAAGTCAGATTTTCTGATAGTTTTATATTCTCTCTAAACACAAGTCCTTTTCTAAACCTCTTTGTTATTTTCTTTTCTTCTCTCTATATCTATCTCATGTGTTGAGAATTGCCCACACTAGTCTAGGTGGTTCTAAGGATACATTGGAAGATTGTGAAGAAAATAGAAGATCGGTTCAGTTTCTTGATAATACTCTGCGACAGAGAGGATACAAGAGTTAGAGAAACTGAAGGAATGACTCTTAATTTCGCTGCGTATACTGTAAGTATTATATTATTTTTTTATCTTTGAATTCAATTTTAGAAACATGTTTTAGGCTATCTCGTATTAATTTGTTTAATATTAGATATACATGAAAATAAATAAAGATCTTGTATAAGTTTTTCCAACAACTGGCCTCAGAGCCTTTGGTAATCTTTATTTTCATGCATGAACATGTTTAAAATTGGATTATTTGATATGTTTGAATAATTGGATGGTTTTCATGTTTTTATGAGCATATTGATTTTATGTGAATTTTAGCATTTTTTAGGTTATTTTGTTGTGTTTTCTATGCTATTAATTTTTATATATGCTTTATTTTGTGTAAAACATGTTAAAAATTAATTAGAAAATGGTTTTGGTTTGAAAAATTGCTCAAAAAAAATTTGCACTGGCTCCCATGTGCGGCGCGCCCCAGCCCCGCGCGCGCGCCACCAGCAGCCAGAGCAACCGGGTGAACAGTACCCGATATTGGTACTGTTCATCCAGATATTTTTAAAATTTTTTTTTTTTTGAAAAATAAATAAAATTAAAATTGTAGAAATTTATTATGTATAATCAAAACCTAAAATATCTTTTTTGTTTTATCATTTAAATTTTTTAAAATAAGATATTTTGGTTAGTTGAGATTTAAATAATTAGATATTTTCTACAAAGATTCAAATTCAAATTTAAAATTAGACTAACAACTTAATTTTAAATCTTTTAATATATTAAAATATTAGAATTATGATATCAGATATTTAAAATATTTTCATTTAAATTCTTGATATTTTTATTAAATCTTTATTTGAGAAAATAAATATCTTTTTATTCTATAGTTTTTAATATTTAAATTATTTGAAATTTAATATTGTTAGTTAGATATTTTTATGGATATTTGAATTTGTTTAACTATTTGAGATATTTTAGGCTTGTTATAACTATTTGTATTTTATTATTTTTAAATGGTTAAAATATTAGATAATAGTTGTAACAACACAAGATATTTTTTGGAAAATAGTTAAGATATTGATTTTAAAATTTAAAATTGGTTAAATTTTGAAAAACTGAAGGAAAGACTCTTAATTCCGCTGCGTATACTGTAAGTATTATATTATTTGTTTATCTTTGAATTCAATTTTAGAAACATGTTTTAGGCTATCTTGTATTAATTTTTTTAATATTAGATATACATGAAAATAACTAAAGATCCTGTATAAGTTTTTCCAACACATTTGGTTTTCCAATTCCACCATTGGAACATATCTGTCAGGATTGTAATAATCTTGATTTGGTGGCCTGGAACTTTGACCAGGGTCTCGTGGTTGACCATGATCCCGCAGTGTGGTTGACGCGCTCCCTTCATCGGGAATTTGATCGTTGACCGGCTACTTGCCAAGCCTTCGAGGATGCTCTTCAGTGTGAGGAGTGTTTTCCTCAGGAAATCTTGGGAGTGGTCATCCACTTCCCGATCCAGGGGTGTTTACAGCATCGATTTTTATAAAATGGGAGGTTTGAAAGAATGCTTAATGCCCTCAATGAAAGCGCCAAACTGTTGATGACGTTTTTTGTCAACTAAAAATAAGAGCGATTAAACACTTATAAACAATAATGGAAGAAAAGAAATAATAATGATTTTTTATGTTGTTCAGTAGTTAAATCAACCTAAGTCCACGAGTCACTTTTATTGAATAAGTATTCTGCGTTGAAAGCCTTGAAAGAAATTTCATAGAGCTTTTAGTACAAATTTGTGCATCCGAAATAAATGACTAAATCCATGCTATTTATAGACTTGGTTTACCGAATATTCTTCCTTTAATTTTAGGGAAGTTACATAATATCTCATTTGAACTTGAAATACAACCAACTATATTAAAATACAATTAAATGTATTAATTAAGCTAAAATCCCTTAGAAATAGGGTTGCTTACACACAGTTTCAACTAAGCCAAAAATTATAGGGATTTATAACCGTGAATATATTGTCGCCTCAACGTCTTCGAGCCTACAGGATATTTCGAGCTCAGCTTAACAATAACATCGCCTCCTCACCTATCAGACTTTCGAAGCTGTGGAACCTTTACCTTCGAGCTCACACTGCATGCTCGGGAGTCAATTATGTGGAATCTTAAAGTGATTAACTATTTGCGCAAGTAAACACGCTGAGTACCCTTTTGCATATTTGATTTCCATACTTGCGAGCTTACATTTCGAGACTGCTTTTTATATCTCGAAATTTGGGGTGTAACGACATGGAAATTCATTTAAAAGTATATAGAGACCTCTCAATAAAAAAATGAACAACATATGCATACCAAGCTACAAAAGAGGTCAAAATTCTCATTAAAAAAATTGTGATGACGTTCAAGCAATCAATTTCTTCATGATGTTAAAAAATCTTCGCTTTCCTTCGTGTGAAAGTTTTGACCATTTGTACCAAAAAAATAGCAAAAAGTATACAGGAAATACTAGTTTGGCACTTGTATTTTTATAATACGCAATCGGCCTCTGTATTTTGCTAAATGACAATTCGGATCTTATGTTTTATAAAATGGATCAAAATAGTACCATAGACCGAATTTTAGTCAAAATATTTTCAAATATAATGTTTCTTTCTTAACTCCTCAACAACCTTCTCCACTACTGTGAACGCATCTCATCTTTAACCACCAAAAAATTGATCTTTAATTAAAAAATATTTAAACAAAAATCAAATTTAGGTACTATTTTGATCAATTTTGTAAAACACAGAGCTTGAATTGTTATTTGACAAAACACAAGGGCCAGTCGCGTATTCAGAACTTTTTTTTTGGAGAAAAACATTGCTTTTGCTTTATTACTTTAGTATTTGTCTTGCAAAGTTTTTTCATTTAAGCAAATTTTTTATTTTTATCGTTGCGCTTTAATTTAATATATTTATGTAAGAGATAGGTTCAATGAGCACATATTTTACATTATTTATAAATTATTCAATTGAATCAATCTAAAGGTTAAGATTAAATCATAAATTAGGAAAATACAAAACTTTAAACGTCAATTAATTTTCTTTTTTCATTGATTCCATCTACCACCATTGTTACCTTCCACCACCACCACCCACCTTCACTCTCCACCGTCCCTTGCCACTGCCACTTCAGACTCCGTCATCCACCACACTAAAAGCTTTTTCTATCTTTTTTCTTATTTTTTTAATTAATTTTATAATTTTATTTTTTTTATAATATTTTTTTTTTTTTTCTAAGATCCGCATGTATATACTCCTGGATTTCTTTCTTTTTCTTTTTCTATGAATCTTTTTTAAATCAACAGTTCAGGTTTTATTTCTTCTGCAATATCTTGCTTTATCAAATTTAAAGGGAAAATAGAGAGAAGATCTCATGGTTGAAGATTGATGATTCCATCTCTTTTTGTACTTATATCACTATATCCTTAAAAATGAGTTTTTTTTTTTAAAAAAAACAAACATATTTGGAACTACCATAAATATTAAGGTCCATGAGAATACAGTATATTTGGTAGAGGGAATTTTGGGAAATAGGGAGAGGCATGAATGGAGAGAGGGCACAATTCCTTCTATTTGACAAAAGAGAAAAAAATAAAGAAAATGAGAGTTGAAGGAAGCACAATCCCAAATGAGCCCAACATATTGAATAAGCTATTATGGATAATTCTACAGTAGGGGCATAGAAAATGTCATTACCGTAGGTCATTTTCTATTTTTGGTATTTAAAAAAATTATAACATAATTATTTTTTCATGACATTGTATATTATAGTTATAGCAGACATCCCATCAATTTTCAGGAAATTCTGACTAATTTCCAGTGTCTAAATCAGAGTTCAAACAATCTGTTTTCCACACGTATTAAAAAAATTAGTCACATGTGTAATTGACTGTTTGAATTCTGATTTGGGCACCATAAATTATTCAGAATTTCCCAAAAATTGGTGGGATGTTTGGTATAACTATAATATACACTTTCATGAAAAAAATGAGATAATTTTTCCAAAAGCCAGAAATAGAAAACGCCCTTACGGTAGGAACATTTTTTATGCCCCTACAAAATAATTATCCTTCTTTTATATATATATATATTTGCTATAGTACTTATATATATATATACTAGGTAAAAACAATACGCAATGCATGTTTTATTTAGAAAATTTATTAATTTATTTTTATTATATTTTTATAATTCTCATATAAATTTAAATAAATAAACAATATCATATATTATAAAAAATGACATAAACATATTAAAAAAAATAAATCAAAATATTTACTATAGTTTTTTTAAAAAATAAAAAACCGTAAACCAAGAATTCGTTTGATACAAATTTTTCATGTATAAAGATATGGTACATTCTAGTTTTAAAATTAAATAATTTTTTTCTAATTTTCTTAGAAAAAAATACATATGAATTTCAATATAATAAAATATTAAAATCATGAATATATTAAGTTTATTTGATGAAATTTTAATTATTTTATTTAAAAATTCTAAAGCCAACAAAAATTTATATATAAATATATATTATTTAATTAATGGTTAGAGTAATTAAAATAAGTAATTTCTCATTAAAAAATAAACAGCAAAATAAGAAAATATGTATATTTATGTCTTATTTCACTATTACATATATGTTTGTATAAAAAAAATACGTTAAATAAAAAAATAAATAATTAATAAAAGAAAAAAATTAATAAAATTAAGCACGTAATTATTTTTCGGTTATAGTTTTGAAAACATAATTGATAGAGTAATTTAAATACTGTAATATGAAATTTTAAAATATGTGATGATAAATTATTATGTCTAATTTATTAGTTTTTATTTTATTTTTTAATTTATTCCCTTTATTTATCTTATTTAGATAATTTTATTACTTTTTATTTATTTTTTATCTTGTTTACATGACTTTAAAACTGACCATGTTAGATAATTTACTCATTTGGTACTTTGTGATTTTACAAAGTATCATTTTGGTACCCTCTGTTTTCAATAATGCTCATATGGTACCCTATATTTTAAAATCATACATATTTGGTACCCTAAACTTGGATTTGATAGATAAAATTTTGTTAATATGACCAAGCTGTCATCAATTACATGTAATTAAGTAATTAAATATAAATTTAAAACTTATATAATTGAGAGCATTTTGATTAAATTTGTAAATTTTTATTAATTAAATTTGAGTTTAGGGTATCAAATATGAACAATTTTATAATACAGGGTACAAAATATGTACGATTTCAAAATACATGGTACCAAATGAGCATTATTGTTAACACAGGATACCAAAATGATACATTGCAAAAATACAAGTTACCAAATGATTACCTACCCTAAAAAGTATTGAATCTAATAAAGACAACAACAAATTCTATTAAACTCACAATTATAATATATAAAGATATATATTATATATATATATTTGGGAATTTTTTTTTGAAGATACATGCATGTATTATGAGACTTTACTTTTTGCACTTTTTTTTTTGTTGTTGTTGTTGTTGACCCTTGTTTTGGTCAACTGACACGGAGTCAAATGCTTGATGTGATAGAAGGTATTGAAATAGATCTAACGGAAAGAACAGTAAACGACACAGCAAATTATAGTGGTTCGACCCCACGAATTGGTAATGACCTACGTCCACTTAAGCTATTATTGATATTGATTCTCAAAGGAGTGATCAAAGAACTAGGGTTCTCCTAGTTTCACAAGCCTTAGAGGGATAAACAATAAAATCAGAAGATAATAGCTATAATTCTCTTGTAAAGCACAAACTCAGAATTAGCCAAAAGTAAAAGTCCCTCCCTTGAGCTATCTCTTTTCTATTTATAGGCTCAAGGAGGATTACATAAAATTTTTACTTATATTCTTTCCTAAATAATCGGATACTCAAGAATTATGGGAGATAATCTCGGATATCGTTATAATTGCATAAGATCTTCTCAAAATATACGAAGTATACGACTAAGCTGGTCGTATATAAAGTCCAAATGTTACACTAGGGGAACCTCCCTGGTTGATAGTCGAACAGAACCTTTGCCAGGGTCAGCCACGTGTTAAAAATGTCTGCCACGTCATCCACGCCTATTTTTTGGATAACATTTTCCCCCCAAGTTTATTTATTGCGACCAACAATAAGTAAACTTAGGAAAACAACCTTTCATATGCCCCACAAAATCTGTCAGAACCCTCGTGCGTTTTTTAAAACTGTGACGTAATCACTTCTAATCAAGCCTTTTCAGTTTTCAAGAAACCACTCCGACGACTGTTACACTCCCCCATGCTTCGAAAAAGGGAATTAATGATTATTACTTTTTGTCACACTTCAGCTTCTATAAGTAACCCTCTCATTCACCTTTTAACCTTTTACATGCCATTTCCTGCCAAGAACGTTCAAGAATTCCATCCCAGAGCTCAGAACTTCGAAAGTCTCCCGTTACTTTGCTTAAGGGTTCTTTGTTTGACAACCCAAAGCCATCCCGTTTCAGAATCTCCAACCTTCATCCAGGTAATTTTCTTCGTCTTTTAAACTCTTTGAGATGCCATGCATACTGCTTTTGAGTTCTGAAACTTTTTGCGTTCTTGAGTAGAAATTTGTGAGGATTCTGTATATGCTGTTGATGCTTGATAGGGTAGTGTACTTTTGCTCTATATAAGTTAGGAATTAGTTTGATAGTCAGGATCATAGGTTTACGGCGTAAAATCGACATAAAAATTCGATTTTTAGGCTAGTTGAAAAACTGAGTTTTTCCCGCCCCTTTGGAGTTGAAAAAGTTTCTTTTAAAAAAACTCTTTACTTTCACTTTTTGATCTGCTAGCATAAAACTTAGTGTTTCAGTTAGAATGCTGTTGGTCGATAGACGCGAGCAACGTTATTCCAACTTTCAACATAAGCTCCCAGGTTGTGCGTCTTATCTCCTCCTTTGTCTTTTTGCAGTTCATATGCAAGACCCGTGGGGAGGAGAAAGACCCATCGACGACGATCTCTTAGTTCAACTGCTTGAAGACGAAGAACAACCTTCGACTCTAATTCCAGATATTCCTTTTTCTCGCCTTAACCTAAACATTTCCCCAGTTTTGACCCAAAATATTGCTCGTACCAAAACCAAAGCTTGAAAAAGAAAACTCCCAACACTTCTCATCAGCCTACTGCTGATGCTCCCTCGACTAGTGGTCGAGACGAAAAATGCCCCCGATCCAAATGTGCAAAGGCATGCCCGCCCTCGACACGCTACTCAGCCAGATGTCGAGTGGCATGTAGTTTCTGAAAGTAGGGTGATGATCAGAATGATCGCCAACTACTTAAACAAATACAATCTGACAGGGGTGACCCTAGTCAAACCAAACCTAGACCAAATGGCTAATCTGCCTAGAGGTGCTTGCAGTTCCTAGTCGTGGTTTCATGTTGAGGCAGGAGCCACTTTGCCTCTTCATGCATTCTTTCAGGGGGTGGCCTACTACTTCGGAGTTGCCCCCTTCCAAATTACCCCAAACGGATATAGAATGCTCGCTGCATTCTATATCCTGTATAGCCAGAAAAAATGGCCTGCGCCGTTGCCACATGAGGTCAACTACCTGTTTGACCTCAAATCTAACCCCAACCAAGAAGGCATGGGGTTCTTCCATCTTTGTCATCAGGAAACCGGGCACACTTTCCTGACTGATACCACCCATATCTCCAATGTGGGGAGGTACTACCAGGAGTTCTTCCTTACGCCTGACCTGGTCGCAGACAACTTGGCTTTCACACGAGGAGGTAAAATTTTCACATCGCTGGCTTCTTCACTTAGTGTTTTTCCACCACAATGTCTTGAACTTATAATGTGTTTCAGGCCCATGGCTGCGACCAAACCCAGCTCCAGGGATGGAGTCAAGGGCGGCACTCTTAGCCAGCATGCCAGATGCTGAGAAGAGTGTCAAAAATTTAGTTACAGAGGCTAACCTTAGGTTGGCTGGCCTTTAGGACCCTCAACCAACTACGAGTGGGCCTTTGGCGGGGAATGCTCACGCCGAAGCGGAACCCGAGCAGCAACCCCAAGCGTCTCCTCTGCAGAGGAGACCAACTGGGGTTACGATCAGGGAACTTGCCAACACTCACCGAGCAGAGAGGCCCTGGTCTCCCAAGGGAAAAGTAAAGCAAAAGGCCACCGAGCCTACCGAACTCTCTGAAGACTCATCGGATGATAACGGTACAGAAATTTTGCTTTTAAACCATTTTCCAATTCCCTGTCATCTGTTCGACGGGGATGGAAACTTTAAGAATGCTCCCATCTTAAATTCAGATTTCTTCCAGGTAGTAGGTAGTTCGGTAAATAATGTAGCGACCAATAGTTGTAGCGCGGGTACTTTACTTGTAATCTTTTCACTTTCATTTTTTGGCCCTGTGTGACCATCTAGTCTCAATGCCCGTGTTGTTTCCTTTTGTGCAGATATGGACTCCGAAGATGTGTTTGAGCATTACAGGGCTGATGCCGCCTCTTCTGGCTAAAAGAAGGACAACAAGAGGGCTCGAGGGGAGAGCAGCAAGACTGCCGAAAAGAAGGCCCGAACTGACGATCCTCCGGCTACCACCCCTTCGAAGGAGAACTCACCGCCTCCAACACCCCTCGAGCAGCCGGCCTCAACTCCCACCGACCAGTAGCCTTCTCCTAAGGCTCCTAGCAGGGAAACATTGCACACTCAGCCTGAAGGATCCCTGCCCAGCCTCGTGGTCAGCTCTTCCAGGGAGAGAATATACAAGCTCTCCAAGCATAAACGCAGCCAGGCAGCTATTACTGAAACCGCTTCTATGGAGGCTGATCAAGTTCTCAATAGAGGGCTGAACGAGATAGTTAGCGTAATTCAACTCCTGCTGATGTAACATTTATTTTTGATTCCCTGCCTTTACTTTATCTTTTTCAATATGTTTTTAGGGAGTGCTGACCATAACCGCTGCCTGGCGCTGTGCTGGGGCGTTGGTGTCTCGGGGCAAGAACTTTGATGCCAGACTTGCCGAGGCCAAGAAAGCACTCGAAGCTACAAACAACGAGCTTACCATACAGAATGGCGAGTTTCTTGCAGAGAAGATGGAGCTGTCCAAGCAGAAAGATGAGCTGCTCGAGGACAAAGTTACTCTGACCAAGGAGCTGCTGGAAACCCGGGACGCCCTGAAGAAGTCCAACGAATCTAGGGAAAAGTTCAGAGAAAGCGCCAAGCTCAACTATCAACAAGCTGTACAGCTTGAGCTTGATATGATCGCCAGCAAGCAGGAGGCGGAGGAACTCGGAAAATGAGTGTAGGAGCTTGAGGAGGCTACTGCCAAGAACTTGGAGAAGTATAAGGAAGCCACTCATCTTTGCTTCTACGAGTTCTGGAAGCACAAACGGGAGGCTAACTTCAGCTACCTGTCAGAATGCTTGAGGAGGACTCTAATGACGCAGTGCGCCATTCGTCTGGAAAAAGAAGAGAAGGCTGAAGTGCCTGCTTCCCCAGAGATTTCCCTGGCAGCAGGGATAGATGGTGCAGACGCTGAAGCTGGCCCAGCCGTCGACCAAGGCGCTCCTCAAGACCATTCAGCTCCTTAATCTTTTTTTTTTCTTCTTTTATCTCAACTACACGACCCACAGGTCGTATTATAAAGACAATTTATTTTTTATTGCTGCAAGGGTATCCATTTTACTTTTATTTGAATAGTTACATCTGAGCAGTACTGCTCGCGGTATAAAAGGATTCCTTTGACATTATAATATTTTTTCTTTATTATAATATATATTCGCATGGTCATTTTACCAAATTTGTTAACAAATATTTGATGATTAACAAATATTTGATTATTATTTGTTACTAATGATTTGTTGATTTTGTAGCAAAAACCAAAGTGAATTAGCACTTCAAAGTCAAACTTATGACCAAGGGCAAAATGGTCATTTTACCAAATTTTCCGGAAACGACCCGAAATGGACTTCAAGACTCAAGAAACTCAAGATAAAGGTTTAATTTCATTTCTTAGTCTTGTAAAGTGATTGCAAGTATACTTTAAGTCATAAGTATAAAATTTGGCTCACTCACGTACTAAAAAATGGTGATTTTTTAAAATGAGAAATAAATATCCTAAATTCACTTTTAAGAAAATACATCGCGGTACGGTCGTAACGCAATTGGAATTTTTGAAATCGGATAAACGACCTAAAAGTTATGAAGAATTGAAAAACGGGAAAATGACACAATTTGGACTTTTGCTCTCTGTTTGCCATTCGGAATTCCGGATTGGCAACCAGAATTCCGGTTGCTTCCAGACCGGAATTCCGGTTCCCCATCCGGACTTCCGGTTCGCGGCAGACAGCTTCGAAAATTAACTCCTAACGGCTAGTTTTTCCCAAACTCTATATAAACTCGTTTTTTACTCAAAGTTGTAGGTTGGCTGAGCATTTATTACATATACCAAACCAAATCCATTGATTTCAAAGAGCTTTCAAAGTTTAACTCATCCAAACACATATTCACCAAGCCTCTTAGTGATGAGAGATTTAGTTTCATTAGAAGAGAGCTAGGAATGACCAACCTTAATGAAATATAAGGTTCACTAGCGACTTTAAATCATTGGTATCATATCTCTCTTTACTTATAAATTTATGCATATGTACTCTCAATATGATATTTACATGTTTCAAATGCATAAATAAATTAACTAAATGATATATGACCTTGTACTCCTTGAAAAATCAGATTATAGGTCATTTTGTGATTTTTAGGCATATTTTAGACATACTTTTTGAATTAGTACACACACAAATTTTTGCATTATTGATCATTATATAAATTTATATGTTTAAACATGTCTAAATGAGTGAAATTAGTATGCCTATAGGTTCTAAATGGTTGAAAAACAGTTTGAATGCATTTCATGCATTTTACATGTGCATTTTTAAAAGTTTTAAGCCTAAAAGAGGAATTTTGCCCAAAATGCTCAATTTTCATCATTTTTCAAAACCGTAACTTCCCACACCTCAAATTTAACATTCTTGAGGTGTTGCAAAAAGAATTTTTCAATTTGGATAAATAAAACTCATTTTGGGTACGTTTCCAGTTTTCTTGACTAAAATCGAAAAATCTACCCAAAATCTTCAATTTTCAACATTTTTCTGATTTTCTTGTTTGAGCATCTTCATTTTATCATATTTAAGGTTCTGGAAAAAGTTTCGGGTCATTCAGAGTAAAAACGAAGTTTTTAGACAACTTTTACGAAAAAGCTGCTGATATATGACCAACCGGAATTCCGGTTGGTTGGGCTCATTCCATCCGGAATTCCGGATGAACCGGGAAGTTTAGTATTAAGGGTAAAAATAACTCTTTCAACCCATTTCTCTCATACAAAACACCCCACACATGATTTTACACTCATTATCTACCCAAATCTCTCAAAACTCACCCTTATTCTCTCTATTTTCATCATTTGGTAAAATAGATTTGGTCATCCACCATCATAGCATGTGCATCATATTCTTGTATATTTTTGGTTGACTTTGATGGTTATTTCAATCAATGGCTAGTTATGTTTTCTTTGATTTTTGCCATTTATTTTGTGAATTCCTTTGCCATCCTTTTTGATGAATCAAAAGGGGGAGAAGTGATAGGATTATTTTTTAATGTTTGGCAAAACCTCAATATCTAAGACTAACAATGTTATTTGAACTTAAGTCATATATTGAGGGGGAGTTTACAAAATCATGCAAGGTAAAACTAAAAGGTAAATTTCTTTTATCCTTGCACACATTAAGGGGGAGCTAATCTAATATTCATATTTAAAAATATCTTCTTTCCCTTTTAAAATAATCAAATATTTGATATCATCAAAAATGGGGAGATTGTTGACCCAAACTCTTAAGTCTCCTTGTTTTGATGATTAACAAATATTTGATTATTATTTGTTACTAATGATTTGTTGATTTTGTAGCAAAAACCAAAGTGAATTAGCACTTCAAAGTCAAACTTATGACCAAGGGCAAAATGGTCATTTTACCAAATTTTCCGGAAACGACCCGAAATGGACTTCAAGACTCAAGAAACTCAAGATAAAGGTTTAATTTCATTTCTTAGTCTTGTAAAGTGATTGCAAGTATACTTTAAGTCATAAGTATAAAATTTGGCTCACTCACGTACTAAAAAATGGTGATTTTTTAAAATGAGAAATAAATATCCTAAATTCACTTTTAAGAAAATACATCGCGGTACGGTCGTAACGCAATTGGAATTTTTGAAATCGGATAAACGAGCTAAAAGTTATGAAGAATTGAAAAACGGGAAAATGGCACAATTTGGACTTTTGCTCTCTGTTTGCCATTCGGCATTCTGGATTGGCAACCGGAATTCCGGTTGCTTCCAGACCGGAATTCCGGTTCCCCATCCGGACTTCCGGTTCGCGGCAGACAGCTTCGAAAATTAACTCCTAACGGCTAGTTTTTTCCCAAACTCTATATAAACTCGTTTTTTACTCAAAGTTGTAGGTTGGCTGAGCATTTATTACATATACCAAACCAAATCCATTGATTTCAAAGAGCTTTCAAAGTTTAACTCATCCAAACACATATTCACACACTTGAGCCAAAATTTGTATTTATTTCTTCTAAGTGTGCTTGCTAATCACTCTAGGTTTCTCATTGTATTATCATACTTCTAGAGTGATTTTTGCTTGTAATATCAAATACATTCCCGTATTGTGATTGAGGTGAGGTTGGCACCAGTTTTGTAAACAACCCGGTTAGAGTGAGATTGACACTTCAACAATCCGAAAAAGAGGTTGATAGTCCTTGGTGATGGAAAACTATTGTAAGAGGTTTGGAAATACCTTGGTGAAAAATTCCCGGTTGTAAGGGTTAGTCAAGCCCGCTAACTTGGCTCGATAGTTGAACTCAAAGCTAGGTCCATAGCTTTGAAGACCAAGGACGTAGGTGGCTTAGTTCTACCGAACCTTGTAAAATTCGAGAGTTTGCAATTTCTTAACCTTCAACTCTTTACATTACAAGTTTGATTATTTGCTATATCTATTTGATTGCCATATTATTTGCTTTTACTTGATAAATTTGATTTATTGCATAATTTGGCATATTAAGTTTTAAATTTATGAAATTAGTTTAAATTTCCAATTCACCCCCCCTCTTGGAAACATATCTTGGGTTAACAGTACTTTGGCTTGATTTTTCAAAATATAAATTTTGAAAAATACTCTAAGTACCGTAGTATGCTTTCACTTATTTTGTTCATGTGTTTACATACCTCTTGGTATGCTTTGCTATCGATATACCTTATATGCCCCCCAAGTGATCGAGGAGCTTTAGGTCCTTGGTCACTTTCCTTGACCATGACCTGTATGAACATTACTGCTCAGTATAAAATGTAAAACTTAAAATACAGCAAAACAACACACGTAATAAACAAATACTTGTAAAGAATTACAAAGTTTGGCAAGAGTGACTGGCTGCGCACAGTCCCTTATAATTCTCGTATTTAAATGGACTAAACATATCTTTACGAGTGATCTTTGAAAGATCTTACACTTATAAGTGATTAGCCACATATCATGACTAACCCTTTATCAAAACTTGTAAAAAGTAAAAATTAATACAAGACAGTCCTTTAAGAAGGACTGTTTATTGATAATACTTGCGCAGGTGTTCTCCATTCCAATAACGTGGTTCAGCCTCGGCCCATTTGGTGAAGTAGTCGACCACCACGACTGCATATTTCACCCCACCTTTTTCTGTTGGCAAGGACCCGATTAAATCAATACCCCATACTGCGAAGGGCCATGGACTTTGCATTTTCTTTAACTCATTAGGAGGTGCCCGTGGGATTTTGGAAAATCTCTGACACTTATCACATTTTCGCACAAACTCCATCGAGTCTTCATTCATTGTTGGCCAGAAATAACCTTGCCTTAGAATCTTCTTTGATAAGCTTTGCTCCCCAGCGTGGTCTCCACAGAAGCTTTCATGCACTTCCTTCATTAGTTCTTTAGCCTTTTCTGGTGTAACAACATCGACCAGTATATACCTAGCAGCTCATCTTTGAAGGGTCCTGGCTTTGTTTCTATCTACTGGTAGTATACCGCTCGTGAGATACTCCAGGTATGGTGCCATC
Source organism: Humulus lupulus (assembly GCF_963169125.1). NCBI lineage: Eukaryota > Viridiplantae > Streptophyta > Magnoliopsida > Rosales > Cannabaceae > Humulus > Humulus lupulus. Next base: position 70,579,573 of record NC_084797.1, read on the forward strand.
CACGTATCTGCTAACCGGACCTCCATATTGGTTTCTTCTGCTCGTATGCTTGGTCGCGCAGTTGTTCAACTGGCACTATATTTAAAGTGTCAGCATCCTTTGCACTCGCGAGCTTGGCTAGGGCATCTGCGTTTGAATTCTGATCTCGAGGTATTTGCTGGAGGGTGTATTTTTCAAATTGCGCCAACAGATCTTTAGTGTTGTTCAGATAGGCCATCATTTTTAGACCTCGTGCCTGATACTCCCCTAAGACCTGATTCACTACCAGCTGTGAATCGCTGTAAATATCCAGCACTTTAATGTTCATGTCTTTGGCTAACCTTAACCCAACGAGTAGGGCTTCATACTTGGCTTCGTTGTTAGAAGCAGTGAAATCAAACCTAATTGCGCAGTGAAATCGACGCCCTTCCGAAGTTATCAATATCACTCCTGCTCCTGCGTGAGATTCGTTGGACGATTTGTCTGTGAATAGCTTCCACGAAGGAGCTTCAACTTGAGGTTTAGGCGCACTAGGCATTTCACCCTGCTCGACGTCTGGGAGTTCAGTGAATTCAGCAATGAAATCAGCCAAGACTTGTCATTTTATTGCTGCATGCGGTGACTGCCCATTTCAACAAATGACCAGCAGCCTCTGGCTTTTGCAAAACTTGCTCAAGGGGCTGATCAGTCAAGACTGTGATTGGATGGGCTTGGAAGTAAGGACGTAACTTCCTTGAGGCCAAAATTAGGCAATAGGCTAATCTTTCGATGGGAGGATATCTCAACTCGACTCCGATTAACCTCTTGCTCACATAATACACCGCCTTTTGTATGCCTTCTTCTTCTCTCACTAGCACCGCACTAGCAACAAATTCGGTGATCGCCAGGTATATGAGCAAAGTTTCCCCATCTATAGGCTTTGATAAGACGGGAGGTTGTGCCATGTGGGCTTTTAAGGCTTGTAAAGCCTGTTCGCAGTTTTCAGTCCACTTGAACTTCTTATTGCCCCTAAGTAGATTAAAGAAAGGGACGCACTTATCCGTTGATTTTGAAATAAATCTACCGATCGCGGCAATTCTTCCAGTCAAACTTTGCACATCTTTGATCTTTACTGGCGATTTCATATAGATCAGGGCCCTGATCTTTTCAGGATTAGCTTCGATTCCTCTCGAATTAACGATGAACCCCAATAACTTCCCTGATCCAACTCCGAAGGAACACTTGACAGGATTTAGCTTCATCTAAAATTTATTCAGAACATTGACACACTCTTGTAAATCCTTCACATGTCCTTATACCTTTTTTGACTTTACCAGCATGTCATCAATGTACACCTCCATGTTTACTCTGATTAACTCCTTAAACATGTGGTTAACTAGTCGCTGGTAAGTCGCACCAGCGTTTTTCAGTCTGAAGGGCATTACTTTGTAACAATATAGCCCTGTATCAGTCCGAAAGCTAGTGTGATCCTCGTCAGGGGGATGCATACTAATCTGATTGTATCCTGAGTATGCATCCATGAAAGAGAGGATCTCATGGCCTGCAGTTGCATTGACCAGCTGGTCGATCCTTGGGAGTGGGAAGCAATCTTTAGGGTAGGCTTTATTAAGGTCTGTGAAATCCACACAAGTTCACCATTTGCCATTTGGCTTAGGAACCAGTACTGGATTAGAGACCCACGATGGATAAAACGCCACCCTGATGAACACATTCTCCTTTAGTTTTTCAACTTCTTCTTTCAAGGCTTTCGATCTGTCTTTATCGAGCAACCTTATTTTCTATTGCACGGGTGGAAAGATTTTGTCGACGTTCAGGACATGGCTGATTACTGCAGGATCTATCCAAGCCATGTATTTATGTGACCAGGCGAAAACTTCCTGGTTCTTCCTCAAAAATTCCACCAGTGCATGTTTGGTTGTTGCTTCTAAATTTTTGCCGACCTTTACAACTATGGTCGGAAACTCTTCATCAAGCTGGACCTCCTCAAGGTCCTCGACAGGTCCTACATCTTCTTCAAAATCCCCAAAGCGAGGATCCAAGTCTCTATCCTCACTTTGGGCAACACCCTATTTGGCGATTTCATCACCTGATTAGGCTTGTACATCAATGGCCATCTGCAACTTTTCTGGGGGAGCACTCCTCTACAGACGTTTCTTAGCCTTGGTGATTGAGGCATTGTAGCACTCCCTGGCTTCCCTCTAGTTTCCCAATATGCGTCCTACCCCTGCGTCTGTTGGGAATTTCATGGCCAGGTGCCATATAGAGGTGACGGCCCGAAGGTCAACCAGTATGGGCCTTCCAATTACATCATTGTAGGCCGAAGGACAATCGACTACTATGAAAGTAGTGAGTAATGTCCTGGTAGTGGGAGATGTACCTGGTGTTACTGGAAGCCTGATTGACCCTGTTGGAGCGAGTCCCTCGCCAGAGAAACCATAAATTGTTTGGTTGCAGGGCTCAAAGTCCTTGACAGACAACTTCATTCGTTCCAGCGAAGATTTATAGAGGATGTTAATTGAACTTCCTGTATCGACCAGCACTCTCTTCACCATCATGTTGGCAATTTGAACATCCACGACCAGTGGATCGGAATGTGGGAACCGGACATGCTGGGCGTCGCAATTAGAGAAGGTTATTTCACCGTCCTCTGACCGAGCCTTGTTTGATGCCCGGTCCTCCACAGTCATCATCTCGATGTCCTGGTCGTGGCGTAGGGTCCGAGCATATCGTTCCCTTGCCTTTCCGCTGTTTCCCGCAAGGTGCGGGCCTCCACAGATGGTGAGTAAAGTGCCAGCCACAGGGTCAGGCTGCAAATGTGGCGAGCGTTGGCGTGCAGGCGCCTGCACGTTGCCACCTGGAGCCTCTCGTTGGGAAACCCCCGCGGCCCGCACGTATCTTCTCAAGTGTCCTTGTCTAATAAGGAACTCGATTTCATCCTTCAGCTGGTTACACTCGTTCGTATCGTGTCCGTTGTCGTTGTGAAAACGACAGAACTTGGTTGTATCCCTTTTTGAAATATCCTTTCGAATGGTAGCGGGTATTTTGTAAGGCACACTGGAACTTGTGGCCTGATACACCTCTGCTCGAGACTCGACAAGGGCAGTGTAGTTAGTGAACCGTGGCTCATAACAGTTGCCCTTAGCGTGCTTGCTCTCGAAAGTATAGGGTTCGCTATGGGGCCCAGTGTACAACAAAATTTTTGTAACATATTTAAACTACCTTTAAATATGCGGATCCATTAATATACATACATTAATCATAAGCAAGATAATAATAGAAATCATACCTCTTGAAGCCTATCAAGTGTCATTGCTATCTTTTCGTATTTAGAACGATCTTCCTATCCAAGCCGCTCCCACGTACTCACACCAAGATCTTCCAAAGCGTTCTCTACACCTCAAGAAAAGTGTGGGCACTTAGAGAATGAAGGATAGTTTATTTGTGATTCTACTTGATGTACTCAACTTATGAGATCAAGAGAATAGGCCTGAGAATTGGTTCTTTATTTTCAGGGAGAGAGAACTATCGTTCTAATTTTCACAGAGCGATCGTTCAGAGTTGTCTCACATACTCCTCTCTAAATATTTTTCTGATTAGTCATACTTAAAAGAAAATATTCAAAAATTAAAAAAAATAAATCTGTAACCATTTTACAATTTACTTTTTAATTAATTAATTATTCTATTAATGAAAAAATCCAAAAACTAATTTTTGAATTATCCATTAATTAATTAATTAATTAAATAAAAATGAAAATCCCATCCCTGAAAATGCCCTACACGCCAGACACAGTCCATGGACTGTGTGTGCACGTGTAGCTTCCCTAATTTTAGGGATGTTGGTTTTTCAATTTTTATTTAATTATTTATTCAAACTACTTTGTCAGATAAGATCTAACAACTTGATAACTAATTCAAATTTGAATTCAAATTAATTATCTTTTTAATTAATTATCAAATATAATTAATTATTTGAATAAATATTAATCTTTTAAATTCAAATCCAATTTGAACTTATCAGATTATTTTCTCCCACTCAAATAAAGATATTTAATTAATTCTACCAATTAATTAAATCCAAATTTTTTGAAAATAAATATTTAATTTAATATAATTTCGAAAATTATAAAATAATTAAATATTAATTAATTTTGTTAACTACAACTAATTTGCAATTAATTAATTAATCACTATTATCATATAATTGCATATTTGGCCTGAAGAACAAATTTCTTCTTAAATATGTCTTTAATCTATTTTTCCTTCATATCAACTCTTACCTTGAACAGTGTTGATAGAGCCGCTATGGGGACCTATGGACCTATAATTCCAAGCTCCAATAAATTTGAGATTATTAATTAAACTCTTAAATTAAATAATCTTAATTTATTAATCTCATGATTATTCCACTATAAATATGAGACTGCACTCTTGTAATTATAGACATTCATTTACTGAGTACTTTATAATCATAAAGCATCCATTGATATAATCATTTCATACAACTTGACCCTCTAATAATGGTTCATAATTAATCGGGAATAAAATTGCCGTTTTACCCTTTTAATTATCTCTTGTTTCCTTAAGTACCATTGACTCTACTAGTGAAGGTTAATTCATAACTAAATAATGAATTTGAGCTCAATAACCTTTTAGTCCCAAAAATCAACCCTTAAGAGAACCATCATTCAATCTCTTGCGAGAAGGCATAGATTCCATATCTGTATACTATGTCCCCAGCCATCTACATTAATGAGTTCCCAAAACAAAAGTTTCTAGCCTGATCATTCTGACAGACCCTAACAAGTGAATCAAAGAACTAATATAACATAAACAGGAGTTCATATTAACTTCAGGATTAAGATCTATTTGTATATGATCATCAGTTGGTATATTTAATTAATACTTCGAAACGGTATTTAACTAAGTATTAATATACATATCTTGTCCAGTTCTATATATTCTCTAATATATAAAGCACCTCCACTAAAGTATCCTACCACACTAGTGATCCGAATCTAGATCACATGTATTCATAATACTAGTGGACCGTACTTGCAGTGATTAATCTAAAGATTCCATAACTTTATTTTACTGCGAACTATTCAAGTTCATTTATCTCAAACACAATCCTCCCGTACCAATACGTGTTTGAGATCACATATATGAACTTAGGAATTTTCCTGATATTTACTTAATATTATCACAGAATAATATAGTCCATAAAATATATGCATAACAAATTCAATTCATTTATTTATTTCATAAAAACAATGTCTACTACATATGCTTTCAGGGCACATTTCCAACACCATTGCTTTTGCCGTTGCCGTTGGGCTTTGACCCATTAGCGGCTTTGGCGGGGTCTTTAGTCCCCTTATCCTTATTTGGGGTCTTTCCCTCACTGGCAATCGCATCCTCGAGCTTGATGTATTGATCAGCTCGATCCAAAAATTCTTGGGTAGTTTTAACCCCATGCTTCCTGAGGCTACTCCAAAGAGGCGTACGGCGCCTAACTCTTGCAGTTAGGGCCATCATTTTGCCTTCGTCTCCCACTATTTTGGCTCCAGCCGCAGCTCGCATGAAACGCTGGACGTAGTCTTTCAGTGGTTCTCCTTCTTGTTGGCGTATCTCAACCAGCTGGTTTGCCTCACTTAGGTGCACACGACCCGCATAGAATTGTCCGTAAAACTCCTTTACGAACATTTCCCAAGATTCAATACTTGCAGGAGGGAATTTAAAGAACCACTCTTGTGCAACATCAGAAAGTGTTGCAGGAAAGATCCTGCACCGAGCGTCTTCGGACACTTTCTGAATGTCCATTTGTATCTCAAATTTGTTGACATGAGATACCGGGTCACCATACCCATCAAAGTTTGGAAGTGTGGGCATTTTAAACTTTCTGGGAGTTTCTTCCACAGCAATCCTTTGGATGAAAGAAGTGCCCCTTCTCCTGTCGATGTGAGACGTTCTTCCCCCGACCAGCTGTTTCACTGCTTGGTTCAGGGCATCTATCTGGGCCTGAATGGCTTCAGGAATTGCCAGGGCCTTTGGTGCCAGGGGAATGTACTCGTCGTGCCGTTCTTGGCGGTTGTGAGTAAATCCCTTAAGTCGTCGTCTCTTCGCCGTTGCTCGCTGGCTCCGAGCCGGTTAAAGACGTTGTTTTGTCTGGGCTGCCCCCCAGCATTACATCTCGCTTGTTGGTCTTCTCTAGGTGGTGGGCTTCTTCCTCCACCTCTCTCCTCATTCCTCCGACCGGTATTCCCTCTGCCTGAGTCGGCCTCATTGTAGCCATGGCCATCTCTGAACCTCGATTGGCTATGGTGAGACCGACTGTCTCCTCGGTTGCCTCCTTGGGCTGGAACTTCTCGAGCATTAGGGGGAGGCCTGCGTTGGTCGGTAGGTCCCCGTTCATTATCATGCCGTGGAGGGCCCCTGACCACAGAGCCTGTCTCTGAGTTCCTTTTTTTGCTAGAAGGACGTTGTCCCCTGCTCGGTGGGTGCGGCTCTTCACCCCATTGGCGTCTAGAGCTGCGGGGCTGCTGCCCGGTCCTATTCTGCCTTGGCTGTGGGGGATTGCCTCGACCAACCTGGGATGGAGGCTGCATCTTAGGGTCCCTAGGTGGGACATCATCCTGAGGCATTGGTGGGTGCTCCGGCCTTTGAGGGCTAGTTGGCTGGATTGGAGGGCTAGGATTGTGACCCCTTTGAGGTGGCCCATTTGAGGGTTGATCAGGCTGCGAGGCAGGAGCAGCCTGATTCCTAGCCAGTTGCAGGGTTGCTTCGAGGGCTGCCATGGCCTCCCTCTAACGACGGTCCATCTCCGCCTGTCTTTCACTCAGTTCTTGGCGCTGACGCTCTATTTCTTGTTGCTGTCGCGCCATGGTCTCCGCAGCTCTTTCCTGACTGGCCCTTAGATTGGCCAATTCATCTTACAATACTCCCAGAGTATTTCTCAGCGTTTCGGAGTCCAGTTCCTCCTCATCAAACTCCAAGTGTGGTTCATCCTCAGCCACGTTCGGAGGAGGAGGTTGGGATGGTGCAGCGCCAGCCGCCTGCCCAGTCTTCTTGGTTGTCTTTGCCATTAGTACTTCAACTGTTTCGTCTCAAGCTCTCAATGAAAGTACCAGAATGTTGACCCTTGTTTTGGTCAACTGACACAGAGTCAAATGCTTGATGTGATAGAAGGTATTGAAATAGATCTAACGGAAAGAACAGTAAACAACACAACAAATTATAGTGGTTCGACCCCACGAATTGGTAATGACCTACGTCCACTTAAGCTATTATTGATATTGATTCTCAAAGGAGTGATCAAAGAACTAGGGTTCTCCGAGTTTCACAAGCCTTAGAGGGATAAACAATAAAATTAGAAGATAATAGCTATAATTCTCTTGTAAAGCACAAACTCAAAATTAGCCAAAAGTAAAAGTCCCTCCCTTGAGCTATCTCTTTTCTATTTATAGGCTCAAGGAGGATTGCATAAAATTTTTACTTATATTCTTTCCTAAATAATCGGATACTCAGGAATTATGGGAGATAATCTCGGATATCGTTATAATTGCATAAGATCTTCTCAAAATATACGGAGTATACGACTAAGCTGGTCGTATATAAAGTCCTAATGTTACGCTAGGGGAACCTCCCTGGTCGATAGTCGAACAGAACCTTTGCCAGGTGTCAGCCACGTGTTAAAAATGTCTGCCACGTCATCCACGCCTATTTTTTGGATAACAATTGTACTCTTTTTTTATTTATTTATTAAAGGTTACCAATAGTTTTTTTTTTGAATGGATGATTCCTAGTTACTAATAGTTGGAAAATAGAAAAAAATTATATATTTTCTTTTTCTCTTTGTTTGTGATAAATATAATTGCTGAAAAAATATATATGATTGTCTAGTAATATATTAATGAGAAAGATAATTTATTAAAATGATATATATTTTTTAAAAAATATTTTTTTTAAGGTTTCTTTTTTTAATTATGATAGATGTAGATTTTAAGTTAATGTTTTTGATAATTGAAGTAAATATTTTCGATTGTTATTTTTTTTAATAAATTGTAAAGTATTTTGTATTATACTTATAAACATGTTGTCTTTTAGAAGTTTATAAAATATATTTAAATATTGTATATATTTTTTCATATGGTTTGTAATATATGTAATTTATAATTAAATAACAAATTTAAAACAAAATAAATAAAAAATATAATTAATAGTATATTAAAAGTAAAATGATAATTTTATAATCAAATCACTCTCCATCTTCCCAATTCTTCTTTTAATACCAAACAAAAAGATAAAAAATTATCTTCCATCATTCCTAACTTATCTAACTAAATAAATTCTTTTCACTCCCTCACTCTCTATAAATTTTACCCTCTCCATCCTTTCTGTCAAACATACCCTTAAGGGAGAAGCTAGAGGAACAACAAAACTTCACATAACTGAAAACTTGATAAATTAGTGATTGCAAAAAACAACATGAAGCAAAAACAGCACATAATTTTGCTTCCACAATGGAAGAGTATGTTTTCTAGTCCAAGGCCATTAAATGAGATGATGCTTCTAAGGTATGGCTGCAACGAATGAAGGTGGGCGATGATGGTGGAGGACAACAATGGTGGTAGAGGGAATCATTGAAAAAATAAAATTAATTGATTTTAAGGTTTCGTAGTTTCCTAATTTATATTTTAATCTTAATTTTTAGATTTGATTCCGTCCAATGGTCTAAAATTGATGTAAATAATAGTGTAAAAAGTTGTGTGCAAAGAACCTATCTCTTTATGTAAAACAGAAAATTTAAGTATTTTTCTTTATTTTGCAATAAATTTTTTAGAAGTAATAAAACAATAATAAATCGCTCAAATAAAATATGGAATTTTCGAAGAGTGAGTAGTACATGAAATAAAAAAATAAAATTCAAATTCAAATAAAAAGGACATGAAATTAGAATAACCAAAAAAGAAATCAAATCGGTTCTTCTATTTTGGTAATTTATTTCGCTAATTGCCAATACCACATGTCATGATGGCATGTGACTTGTGAGACACTTTTTATTTATTTGTTTTGTGCAAATTAACGTTTATGCTGATCATTGCCTAAAGCCACAAATAACAACTAAAACCTTCTCTTTGGAAAACCTTTTTGTAAAGAGACTTTTAGTATAGGATTAAATGAGGTGGGAGAACTAGAAAATATCATAGTCATTGGACCCACTATAAGACTTTTGGGAATGTAGGTAATTTGCATTGTATATACGTAAAGAACAGGGGTTGCTAAGGTCGTGTTTGGTTGCAAAATAAAAATAAAATGATAGTGATAATAGGAATAAAAATTATTGGAATTTAACTTTTTTGTTTGGTTGAGACTTTGAAATCAATAACAGAATAATGATTATTATGTTTGGTATAGTATGGAATGGAATGAAATAAAATTTATGTTATTTTGACCAAAATACTTTTATTTTCATAAATAATTTTTAATCAAATTATTATTATTTTTCAATATTAGTTTTTATTATATATCAAATTATAATGTTTATTCTAAATAATATATATTTTTTTTATTAAATTACCCTTATAAACAAAAATATTTTGTAGAAAAAAATACAATAAAATATCATTAATACTTAAAAATTGTACTTAATTGAAAGTTTGTTTTATTTTATTTAAAAAATTCATGGAATCTATTTTTATTTTAAATCTTAGTAAGATATATATCAATTTTAATAATTTGAAATTGATGTTATATTTTAAATAATTTAAAATTGTTGTCGGTATTTTTCACCGCTGATACGTGGCAACCCCCAGTGGCTGGCTAGGATGTTTGTGGACATCCTCGGGGCATGTTACTGCCTGAGGCCTGTAGTCGGAGAAAGGGTCCTCGTAGATAAGGTTTTATCCGAAGGGGGCAGTAGGTGTCTTGGTGAACTACTCGCCGATGTTCGGTCTCGGAGATGGAGGTTCTCCAACTCGGACAGTTAAGGCAAGGGGTCTCGTATCTCTATCGCCTCCCAGGCCCAAGGTGCTGGTTCTCAAATCTAGGAGATGGAGCAACGTGTCAGTGGGTGCGGATTTTCAGAGTCAAAGGATCGTCTGACAACCTTTGTGGTCGATCTGTCAATAGTGTTGTCGAGTGTACGACTCGACAATTCGCACACCCACTACGCCGCCTGACACAGGTGTAAGTACAACATGCCCTGACAGTCCCAGGGGCATGTTCCCCGTAAAGTGGTTACCTTTCTGTAGTGGGCCCCGCAAATCTCGCTTGGGTCGTAGCCTCTATTCAATGCAGCCCAATGCATTGAATTGTATTAATCCCCCAATTATGGAAAGAATGTGTATTAATTGTTTATGATTAACATTAATGATCCCAACCTTTATAAATAGGGTTGGGAGTCTCATTGTAGAGGGTTTGGTTTTTTAGAGAGAAAACTACTTGTACTCAGAGCAATCTAAACGCTGCCTAAGAAGACAATATAAAAACTTGCAACCACAAGCTTGCAATCTCCCTAATACTAGAGACTCGTGGACTAGGGTTCTTTTATAACCTGAACCACAAAAAATCTTTGTGCTCTTATAGTTATTTCTTTAATCTCTTTTATAAAAGTTCATAGCGAAAAATGCAGTCAACATTTTGGTGCTTTCATTGAGAGCTTGAAGAAAGCATTTGAAACATTCACGATCATGGTAACTACACAAAGAAACGGTACAAATGAAGTGCCCCCTCCTACTAGAGTTGAAGGAGGAGAACCCAGTAGGCAATCACCTCAGGACGTACCTGAGACGATGGAGGACTTAGATGAGTATGCTGAGTATGACGGCTAGGATAATGATGCCGACCAAGGGTATTTTGTGGAAGAATATCCTCAGCCCATGGAGGCGGAAGAGAAGCCGGAGGTGGTGGTGCTTTGCGAGCAGGTGGCTACCCAACAACAAAAGCTTGATGCTCAAGAGGGTAACATCGTTGCCCTTCAGAAGATGGTGCTTGCCATGAAGGCCACTCTTGTAGCCCAAGGGTTGTGAGTGGACCCCAACAGCAACACGCCAGTTGGGCACCCAACAGGTGTGCCACCTACACACCTTGTTGGAGTGCCACCTGTAAACACAACTGATGTGCCTCCTGAACACCCGACTGCCTAGGCGCGGGATCCGCCAGCTGAGGTGCCCACCAGGCACCCAGCAGGAGTTGGAGCCTCAGTGCCACTGCAGGACTGTGGTAAAGGAAAGGCCAATGATGACCCTACTTCGAAGCATAAGTGGGCCCGTCAAGAGCCCGAAGGCCACGTGGCTCCGCAGGAAACTGGTAAGGGTAATGAAGCAAGGGCACGAGGACATCGCCAGGTAGATAGCGCCCATGGAGCTCGGGGCCCTCTGCCCCGACGCGCTCATACAGACCGCGCGAGGCCTGAAGCTGCTATCTCTTTGGGACCTAACCAGTCTCACAAGAATAATCGCCCAAGGAATGCCCCACAGAATTGGAAACGGGGCATCAGTATCTCAGTAAATGAAAACGAGTCCGATGGAGAAACTGAGGTGGCCCGCCCAGAAGATAACGGTGCATTCCAAGGACAAGCCGACCTACGAGACAACCTCAATGCTCGGAGGTGTAATAAGGTCAGAGTACGGGAGTCTGCTGGTAGAAGCCCCTCAGATCTCCAAGATAATCTCAATGCTCGGAGAAGGGATTGCCCGACACAGAGCATCAACCGGGATCGTGACCCGCTCCAAGCAGAATTAGAAAGTCTTAAGTGAATAATGCTTAGAATGGCCAGGCGACAAGGCCACGAGTCTAACTCAGAAGATGAGGAGGGAGAACCATGTGGTCCTCACCTTGTTGAGGCCCCACTACCTCTGGGATTCAAAATGCCATCCATACCAGCTTATGATGGTGGTTGGGATCCCACGGACCATTTTTCCAAGTTTAATAGGCTAATTTCGGTGCATCGTGTCTCCAAAGACACAAAATGTCATGTGTTCCCCCTCACCTTGACAAGACCAACAGATGAATGGTTTAAGAAGCTCCGACAAAGGTCTATTTAGATGTGGCAATAGTTATCATCTGCCTTTCAAAGATAGTTCATAAGGGTTCGAAAGGTAAGCTTTGAGGTCAATGCCTTGGCCAACATCAAGCAAGGACCGTTTGAGATCCTCAAGGCGTACATCAAACGCTTCAAAGAAGAAGTGGCAAGAACTAACAGGGTCGATGATGGCCAATAGCTGATGGCGTTGCAAGATGTCATCTGTGCAGGATCCCCACTCTGGGACGATCTCCACCGAAGGGGATGCCAGCGTCTCGACAACTTAATTTGTCGGGCTCAAGAATACATCAGCTGGGAAGACGCCCAGATCGGGGCATTCGGATTGTCCGCCCTTTTCCCTGCCTCGGCTGCTCCTGGTCCCATGGCCTTGAGGATCTAATAATCCCCCTATGTTCACATTCAGCAGGGGTTGTTGGGAGCCCAAACTGGCCAGAGCTCCGCCCCTTCTGGTTATAGCGCCATATCTGGTCCTGGATTTGGTATGTCTCTGGCAGGGTTCGAGGTAGCGCCCACTGGATACAACGCTTTTCAGCCTGCATTCAGTGCTGGAGTTATCGCCCCATCCCATTCGGCTGAATCCAATCAAGCTCCCAGTGGCACAAGGCGCGGAGGGAAGGGTAAGGGTCGTAAACCCAAGGGAAGCGGAGTCACACAACCTGAGAAGGGAGTCGCATCAGGCGAGAAGTACGTCTCGTAGTATTCTGAATATACTGACTTGGTGGACTCCCGAGAGAACATTTTTGTGACCACGACACAGCACGTGCACTACAGGAAGCCACAACCCATCCGAAGAGACAGGGATAGAAGGGACCTTAGCAAATTTTGTCGTTTCCACAATGACATAGGGCATCACACTAACGAATGTCGCTAGCTCAAGGATGAGATTGAGAACCTCATCAAGCTGGGACACCTCCATCAGTATGCTAAGGGTGGACCATGTCAAACACAACCACTCATGGACGGACTGGCGGTCCCGCCTGCCACACCTCAGGTCCCGACTGCAACTCTTGTAGGTCCCTAGCATCTAGCAGCCCAAGGGCCTCCTCTAGTAAATGGGTGGGTAGGAACCATATCAGGAGGACCTTACCTGGGGGGCACCTCACGAAGCTCGTAGAACATGTATGCGCGAGCTTTGAACCACGACAATGAGGTACTGACTTTGACCCAATTACCTGCCAAAATGTTGCGAATGATTGACCAAGTCATAACGTTCTCTGAAGAAAATGCTCAGTGAGTGCATTTCCCGCATCACGATCCATTGGTGATTGAGATCCAAATCTCCAATAAAATAGTGGCGCAGATTCTGGTAGACAACATGAATTTGGTGAATATCTTGTTTAAATCATTCTTAAAAAAGATAGGGCTGACTACAATAGACTTGTCCCTGTGCGCCTCGACACTCTATGGGTTCTCGGGAGAAGCCCTCATCCCAATGGGGCAGATAAAGCTCCCAGTGACACTCGAAGAGATACCTCGCCATAATTTTAAGCACTGCACCTACGTGGTGGTGGATTGTCTCTCAGCATACAATGCCATTTTGGGATGGCCAACACTGGTGGAGTTCGGGGCAGACACCTTCATCCGTCATCTGTACATGAAATTCTGCACGGATGCGAGAATTGACATAGTCTGTTGTGACCAAAAGGAGGTGAGGCAATGCTACAAGGTCTCCCTCAAGGCTCTCGTGAAGATGGTAAGGGAGGAAATCTCTAAGAGCTTCAAGACCCCGGAGGTACGAGCTGTGCAAGACTCGGGGCCTGACAAGTTAGACCCAAGGGTTCAAGAGGAGATGCCCATCGAACCAATAGAGGAAATAGAGGAGGAGGTTCTAGATACCTCCACCCCTGATAGGAAGGTAAAAGTCGGGGGAGGCTTGAAAACGGAGGTCCGAGAAGCGTTAGTGGTCTTCCTCCGAGAGAACCAAGATGTGTTCACATGGTCATATTCCAACATGTCTGGCATTGATCCAAATGTGATATGCCATGCCTTGAATGCCGACCCTAGCTTTGTTCCCGTCTAGCAGAAGTAACAAACATTTGACCAAACTCGGAAAGAGTCCCTGAAAGATGAGGTTGACAAGCTTCTCTCCAATGTGTTTATCCGAGAAGCCCAATATCCTAGGCGGTTGTCCAATCCTGTCCTTCTGCCATAGCCGAATGGCACTTGGAGGAGATGCATAGATTTTTCAGACCTTAACAAGGCCTGTCCGAAGGACTGTTTTCCACTCCCCATGATAGATTAGATGGTCGATGCCACCTCCAGTTACGAGTTGCTCATTTATGGACGCATACTCAAGATATAACCAAATATCCATGCATGTCGTTGATCAGGAGCACACCAACTTTTGAACTGACAAGGGTGTCTATTGTCACATCGTGATGCCTTTCAGGTTGAAGAAAGTCAGCGCCACTTACCAAAGGCTGGTTAATAAAATGGTCAAGAACCAGTTGGGGCGGAACATGGAAGTCTATGTGGACGATATGTTGGTTAAGTCTCAAATCGCCCCAGATCATGTAGGCAACTTGGCTGAGGTCTTCGTAGTGCTCCGCTAGTTCAATATGAAGCTTAACCCCCAAAAGTGCATATTTGGGGTTGCCTCTGGCAAGTTTTTAGGCTTCATCGTAAGCGCTCGAGGAATTGAGGTGAAACCCAAGAAAATTAAGATCTTAAGTCGAAATGCCTTCTCCCCGGAAGCATGAAGATTTTCAAAGCCTGATGAGGAGGATCACCGCTTTGAGCAGTTTTGTCTATAAAGCAACAGACAAGTGCGTCCCTTTCTTCAACATTCTTCGAGGGAGTCAGAGATTTGAATGGACAAAGGAGTGCGAACAGGCGTTCCAACAGCTCAAGGCGCACATCGCAAACCCTCCGATCTTGTCCAAGCCAGTGGACGGAGAACCCCTCCTACTCTACATGGTTGTGTCGAAGGACGTTGTTAGCACTGCGTTGGTTAGGGAGGAAAGCCGCGTTCAGCACCCCGTCTATTACATCAGTAAGAAACTCCTCGGGGCGGAACCAAGGTACCCACTGATGGAGAAGCTAACCCTCTACTTGATGGTGGTCTCCCGGAAGCTAAGACCATACTTACATGCGCATCCAATTAGGGTCTTCACGAACCACCCGCTCAGACAAGTCCTTCAGAAGCCTGAGTCGTCGGGAAGGCTCTTGAAATGGTCGGTGGAGTTAAGTCAGTTTGACATCACTTACCTTGCGAGGATTGCCATAAAAGGACAAGCACTCACCGATTTCATCATAAAGTGCACTAGGAATTAGGAGAGAACCGAGAGCACCTCAGTGGTTGGACAAGTGTGGAAGTTGTTCGTGGATGGGTCTTCAAACGAGAATGGTGCAGGGGCGGGACTTATTTTGGTCTCCCCCGAGGGGCATAGAGTGCATAATGCTCTCTGCTTCGGGTTTAGTGCCTCTAATACCGAAGCAGAGTACGAAGCCTTAATCGTTGGACTTCGTGTGGCACTAGAACTGAAAACCGAAGGGCTCAAGATGTTTAGTGATTCCCAATACTTGGCCCAAGGAACAAAAGTGGCAGCATACTTGGCAAAGGCTAAAGAAATGCTGCACAACCTCCAAAATGTTACTATTCGGCAAGTGCCGAGGGAGCAAAATTCTAATGCAGACACCCTGGCAAAGCTGGCTATGACAAAAGACGCCAAGTTAATCAATGTGGTCCCCATCGACTACTTAGAGTCTCTGAGTATCTTGGCTACAGACGAGGTGGAAATAGTACAACCCCAAGGTGGGTGGATGGAGCCAATAGTTAAATACCCAGTCTCTGAGGAGTTGCCCCAAGACAAGAAAGGCAGCTCAGAAGTTACTGTAGCATGTAACGAGGTCCATAGTTATGGATAATAGGCTTTACAGACGAGGCTTTTTGTCGCCCATGCTTCGTTGCGTGTCCAAGCAAGAAGCCAATTCAATACTACGAGAGGTACATGAAGGAAATTGTGGTGATCACGCCGGGGGGTAAAGCCTTTCCAAGAAGATCTTAAGGCAAGGATATTTTTGGCCCACCATGAATGGAGACATGATGGATTACGTCAAGAAATGTGACAAATGCTAGCGCTTCGCTAACATCCCCCGAGCACCTCCAAATGAACTTACTCAAAGGACTAGCCCATGGCATTTTGCCATTTGGGGCATTGACCTTATCAGTTCTCTGCCTACAGACAGGGAAAGGAGGGGTGAAATACGCCATAGTGGGTGAAATAAAAATATATTTCAATGCTATTTCTTTTTTCGTTTTCCTCTACTTCATGAAGTGGGTTGAGGCTGAGCCGCTCGCCACAATTACCTCCAAAAAGGCTTTGGACTTCTTCATAAAAAATATCGTTTGTCGGTACGGGCTTCAGAGGAAGATAGTCTCTGACAATGGATTGCAGTTCGACAGCGAAGTATTCACAGAATTCTATCAGCGACATGGTGTCGTCAAGAACTCTTCCGTAGCCCATCTGCAGGCCAACGACCAAGTGGAGGCAGTGAACAAGACACTCAAGTCCACTCTGAAGAAAAGGCTGGAGCAGGCAAAGGGAGCTTGGCCCAAGGAACTACCTAGGGCATTGTGGAGCTACTATACCATTGCCTGGACCTCCATCGGCCATTCTCCCTTCTCAATGGCCTACGAGTACAAGGCTATGCTCCCGGTTGAAGTAGCAATCTCCACACATCGACAGGATACGTATGATTCGACCACGAACCATGCCTTACTTCGGGAGTCCCTAGATTTCATGGAGGAGCTACGCGAAGCTTCTGAGCTACGAGTAGCATCCTACTAGCAGAAGGTGGTCAGATATTTCAACTCTAAAGTGAAGGATAGAAAATTCAGGGTCGGAGACCTGGTGTTGTGAATGGTCTTCTTAGCCACCCGGGATCCAAGTGTAGGAGTGATGGGACCCAACTGGGAAGGCCCATACCAAGTTGAGAGCATTGTATGTCCGGGAACCTATAAATTATCCCGACTTAGTGGGGAACTGATTCCTCACGGCTGGAATGCCGAGCATCTTTGCCAATACTACCAATTGCATCGGCAACAAACATCGTTTATTTCTGTAACACCCCCTGTAGCCTCCGGGCACATATAATGGAAACCGTGTATATAATAAAACACGGTAAGAAATTTTTTTTTTTCGCTTATCTTTTTCTTTAGTTTTCATTATATTTCTATTAATGTTGTGTAAAGAGCTCCCGTGTCTGAACAAGTGATCGCAGTCTAGTCTCTGATTACTTGGGGGGCATAGGTTAGGGTAGCACTGCACCTCGCAAGGAATGACCTAAGAGTAAGCCTAGCATCGCGATCCCAAGAATAAAAAGTCTTAGGAAACTAGCCAAGTTTATCCTAGAGGGTAGCTTGTTCCAGGAAGAACTAAGCTTAGTACCTAAGAGCTAGATAGCCCAAGTAGCGCGAGAATAGACTAGTCATCTCCCGCGGATACCGAGCTCGAGGAGCTCTGACCATGTCTTTTGATCTCGAGAAGTGAACAGAAGGCTGAGTATCCATACTTGGCCTCGAGAAATCTGTGATAAGGGAAGCTTGGCTGGTCGACGAGCGAAGCACCCTTAGTATCACAATATCCCATATTTTGAAAAGCCAGTATAACCGTCAGGAATTTAGGTTACCTCCCGAGGACAACGCACGCTCGGAGAGTAATAATTAAATCCTAATCTGTATGATACAAACGGAAACAGAGGCAACCTATGCCTGGGCATCTCCATAACCTCATCTCTTGAGAACACAACCTAGAAAGTAGGTATGCACTCGGGGGGCAGTGTCGAAACCCCCAGCCTCTCGAGTGGTGCACACTCGGGGCTAGTTTTTTTCGCATGTTAGGACCCCTAGAAGCTTGAGCCTTCGGGACATAGGGACTTGAGATGATGAATAAAATCCCGCGGTAATTTTCGCGTCAAGGCTACTTCTAGTACTGGACCTACAAGAGACTAAACGCGATAACCCGATGTCTAAAAATATGAGTTCTTGTTCTCATGACATTCATGTTACATTGAATTTATAGAACCAAGTTTTTTAAACACAAGTGTGAGTTCTTGTTCTCATGACATTCATGTTATGTTGAATTTATAGAACCAAGTTTTTTTAAAAAAAAAACAAGTGTGAGTTCTTGTTCTCGTGTACGTTGAATTTATAGAACAAAGTTTTTTAAAAACAAGTGTGAGTTCTTGTTCTCGTAAGATTCATATTATGATGAACTTATAAAACCAAGACCTTGGGTTCTTGTTCTCGTGACCTTCGTGTTACACTGAATGTATAGAACAAAGAGTTTAAAAGCAGTTTGAGTGCTTATTCGCGTGAAAATTTAAGTTACGGTGCATTTATATAACCAAACCAAATAAAAAGCAGTGTAAGTTAGATAATTCTTAAATGGGAAAATAATTACAAGAATTCTCGGGGTTCGAGCGACTGTTTATACGCCACTAAGTTTGTGGCACATAGGCTCGAATGCAAAAATTATACTCGGTCTTCGGGAACCTCCGTCACCAGTTCAATGACCGGATCCCTGCTCGGGGCACCACTTACCTGGGCCACCTCGACATCTGGGGTTGCTTCTGGGAAGCTTGGAGGTGCTTGTTGAAAAGGAACTTGTACTTCTCGGGCTTCCCGGTGAAGTCCAGGTTCATGTCTTGATTGTGGTGCCAGGCTACAAAAAAGGCATCCTCGGCTATAGACTCGGTCTCTTGCTTAAGCTTCTCCACCTGGCACATGGCAGACCTATTCATCTTCATGGCTTGGAGGGTCTTCCTCTCAATTAGCTCAGCCCGATCGGTAGCCTCCTTAGCCTGCTCCTGGAGCTGAGAATTCTCCAAGGCCACCTGGGCGATCTTAGCAGTAGCTTTCTTGGCCTCCACCTGAGCTCATTGGATGCCATCAATGATTGCCTATTTTTACCTTTAGGCCTGCTACAAATCCTCAGAGGCTTTCTGTAGGGTCTCCTCGAGCTCCCGAGAGCATTTTTTCTCATCCTCGAGAGCAGCGCTATCTCAAGCAAGTTCTTCCAGAGAACCCTTTGTTTTCTCCCTGAGGGAGGCAATCTTATCCTGGGATCTCCAAAACTCATATGATTTCTCCATCATAATGTCTCCTAGGTGTTGGCAGGCCAAGGCGGACTGCAAAACAAAAGACAAAGTAAGACAAATGTGTTAGCTCAATAACATCTTGTTAAGTTGAATCCAAGCACGAGAGGGATTAACTTACCTGGACATAAGCGTACTAACATGGGGCCACGAGAGATGCCTCGTTACTATCGCCAAGTTGGGAGAAGCTTTGGGTGGTCAACTCGCACATGGTGGAGCTTACCCCCTGAAGGAGATTGGCGGCGAAAGGGGCAACTATGTCTCCTAAATTAGCGGAGAACAAGGTCTCCAGCTCAGCCCGACCGATTGGGGGGACCATGGGCCTCTCTCGGGGTGGCTTGAGTTACCAGAGGGCCTCAGCTATCTCATGCAAGGCTTCGTTACCTTCTTCTAGTCTGGCTTCGAAGTGTTGAAGAATCCTCTTATACTGCTCCAACAAGTCCCCCTCGTACATCTCAGGATACACAATGAGATGGATTTGGGGTGGCACCACCTCCTGCTCCGAGTCATGGAGTGCCCCTTGGTCTAGCTCGAGTACCCCCTCTGGCCTTACCTCTTGTACCACCTTCGACCTTACATCTAGTGTCGCCTCGTCTGACCCGGGCGAGGAGGTGATATCCACCACTGGGGGCAGGTAAACTGTAAGGGACTCCATGGGAGGAGTGGAAACTCTCTGCTTTTTGGCCAGAGGAGAGGGATCAAGTCGCTTCCGAGGACGTGATGAACCCTTTCTTGCCGAAGAGCCAGGGGGCGCTCCCAACCTTAAGGCAGAATGAGCAATGTCTGCCAATCCCATGTGGGTTGCAGGAAGAGTAAACAGTTAGCATACATACTACACAAGGATAATACAATAAAATAAGTTATTCAGAGGCTCACCGTGAGCTGAGGCTCGGTGCAAACAGTGAGGGTGTATTATCCTATTCCTTGCATCACAACTAATATTTGAGCCATATTGGCAAAACTAGCTTGAGGTCAAGGATGTGACTTGGTCTAAGGGTACGAACCCACGGGAGGTAGGTTGCCTCCTAGGGTGGTGGGGGTAAACATCTATGAGATCTAGGTAGTCTTGGATTTCTTCCCTAGTCCAACGCCGATGTGAGATTTGCCCACAACGGAGGAGTGCATGGGAAGCCCAAACATGCTTGGGACTTATCCTATCACGCACTCGGGAAGCAGATGTCAGAATGAGAGGTGAGCTACTTGAGTCTAGGTGGGAAGCTTCCATCCTTGCCTGAAGCTCTTCCTCGACCTCCTGGTCCTCTTGGGCCTTTCGCGCCTCTTCTATGGCCTGAGCGTTCACTAGCCATTCCTTCGCCAATCATTTGTGAAACACTATTTTGGCCAGCCCTTCTATGTAGTTGATATGGCGAGAAGCAAACTCCCGAGACTTTTTGGATTGGCAGTATTTGTTCAACTCTAGGTTGCTTATTCGTTGTTCGACGCTGAGAAGCCCTGACCTAATGAGTTCAACTCTGTTACCTGGACGCTAAGGTCTAAATCTCGGTCGGGGAGAGCCTTCACTTCCTAGAGATGATCCTCGAAGAGCTGGACATATTGGGTTCTGCGGAAGGGACCTATTCAAAGGAAAGGACTAAGTATCGATTACAAAAAGGCCTTAGTGAGGCAAAGAATAAGTGCGTTTGGAAAGATACTCAGCTACCCGAGTGAAGTCGAGAATTAGGGTCGGGTTATTACGGGTCGGGAAGCCGTCCGTGAAGAAGAAGGCATCCTTGTAGTTCTGGGCGTGATTCTCATTATGATGGGGAGCCTTGTAGCTGAATGAAGAAGTTGGGTACTTTTGGGTTTTATGCCCTTATAAAACCATGTCGGACATATAACACGATTTCATATTGTTAATAAAAGTAGTAGAAACCATTTAGTTTGACAACCATGTTGCTTGCTTGTTTTATGAAATGAATATTGAAATAATACAAACATTTATAAAATCCCGAACATATGAATAGTTACAATTATAATGGCTAGGTCATAGTGGATTTTAATTGTAATTATATTGTCAAAAGAACAAGTGCCAAGATTAAATTAGTGCATTGAATTTTCACTGATTAGGCAATCTACGATATGATCTACTTACACATTCGGGGTGTGATGTCTTGTCCAAGGCATTGACCAAGTAGATAAGATTGGATGTATTTGGTTACATCAGACTAGGTCCGATATTAATTATTGATTGATAAATAAGTATGGTTGTTATTAAATCTAATCAATGTCACAACGTTGACCATAGGTTAAGTCAATCTTAATTCTGAGTGATAATATTCTGCTAATTATATTATTTAAATCTTTTGACTTGTTCGTTACCAGCTTACCCTACAGTCTAGCCCATACTTACATCTCGGAGATTTAGTAGTGTAAATGAGTGGGAGTATTATTCATATATATGAAATATATAACTTCTGTATGAGAAGTGAAAATATGATTTCCTTAATTGCTTTGTTCAAAAGGTTAAATGATTGAGTTCTCATTTCTGTGATTAAGTTCATGGAAATATCATTTATAAGGAACTTAGTGGAAGTTAAGGATAAAATACTGATGAGGGGTAAAATGGTAATTTGTAGCCAGCTCGTTAGTAACTCATCGATAGAGGATTGACTGACTGTAATGGTTATAACAATGGATAACGTATTTATGGTTTGGGAAATACGTTCTATGAATTCAAGAGTTCAATAACGTATTTATGGTTTGGGAAATACGTTCTATGAATTCAAGAGTTCAATTCTGAGTCTATAGTGGTGAGTCACGAGGAATTAATAAGGTAGTGAAATTATTCGTAAATAAATTCACGGTAACTTATTGGAGCTTGATTTCATGGATCCATGGTCCCCACACCACCTTTGAGTAAATAATCTAGAATGTCTCAATTAATTGATTTAATTATCAATTAGGATTTTTAAAGTGGACTAATTCAATTTTGGAAAATTTACAGAGATATGAGATTTAGAGAATAAAAGAGAATCTTTGGATTTATTATTGCACCCTAATTTTAGCACGAGTTCATTCATTCAGCTTGGGTACAACTGGCAGATAAATGCATGGAAAAATAACCAAGTAGAATATTTGGTTATTATCCATGTGGAAAGCTCAAGATTCATAATGGTCAGACATTATGTTAGGCGTCCTGCGTTTATAACAAACTGAGAATACGATGGCTGTTAAGTGTGAGTTCAGAATCAAATAGCTGTCGAAGCACGAGCTTGGAGGAGACATCCATCTCGTGAAGATTCAAATATAATGCATATTTAGGGATCCCCATAGACTCGGGATTTGTGCATACGTTTATTTATGACCAAGCTGTCATATTTATTATCCGAGATAACAGGAACATATTTATTCTGTTATCAAATCATATCCTAATATAAATGGGAATTATTTGAATTAAATATAGACATTATGTAAATGCGTGATTGACTCATGCTGTTACCCAAACCTGTTCATGAAATTCCCTTGTAAATACTGGGAATGTTGGACAGGAAAGGGGAATTATTATGTAATACTGAAACTCTGCCAAAATAGAGAGAGAAATAGTAATAATACTGACTCGTGGACTAGGTGGATTTTAACCAGTGAACCACGTAAAAGTTCTGGGTTCTTGAGTGAATTCTTGTTATTTTCATTATGGTTTACCATTAAGCACTAATCTGCCCTTATTATTTCTTAATACAATGTTGGCGAAAAACCGCGTCAATAGTTTGGTGCTTTCATTGAGAGAAAATTAGTGCTTCACCAAAATCCTAGTCGATTCCCATCATGGTGCTCACTTGCTCAATGCACGACAATGAGATAGAACAGCCCGGTGGGCAGGAGGCCCATCATACTGCTGTTCTGGGATAACAATCGGTTGGTCAAGGCGATACTGGGAATTCAGCGTCATTACCGCCAAACCCAAACCCAGACTACCTAACTAGCGTCGAGATGGAGAACATGCAATTGAGGAGCCATCTTGCTAGGGAAAATGTAATGACCCAACTACTCTAGACTTTGGACCATTAACGAATACTATACATAGACCCTAATCTTTAATAGAACTTACAAGTGAAAAAGATCATACTTTATTAAATACTTGTAAAAACCAATGTTTAATCTTACATAAACTCAAAGCAGGATATGGGATCCCATTGTTTTAAAAAGAAAACATATCTTAATTGCAATTAAAAGAGATTACATAAATAGGTGCGGAAAAATACACATAAACCATAAATAGAAGACTACATCCTTGAAATCGAACTCTCGACTCCTTGAATCCATTCATCACCGATACACATTCCCCAAGCATCCACGAATCTTTCCCGCCACTATAGCTATTTTCCTGCACATATAAACAAAAAGGAATGAGCCTAATGCCCAGCAAGGAAAATCTAACACATAGTTCATATACATAAATTCATAAGAAACATAAAAAAAAAAACATAACATAACACTTATATCATACACATACTATAATGGCCATTATTACTTGGGGTCCCATAGACTAAACAAGTCATATGCCCATTAGATTAGTGGGGTCCTACTAGCTAAGCAGATCATATGCCCATAATCTATTTGGGGCTTGTTAGTCATATGGGTCATATGCCCAAGTCTACATACATACATACATACATAACACATTTCATAACATAAAAACATAAGATAACATAAGCATATAACATATAGATTCTATCCTATTTTCCTTACCAAAATTACCGGGATATGTAGACAGAGTTGGGACTTTGGAACACTCCTAAGAACCATTTGAAAAAGAGTGAGTATAGTGAAGAAGAGAAATGAAAGGAATGGAAGGACTAAACCATTGAGAAAATACTTACCAAAAACTTATGTGCAAATTCTTAGATTTCCTAACCAAAATAAGAATAAGGTTAGAGGGCTGAGTAGAAGACTATGAGAACTTAAAATAAAATAATACCAATGAACTAAGGTGTGGAAATACCTTGAAGACTTGTAGACCAATCTAAACCTCAAACTGAAATACTATAAAACCTTATTTCCCCAAGTGTTTGATAAGCTTGTGATGATCAAGCTTATGATTCCCAACCCAAGTGTTTACACTCTCACACTCACCTAGCAACTTGCAGCCTCTGAACTTAGAGCAAAAGATGAATAATGGCTGGGTACTAGGTCCTATTTATAGAGTTTAGGAATGATAGGATCTTAATTTAACTTGAATAAAAATAATGGCTTTTTAGGTGAAAATAATTTGAATTATCGTTCACCAGAGGCTGAAGACTCGTTCAAAAAGGTGCTGGACTTATCAAGAGGTTAAAGGGTTGAATGGAAAATGATTTAAAAAACATTCAAAATATGCTGAAGGAGGCGATATATCGCCCCCTATAGGCGATATATCACCTGGACCATTATGCCCGAGGCAAACGTGCATCGTTTCGTGTTTTCCGTATCTACGTGCTGCGATATATCGCCCCCTATAGCTGCGATATATCGGCATACGCCAATTATTTAAACACGAAATTACACAATTTTAGCTTAATTCAAATTGAGTAAACAGCCTTGACTAAGCCCTCAAACGTATTCAAAGCTGCTGACTGACCTTAGAGCATTCAAATTTTACCCTTATTAAATTTAATCCTCAAAATACTTAATCCTTAATCACCCATACATAACATGTGCTTAAAATCCTATTGGTTCTTATCTAAACCTTATAGTATAATAAATATTATCCTCAATATCAGCCATATTAATCAAACCTTAGGTTAACATTAATATTCTTAAACTATAGGTTAAACTTAGAAAATCTACAAGTACTACTACGAGTGTCCAAATAAATCCCGGTCTGAACCAAAAATCCACAGTCATAAAGATAATACTATTAATACTATAATACTACTATCTAACTAGCTAAGTAAAGTTCTTGGACTCTACAGAAAACAAACAGATTGAGGAGGTTTTGGCTCGGTTACCCCCTCTTGCAACCGACGTTAATGTCGGGAAGAAGCAAAGTGGATCTCATAAGTCCCACAGGAATAATTGATCCAAACTGAGATGATCAGTCAGAACCGCCACTCCAAGTTTTATACCTACGAGTCAAGATCACCAGAATGCTCGACCCAGCTCCCATCACAGGGGTTGTCAGCATGTCAGTCGATCGGTTAGGACGACAACCCCAAGTCCGGTGCCTTCTTCACAAGACCCCATGAATATCCATGATAATCCATGAGGAGGGGCGGGGATAGGCTCACAAAGACAAAATGCTCCAACATATCCTCCTACGCAGCGACTGGACTACCAGGCATAGAGACTAGAGACATTGGAGTAGAACAGAGGCGGGCTAATTTAGTCCGTCCTAATGGAATGAAGATAGCCTCACCAATAAGGCATCCCCCATCACCTATAAGACATCCAACACCACCTCATCCTCAACGGGATATTCCAGCTCATGGAGACAGTAGAAGAAATCCTCCACCATCTACCAATACTTACCTCCCACGAACACGTGTCGAGAATCCAAGTCCTCGGCCCCAGCCACGAGCTGTAAGCTTCGCAAATGGGAGTTATTGGATGGAAAGCCATCATAGCGGCAGGTCTGAGAGTGACCTAAGGAATCGTTTGAGTTTAGCGCAGAGCCCTCGATATGACCCGCAACCCGATTTGCACGATCATCTAAACTCACAGAGAAGGTATCCAACTCGGGATGAAGATATTGGATATACACAACAAGAGGGAGGTCCGTACATAGTACGCGATAACGAGAATGCCCCACAAAACCAAGCTCAAGCTTGGAGGGACAATAACCCATCAAACGCGTACGATAGGATGGGAGCTGTTGAACAACCCCCATTTAACCTAGGTACTAGGGACCAAACCCTCGAAATACTAGCTTTGATGGAAGAGAAAATGAAGAGGCTTTTGTTCGGAAAAGAAAAGGATGATTGCAACACAGATGAGGAGCTCAGACCTTTCACTCCAAATATTGCAGCGGCCATGTATCTGGTAGGCTTTAGAATGCCACACCTATCAAAATTTGATGAAAACGGGGATCCGTCAGAACACCTCGGAATGTTTAACACCATGATGATGGCTCACAATGTTGGGCTCGTTCTAAGGTGTATTTTGTTCCCTGCAACTCTGGTCAGTCCAGCTAGGTAGTGGTTTAAAAAATACAAGAGGCATTCCATAAGCTCATGGAAAAAGTTTTCTTCTGATTTCAAAACAGCATTCCGGGCTTCACAGGTAGCTTGGGTTGAGGCTGACTCATTGGCCAACGTAAAGCGGCAACCTGGCAAGATGTTGAAGGCATATCTGAGTAGATTTGCCAATGTTGCTGCATGAGCTAGGGATGTTGATGACAACTCCAAACCCATGGCAATGAGGACGAGAATCCTCGTCGGTGGCGACCTATGGCATGAACTCCAAAGAAAAAGAGTCAAGAGTGTAGATGAATTCTTAGCTCAGGGTCAAGAATGGATAAATCTTGAGGAGGCGTGAGCTTCTGTTGCAGGAACCAGCCAGACCCTTACCCAACCCATTGGAGCGGTAAGGGACGCGATAGCCACAACCCAATCCATTACCCAGAATAACCAAGGGGAATAACAAAAGAAAAGGGAATGGTGAACCCGACCAGAGCGGGACAAAAAAAACAAGCCTGCAGAGAAGTTCAAGCCTTTCTATGCCACGTATATCGACCTAACGGACACATGTGAGCACATTTTTCTGGCCAATTCTAGTCGCCCTCCATGGAAGAAGCCAGAACCATTGAAGAAATAGAGGGCGAAAAGAGATCCCTCAAATTCTGCCGGTTCCTCAACGACATCAGTCATAATACTGATGATTGCCTGTAGCTGAAGGGTGAGATTGAAACTCTCATTAGGGTGGGACCTTTGGCCCAGTACGCTCGAAATCGGGCGAATCCAAGGCAGCCCACTGGGTAGACCTCGCTACCTGTTGCAGAAGCTCCAACAAGCCAAGTTGGAGCTCAAGCAAATCAGGTTGACCCTCCTCCGATAGTAGGGGGACATATAACCACCATTTTGGGAGGACCTCATTTGGTGAGCATGAGTAGTGAGGCCTAAAAGAGGTACATTAATGAGCTAAAGTCTCATAACGGGGTGGAGTTTGTCTCGGAGAAACGGTTATCGAAACAGCAGCGGTTGGAAAAACAACCAATCATTTTCATGGAAGAGGATGCTAGCCACATCCAATTCCCACATAACGATCCGCTGGTGGTAACTATTCAGCTCACAAACCGAAGGGTCCGAAGAACATTAGTGGATAATGGGAGCTCTGTGAATCTACTTTTTAGGTCCACCCTGGAAAAAATGGGGTTATCCGTAACTGATTTATAGGTGACCTCGATGACTCTGTATTGATTTTCAGGTGAGGGATCAGCAGCCATCGGGATGATCAGATTGGTGGTAACGTTGGGAGAAGAGTCACGAACTATTTCCAAATTACTTGAGTTCATGGTAATCGATTGTCCGACTGCATACAATGCGATTTTGTGTCAACCGGCGCTGATGGCATTTGAAGCCATAACCTCTATCCACCACCTGGCATTGAAATTCCCCTTAGCTATGAGAATATGCATAGTTAGAGGCAATTAGCTCGCGGCCAGGAAATACTATAACATTTCAATGAAGGGAAAATCACAACCTGGGCAGCAAGCGATGGTCATAAATGACGAAGATGAGGAGTTCCAGGGAATAGAAGTTACCCATGGGATGGAAGAACCTTAACAACAAGAGGATAATCAGGTCGCCCAACACGACGACATTGACCTACAGGTACGCGAAGACAGATTAGAGCTCAAAGCCATAGAAGAGCTCGAGGAAGTAAACACTGACCCCAAAGAAGCTTCGAGAGTCATAAAGATTGGAAAGAATCTTGATGACAAAAGGAAGAGGGAGCTGGTTGATTTCTTACAGAAAAACCTAGATGTCTTCGCTTGGTCACATGAAGATATGGTGGGAATAAGTCTGAATGTAATAGTGCACACCTTAAATTTGGACAAGAATGTGCCTGCAAAATCCCTAAAATGGAGACGTTTGGGAACGGTCCGAGCTGAAGCCCTTGAGGAAGAAGTAGCTCAGTTATTAAAATACATGTTTATCCGAGAGGCAAAGAACCCGATCTGGGTTGCAAATCCTGAGCTGGTCCCAAAGCCAAACGGGAAATGGAGAACCTGTATCGAATTCTCCAATCTAAATAAAGCTTGTCCCAAGGATTGTTTCCCACTTCCAAGGATTAACCAGTTGGTAGATGCCACGACCGGTCACAAGCTCATGTCCTTCATGGACGCGTATTCTAGATATAACCAGATCATGATGAATCCTGTGGACCAGAAACATACTAGCTTCATGACCGAACATAACGTATATTTTTATAAATTTATGCCCTTCGGGTTGAAGAATGCTGGGCTACATACCAATGCTTGGTCAAAAAAATGTTCGCTAGCCAGATCGGGAGAATATGGAGGTGTATGTCGATGACATGCTCGTCAAGTCAAAAGCTTCCAATAACCATGTGTCTGATCTAGAAGAATATTTAAAATATTTAGGAGATATGACATGAAGTTGAATCCCCAGAAATGTACTTTCAGAGTGGCATTTAGAAAATTCCTAGGGTTCATAGTCAACACGAGGGGAATAGAGGTGAATCCTGAGAAGATTAGATCGTTGTTAGAAATACCCTCACCCAGGTCGCATAAATAATTTCAAAGTCTAACTAGAAAGGAGGCGTTTTTGAATTGATTCATTTCAAAATCCACTAATAAGTGTCCGCCATTCTACAACTTGCTCAGAGGAAACAATAAATTTGAGTGGACCGAGGAGTGCGAACATGCATTCCACGACCTAAAAATGCACCTGGCCGAGCCCCCGATATTTTCTAAGCCCAAGTCTGGTGAATCTCTATTCCTTTATTTGGTCATGACAGAGAATGCAGTCAGTGCCGTGTTAGCTCGAGAAGAAGACTGTTCTCAGAAACCAGTATATTATGTAAGAAAGAGACTTCTTGGAGCCGAGTCACGATACCCACTGATAGAGAAGCTGGCATTTTGTTTGATATTGACTTCCAGAAAGCTCCATCCATACTTCCAGTCCCATTCAATCAACGTCTTAACCGACCAATCTTTAAGGTAGGTTTTACAAAAACCTAAAACATTGGGATGCCTCTTAAAATGGGCCATCGAACTTAGTCTATTCAAGATATTGTACATGCCGCATTCATCAATAAAGAGCCAGGCCCTTATTGACTTTATGGCTGAATGCACCGTTTTTCAAGAAGAGCCCTTGAGGGAGCCAATGCAGGAATTATGGAAAATCTTGGTTGATGGATCGTCAAACGAGAATGGATCAGGAGTTGGGATCATCTTAATCTCACAAGAAGGGCATCGATTTCATAGAGCTCTGAGATTCAGATTTGAGGCATCCAACAACGAAGTAGAGTATGAGGCCTTACTGGTAGGGCTGAGGGTGGTGAGAGAGCTCAAGGCGAAAGCCATCCAATGCTATAGTGATTCCTAACTCGTGGTCAATCAAGTATTGGAAGAGTATCAAACTCGAGGTACCAAGATGGTAGCCTACCTAGCTAAGGTAAAAGGAGAGCTGTCTCAATTTGAGTACAACTTTGTTGAACAAATACCCCGCGAGCAGAACTCTAACACGGATGCTTTGGCACGACTTACTACCATAAAAGAGGCTGAGACATTGAATGTAGTGCCAGTGGAGTTCTTGGAGAGCCTGAGTGTGATGGAAGAAATGGTAGAAGTCGGAATGATCGACATAAGACCGACCTAGATGACTCCCATAATGGAATACCTGAAATCTGGAAAGTTACCTGATGACAAAAAAGATGTGAGAAAAATACTCTATCAAGCTCCACGGTACGTAATAGTAGATGGAAACTTATATTGGCATGGTCATTCATTACTTCTCTTTCAATGCGTTCTACCCGAGGAATCCAAAACCATTTTACAAGAAATACACGAACGCTTTTGTGGAGATCATGCAGGGGGGAAAAACCTGGCACTAAAGATACTGAGACAGGGCTATTTTTGGCCCACTTTAACGAAAGACTCGATCTCGTATGTTCAGAAGTGCGAAAAATGCCAACATTTCACCATAGTTGCTCGAGCTGCTCCAGTCGAGCTAACGTTGATTTTATCCCCGCTGCCGTTTGCAACGTGGGGAATCGATCTAATAGGTTCCCTACCTATGGGAAAGGGAGGAGTTTGATATGTGGTGGTGGCGATCGATTACTTCACGAAGTGGGTAGAAACCGATCCTCTGGCAACCATCACATCAAAAATAGTCCTGGACTTCGTGGTGAAGAATATTGTATGTCGATTTGGACTTCCTAAGAAAATTGTTCAGACAACGGGATGCAATTCGAGAGTGATCTCTTCACAAATTTCTTTGAAAAATATGGCATCATGAAGAGTTTCTCATCGGTAGCATACCCACAAGCCAACTGGCAGGTCGAGACTGTAAACAAAACTGTTTAGGCAAGCGTGAAGAAGAGGTTAGACGAAGCCAAAAGACTACTTTGGGCCTACCAAACTTCTGTTAGCTACTCACAGGAAAATGACATTTAATCAAGAACAAAATGACGGGCTACTTAACCCATCTCTCGATTAGATTGAAGAAAAATGAGAAGAATCGCAGTTACAGCTTGCCCATTATCAACAAAAAATCACTCGCTATTTCAATTCTAAAGTTAAGGGGCGTAGATTTGGATTGGGAAACCTAGTTCTCCGAAGGGTGTTTTTGGAAAATAAAGACCCCAAGGATGGTGTACTAGGCCCGAACTGGGAGGGACCATACCAGATCATAAAAGTCTTGCACGAGGGAACTTTCAAGATAGCTCGACTGAATGGAGAAATACTCCCACGGACCTGGAATGCTCTGCACTTGAAAAACTATTATCAATAGTGCCACCATAAATGTAAGGCTTATTTATAAAAGCCATTTCTATTAAATAATAGATGGATTGTTAAATAACCATTTCTTAGTCTTATTATTGCAAGCTCCTGTTCTCATATTTGTAAAAGCAACCAAGAAAGTTTATACATTCTGGTTACTTGGGGGGCACATAACCGAGGTTGGAAAAATTAAGCCTACTTAGATAAGATTAAAAACTTAGAAGCTTGGAAAAATTGATTATTCAAGGGCTTTTTAAAGCTCGAGTTTTCAATAAACCTAGCGCCAACTAAGTTTAAATCATCTAAAACCCTGGATATAACTTGGTCTGAAACTTAGAAATTTGGAAATATTGATTATTCAAGGGCTTTTTAAAGCTCGAGTTATCAATAAACCTAGTGCGAACTAAGTTTAAATCATTAAAAACTCTGGATAAAACCAGGTTCGAGGCCTGAGTCTTAACAGGTATGATACAAATAAGCAAACAAAAACTTGGATATAACCAAGTTTGAGAAAATCTATCTCGATCTAAAAGTCGATCCCTAAAATTTCGAATGTACAAGAGTCTAAGGATTCATATATCATGAGAAAATAATAAAGGAAAGACAAATAGACCACAAGTTAGATATATATAGAAATAAAACAAACAAATATATTGTCATATCGAGGAGAAATAACATCAAGCAAAGCTTGAAGGAAATTTTTTAATACCAAAAGACTGTTAGACAATAACAAAGAAAATCATAAATAAAATCATTGGGCCCCGTCAGCTCGCCCTGCCGAAGTGACTTGCTCACCATCTCCCTCCGCTGCTCTGGAAGCCTCAATAGTCTCAGAGGGTTCTTCCAAGAGTTGAGCCTTGAATTTAGCAAGGTATGGATCCCACAACCCAGGCTCCATAAAAGAGAAGTTCCCGTCCTGGTTGAAAGCCCAGTAGTTGTATAGCATCTCCTCCATGGCTGATGATGACACTACACCTTCCTCCTTGGCTTAAAATTTGGCCTCGAGTAGTTTTTCTTTGAGCTCACCATTCTCGACCTGAAGCTATTTAGCATGGTAGTTTGCCTCTGCGGCCTGAGTTTGGGAGGCGGATAGTGCGACTTTTGCAGCCTGCTCGTTTTCTTGGGAAGAGATAAGAGCAGCCTTGGCAGCATGCTCATTTTTCGGAGCAACTGTCAGGCCAACTTTGGCGGCCTGCTCACCTTCCTTAGCAGCGGCTAGCTCGACTCGGAGCTCTTCATTTTTGCCCCTAGCATGAGCTATGCTTCGGTATTGGGCCAGGACGGACTAAAAAATAATAAAACAAGTAAAAAATCTATGAGGAAGAGAAAAAAAAACAGATATGGGAGAAAGAATCACCGTGAGATTCATCCCAAGAGTGGACTCGAGGACATCCTCTAGGTTGCGATCCTCAATGGCCCTCAGATCCCTTGCACTGGCTTTGTATGTGTGGCCCACCATATGAGTCGCCGTCTCATACATGATACCCCAAAAGGCTTCAGGGATTTTTTCCAGGTCCTGGGGCTCAATTGGTATTCGGACGGTGGGGGCTTCGGCTTGTATTACTTGGGGAGGAGGAGGCATGTGACGAAGGGGAGGAGGAGGAATTTTCTCAACGGTGACAATAGTCACCGAAGTTGGTTCCCGAGCAGAGCTCGTATCTTTACCCTTAGAGGGTGATTTTGTAGCATCCCCTGTTTTAGGGGTGGTCTTAGAGGGCTTCACAAAGTGGCCTTTGATCGGATGGAATAGGTAGTTAATAAAAGTCTATGATGCTTTATTAATCGAGATGTTTCTCTATTTAACTAAGTGAATATTTGTGACTCTCGCCTATCGGGACACATGGGTTCATGGCTAGTTAAAGTACCTAAGAAATAGAAGATAAGTGTTTTAGTATTTTGCTTATGCCAAAACATTTTGTATGTTATGCTATTTCTAAAAATTAAATGAATAAATGTTTGTCAAGGAATGCGTTTGTTTATCCAAAAAACAGTTGTTGATGACGTGGCAAGAATTTTCGACACGTGGCCAAACACGTGGCAGAGATATTGCTCGCCTATCGACCAGAAATATTTCTACATGCAAAGATCAAGTTTTATATACGACCAGAATGATCATATACCCCGTGCATTTATGTAAAGATCTGTACAGTTGTAATGATATCCGAGAATATCTCTTCATTATGACCTGAAGATCCGTTTATTAAGGAAATATATTATTATTTGATTCATGTAATCCTTCTTGAGCCTATAAATACATAAGAAATAGCTCAAGGAAGGGATATTTTTCTCTTTTTTTGAATTAGAGTACTATTATCCATCGTTTGTATTATTTTCTTCTTCTAAGGTCTGTGAAACTCAGGAACCGTAGTTCTTTGATCACACCTTTGGAGTTCAATACCAATAATAGTATCAAGTGGACGTAGGTTATTACCAATCACTAGGGCCTAACCACTATAATTTTCTGTATTCTTTATTTTCCATTAGATCATTTTCTCAAGCTCTATATTATTTTTCTGTCGTTTTCTAGACTTCATGTCGTTGACCAAAACTAGGGTCAACATTCTGGTGCTTTCATTGAGAGTTGAACTCAAGAAGATCTAATGGAAAAAACTACCAAGAAGATTGGACAGGCTGTCGCTGCACCATCCTAGCCTCCTCCCCCAAATGTGGCTAAAGACGAACCTCATTTGGCTGAGACCCTGAAGACAACACTGGGGGTGTTGCAAGATGAGTTGGCCAATCTAAGGGCCAACTAGGAGAATGTTGAAGAGATAATGGTGTTGCAGCAGAGGGAGATAGAGTGCCATCACCAAGAGCTGAGCGATCGGTAGGCGGAGATTGACCGTCGGCAGAGGGATGCCATGGCAGGCCTTGAAGCAGCCCTCCAGTTGGCTAGGAATCAGGCTGCGCCAGCCTCGCAGCTTGATCTACCCCCAAGCGATCCACCTCAAAGGGGTCTAAATCCTAGCCCTCTGCTCTAGCCAACAAGCCCTCAGAGGCTGGAGCAGCCACCTATGCCTCAGGATGATATCCTGCCTAGGGATCCTGAGACGCAACTTCAGTCTTAGGCTAGTCGAGGAAATCCCTCGCGCCCGAGGCAGAATAGGGCCAGGCAACAGCCCCGCAACCCTAGACGCCCAGGGGGTGAAGAGTCGAATCCACCGAGCAAGGGGCAGCGTCCTTCTGCCAACAGAAGGAACTCAGAGATAGGGGCCCCCCACGGCATGACAATGCACGGGGACCCACCGACCAACGCAGGCCTCCCCCTAACGCTTGAGAATGCCAGCCCAAGGAGGCAACAGAGGAAATATTTAGTCGCATCATAGGCAGTCACGGTTCAGAGATGGCCACGGCTACAATGAGGCCGACTCAGGTAGAGGAAATGCTGGTCGAAGGAACGAAGAAAAAGGTGGAGGCAGGAGCCCCCCACCTAGAGAAGACCGATAAGCAGAACATAACGCTGGGGGGTAGCCCAGACAAAACAACGTCTTTAGCCGGCTCGGAGCTAGCGAGCAGCGACGAAGAGACGATGACTTGAGGGATGTACTCAACGACCGCCGAGAAAGGCACGATGAGTACATTCCCCCAGCACTAGAGGCCCCAGCAATTCCGGAAGCTGTTCAAGCTCAAATCGATGCCCTGAACCAGGCTGTGCAGCAGCTGGTCGGGGGGCAGACATCGCATATCAAGTACGATCGGAGGAGAGGCACCCCTTTCGTACAAAGGATTGTTGTGGCAGAAACCCCCAGCAAGTTCAAGATGCCGACTCTGCCAAATTTCGACGGGTATGGAGACCCGGTATCTCACGTTAATAAGTTTGGGATACAGATGGACATTCAGAAAGTCTCTGAAGATGCTCGCTGCAGGATCTTCCCAGCGACACTTTCTGATGCCGCCCAAGAGTGGTTCTTTAAGTTCCCTCCTGCAAGTATAGTATCCTGGGAGATGTTCGTGAAGGAGTTTTACGGACAGTTCTATGTGGGTCGTGTGCACCCCACCGAGGTGAACCAACTGGTTGAGATACACCAGAAAGAGGGGGAGCCTTTGAAGGGTTACGTTCAGCGCTTCATGTGAGCCACAACAGGAGCCAAGACTGTGGGCGATGAAGGCAAGATGATGGCCCTAACCACTGGGGTTAGGCGCCATTCTCCCCTCTGGAGTAGCCTTAGGAAGCATGGGGTTAAAAGTACCCTGAAGTTTTTAGATCGGGTTGATCGATACATCAAGCTCGAAGACGCGATTGCCAACGAAGGAAAATTGCCAGCAAAAGACAAGGGGCCCAAGGAAGAACCCTCCAAAGCCACCAACGGGTCTAAGCCCAATGGCAACGGTAAAGGCAGCGGGAATTGCAATGGTAAGAATGGTGGAAAAAGGGTGAGCAACAAACCATCGACCTCCGAGAGTAAGCGCCCCAAAGGTAATCGATACAAACCAAAATTCACCAATTACACCACCCTTGTTGAAAGCCGAGTCGAGGTTTACCAGGCGACCAGCTTGAGCGTGCCCTACAAGCGACCCGCACCAATAAGAAAAGATATCTCCAAGAGAGATTCAAAAAAGTTTTGTCGTTATCATAATGACTATGGGAATGACACCAATGAGTGTAACCTGTTGAAGGACGAAATTGAGTTCCTGATAAGACAGGGACATTTAAGAAGATATGTACGAGCCGCGGGAGGTTCTCAATGAGAGGCTCAAGGTGGCAACGAGTCGATGCCTGCATGCCAACGCTCACCACCTTTACAGCCAGCTCCCGTGGTAGGTACCCTACTCACCATCTGCGGAGGCCCACATCTTGCAGGAGATAGTGGAAAGGCAAGGGAACGATATGCTCGAACCCTACGCCATGACCAGGACATCGAGATGATGAGTGTCGAGGATCATACACCAAAAAAGGCTTGGACAGAGGAGGAAGGGATCACCTTCTCTAACGATGATTCCCAACATGTGCGATTCCCACACTCCGATCCGCTAGTCGTGGATGTACAAATCGCGAATATGATGGTGAAAAGGGTGTTGGTCGATACAAGAAGTGCGGTCAACATCCTATATAAGTCCTCGCTAGAAAGGATGAAATTATCCGTAAAGGACCTAGAGCCATGCTACTAAACCATTTATGGTTTTTTCGGAGAAGGGCTCGCCCTAATAGGGTCAATTAGACTCCCAGTCACAGCAGGCACTGCACCTGCTAACAAGACATTACTCACTACTTTTATAGTAGTTGATTGTCCTTCAGCGTACAATGCTGTGATAGGGAGACCAATTCTAGTCGACCTTCGAGGTATCACTTCTATATGGCACCTCTCCATGAAATTCTCAATGGACACAGTGATAGGATGCGTGTTGGGAAACCAAAGGGAAGCGAGGGAGTGCTACAACGCCACCGGGAAAGAGTTGCAAATGGCAACTAATGTTCAAGCCCGCATAGGTGATAATCTCACCAAATATAGCGTTGCCCAAAGGGAGGATATAGACTTAGATCCTCTCTTTGGGGATTTTGAAGAGGAAGTGGGACCCATCGAGGACCTTGAAGAGGTCCAACTCGATGAGGAAAATCCGACCAGAGTTGTGAAAGTCGGTAAAAACTTAGAGACAACAACAAAACAAGCATTGGTGGAGTTCTTAAGGAGGAACCAGGATGTCTTTGCTTGGTCGCATAAAGACATGGTCGGGATAGATCCTGCAATCATCAGCCATGTCCTGAACATTGACAAAAGCTTTCCACCTGTGCAATAAAAAGGAAGGTTGCTCGACAAAGATAGATCAAAGGCCTTGAAAGAGGAAGTTGAGAAGCTGAAGGAGAATGGGTTCATCAGGGTGGCGTTTTATCCATCGTGGGTCTCCAATCCCATACTCATGCCCAAGCCAAATGGCAAGTGGCGTACGTGCATGGATTTTGCAGACCTAAATAAAGCCTGCCCCAAAGACTGTTTCCCACTCCCGAGTATCGACCATCTGGTCGATGCCACTGCAGGACATGAGATCCTCTCATTCATGGATGCATACTTTGGGTATAATCAAATCAGTATGCATCCCCCTGATGAGGATCACACTAGATTTTGAACCGATACAGGGCTCTACTGTTACAAGGTCATGCCCTTTGGTTTGAAAAATGCTGGTGCGACTTACCAGAGACTCGTCAACCACACGTTTAAGGAGCTGATCCGTGCAAACTGTTAGAGAATATATTTTATTGCTCAATGGAAAAGTGGAAAAACCAAAAATACAGCTCTATGCAAAGAATACAATGGACAAGATGATAGATAAATAGGTTTACAACTAAATGACCAACAATACAAGTAAATGTAGAAAAGAGAGAAAGAAGAGAATTATTAGAACTAAAACTCTAAAACAAAGGATACCAATAAATATGTAAATGGAAATATAAGAAGAGGATTACAAACTCAATACAATAATAATACAAGAAGAACAACTGAATGAAAAGATCAATGGAAAACATAAACTCACACTCAACCAAAGTGTAGAGTAGTGGGATCACCAACTTGAACAAGGTTCAAAACCTTTGTCCAAAAGCTTATTTCCCCTTATTCTCTAAGAACTAAGGGATCTCTCTAGGAAATAGCTCTCTGGAATTATCAAGCCTCTATGGTGTATTTTTCAACCAAGTGCTTTGTGGATGAAAAATTGTGTGTCTTACAAGTGAGTATTAGGCTACTATTTATAGAGTTTTCAGACACCCTTTGAATTTCAAATTTCACCAACCCCCATGGCTGTTACCAATGATTAATTGGATGTTTTATGGAATGAAAATAGAGATTTGGGAATTACTTGGCTGTTGGAAACGTTCAAAATTGGATAAAAACCGAATTTGTATGAAGCTGTTAGCCACTAGGGCCGCGGCGCTTGTTTCAAGCGCCGCGGCCCTTGGTCATTTTCAGCAACCATTTTTTTTAGTTTTTTCCAAAACGTTCCAATTTATTCCCCCTTGATTTTGTAACTTCCATACACAATATGGGAGTTAAAATCACATCTCTATCAGCCATTTCTCATATGGCTTTAAGAAATTTATCTCAATAATGTGTAACAACAAATCTACACAATAATGGGTGATATTTAGGAGTTACAAATTTGTGATGAATTTTGTAACTAAAAAATATGTCACATTTGGGCACACACATGTGTCCAATTTTGTGACTCTCAATAATATGTTACAAGGTGTGACAAATCACATTTTGTCACATTATTTAATCTAATATTATATTATATGAAATAATATAACACAAACATGGAGGTTTATGTCAACGACATGCTGGTTAAGTCAAAGAAAGCAGAAGGGCATGTAAGGGATTTGCAGGAATGCTTCAACGTCCTGAATAAATATAGGATGAAGCTAAATCCCCTTAAATGCTCCTTCAGAGTAGGATCAGGGAAGTTCTTGGGATTTATAGTCAACTCAAGAGGAATTGAAGTTAATCCCGAGAAAATAAAAGCCCTGATCTAGATGAAGTCGCCAGTGAAGATTAAGGATGTCCAAAGCCTGACCGGGAGGATTGTTGCTCTAAGTAGATTTATTTCAAAATCAACAGACAACTGCGTCCCATTTTTCAATCTACTCAGAGGCAATAAGAAATTTGAATGGACAGATGAGTGCGAACAGGCCTTTCAAGCACTAAAAACGCATATGGTGCAACCACCCATCCTGTCAAAGCCGGTCGATAAAGAGACTTTGTTCATCTACCTGGAAATCACGGATTACGCTGCTAGTGCTGTTCTTGTAAGAGAAGAAGAGGGTGTGCAGAAGGCTGTCTATTACGTAAGCAAAAGGCTAATCGGAGCAGAATTAAGGTATCCCCCCATTGAAAGGTTAGCCTACTGCTTAGTTTTGGCCTCAAGGAAGCTGCGACCTTACTTCCAAGCTCATCCGATTACGGTATTGACCGACCAGCCTCTTTGGCAAGTTCTGCAAAAGCCAGAGGCTGCCGAAAGATTACTAAAGTGGGCAGTCAAACTTGGGCAGTTCGACATATCTTACTTGTCGCGAGCAGCGATAAAAGGTCAAGCCTTAGCGGACTTCATCGCCGAATTCACAGAGCCCGCAGGTTGCGAGCAGATTGAGAAGCCCAGCGAGCCTGAATGTCAAATCCAAGCACCCTCGTGGAAATTGTTCACAGACGGATCATCTAACGAATCCCACGCAGGAGCAGGAGTGATATTGATAACGTTGGAAGGGCATCGATTTCACTATGCAATAAGATTTGACTTCACTACTTCTAACAATGAGGCTGAATATGAAGCATTGCTCGCTGGACTATGATTAGCCAATGATATGAACATAAAAGTGCTTGACGTCTATAGTGATTCTCAGCTGGTGGTGAACCAAATCTTGGGAGAGTATTAGGAGCGAGGTTTGAAGATGGTCGCCTATCTGAACAAAGCAAAGGATCTGTTAGCCCAGTTCGACAAATATAGTCTCTAGTAAGTACCTCACGATCAGAATTCCAATGCGGACGCTTTGGCGAAATTGGCAAGTGCAAAAGATGCTGATACTTTGAACAT
The DNA here is from genome assembly GCF_963169125.1 of Humulus lupulus. Lineage (NCBI taxonomy): Eukaryota > Viridiplantae > Streptophyta > Magnoliopsida > Rosales > Cannabaceae > Humulus > Humulus lupulus. The sequence goes on from NC_084797.1 coordinate 70,619,096, forward strand.
AGTGCCAGTTGAGCGACTATCAGAACCAAGCATCAAAGCAGTAGAAACCACTCTGGTCATCCATATGGCAGATACATGGATGGCACCATATGTAGAGTATTTGTCAAGCGGCGTGCAACCAGCGGACAGAAACAAAGCTAGGACCCTTCAGCGGCAAGCTGCTAGGGATATCCTGGTCGATGGAATCCTGTACCGAAGGGGATACTCATTGCCACTTCTCAGATGTATTGCAAAGGAGAAAGCCAAAGAGTTAATGAAAGAGGTACACGAAGGTTTCTGTGGGGACCACGCTGGGGGGCAAAGCTTGTCAAAAAAGATCCTAAGGCAGGGATATTTCTGGCCTACCATGAATGAAGACTCAATAGAGTTCGTGCGAAGATGTGACAAGTGTCAGAGATTTTCTAAAATCCCACGAGCAGCTCCCAACGAGTTAAATCAGATGCAGAGTCCATGGCCCTTCGCAGTTTGGGGAATAGATCTAATCAAATCTTTTCCTACAGGAAAAGGTGGTGTAAAGTATGCAGTGGTGGCCGTCGACTACTTCACCAAATGGGCCGAAGCTGAGCCATTCGCGACCATAAAGACCAAGAAAGTGCTTGATTTCGTAGTCAAAAACATCATTTGTCACTATGGATTACCAAAGAAGATTGTCTCAGATAACGGCACCCAGTTTGACAGTGATCTATTCACGGACTTCTGTAAACGTCATGATATTATCAAAAGCTTTTCTTCAGTCGCTCATTCCCAGGCGAATGGGCAAGTCGAAGCAGTTAACAAAACGCTGAAGGATACCCTAAAGAAAAGACTCAAAGAAGCTAAGGGAGCGTGGCCAGAAAATTGCCTGAAGTCCTCTGGTCATACAGAACTTCCCACCAAACAGCAATAGGTCATACCCCGTTTTCCTTAGCATACGGGTATGAAGCCACGTTGCCTATTGAGTTGGATCCACCCTTGCACTGCTGATTAACATACGATCAGGACTCTAACAGCCAGCAACTAATGGAATCCTTGGACTCGATTGATGAAAGGCATGAACAAGCCCAGCTCCGAGTAGCTGCATACCAGCAAGAGGTCACCCGGTATTTCAACTCTAAAGTTCGAGAAAGAATATTCTATGTTGGAGATCTTGTACTCCGAAGAGTTTTCCTTAACATCTGCGACCAAGCTGCTTGAGTACTCGGGCCAAATTGGGAAGGGCCTTACCAAATTGATGAAGTCCTTCACCCAGGCACTTATAAACTTGCACGCTTAAACGGAGATCTCATTCCTCTCTATTGGAATGGAGAACACTTGCGCAAGTATTATCAATGAACAATTCTTCTTAAAGAATTGGCTTGTATAAATTTTACTTTTTACAAGTTTTTGAAAAATGTAAGATCTTATTGATCGCTCGTAAAGACATGTTTAGTCCATTTATTACAAGAAATAAAAGGGACTGTGCTCAGCCGGTCATTTCTTGCCAACTATTGTATTTATTACAAGTATTTGCTCATTACGTGTGTTGTTTTGCTGTATTATAATTCTAATCATATTGCTACGAGCAGTAATGTTCGAATAGGTTCTGGTCAAGGCAAGTGACCAAGGACCTAAAGCTCCCCGATCACTTGGGGGCCATACAAGGTACAAGTGAGCAAAGCATATCATTAAAAGGTATGTAAACACATGAGCAAAATAAGTTAAAGCATGCTAGGGCACTTAGAGTACTTTTCAAAATTTTGATATTTTGTTAAATCAAACCAAAGTGTTCTGCTAAGTTTGGTCATGCGAACAAATAGACATTATAATAATATGCAAATATATTATAATATCAAAGTGAATCCTTTTACACCGCAAGCAGTAACTGCTTGGATGTGATTGTTCAAGTAAAAGTAAAAGCTGCCCATGCAGCAAACCAAAAAAAATTATATTGTTTTTACATCATGACCCGTAGGTCGTGTAGTTAAAAAAGAAAAAAAACATAAAGGGAAAAGACTAAGGAGCTTGAGGAGCTGGAGGATCCTGGGGAAGGTTCTAGTCGACAGCACCCGCAGCCTCGGTGTCTGCACCGTCCATCCCAGCGGCCAGTGAGATTTCGAGGGAAGCAGGGACCCTCGATCTTTCTTCCTCAGCCAACTGAGCCACACAGTGAGCAAGCTCGGCATCCCTCGCATTCTCGGGAAGGTAGTCAAAGTTGGCACCCTGATTGTGCTTCCAAAAATCATAGAAGCATCTCAGAGTGGCATTCTTGTACCTTTCCAAGTTTCTGGCGTTGGTCTTCTCCAACTCCTCAACTCGACCCTCCAGAGTTGTGGTCTCCTGCCTGCTCGCGATCAAGTCCAGCTTGAGCTGTTTGGCCGCTTTGTAGTTAAAGCAGTTGGACTCCTTGTATTGGTCCCTCTGCTCGTGAACTTTCTCGAGAGACTTCATCTTCTCCTCCAACTATTTAGCCAGTTGGGCCTTTTCCTCAACCACCGCCGCCAGCTGATCAGCATGTTTAGCCTCAACAACTTTGAGTTCATCCTCGTGCCGTTGCTCCGAAGTCCTGGCCTGCTCGGTGACGACACCCAGGCGGATGCGGCTGGCAGTAAGGGTTAGCATGGCCTGCAGTCAAAACAAAAGTTAGACAAACGGTAAACTAAAGAAGACCTTTTTCAACAAAAAGAGATGACTTACGCTGGTGACTCACGGTAGCAGCCATTGCCTCTCGGCAACGTTCGTGCTTGGTGATCTTGGTGATCCTCTCCTTGATCAGTTTGAAGGCGCGACCAACCATCTCGTTCCCAGTTAAGGTAGGATCAACTTGTTGAGGTTGGTCAGTCGGGGTCGCGGGAGGAGGAGTCGACCCGGCCGGAGCAGAAGGAGTCTGCTGCTCGCGGGGAGAAGGTGGAGTCGTGGTGGCGGACGGCCTATCCTCCGAAGGGTCTGTGTTCCGAGCCTTCTTTGCCTGAGGCACTTTGCTGCTCTCCCCTTGATGTCTCTTTCTAGTTTTCTTCTTGCTCAGGGGAGCCACGGTAGCCTCTGGAGTGTTGTAGAGGTCGAACACGTTGGCGGATTCCATGTCTGAAAAAGAAGAACATAGTTGAACAGTGAGATAGCATGAATGACCAAGTACATTAAATCAAAAAAAGAAGCAAAGAAGGATTGTAAAGTCAAATACCCGAGCTATTATTACTGGTCGCTATTCTACAGACTCTACTAGTCTTATACTCATTCTTTGACATGAAGAAGTCTGGACCTAAGTGTGGAGCATATTTAAAATTTTTCGTCCCCATCGAATAGATGACAGGGAATTGGAAAATTGTCTAAAAGCGAAATAACTATACCATTGTCATCAGAGAGTTCGACTAACTCGGTGGCCTTCTTCTTTCCTTTCCCCAAGGGGGATGAGGGCTTCTTTGCTGGAGGAGTGCTAGTAGGTTCCCTGATCGTGACCCCAGTCAGTCTCCTCCGTGGAGGTGACGTTGGAGGTTGCTGCTCGGGTTCCACCTCGGCAAAGGAACTCCCTTCTGAAGGTGCCCTCGTGTCTGATTGAGGGGCCTAGAGGTCAACCAACCTAAGGTTAGCCTCTATAACCAGATGCTTGATGCTCTTTTCTGCATCAGGCATGCTGGCAAGGAGCGCGGATCTCAACTCCATGTCCGGAGTTGGGTTTGGTCGCAGCCACGGGCCTGGAAGACATTAACAGTTTAAGACATTGTGTTGGAGAACACTAAGTGAAGAATACAGCCAGTGATACGAAAGTTTTACCTCCTCGAGTGAAATCCAGGATGTCCGCGACCATGTCAGCCGTAAGGAAGTACTCTTGGTAATACCTTCCCACATTTGAGATGTGAGTTGTGCCAGTCAGGAAGGTGCGCCCGATTTCCTGATGACAGAAGTGAAAGAATCCCGTGCCTTCTTGGTTGGGGTTAGATTTGAGGTCAAGCAGGTAGTTGACCTCATGAGGCGATGGCATGGGCCATTTCTTTTGGCTGTACAGGATATAGAGTGCAGCAAGAATCCTATATCTGTTTGGGGTTATTTTAAAGGGGGCAACTCCAAAATAGTTGGCCACCCCCTGAAAAAATGAGTGAAGAGGCAAGGTAGCCCCTACCTCAATATGAAACCTCGACCAGGCGCTGAAGGTGCCTCCAGGCAGATTCACCCTTTGGTCTGGTTTGGGTCTGACTAAGGTCACCCGTCGGAGACCGTATTTCCTTAAGTAGTTGATGATCATTCTGATCGTCACCCTGCTTTCAGAAACTACATACCACTCAACATCCGGATGAATGGCGTGTCGAGGGTGGGCATATCTTTGGATGTTAGGGTCGGGAGCATTTTCACCTCGACCACTGGTCGAGGGAGCATCGGCCGAAGCGGTAGGCTGATGATAAGGGTCGGAGGTTTTCCTTTTCTGGACCATGGATTTGGTGCGAGCCATATTTCAGGTCAAGATTGGGGAAGTGTTTGGATTGGTATGAGAAAATGGAATTTTGGGTATCAATGACGAGGGTTGTTCTTCGCCCTCGAGCAGTTGAGCTAGCAGATCGTCGTCGATGGGTCTTTCTCCTCCCCACAGGTCTTGCATGTAAACTGCAAACAGACAAAGGAGGAGATAAGACGCACAGCCTAGGAGCTTATGTTGAAAGTTGGAATAACGTTGCTCGCGTCTACGACCAGCAGCATTCTAACTGAAACACTAAGTTTTATGCGAACAGTTTGAAAAACGGATCAAAAAGTGAAAGTAAAAAGTTTTTCTGGAAAAAGCTTTTTCACCTCCAAAGGGGCAGGAAAAACCCAGTTTTTCAGCTAGCCTAAAAATCAAATTTTTACTTTGATTTTACACCCTAAACCCATGATCCTGACTATCAGACCGATTCCTAACTTTTACAGAGCAAAAGTACACAACCCTATCAAGCATCAAACGGTATATACAATATCCTCACTAATTTCTACCCAAGAACACAAAAATTTTCAGAACTCAAAAGCAGTATGCATGGCATCTCAAAGAATTTAAAAGACGAAGAAATTTACCTGGATGAAGGTTGGAGATTCTAAAACGGGACGACTTTGGGCTTGCAAACAAAGAACCCTTAAAGCAAAGTGACGGGAGACCTTCAAAGTTCTGAGCTTTGGGATGGAGTTCTTGAGAGTTCTTGGCAGGAAATGGCGAGTAAAAGGTTAAAAGGTGAATGAGAGGATTATTTATAGAAGTTGAGATGTGTTGAAAAGGGGTAATCATGAGTTACCTTTTTCAAAGCATGAGGGAGTGTAATAGACGTCGGAAAGGTTACTTGGAAACTGAAAAGGCATGATTGGACGTGATTAGGTCACAGTTTTCAAGAACATACGAGAGGCTCTGACAGATTTTGTGGGGCATACGAAAAGTTAGTTTTCTAAGTTTACTTATTGTTGGTCGCAATAAATAAACTTGAGGGGCAAATGTTTATCCAAAAAACAGTTGTTGATGATGTGGCAAGAATTTTCGACACGTGGCTGAACACGTGGCAGAGATATTGCTCGTCTATCGACCAGAAATATTTCTACATGAAAAGATCAAGTTTTATATACGACCAGACTGGTCGTATACCTCGTGCATTTATGTAAAGATCTGTATAGTTGTAATGATATCCGATAATATCTCTTCATTATGACCTGAATATCCGTTTATTAAGGAAAGATATTATTATTCGATTCATGTAACCCTTCTTAAGCCTATAAATACATAAGAAATAGCTCAAGGAAGGGATTTTTTTTCTCTTTTTCCGAATTAGAGTACTATTATCCATCGTTTGTATTATTTTCTTCTTCTAAGGTCTGTGAAACTCAGGAACCCTAGTTCTTTGATCACACCTTTGGAGTTCAATACCAATAATAGTATCAAGTGGACGTAGGTTATTACCAATCACTGGGGCCGAACCACTATAATTCTCTGTGTTCTTTATTTTCCATTAGATCATTTTCTCAAGCTCTATATTTCTTTTCTGTCGTTTTCTAGACTCCGTGTCATTGACCAAAACTAGGGTCAACAGCGTTGATTTCTACTTAGTTGATAATCGTAGCTCTAGGCTTTCAACCTCATACTCTCTCTAATCTCTAAAAGGATACTCTTTTGTGAGAATCTCATGAAATGTTTGTCCAACATCAACATGGTGTTGATTATGGACAACATCGAGTTCGTGATAATCAAAGATATTCCTATTTTTCCTATGCAACGATCACCAAATCCTTCAAAAGAGGATTATTGATGGTGGTTTGAGCAAAGGAAACGATGCTAAAACTACTAAACAAGCTCAAGGAAAAGCTGCTTTAAGCTTCTTCTTCGAAGAGAAAATGACGAATAAATTCAAACAAAATGAATAAGAAGTCCATTGGCGAGGCACCAAATGCTGCAAAACATCTTGGAGCAAGACCTGGTTATAACTACATAAAAAGGGGAGTGTTTCCAACTGCACGGAGACTGGCAATTGGAAAAAGATTTCCCGGCACTCAAGGCATATGGAACCCAAGATAACAAAGTTTGTCTTTGATGCATGTGATTTTGGAGGATGATACTTCGGTTTTGGATCGTTGAATCAAAATCTACTAAACATGCATGTATTTTTTATTTTTTTACACTTTTCAGCATTGGGAAAGCCATGAAGGATAAAAGGCCAAAACTTTGGATCCATCAAGGGTTGTTCATATCAAACTAGGCCAAAGGATAAGCTTGAATTAATTTTGGAAATAAATATATTGTTTTAAGACTGTTTATTTTATTCCGACTTTCAATGGAAATTTTAATTTCGGCTTTTCTTATTACATCAACAACAATTTGTAGTTACTTTCACAAGTAATAAAATCCCATTTCTTTAAATGGATGTGAATTGTGGGGTGGATGAATAAAAAATGGGCTGTGCCTATTGCAACTAAACGAACCCTATGTTCTAAATAATGAGTTGTTTAAGATAGCTAAATCTAGGATTGTTAAACGAAAAAAGGTCAATAATGTTAGAAATAACGTACCTTTGGCATCTTAACTTTTTTCATATCTGCTATAATAGGATTCAAAGACTAACAAAGGCTGGGCTTTTGAAGGAACTCACCTAGGGTGACCTACCTGTTTGTGAATCTAGTCTTGAGGGCAAATGACAAAGCGTCCATTCTCTATGATATGAAAAAGGGCCAAAGAACCATTAGGGCTAGTATGTTCAAATGTTTGGGGACAAATGAATTTTCAAGCGAGGGGTGGTTATGAGTATTTCATCACCTTCATGGACGATTGCTCTAGAGACTCATGTAAGTACCTAAAGCATAGGAATTCTGAGAATTTGTTAAGAAGTTCAAAGAATTCATTTCTATGGCTTTAAAACCAAATTGGGTAAAATGTTAATGATCTTGCGATCTGATAGGGGTGGATGATATTAGGATAATCAAAATGAAGATCATTTAATTGAACTTGAAGAATTGTCTAAAACAACTGCCCCAAGGACTCCGCTACAGAACAATGTTCTTGAGTGGTATGAATCACACGTTTATGAAAATGTGAGTTCTATGATAAGCTATTCAACTCTAATAACTTCTTACCCATATCCTTTCTGGAGACATACTACCTAGACAGCATGTGAATTTTTTTAAACGGTGTACTGTCTCAATGTTATCTCCAAGACACCACTAGATTTATGGAATGGTCGTGAACCTAGTTTACGTCATTATGGAATTTGAGGGTGTCTTGTTTATGTCCTAAGGAAAAAGGTAGGAAAGCTAGAACAACGAACTAAGGTTTGCTTGTTTGTTGGTTATTCTAAAGGTACTCAGGGTGGTCTATTTTATAGTCTAGTAGACATAAAAGTGTTTGGCTCTACAAATGCTACTTTTCTTGATAACGACTACATAATGAATTTCAAGTCTCGTAGAAAAATAGTATTAGATGGAAAAATGATAAACTATTATTCCATCCTCACCGACGCAAGTCGATGAAAATAAGGTACATTTAGAAACCACTAATCCAAGTCAGAAAGTTACGGTGCCTCATCATAGTGGGAGGGTTTCTCGGAACCCGGTACCTATGATATGGATAGTGAAACCCATAAATTTCTTGGGGACACAAGTAACAATGATCTGTTGGCCTTTAAACAGGCAATGGATAAGTCTTAAAGGGATCTTTGACTCGAAGCCAAGTACCAGGAAATAGAGTCTAAGTACTTTTAAATTTGTCTGAGATCTTGTAGATGTGCCATTGGACTTTAGGCCCATGGGGTGCAAGTGGATCTATAAGAAGAAGAGATGAGCTGATGGAAAGGTTGAGACATTTAAGGCTCGACTCTTGGAAGAGAGAAAGTTGACTTAGAGAAAACTTTTTCTCCGGTAGCTATGTTAAGTTTTCATTTAGTGTACTCTTATCCATAGGCACGACTCTTGATTAAGAGATAAGGCAAATGGACATCCAATAAGCATTTTTAATGGCTATCTTGATGAGACCAATAACATGGACCAATTAGAGGATTTAAAGTAGTTGGAGAAGAAAGTCGGCATGCTAAGTAGATCAATCTATGGACTTAAACAAGCTTCGCGCTCCTGGAAATAAGGTTAAATGGAAATATTAAGACCTGATTTTTTGAACGAAATGTAGTTGACCCTTTTGTTTAACAACTTAGGGAAAAATACATTGTGGTGTTCTTAATCATTTATGTAGATGATATATTACTCATTGGAAACAATGTCAAGAAATTATCAGACATAAAGAACTAACTGGAAATGAAATTCCAGATTTCATTGTAGCAAGTCGTGTTCTTGGTATCCAGAACATCAAGGAAATAAATAACTGAATTTTGGCTCTAACTAAAGCGACCTACTTTAGTGAGGTGCTTGGTCGTTACTCTGTAACAAATTCTGAGAAAGGATGTTTAGCATCTTGACATGGAGTTTATTTTTCTAAGCAGTAGTCTCCACAGACTCCTCAAGAGAAAGAAAATATGTAACGAATTCCTTATGCATTTGCAATTAGAAGTCTAATACATACTATGTTAAGTGTTGTGACAGGAGATCTGTTATGCAGTGGGAGTGGTGAGCAAGTGTTAGTAAAACCTTGGAAATGAACAATAGATGGAGGTCAGTATCTTTGATGGACTAGAGACTATATGTTAGTCTTTTCAGGTGGATCTTTGAACATGTTAGGCTACACATATTCAGATTTTAGACTAATGTTGATGACAAGAAGTCTACTTCTGAAAAAGGTGTTTACTCTTGGGGTGGAGCTATAATTTGGAGAAGTGATAAGTTGTCTGCCATCTCAGTAGCTGTGATTTGGTGAAGCATTAGGCTATCTTCCATTTCAGAATCCACCTTGGAGGCTAAGTACATAGCTGCGTCTATGGCAGCTAAGGAAATAGTCTGGCTAAGGAAGTTCTATAAGGATCTCGGTGTTATTCTAGAAATGGATAAACCACTCATTTTGTCTAGTGACACTAATGAGGCAATAGCAAATTCGAAAGAACCTCAAAGCTACAAAAGAGTAAAGCATATAGAGAGAAAATACCACATTATCGAGGATGTGTCGCGAAGGCGTGATGTGAAGGTGATGAAGATAGCATTGGAAGGCAATCTTTCATATCCCTTTGCAAAGATATAAGCATAAAGCATAATTGTGAATCATGTAGAAAGCATGGTTTTGAGAAACATGTGCCATTTGTTATTAAAGTGCAAATGGGAGTTTGTTGGGTTTTATGCCCTTATAAAACCATGTCGAACATGTAACATGATTTCATATTGTCAATAAAAGTAGTAGAACTCATTTAGTTTGACCACCGTGTTGCTTTCTTGTATTATGGCATGATAATTGAAAAAATACAAACATTTATAAAATCTCAAACATATGGATAGTTATAATTATAGTGACTAGGTCATAGTGGATTTTAATTGTAGTTATATGTTCAAAAGAACAAGTCCTAAGATTAGATCAGTGCACTGAATTTTCACTAATTAGGCAATCTACGATATGATCTACTTACACATTCGGGGTGTGATGTCTTGTCCAAGGCATTGACCAAGTAGATAAGATCAGATGTATTTGGTTACATCAAACTAGGATCGATATTGATTGATAAATAAGTATCGTTATTATCAAATTTAATCAATGTCACAATGTTGATCATAGGTTAAGTCATTCTTAATTCTGAGTGATAATATTCTGCTAATTATATTATTTAAATCTTTTGACTTGTTCATTACCAGCTTACCCTACAGTCTAGCCCATACTTACATCTTGGAGATTTAGTAGTATAATTTAGTAGGAGTACTATTCATAGATATGAAATCTATAACTTCTATATGAGAAGTGAAAAGATGATTTCCTTAATTGCTTTGTTCAAAAGGTTAAATGATTGAGATCTCATTTCTGTGATTAAGTTCATGGAAATATCATTTATAAGGAACTTAGTGGAAGTTAAGGATAAAATACTGATGAGGGGTAAAATGGTAATTTGTAGCCAGCTCGTTAGTAACTCATCGATAGAGGATTGACTGACTGTAATGGTTATAACAATGGATAACGTATTTATGGTTTGGGAAATACGTTCTATGAATTCAAGAGTTCAATAACGTATTTATGGTTTGGGAAATACGTTCTATGAATTCAAGAGTTCAATTCTGAGTCTATAGTGGTGAGTCACGAGGAATTAATAAGGTAGTGAAATTATTCGTAAATAAATTCACGGTAACTTATTGGAGCTTGATTTCATGGATCCATGGTCCCCGCATCACCTTTGAGTAAATCATCTAGAATGTCTCAATTGATTGATTTAATTATCAATTAGGATTTTTAAATTTGACTAGGTCAATTTTGGAAAATTTACAGAGATTTGAGATTTAGAGAATAAAATAGAATCATTGGATAAATTTATTAATATTGATAAATTTGTGTCAATATAAATAAATAATATTAAATCAAGTTTCAAATTATAATTAGTCAATTTGAATAAGGATTTAATTAATCAATTAAAAAAAATAAAAGATTTTGAATTTAGGCCCAATTGGGATTTAATTCAAAACAAAGAGATTGGGCCCAAGTCCATTTATGGCAGCCCAAGACTTTTATTTTATTTTATTTTTATTATTTTTAATTAATTTTAAGTTTAAATTTAAATTTAAATAAAGCCCATTAAGTTGCCTATATAAGGAATATGATATCTAGGGTTTTCATAAGGAAGTCAGTTTCAATTGATTCATTAGGCAAGTGAAAACCTAGACAGTCTAACCTTTCTTGGCCACTCTCTCTTCTTCTTCTCTTCTAGATCTCTATCTCATGTGCTGAGAACCAGTCCACACTAGTTCTAGGTTGATCAAAGGCTTGGTGAGGAAGACTGTGTTGTTGATCTAGTTCAATCTCTTGAAAATACTCTGCTACAGAAAGGAATCAAGGGTTAGAGAGAATGAATGAGTTGTTCCAGTTCCGCTGCGTAATGTAAGTTTTTACTTTACTCTGTATTTGTATCAATTTCATAGGAGCATGTTCTAAGAATTTGCATGTTTTTTTGATAATATGTAAATTGCATGAAAATATATAAAGACCATGCAATAAGTATTTCCAACAGGTACTTCACCAAGGAGTAATATCCATCTCACTTGGAGCCCTTTTTCTGAGGAGTGTTTTTTAAATTGTAGAAGTAGAGAATCTTTGCTAGTGAGGGCTCAAGCCATTTCTACTTCCAGTACAAAATGTACATCCCCGTGAGCACTCTGTAGTCATTGGGGGAAAGCTGGAAGGGGGCTATCCCCACGAACTTCAGGAAGTTCGCGAAGTATTGCCTGAGAGGTAGGGTAGCCCCTGCCATCAAGTGGGCCTAGCTCCAGGCACCCAGGCCATAGACGTTGCAATTCTCCCTCTTGGACTCCCAACAAAGACGGGTGAGGCATTTTCTATTTTATTATTTGTATTAGTTATTTGTTTTTTATTTTAGTCTATATTATCTAATATTTTATTTTGAAACTCTTGATCTTTAAGACTAGGTTTAATAGTTTTATTAATCTTTATAAATTTTCTTTTTAATATTCTTATAATATAATAGATCTTATCTCGTATAAGATTTTGTGATTTATCTAATTTATTTATCTCACAATCTGTAGAGTCCCAAAATGTTTACTTAGCTAGCTAGAGAGTAGTAGTAGTAATAGTTAGTAGTAGTTTGTAGTATTTTAGATTTCGTGGATTTTGGTTCAAACCAGGACTTAGTAGGACACTCATAGCAATAGTTATGAATTTTATAAGTTTAACCTATAGTTTAGAAATATTAATTATAACATAAGGTTTAATTAATATTTTTGGTCATAGAAATATTTTAATTATAATCTAAGGTTTAGATAGAATTTTTAAGAGCATGACACTTGTCACAATCTTGTTTATTGGATGATTTAAGCATTTTAAATGGATAATTCAATAATAGAAGTATCTAGAAGCTCTACAACCTTCCAAAACCATTAAGAGCATGACACTTGTCATAATCATGTTTACTTAAGGATTTAAGTATTTTTCTTAAATAATTCATCAAATATCTTATCCATTCTTCTCAAATATTACTGGGGCATTTTTAAGTCCCATTGGCATTACTAACCCTTCAAATAGTCCTTGTGGGGAGACAAATGCTGTCCAAGGACCATCTTTATTTGGTAGAAACCTCATTTCAAGTCAAAATTACTAAAAATTCTCAATCTTGTATTTTATTTATTAAAACATCTTTATCAGGAATATTATAAGAGTTTTATTCAGCATTATCATTTAATCTTTTATAATTTATTACCATTCTACTTTTTCCCTTAACTATTTCATTATGGTTTCTTACTAGAAAAGCAGGACTCCTATGTGGTGAGTCACTATGTCTAATAAATTTATTTTTTAATAATTCGTCAATATGATCTTTAAAAATCTTCTATGTCTATAGGATTAAATTTTAGTGCTTGACCAGTTATTTTATAATCTGGATTTTTTATTAATAATTTACATATTTGATTATCATTTTGTTTTAAATTTTTCATACTATCTCCAATATTTCCTTGTTTTTGTAGTTTATATATTAAATGTTCTATATTGTTACTAAATATTAAGTCGTATAATTATTTTCCTGTTATAATTTCTCTATCTAGTTTTATTTCTTTTATTATATCTACTAATTCATTTTCTTCTATTAAATTTTTACATGATCCTAATATTTTACATTTACATTGGGTGTTTTCTAAATTACTAGGATAGGCACCACACTTTCGCAACAACTCTGATTGAATGGGTATAATACTAGCCATTTTATCAATATTAACATTTTCTTTAGTAATGTTAATGCCTCCATTTTGTTTTAATTGAAAATCTAATCCTATAATAATATCTATATTATTCATTTTTAAGTTTCTGAGTCATACTTGGCCTGATTGACATTCATTGCTATAATCATTACAATTAGTGAAGAATCAAAATTTACAAGTGTCAAGATAATATTTATATTCAAAAGTATTTGTATCAATTTGTTGGGCTATTTTTGGTGTACTAGATGTTTTCCAATATTTTCTAGGTATTAGTGTACTATCCATTACTACGGAACTACATCTTGTGTCAATAAAATAGATTATTTCTATTTTTATATCTTTATGGATGAATAATCCTTTTATTTTTAGATTGTATAGATTACTAGAATTACAAACTAAAGGTATATCATATATTAGTTAAGTTTGCTCTTCTTGATTATTTATGGTATTATTAATATGTTGATAATTTATTATCTCTTATTGTAATAGTGATACTCTATTTTCAAGTGTTCTAATTCTTTCTTCTATTATTAAATTTCTATTAATTTTATTTACTTGACTGACTTCTCCTATATTAGTTTGATATAAATTATTAATACATTCAATGCACGTTTCATCAAAACAGTTACTACATTTTGCTCTTTTACTATAGCTAGGGTAGAATTTACAATTACTACATGCTCTTCCTAAGCTTCCCTTATTTATTTCCCAGTTATGTATACATTCTCCAATATTCATAAATTCATTTAATATCTCATATTCTGGATTTATATTAACAGGGCATTCTTCTTCATCTGAACTATTATTTTGTTCTTCTATAATTTGGTCTAGGTCTATTTCTTCTATACTATAAATACTATCTGTATCAGATATATCTTCTTCAACAATAAGGAAATCCATATTAAATTGTTCTACTAACATTGCTTCTCTACTAAAATTATTATTTTTCTTTCTGCAACTAGTAGAGACATGCCATATTTCTCCACAAGAAAAACATGTTATTTTATTTTGATAATCTCTTTTATCATTATATCTTCATACGTGTCTACCTTTTTGAAGGAAATGTCTTTTAGCGTTACTTCATCTTAATTGATAGTACTTTTAATTCCCTTTATATTTTTTATTATGTCTTGGTTTATACTCTCTATCTTTTATTCCATATTGTTGTAGAGTAAATATATTACTACAAAAACTAAAATTGTCTCCTTTTAATTGTTTTTGTATTTGGATAAAAGTACATTTATCTACTAAATGTTTTAGGATAAAATTTCCTCTAATACTTAAATTATCCATGGTCGTATTTCTAGTGTGTGTCATGTTATTATTCCATGAGTTTACTATTTATGTTCCTAAAGCTCCAGTTAATTTTATTAGCATTTTATCTCCTATTTCACTATTAATAGCGTAACTTGAAATACTTCCTAATTTTACAAAATCATTAATCTAAACTTTAATATATTTCCAATCTAGTTTTCTCATAGCATCTTTTTGAACACTTAATAATTCATTATTAGGATCTTCTCCAGTTATTAAAAGATGTATTTTATTAACAAATTATAAGGATTATTTCCTAAATCAATTAATTCTTTTATTTCATCAGGGTACTGAGCTTTATACCTCTCCCAATCTGCTTTTACTGTTTCTCCTAAATAATTTTCTAAATAAGCATACATTTCTTCTCCAGTGTTGTTATGCTCATTTTTTATATATTCTCTTATTATTTCTGCCTTCCAACTCATTATTACTGAATTCCATAGTTGAGGGTCAATATTTCTTATATTTCATTGTTTATTATTATTCCAATTTATACTTAAATCTCATAGTTCTCTCTAAAATCTACTCTTATAGTTAGGTTCTCCTTGGTAACTATAAGGATATACTGGTTGTCTAGGGAAATTTCCTCCGCTTAATGGTTCAATTGTTCTAGTATGGGGTCTTAAAAATAGATTACTATTACATTAGTCATACTACTTTCGCCTGAACTATTCTCCATAAAATATTTTTGATATGAAATATCAGATACTTCAGTATTATTCTCTTCTGTAATATTTTCATTTTAAATTTGTTCTCTAATGATTAATATTTGATTTTTAAATTCATCTATATTTTTATCCATATTATCTTTTTCATCATCTTCTAATTCTTCTTTGTTACTTTGTTCTCCATAATCTGAAAATGAAATGCTAAGTCTATTATTATTTTGATACACTTCCATTGGTGGGGCCACTTATATTTTCTTTTAATTTTACATCCCATTCTATTCCTTCTAATAGTTGTGTAGAGTATTCGGGAGGTTTTATCATTTTTATTCATTTACTTTGAAGGGTTTATATTACTTTTTCTATTTTTAAGTTGAATCTTATGCTAGTATTATATATTATTTTTCCTTGAAATCCTATACATATTATGAGGTTTTTTCTGTCTATATTGTCGTATCCTCTATTTTGAATTCTTAGTTTAATACTTCCTATATCTTTAATCATCATCATAAAGTCTAAAGTTACAAAGAATAATCCATAATTATTATTCAAGTCTACTTCCATCATAGAGATAATACGTTTTTTATCATCTTCTATACTTTCATCATATAATATTAATAAAACTTCTGCTCCTAATTTTTTCCTTACTTGTACTTTTATTCCTATTATAGACAAACCTTGGTGACTATATTTATCTTTGTCTTCTTTTATGAGATTTCTAAGTTAGGGATTATTTGTAAATTTTGATAGTTGCTATCATTGACTATTATTGGTATTTCTCTTTGATGACTGAAAATACCTCTATTAGGCTACCATCTTCCAGTATAGTATAATTGTCGGGCATTATATAATACTAATGTTTCTTGTATAAATCTATCATAGGATTCAATAATATCTACTACTTCATCTAAAGATAATATTTCTTGGTTATTATTACTAGTTATTCGATCTAAAATGTCAACAAATCTTCTATTACTCCTTAGATTACTAAAATGACTAGTTATTTTTTATTACCACGTTTTTCTCAATTTTTAATTTACTAATCTGTTTTACTAGCTGATCTATGTGATCTATGTCAATTTCAATTTTCTTATTTTTTTAGTGGTTCGTCTCTATTTACTTTTTCATGCAATTTTATTAATAATTCAATTATAGTATTAAGTTGATGATTTCTAGCCTTATCTTGACCAAACGTAGCAGAAGGACTAAAACCGTCTAAATTTCTATTATCATCAAAATATTTAACTAGATTATTTGCAACAATATAATCAAGGTTATTAAAAGAGATAAATAAAGCATGAATTAAGAAAGAACTATATTACGAATATTTTCTACATGTGCCATTAATTCTTCTATATCCTTTTTAAATAATAGATATTGATCTGTTATTAATTGTTTGATCTCCATTTCTACTATTTTAGGTTGTTTGTTAATGTATTCTAATAAATCTTTTATTTCTTTCATACTAGGAAAATTTTCAATATTTATTAAAAAAAATTCTATTTTATTATTTGTATTAGTTATTTTTTTTAATATAGTCTATATTATCTAATATTTTATTTTGAAGCTCTTGATCTTTAAGACTAGGTTTAATAGTTTTATTAATCTTAATAAATTTTCTTTTTAATATTCATATAATATAATAGATCTTATCTTGTACAAGATTTTGTGATTTAGCTAACTTATTTATCTCACAATCTTTACTAGAAATATGATACATATGACAGTGATTAGAAGAATCTTTACTATTGTTATCTAATAAGCAATATTTTTTAATTATATTATTCGTATTTGCTTTCATAAATTAATTTTATATTATTAAAATTTAATAAAAACTGGACTTCTTTTCTTTTTAAAAATTGTAAGTGGTATCAGAGCTTGGTGAGGAAGATTGTGTTGCTGATCTAGTTCAATCTATTGATAATACTCTGCTACAGAAATGAATCAAGGGTTAGAGAAAATGAAGGAAGGATTTGTTCTAGTTCCACTACGTAATGTAAGTTTCTTTTTACTTTACTCTGTATTTGTGTCAATTTCATAGGAGCATGTTCTAGGAATTTACATGTTTGTTTGATAACATGTAAATTACATGAAAATAAACAAAGATCATGTAATATGTATTTCTTACAATTGGCCTTAGAGCCATAGGTTGCTAGTGTAAAATCCTTTATTGGCATATTTGACAATATTGACAAAATTAATTAAATGAGTATTTTCGAAATGGGTAGTTTCCTGTTTTGTAATATTTTGTGGTGAATTTCAAAAATGGGTAGTTTCCTGTTTTGTTGACATGTGTCTTTCTATAATCAGATTATTCTTTATTTGTTAATAAAATAAATATATAATTTCCTATAAAAGAATATCTTTTCTTGAAATGGAAATTATTGGTATTTATTTTATTTTTTGATCTGATTTATTAGTCCAGAAATCGTGTACAGCTTGCAGAGATAAATAATATATTGTTTCCTTATTCATTTCGGGAAACTGGGTTTAAAATCTGTCCAGGTTCAATGAATCTGTTTGAACGGATTGCCAGTCTGTTTGAACAGATTCTGACTTTCCTGTTTTGGAAGATTTTCCATTTATTGGCTGATTGGTTTCTGATTTGTTTTACACGACCTAAAGGGATTCTAAAAAGTATATAATCATCCTTAGGTCGTTGGTTTTGACCATCTCTTGTGGTGTATTATTTTCCAAATATTTTTCAAGTTTTAGAGAGACTTTTTATTATGTGAAGAACTTGAGTCCAGCAAGTTCTTAGTGGTTTATTACAGTGTAATTCTGTATTGTTTTCTTTGTGGTAATTGTGCAGGTTGAAACCACTTGGACATTGGTCATCAAGCTTCGGGATAAGTCTTGTTCGTGAGTCACTTTTCGGGAGGAAAAGTGCAAGTGTTATGATTTGAATGGAGTTCAAGATCTTAGCACTTCAGAAATTTGATTAGGAGTTTAGATTACAACAGTTGCGACAAATTCAAGAGGGAGTCTTTATTTGTATAAGTCAATTTGGTTTTGTAATCGTTTAGATATTCTTCTAATAAATTTCATTCTCTGGGCGTGGCCTCGTGGACTAGTAGCAATCTGCAAAGATTGCTGATACCACGTAAAAATTCGTGTGTTCTTTACTTTATGTTCGTTTTTATCTTCTGGTCACAAACTGTTTAAACATTTCTGTAACAGTTCAACAATTAATTATTTAATTTGAATAATTAAGTTGGTAATCATAAAAAACAGAATTTCAATTGGTATCAGAGAGGTTCACTAAACTCTTAGTGAGATCTTGTGGTTATTTTCCGTTTGGTTTGTTTTGTGTGAAATGTCTTTCTTTGCAGAAGGTAGTTCGGTGTCTCGACCTCCATTGCTTAATGACTCAAACTATCCATATTGGAAAGTTAGGATGAGAGCTTTCATAAAAGCTCAAGATGAGAAAGCATGGAGAGCAATTTTGTCTGGATGGTCCCCTCCTACTGAAAAAGGTGAAGATGGAGGCACAAAGGTAAAATCTGAACTTGTTTGGGATACAGAAGAAGAAAAATTATCCAGTTATAATAATAAAGCTCTTCACGCCATTTTCAATGGTGTTGGAGAAAGTTTTATTAAACTTGTTTCCACATGTGTCTCAGCTAAAGATGCCTGGACAATTCTTCAAACTCAGTTTGAAGGAACTGTAGATGTCAAAAGTTCTAGATTTATATTGTTACAAACTAGGTTTGATGACCTTAGGATGTCTGATTCTGAAACACTTTCTGAATTTTATGAGAGATTATCTGATATTTCTAATGAGTATTTTGCACTTGGTGAGAAACTTGATGATTCTGTTCTTGTTATAAAAATCGTTCGAGTTCTTCCTGAGAGGTTCAATGTTAAGCTCACTGCTATGGAAGAGGCAAAAGACTTTAGTACTATGAAAGTAGAAGAATTGATGGGGTCACTTTGTACCTTTCAGTTAAATCAAAAGATTCGTCAAAAAGACAAGCCAAGTACTTCCAAAGAGAAAGAGAAGACCATAGCTTTCAAAAGTACTGAAAAAGAAGCATCAGATGATGAAGATGGTGATAATGAAATGGCAATGCTTGCAAAGAATTTTAAAAAATATATGAAAAAGATAGGAAATAAGAAGTTCAATGGCAAGCCGTCAAAAGGTAATCATTCTTCTCTTAATCATTTTCAAACTAATAAAAAGGGTATTCAGTGCAGGGAATGTGATGGATATGGCCACATCCAGTCTGAATGTGCAAACACCTTGAAAAAGAACAAAAAAGGTATGATTACTACTTGGCGTGATAATGACTCAGAAAGTAGTGAAGATGAGGAAGGTGATGTCGCTTTCACTTCTATTTTACCTGTTTCTAAATCTGAAAATGAAAAGATTGTTTGCTTGAATAATGTTTCAAAAGATGAAGAAAATTCTGATAGTGATGAATCTGAATTGAATGATGAGTCTTTGAGTGAATCTTACAAAAAGATGTATGGTTCATGGGTGAAAGTGTGTTCTGAAAATCGGTCATTGGTAAGCAAAAATAAAGAATTATCCTTTGAAATTAAACAACTTACTGACTTAAATGAAAATTTTGAAAAAGAAATAATTTCAAAAAATGTTGAAATTAATAAGTTGTCTAAAGATTTGGATACTCGTGAAAAAAATGTTAGAATGCTTAACCCTGGTTCAACTGTTTTTGAGAATATACAGAATGCAGGTCAAAGAAGTCATGTGGGACTTGGTGCTTCAAGTTCTCAAAAATCAAAGAAAATTGTCTTTATCTCGGCTGGGATGCTATCGCCTGATGTTCCTATGTCATCCTCACTGAAATATGTTGTTCCAACAGAAAGGACACAGTTAGCAAGTAAATCCAATGGTAAGTTTGAAAAATTCATTCCAATCTGTCATTTTTGTGGTAGGAAGGGTCATATTCGACTTAAGTGTTTTACTCTTATGAATTTTTCCAAAAATGAATATTTTGAGAAATTCAATTATTTTGATAATTTCAAAAGAGTAAAAAATAAAAATATTCAATCAAGGAAAATATGGATAAAAAAGAATAATTGTTTTGCTGGTACAACTAGTAAATATGATAGATCTGCTTCTTCATATTTTTGGTATTTTGATAGTGGTTGTTCAAGACATATGACAGGTGACAGGTCTATTCTTACAAACATAAAACCTATGCATTGTGGATCTGTTACTTTTGGGAATGGAATTGAAGGTAATGTTCTTGGAATGGGTACTCTTAACTTTGAAGGGTTACCTAAAATCAAAAGAGTGTTACTTGTGGAAGGACTTAAAGCTAACTTGCTTAGCATAAGTCCAATTTGTGATCAAGGTTATACTGTTAACTTTGATAAAGAGAATTGTTTTGTTTTAAACAAGAATGGTGAGAATGTTCTTGAAGGTTTTAGATCTAATGATAATTGCTATACTCTTTTTCCTTCTATTATGTGTCAATCTGTTGTGAGAAATAACACTGATGTGTGGCATGCTAAACTTGGTCACATAAATTTCAATGCCTTGAAAAAATTGTCACATGCAGGGATTGTTCGTGGTTTACCTAAGCTAGGTAAAGAATCTGATGGTAAGTGCAAGAGTTGTCAACTTGTCAAGCAATTAAAAATTACACATAAAAGTGTTTCTGACATAAACACTTCGAAAGTTTTAGAATTATTTCACATGGATCTTATGGGTCCAATTCAAATTGAGAGTTTAAATGGGAAAAGGTATATTTTTGTTTGTATGGATGATTTTTCTAGATATACTTGGGTGGATTTCTTGAAAGAAAAATCTGATACTTTTGATGCATTTAAAACTCTTTGCTTGAAATTAAAAATTGAAAAAGATTGCAACATTGGAAAAATTGTTCGTATAAGAAGTGATCATGGTAAAGAGTTTGAGAATTCTGTCTATGATAATTTTTGTAAGTCTGCAGGTATTTCTCATGAGTTTTCAGCTCCCAAAACTCCTCAATAGAATGGAGTTGTAGAAAGGAAAAACTGCACTCTTCAAGAAATGGCTAGAATGATGCTAAATAGCAAAAAATTGACCAAACGGTTATGGGCAGAAGCAATTAACACTGCTTGCTATATCATAAACCGTGTTTTTCTCCGTCCAGGTACATCTAAAACATCTTATGAAATTTGGAAAGGTAAGAAACCAAGTGTGGCTTATTTTCATGTTTTTGGATGTGTTTGTTACATTTTGAGAGATAGAGAAAATCTTGGTAAGTTTGATGCTAAGAGTGACGAAGGTATTTTTATTGGATACTCCACTAACAATAGGGCTTATCGTGTGTATAACATGAGAACCCAAACTGTAATGGAGTCGGCTAACGTTGTTATTGATGATGCCAGGGATTTTTCTGAGTTTTCTACTGAGGAAGAAATTGATAGGTTTACTGATGAACCTACTGAAAAACACGAAGAAGTTTCTGTCAGTGATACTACTGTTGCAACGTCTGGTCCATCTGTTCCAACAGATTGCGAATCCGATGAAACATATGCTCGACAGACAGAAAAGAAATTTCCAGATATTATTTTGGATGAAGTTCAAAAGGAGCCATCAACCAGAGTTAAGTTAAATCATCCAGCAGATTTAATACTTGGAAATCCAAAAGACAGTATGGTAACACGAAGAAGGTTTAGTAATGTTGTTCAATTTGTTTGTTTCTTATCTCTAATTGAGCCTAAAAATGTGAAAGAAGCTTTAACTGATGAAAATTGGATTAAAGCTATGCAGGAGGAATTGGAACAATTTTTTAGAAACAAAGTGTGGATTCTTGTGCCAAGACTGTTAAATACCAATATTATTGGTACAAAATGGATTTTCAAGAATAAATCTGATGAATTTGGTACAATTGTGCGAAATAAAGCAAGATTAGTGGCACAAGGGTACACACAAGTGGAAGGAATAGACTTTGATGAAACATTTGCACCTGTTGCAAGACTTGAATCAATTAGATTATTATTGTCTATTGCTTGTTTGATTGGTTTCAGGTTGTTCCAAATGGATGTCGAATCTGCATTTCTCAATGGGATCTTGAATGAAGAGGTATATGTTGAAAAACCCAAAGGGTTTGAAGATCCTCATGCACCTGATCATGTTTACAAATTGGAGAAAGCTCTTTATGGTTTGAAGCAAGCCCCTCGGGCTTGGTATGAGAGACTCAATTTCTTGTTTCTCATGGATACAAAAGGGGTGGAGTAGACAAAACTTTGTTTATCAAAAATATTAAATCTAACATAATTATTGCTCAGATTTATGTTGATGATATTGTGTTTGGTTCTACTTCTGACAATGAGGTGCAGGTATTTGTGAAACAAATGAACGAGGAATTTGAAATGAGCATGGTGGGATAATTGACCTATTTCTTAGGTTTGCAAGTCAAGCAATTAGATGAAGGCACATTTATTTCTCAAAGCAAATATGCTAAGAACTTGGTGAAAAAGTTTGGACTTGAAAGTTCAAAGATTGCCAAAACACCAATGGGAACGACTGTGAAGCTATCCAAAGATGAAAATGGTGTCAAAGTGGATCCTACACTGTATAGGAGCATGATTGGTAGTCTTCTTTATCTCACTGCTAGTCGACCTGATTTGAGTTATAGTGTTGGTGTGTGTGCCAGGTATCAAGGAAATCCCATGGAGTCTCATGTTGCAGCTGTCAAAAGAATCATTTGATATGTTCATGGGACTGCTGATTATGGTATTTGGTATTCAAAAGAAACTAACCCTAATCTAGTGTGTTTTAGTGATGCTGATTGGGCAGGTAACACTGATGACAGAAAAAGCACTAGTGGAGGATGTTTCTTCTTGGGAAATAATCTTGTCTCTTGGCACAACAAGAAACAGAATTCTATTTCTCTCTCAACAGCTGAGGCCGAATACATTGTAGCGGGAAGTTGTTGTGCACAACTTTTGTGGATGAAGCAAATGATGATGGATTATGGGTTTGATCTTGACACTTTAACTATTTTTTGTGATAATACAAGTGCAATTAATATTTCAAAAAATCCTGTGCAATATTCCCGTCCTAAACATATTGATATTCGTCATCATTTCATAAGAGAATTAGTTGAAAATGAAGTTCTTGTCTTGGAATATATTGAAACACATAAACAAATTGCAGATATGTTCACTAAAGCTCTTGATTCGGTTCGCTTTGATTTCCTCCGAAAATCTTTGGGGGTTTGTTCTCTTTAAATTTTCTTGTTATGGTGTTGTCCGCTTGATCTAATGTGTGTTATTTTTTGTTAAGAAAATTGTCAATCAATTTGAAAATTTTGTTGTGTGTCAAGCTGGATAATTTGTCTTGTGTTTATGAATCTTTGGTTGTATATTCTTGAGAGAAATTTAATCAATTCCTCCTAGGCATATTCGAGTAAATTAATCAATGTTTAATGTTTGAGCTTCCTTTTGTGTAGCATTGTTTCAAGCTCCTGTGAAAGAATAGAGCTACCTACATCAGTGTGTGAAAGCCGTCTTTTGAGTAAGTTGGAACTTTGTAATTCAGAGTTATGAAGAGGATACGCTACCATAGAAAAGGGCTACCACTGGTGTAGTGTGACAGCGTCTTCATGGGTTACAATTTTTTTTTAATTTCGAAAAAGACTTATTTGTCATTGGGCAATGTTCCCTTGCATACACTATCACACACTTATGCTTGAAACAATGCAATAAAAAAATTGTACATAGGTTATAAAAAAAAATGTGTGTGTGTAAGTCTCATACATGTTGATTGATTCACTTAAGAATATGTGCTTGTGACTGAATTGTGGCTTATTTCTCTCGAATATTCTTTCTAATTTTTTATTTTCACAAGTGTTCTTATCCATGGTATACACTAACACTTATTTTCATTTGCTTGATTTTATTCTTATCAGGATGACTCTCATTGATCAAAGCAGAATTTTTCGGTTGAGTTTTTATTTTTAAAATGAAAATAAAAAAATAATAAAAAAAAAAATTTGACAAGGAAATTCATGGTGGACCGAATCATTGTGGTAATTATGTGAAATTATGCATTTAATTGTGTGATTTAATATATTCTTTGTCTCCAAGGAATTTATTTTTGTCCTATTTCTTAATTTGGAATACCATGATTTGTATCTTTATTGTCTTGTACCTTGTTTAGAATTGTTTAAAAAAAAAAGAGGGAAAAGGTCAAGTAGAAGATCGTGTGGGGTATTGTTTTTCTGGTTACTTTTTTTTGGATTGTCCTTTTATATATAAAAAAAAGGGTAAGGTCTTATGTAGATCGTGTGTCTTCAAGATTGTTTCCTTTCTTGTTTAATTAAATCAATTTTTTTTTTAATAAAAAAAAGGAAACCTCTTTTTGTCGTGGGTATTCAAACTGGGTAAGTATTGTCTTTAAAAAGCTTGTCATTACCCTATTTCTTCTCACCCACGATCTCTCTAAGACATTTCATCTCCTTCTAATTTTTTTTCTCTCATTTTCTTGTAAGTGTTTTCTGTTTTTCAGAGAAAAAATGGTGAAAACTCGTGGAGCTTCCTCTAAGAAGACCCCTGCTACTCAATCTCTGATGTTTGCCTCAGATGACATTCCTCCTGAATTCTCATCTGTTCCCCAAAATTCAGGAACTGTTGCTACAGAACTAGCTGTTGTTCGAGCCTCTCGTGTTTCTTTGGCTTCTTTGAAAGACACAAAGGGGGAGAGTATATACTTTCCAAAACCTGCTTGTTTTGTTTAACTCTGGACCTTCTTATTTTGAGAGGGAGTTAAGTCCAGTTTCTTTATATGTTTGTTATAAGTTAATGCATGTTTGCAGGGGGAGTTCTTTCTCTTTACTTATCACTAACATTTGTGTTGTAGGTTTTTGAATTAATTTTGTCTATCAAATTTCCAAAGGGGGAGATTGTAAAATCATTTATTGGCATATTTGACAATATTGACAAAATTAATTAAATGAGTATTTTCGAAATGGGTAGTTTCCTGTTTTGTAATATTTTGTGGTGAATTTCGAAAATGGGTAGTTTCCTGTTTTGTTGACATGTGTCTTTCTATAATCAGATTATTCTTTATTTGTTAATAAAATAAATATATAATTTCCTATAAAAGAATATCTTTTCTTGAAATGGAAATTATTGGTATTTATTTTATTTTTTGATCTGATTTATTAGTCCAGAAATCGTGTACAACTTGCAGAGATAAATAATATATTGTTTCCTTATTCATTTCGGGAAACTGGGTTTAAAATCTGTCCAGGTTCAATGAATTTGTTTGAACGGATTGCCAGTCTGTTTGAACAGATTCTGACTTTCCTGTTTTGGAAGATTTTCCATTTATTGGCTGATTGGTTTCTGATTTGTTTTACACGACCTAAAGGGATTCTAAAAAGTATATAATCATCCTTAGGTCGTTGGTTTTGATCATCTCTTGTGGTGTATTATTTTCCAAATATTTTTCAAGTTTTAGAGAGACTTTTTATTATGTGAAGAACTTGAGTCCAGCAAGTTCTTAGTGGTTTATTACAGTGTAATTCTGTATTGTTTTCTTTGTGGTAATTGTGCAGGTTGAAACCACTTGGACATTGGTCATCAAGCTTCGGGATAAGTCTTGTTCGTGAGTCACTTTTCTGGAGGAAAAGTGCAAGTGTTATGATTTGAATGGAGTTCAAGATCTTAGCACTTCAGAAATTTGATTAGGAGTTTAGATTACAACAGTTGCGACAAATTCAAGAGGGAGTCTTTATTTGTATAAGTCAATTTGGTTTTGTAATCGTTTAGATATTCTTCTAATAAATTTCATTCTCTGGGCGTGGCCTCGTGGACTAGTAGCAATCTGCAAAGATTGCTGATACCACGTAAAAATTCGTGTGTTCTTTACTTTATGTTCGTTTTTATCTTCTGGTCACAAACTGTTTAAACATTTCTGTAACAGTTCAACAATTAATTATTTAATTTGAATAATTAAGTTGGTAATCATAAAAAATGGAATTTCAGCTAGTTTATTTTAATGAATGAATATGTATGAAATTGATTGATATGTTAGGTATTAATTGGATGGTACATGTTATTGGGGCATGTTTATGTTTTCTTATGTAAATTTAACCATAATTTGGTTGTTTTGGATTAAAAAACTGCATAGATTTAAAAAAAAAAAAATTGGACTGATTTTGTAGTGTGCGTGCTGGGCACGCATGAAGCCACTGCCGGGCCGGCTTGACGTCCCCACGTCGACATTTTTTTCGCAATTTTTTTTCATTTGCATTTTTTTAAATTGGATATTTTGTGGAGTTAAGTTTAAAATATTTAAAATTGATTATCTCATTATTTTATCTTTTTAAAATATTTTGAATTGGTTATCTGATAATCATGATATTTTAATATATATTTTTTATTTTGTTATAAATGAAATATTAAAATTAGTTATGTGATTATTCAAGATATTTTTATTTTTTAAAATATTTATAATTAGTTATCAAATAATTCTAGATATTTTTAATTTGGTTCAAATATATTTTAATATTTTAAAATTGGTTAAAATATTTAAAAATAAAATATATTGTCATTCCTAACAACTTAACAACCTAGGTTAAATTAATTATTTGTAATTGAATTTTGTTTGATAAATTCTATTTTAATTAATTTAATATTTTGTAACTTGTTTAATTAATTAAATTGAATTTTGTCTGATGAATTCTATGTTAATTAATTATGGTATTTTGCAAAATAGTATATTGTTGTGGTATATTTGCATAATTTAATAATACATGCTTATAGAGTAACATGTTAGGCCCATCCAATTATTAGCATATCAAGCATCATTATATTAAGTTATTTTTTGCATTTGGGCTTTAAATATAAGTATTATGATGACCCAATTTTTTGTATTTGAAAAATGTGGAAAAAGTCAAATAAAACTTTCATAAACTGTTAGGTTTTATTTGGGCCCAATTGAATATGTAAAGTTTAAATTCCTCTCTTGTGGGTGGTTCCACTTGTGAATGTCCATTTTCTTTGCATTACTAGATTGAGCTTAATCAATTGAATAACAATTAATAAAATGAAGGTTCAAATTCCTGTCTTTTTGGGCTTTGTGTGGAAGTTAGGGAGCCTTAGTAGTGGTTCCGACATACTAAACCCAACTCTCCTATATGCAAGCTTGAATTGTTAAGGAGCATTTACCTAAGTTTGACTTAATTGTATTAGGTTATATTTTTTAGTTGGACCTAATAATTAATTAGAAACTAATTAATTTTATTTGTTGAATTAATTTTCAATGGTAATTTTAGAATTAATGAAAAAAAATCATAAACTATGGTTTATTAATTATTTTATTAATTTGGCAAACCTAAGTTGGTTTATTGATTATTTTTTTAATTTGGCAAACCTACGGTTGTTTATTAATTATTTTAATAATTTGGAAAACCTAAGATGGTTTATTAATTATTTTAGTAATTTGGAAAACCTACGGTTGTTTATTAATTATTTTAATAATTTGGAAAACCTAAGATGGTTTATTAATTATTTTAGTAATTTGGCAAACCTAAGTTGATATTTTTCAAAAAGAATAAAATACAAAAATATTTAATAATGAGTTTTAAAAATTTGAATTCGATCTCCACCATTGATTTAACAAGGTGGGCCTCATGGTGCTTTGATTTCATCTCCCTACGGAAGTTGTTCATTGAACTTCTTAACATGGTTAAATTTCTTAGGATAGATGGTTATAGATGGACCTTCTATAGACTCATCCCTACGGTGACTATAGGAATTAAGTCTATAATAATTGAAACTGTGGATCAAACTCATAAAGTAAGAAATATTTGTGACTCTCGCCTACCGGGACACATGAGTTTTCGTTACTTTGATCGGATGGAATATGTAGTTAATAAAAGTCTACGATGTTTTATTAATTGAGATGTTTCTCTATTTAACTAAGTGAATATTTGTGACTCTCACCTATCGGGACACATGGGTTCATGGCTAGTTAAAGTTCCTAAGAAATAGAAGATAAGTATTTTAGTATTTTGCTTATGTCAAAACATTATGTATGCTATGCTATTTCTAAAATTTTAATGAATAAATGTATGTCAAGCAATGCGTTGATTTCTACTTAGTTGATAATCGTAGCTCTAGGCTTTCCACCTCATACTCTCTCTAATCTCTAAAAGAAGAAGCTGCTTTAAGCTTCTTCTTCGAAGAGCAAATGAGGAATAAATTCAAACACAAAGAATAAGAAGTCCATTGGCAAGGCACCAAATGCTGCAAAGCATCTTGGAGCAAGACCTGATTATAAGTACACAAAAAGGGGAGTGTTTCCAACTGCAAGGAGACTGAGAATTGGAAAAAGATTGCCCGGCACTCAAGGCATATGGAACCCAAGATAACGAAATTTTTCTTTGATGCATGTGATTTTAGAGGATGATACTTTGATTTTGGATTGCTGAATCAAAATCTACTAAACATGCACGTATTTTTTTTTAACACTTTTTAGCATGGGGAAAGCCATGAAGGATAAAAAGCCAAAACTTTGGATCCATCAAGGGTTGTTCATATCAAACAAGGCAAAAGGATAAGCTTGAATGAATTTTGGAAATAAATATATTGTTTTAAGACAATGTTTATTTTATTTCGACTTTCAATGGAAATTTTAATTTCAGTTTTTCTTATTACATCAACAACAATTTGTAGTTACTTTCACAAGTTATAAAATCCTATTTAATTAAATGGATGTGAATTGTGGGGTGGATGTATGAAAATGGGCTATACCTATTGCAACTAAACAAACCCTATGTTTTAAATAATGAGTTGTTTAAGATAGTTAAATCTATGATTGTTAAACAACAAAAGGTCAATACTGTTAGAAATGACGTACCTTTGGCATCTTCACTTTGGTGGTATTTGCTATGATATGATTAAAAGACTAATAAAGGCTGGGCTTTTGAGGGAACTCACCTAGGGTGACCTACCTGTTTGTGAATCTAGTCTTGAGGGAAAAATGACAAAGCGTCAATTCTCTGTGATAGGAGAAAGGGCCAAAGACCCATTAGAGTGTAGCGTCCCAGAATTTTACTTAGCTAGATAGTATTAGTATTAGTAGCATCTGTAGAATTTTAGTTTTCGTGGATATTGGTTCAAGCCTGGATTTAGTTAGAAACTCGTAGAAATAGTTATGGATTTTATAAGTTTAACATATGGTTTAGAAATATTAACTTTATCATAAGGTTTGATTAATGAATATAATCCTAAGTATATTATATATTATAACCTAAGGTTTAGATAGAATAATTAAGAGCGTGACACTTGTCACAAACATGTTTATTAAGGATATAAGTATTTTTGATGGATAGTTTAATTAAAAGAAAGATCTAGAAGCTCTAGAACCGTCCATTATCTGTTAGGATCACGTTTTACTCAGTCAAAGTAGTTTTTAATCAATTTCAAATTATCTTGAAATGTGCAAAAATGTGTTTAAAATATTAACGTATGCCGATATATCGCCTATAATTGATACGGAAAACACGTCGACTTCGCACGAAGGAAACCACGGACCCTCGGGATCATGGTAGAGCAATATATCGCTTACCCTAGGCGATATATCGGCTCCAGTGTCCATATTTGAGTTGTTCGTAAAATTCTAAACTAGAAGCAGCCCTTAAAAACCTTGACTCATTCCTGAACGTTTTTTACCGAGTTCTAGGCATCTGTTGAACAGATAATTCAAATTTATTCATTTTTAATCATTTATTTATTCATTTTAAAGGACTTAGTTTTACTCCTTGAACTCTATAAATAAGAACCTTTACTCAGCCATTCTTTTCATCATTCAAGCACAGTTCAGAGCCTTAAAGCTACTAAGTTCGTTCTAGAGAGAAACACTAGAGTTTTGGGGTTAAAGCTTTCAAATCTAAAGCGTTTATAAACACTTTGTTAGTAAGTTTTTGTGTTCGAGGTATGGATTGAGGTTCTAAGCTATCCAAGGTATTCATTATCTTCAAGTTTAGTTCACTATAGTTTCTATTATTCTTTCATTTTTCTTCAAATCCTAACTTGTGATAGTGACTTTTGGTTAGGTGTTCAATTTCTTTGAAACATAAAGTTTTTGGTAAGTTCTTTTCCCGATGGTTTAGATCTTCTCTTCATCTTATTTTTCTTTAGAAACTTATGGTTTCTTTATGTTTGGTATTAGGAGTTTCAATCTTGCTCTTGTCTTCAATATTCCAGTTTTCGGCAAGGAAAATTAGGTAGTTTAGTATTATGACTTAGTTTATGTAGTTTATGATATAGTTTATGTTTGTATGACCTAACATTTCAGGTACAATAAAGGCGTAAGTGTGTCTGGACCTAAGGTGTCCAATGATGTATGACGGACTATGTCCAGTAGGCTCGGTTGTAAAAACTTTATGACTGACCTAACTGATGTCCGGTGTATGACAGACTTTTGACTGGGGCTTAATTGCCACCCCATATATAAACACTTATCTTTTTATTATATCTGACTTTTCATTATGACCTATAGTTATGATTATTATTTATGACCTATGACCTATAGTTATGATTATGACTTATCATCTATGATTTATGATTTATGACTTATGATTGATGACCTATGACTTGTGACTTAGAGTATGATTTATGATCTATGACCTATGATTTATGACTATGATATGATTTAGGTTATTATATGACCTAGGATTTCTTGTTGTGTGATGAGTATAAATAAGTTTGTTTATGACTTTGGTGAAATTTATGATATGTTTGATTATATGACCAACTTTTGTTTGTATTTTCCTTACTGGGCTTAGAAGCTCACTCCTTATGATGTTATTATTTCAGGCAATTGAGGATAGAAAGGCCGGTGGCGAGTGGAACCTAAGAGCTTCGTGATGTACTCGTGGGGACCATATAGTAGAGGAAGATCAAGCGGGCCTATTTATTTATTTTCATTAAAGAATGTTTTCTTTAAAATCTTTATTTAAATGTTGCTCATTTTCATGTTAAAGAAAATTATTTTATTTTTGTAAAACTATGGATCCATGTATTTATTTTCAAGTTTTTATTCAATAAAAGAGCAATTATTTTATTTGTGTTCTCGGTAATATATGAAAAATTAGGGCGTTACAGGTGGTATCAGAGCCCACGACTATATTGGTCCTGAAAGTTCTCACAAAATACATATGATAGCTACAAAGGACCTACTCCTTACCAAGTAAGTATACACATTGTTTTCGACATATGTTTGTAATGTCTTTCTTGTGTTATTTTCATAAATTAGCCCAATGGACTCAAGTGTGGTTAGAAAGGTTAAAGCTATAAGAAAGAGTTCCAGACCCTGCGTATGATAATGGATTTGATGTGGAGGATTAGACGCATATAAGAACACATCGTTAAATTTATGATGTTTTAGAAATTTTTTCACTTGTTTATAATTTTTTTAAAAAAACATGTTATTTTCTTTTGTTATTGTTTCATTGTTTAGTAAGTGTTAAGAGTTTTGGATTCAATTGAAAGTGTAAAGTTTAAATTCCTCTCTTATGGGTTAGCCCATTTGTGAAGGCCCATTTGCTTTGCATTATTAGATTGGATCTAATTAAAATGAATAACAATTAATAAAGCAAAGGTTTAAATTCATGTCTTTTAGGTCCAAGTGGAAGTTAGGGGGCCTTAGTAGTGGGTACGATATACTGATCCTAGCCCTCCTCCATGGAAGATTCAATTGTTAAGGCCTATTTACCCGAGTTGGAATTAATTGTAATAGGGTAGTTTTGATAGATAGATGGACCTAATAAAAATAGTCCAAGTGGAAGATTCAGTTGTAACCTCTACTTGTTTTGTTTATCTTAGTTTTTCAACTTTTCTCTTTTGGGGAAATAGAAAGACACATGGCGCAGGAACCAAGAAGATCTGAAAGACTGAATGGCCAAGGTAGAGGCCAAGGCAAAGTCTGAGGAAGGGGAAGGGGGCAAGGAAGAGGAGTAGCTGCCACCCCCACATATGAAGAATTTCCAGCTGCCCCGGGAGTGCCAGAAGCACCCAATGTAGTGGAAGAGCCGCCAGCTGCTGCTACTCGAATAAATTTGGAAAGAGAAAATGCCCGTCTTAGGGCAGAGCTAAGGAGAAGGGAAGAAGAATTCCAAATAAGCTCAGGGAAACAACAACAAGTGGCTCAGCAAGTTATTCCTCTAGCACAATTACTACAATTGGCAGAACCTCGCTACGAGGCAGTATATGAACAACTTTAGAAAGCAACAGCTACCGTACTTTGACGGTGGATCTGACCCAATAGAAGCAAAAGAATGGCTTCAATCAGTGGAGTCCATTCTAGAACATATGCGGCTAGGAAATGAAGATCGAGTCTCTTGCGCTTCAAGATTGTTAAAGAAAGATGCCCGCATCAGGTGGGATATAGTGAAGCAAACTAGAGATGTAAATGTTATGACTTAGGACGAGTTCATCCAAGTGTTCAACAAGAAGTACTATAGTCCTGCGATTCTAGCCACAAGGGTGGATGAATTCATCGTGCTTACTCAAGGGAATTCGACTGTGATAGAGTATGCTAGGAAGTTTGATAGACTAGCTAAGTTCGCGGCGGACATGGTACCCACTGAGATGCTAAGAATTCAAATATTCATGAAGGGACAGAAACCTATGATAGCCCGTGATGTAAAGTTGATTCAGCGGGTAACCACTTATGCGGAAACATTAGAGGTAGCCTTGGAAGCTGAGCAGGCAGAAGAAAGGATTTGGAAGGAAGGCGCGGCCAGAACGGATGCCAAAAAGAATAACAATGACTAAAGCAACCACAAATGAAAACATGATGGTGGTCAAAATCAAAAGGCCGACAAGAAGAACAAGACTACATCAGAAAGTAACAGGCATAAGAAGCCCTACGTGGAATATCCCCAGTGCCCTATATGCAAGAGGAAGCATTCATGAGAATGTCGATATAAGACGAAAGGTTGTTTCAATTGTGGAGAAGAAGGACACATTAAAAAGGATTTCCCAAAGTTGAAGGACCAAAAGAAAGATGAAAAACTTGTGCTTGCCAAAGTTTTTGTTCTTACTAGAGGTGAAGCAGAAACTAGTAATACAGTGGTAACAAGTCAAGTCAATATCTCTGGTAAACTATGAAATGTATTATTCAATTCAGGAGCTACGCATTCTTTTATCTCTATGAATATGGTTGATAGCTTAGATAAACCATGCAAACTTTTTAGAGATAAGTTTGTCACGGAGTTACCCTTGGGGGAAAGAATGCTATCTAGTAGAGGGGTACGTAGCATTGTAGTTAGAATCAAAGGAAGAGAATTACCAGTAGATTTGATCGAGTTAGACCATAAGGATTATGATGTAATTTTAGGCATGGACTGGTTAGCAAATTATGGGGCAACGATAGACTGTAAGGGTAAGACAGTCAACTTTCAAACAGAAGGCGAAGAGTAGTTCACCTTCAAAGGAGAAGATTCTCAAACTCGCATACCGATAGTCTCAGCTCTCAAAGATCAATGATTAATCCATAGTGGTTGCCAAGCATTTTCTAGCCAGTGTGGTGGACAAAACATGATAGATGCAGCTCGAACCAAGGGATGTACATATTGTATGCAAATTTCCCGAGGTGTTTCCAGAAGATCTATCAGGATTACCTTCGAGTAGGGAAATCGAGTTCGAAATAGAATTGGCACCTCAGACGGCACCAATCTCGAAAGCTTCCTATAGATTGGCACCTACCGAGTTAAAGGAGTTAAAGATACAACTACAGGAGATATTAGACAAGGGTTTCATTTGACCAAGTTATTTGCCTTGGGGAGCACCAATGTTGTTTGTCAAAAAGAAGGACGGAAGTATGAGGCTGTGTATCGATTATCGAGAACTAAACAAAGTGACGATCAAGAACAAATACCCTTTACCTCGAATAGACGATCTTTTTGGTCAACTACAAGGATCTATGGTATTCTCGGAGATAGATTTACGGTTAGGATATTATTAGCTAAGAGTACGAGAAGAAGATATCCCAAAGATAGCTTTCCGGACTAGATACAGACACTACGAGTTTCTGGTGATGTCTTTTGGCTTAACAAACGCACCAGCAGTGTTCATGGATCTTATGAACCGAGTATTTAACGACTACTTGGATAAGTTCGTGGTGGTGTTTATAGATGACATATTGATCTACTCATGGACAAAAGCCGAGCATGAAGAGCACCTGCAACTGACGATGGGACGACTCAAAAATCATCAATTATACCCTAAGTTTAAGAAATACAAATTCTGGTTAGAGGAGGTGGCATTTCTAGGACACATTGTGTCTAAAAATGTCGTAGAAGTAGATCCAGCCAAGATTGAAGCAGTGAAGGACTGGCCCAAACCCAAGAATGCCATGGAGGTGAGAAGTTTTTTGGGATTGGCAGGATACTATAGATGATTTGTTGAAGGGTTTTCCAAAATAGCTACACCCTTAACAAATTTGACGCGGAAGCAATAGAAATTTGTATGGACGGAGAAGTGTGAAGAAAGCTTCCAAACATTAAAAGAAAAGCTCATATCAGCCCCAGTTCTATGCGTCCCAAATGATAAGGGCAAGTTTGTAGTATATTGCGACGTGTCGAAGCAGGTACTTGGATGCGTTTTGATGCAAGATGAAAGGGTGGTCGCCTATGTCTCGAGACATCTAAAGGAGTATGAACAGTGGTACCCAACCCATGACTTAGAATTAGCAGTGGTGGTTTTCTCTCTAAAGATTTGGAGGCACTATCTGTATGGAGAAAAGTACGAAATATATATGGACCACAAAAGTCTAAAGTACTTCTTTACGCAAAAGGAGCTCAATATGAGGCAACAGAGGTGGCTGGAGTTAGTAAAGGACTATCATTGTAAGATCTTGTATCATCTGGGAAAGGCTAATGTCGTGGCAGATGCACTTAGTAGGCGGAGTTACGGAAGCTTGTCAACACTTAAGGGGATAGCTCAACACTTACAAGATGATATTAAGAGGTCCGGAATTGAGCTAATAACTGGACAACTAACTGACCTCACAATCAAGTCAACTCTAATGGAGGAAATAAAGGATAAATAACAAGAGGACGAGTTTATTCTTAAGATGAAGGCATCATTACAAAGCTCAGAGAATGCTGATTTCTCCTTGACAAAAGAAGGCATGTTACGATATAGAAACCGAGTATGTGTGCCAGAAAGTGGAGGATTAAGAGAAAGTATTATGAAGGAAGCACACACTACTCCATATTCTCTTCACCCAAGATCGACCAAGATGTACAACGATGTCAATACAATGTACTGGTGGCCGGGGATGAAGAAAGACATAGCGAAATTTGTAGCAAAATGCCTTACATGTCAACAAGTTAAAGTTGAACATCAAAGACCCGCTGGAACTTTGCAACCATTGGAGATTCTCGAATGGAAATGGGAAGATATAATGATGGACTTCATGACGGGATTACCAAGGACCACCAAGCAGCATGACTCTGTTTGGGTGATAGTAGATAAACTCACAAAATCTGCTCACTTCTTGCCGGTAAGAGCAATTTATAACGCTGAGCAATACGCAGAGCTTTATGTGGCGAAGATAGTGAGATTACATGGAGTTCCAAAGACAATAGTCTCTGATAGAGGATCAGTTTTTACATAAAAGTTCTGGGAAGGTATATAGCGTGCAATGGGCACTAAGTTAAAACTAAGTACAACATTTCACCCTAAAACTGATGGTCAGTCAAAATGCACCATACAAATATTAGAAGATATTCTAAGGGCGTGTGCATTAGACTTCTCAGGATCATGGAGCAAGTATCTTCAATTGATATAATTCTCTTTTAACAACAGTTATCAAGAAATGATAGGCATGGCACCTTATGAGATTCTATATGGACGGAAATGCCGATCACCACTTCATTGGGACGAGGTTGGTGAAAGATGATATTTAGGACCTGAGGTTGTAAGAGAAGCAACTGAGGTAGTAGAAAAGATAAGACAACGAATGATTGTCGCTCAAAGTTGCCAGAAGAGCTATGCCGACGCTAAGAGACGAACTGTTGAATTTTCAGTAAGCGATCAAGTCTTTGTCAAAGTTTCTCTAATGAAGGGGATTATGCGTTTCGGAAAGAAAGGAAAGTTAAGCCTGAGGTTTATAGGTCCTTTTGAGATATTGGACAAATTACAGCATGTAGCATATCGGCTGGCTTTACCGCCATCATTAGCTGAAACGCATAACATTTTTCATGTATCGATGTTGAGAAAATATATATCAGATCCATTCCATGTGCTCGATTACGAGCAACTGGAGTTAAAACAAGATTTCAGTTATGAAGAACTGTCAGTACGCGTTCTAGAATGGGGAACTAAGGAGTTAAGGTCCAAAAGTGTCCCTATGGTTAAAATCTTGTGGAGCAATAGCATAGAAAGAGAGGCCACATGGGAATTGGAGGAATATATAAGGGAGCGGTATCCCGAGATGTTTGGTAAGTAAATTTTGAGGAAAAAATTCTTTTAAGTAGGGGAGAATGGTAGCGTCCCATAATTTTACTTAACTAGATAGTAGTAGTAGTAGTAGTAGTAGTAGTAGTAGTAGTAGTAGTAGTAGTAGTAGTAGTAGTAGTAGTAGTAGTAGTAGTAGTAGTAGTAGTATTAGTAGCTGTAGAATTTTAGTTTTCGTGGATATTGGTTCAAGCCGGGATTTAGTTAGAAACTCGTAGAAACAGTTTTGGATTTTATAAGTGTAACCTATGGTTTAGAAATAGTAACTTTATCATAAGGTTTGATTAATGAATATAATCCTAAGAATATTATTAATTATAACCTAAGATTTAGACAGAATAATTAAGAGCGTGACACTTGTCACAAGCATGTTTATTAAGGATTTAAGTATTTTTTATGGATAGTTTAATCAAAAGAAAGATCTAGAAGCTCTAGAACCCTCCATTATCTGTTATGATCATGTTTTACTCAGTCAAAGTAGTTTTTAATGAATTTCAAATTATCCTGAAATGTGCAAAAACGTGTTTAAAATATCAGCGTATGCCGATGTATCGCAGCTATAGGGGCTGATATATTACCTATAATTGATACGGAAAACACGTCGACTTCGTACGAACGAAACCACAGACCCTCGAGATCATGGTAGGGGCGATATATCGCCTACCCTAGGCGATATATCAACTCCAGTGGCCACATTTGAGTTGTTCATAAAATTCTAAACTAGAAACAGCCCTCAACAACCTTGACTCGTTCCTAAACATTTTTTATCGAGTTCTAGGCATCTGTTGAACAGAAAAATCAAATTTATTAATGTTTAATCATTTATTTTTTCATTTTAAAGGAGTTAGTTTCACTCCTTGAACTCTATAAATATGACCCTTCACTCTGCCATTCTATTCATCATTCAAGCACAGTTCCGAGCCTTCAAGCTGCTAAGTTCGTTCTAGAGAGAAACACTAGGGTTTTGGGATTAAAGCTTTCGAATCTAAAGCATTTATAAACACTTGGGAAGTAAGTTTTTGTGTGAGTTTCAGTGTTCAAGATATAGATCGAGGTTCTAAGCTATTCAGGGTATTCATTATCTTCAGGTTTAGTTCACTATAGTTTCTATTATTCTTTCATTTTTCTTCAAATCCTAACTTGTGATAGTGACTTTTGGTTAGGTGTTAAATTTCTTTGAAACATAAAGTTTTTGGTAAGTTCTTATCCTGATGGTTTAGATCTTCTCTTCATCTTATTTTTCTTTAGAAACTTGTGGTTTCTTTATGTTTGGTTTTAGGAGTTTCAATCCCGCTCTTGTCTCCAATATTCTGATTTTTGGAAA
Source organism: Humulus lupulus (assembly GCF_963169125.1). Lineage (NCBI taxonomy): Eukaryota > Viridiplantae > Streptophyta > Magnoliopsida > Rosales > Cannabaceae > Humulus > Humulus lupulus. The sequence continues at coordinate 70,657,064 of NC_084797.1, forward strand.
GGAAAATTAGGTAGTTTAGTATTATGACTTAGTTTATGTATTTTATGATATATTTTATGTTTGTATGACCTAACATTTCAGGTACAATAAAGGGTTAAGTGTGTTTGGACCTAAGGTGTCCAATGATGTATGACGGACTATGTCCGGTAGGCTCGGTTGCCAAAACTTTATGATAGACCTAAGTGATGTCCGAGGGTTAATTGCCACCCCCTGTATAAACACTTATCTTTTTATTATAATTGACTTGTTATTATGACCTATAGTTATGATTATGATTTATGACCTATGACCTATAGTTATGATTATGACTTATGATCTATGATTTATGATTTATGACTTATGACCTATGACTTATGACTTAGAGTATGATTTATGATCTATGACCTATGATTTATGATTATGATATGATATAGGTTATGATATGACCTAGTGTTGATGTTGTTTTTTGCCAACAGTGAATAATGAAAGTAGCTGGGATGAATTAGTGCTAAATGATGAACCGTAATTAGAAAATGATATTAAAAAAAATCAGTAAAGAACTCTCAAGAACACTTGTCTTTTTTATGTGCTTCAGTGGTTAAAATCCACTTAGTCCACGAGTCTATATTATTACTGTTTCTCTCTCTAAATTTGGACAGAGTTTTTGTATTATAGAAACCATTCCCCTTTCTTCTATCCAAGATCCTAGTATTTATAGAGAAAACCCTGGATAGGCCTTGAGGTCATCACGTGACTTAAAACCCCAGTTTGACCTGTACCACACTAATTATAAATATTACAATTTATCCTAAGGTATGGTCATATCATTAGGTAGAACTAATCATGGATCCTTAGAGATAATCGGACATGCGATGCCTGATCATGCATGATTATATTACGTGTCCGGGGTTTCAGGGATTTGCGAACATGCTATGTCTAACCATGAACATCTATATAACGTATTCGGATTTATAACGATCCAAGGATACGTCAAGTCTCTAGCGCACCTCGAACTAAGTGCATCGTCAGCTTGTGTCGCGGAAGATATACCTTATAAATGTTACAATCTCGTGCTTATTAGTTTGCATTCCCCAGCTCATGCTATTGACCTGGGGTACCACACTGCCTTTGTGGAGGAAATACAGACTTATGAGTCATCTACTACAGTCCTTTACTTGCCAGCTGTACCCGAGCTAAATAAAAGACTCATGCTGAATCTTAGGATACACATTTTTCCCCCAAGTCCCTGCTCGTTTTTTTATGACGTCACTTTCTGACTTACACGGTGGCGAGTTTTAACTTCCGTCGCGATTGCCCATGCTTGCCCACTATTCGAGAACTGGACACGTGGAACACTACAATTGGCATCTGTTTGGGTTTCGAAGACTGTAATAATGGTCTGGCCATCTTTTTGATGTTGTTTTTCCTTTCAAAACACTACCCTCGAATCATAGAAAGGTTTGATCGGACGGTCCACGTTGTTTTATGCCTTTTACGTATAAAAAGGGACAGGCAATTCCACAGTTTACCACCTTTAATTCGAAAATTTTCCTCGTCTTCTATCTTCTGTGATCTCAAACCTTCTTCCTTTTTTAGAGAAAATAAAAACCTTCAAAAACCCTTTGTTCCCAAAATCTTTCGAAGGCCCAGGCGTTCAGCTGCCCAGGAGTGAGTTTTCCAACCCTTACGAAGCATCCTTCTTCCATCGACGATCATACTGTAAGTCCTATAACTTTTTATTGGCTCTTTCCTTACAGATTTCTGTATTTTATTTACCATGTTCTTTCATGTTTCGCCGTAGTCAATATTAGAGGGTCTTCTTGAGTTTTTTGGAACATAGGTTTCAACCTTAGGTTTACATCAAAGGTTTTGAACTTTTCCTAGGAATATGATATACATGACCTAGGATATTTTCTGGGTAGATTTGGGCAACCTTTGACAACTTTGGAAGATACCCATCCGGTGTATAGGAGAAGAAAGTTTAGGGTTCAACGAAAAATCAGATTGCTTAGGGAACACATTTTTTTTTCTGTGTGGTTTTTCTCTAAACCGCCCTCCAAGGACAGTAGTGGCCGGATTTTCTGACACACGGATCCCTAAATGTCAGGGGTCTGTTGGGAAACCTAGGTGCGTAGCGTAGGTAGCGCATGGCACCACGCCGTGGGCTAAGATTAACTCAACTCGAGCATTAAAAGCACCAATCTTCCTTTGTGCTTTCTTTTCTTTATAAAAATTTTAGGTCGCCTACTAAGTACTTCATCATTCTTGTTCGCTAGGCAATCTAATGGGACCAAAGAAAAGTGTACCTAAGAAGAGCGCAGCCGGTTCCTCGTCTCAACAAACTAGCAAGGGAAAGGGGATCGCCCCCGAATCTCCTATTCCTCAGTTCGGCCCCATGGTGGAGAAGGAGTTCGTGGTCATACCCAATGCGTTCTTCAAGTCAGAGACAATTATCTCCAAGATCACGACCCAAGGAAGGGTCAACAAGATAATGCTGTCCCATAACATTGAGGTCGGGACCGGCGTCCTTATAACCCGACCTCCGTATGAAGGGGAAAGGAGTTGCGCACCTCTCCAGGATGACTTCACGGCTTGGAGCGACGAGCATCTATAGGCGGGGGCCTTCCTTCCTCTGGACCAGTACTTCGCCGACTTTCTCAACTACGTGAAGTTGGCACCGTTTCAGCTTCCCCCAAACTCATATCGACTGCTGGCGGGGTTGAAGTATCTTTTCTGGAAGCATGAGTGGGAGGTCCCCACTCCTGCAGACATTCTATACCTTTTCTGCCTCAAGGCCAGCTTGGAACAATGAGGTGAGGTGATGGGTTTTATTACTTGACCCGATTCCCAAACTCGCCCTCGGTCATCGAGCTCCCCAGCCATCCCAACGATTACAAGGATCAATTTTTTATGTCGAATGGGTTTCGCAATTGTGAGCATCGGTACTTCAATCATCCTTGTAAGTTCTCCTTTCCTTTCTTAGCTTGTGAAATCATTCTCTTTGGCCCTAGACCTATTTCTCATGTACATACTAATTGAGTAGTATTTTTGTGCAACCATATTTGCTAGGACGGAAAAATATGTGACCCTTGGGGGTCAGTATGACACGCTGTCTGGGCTTCTGCCTAGTTTGAAGGACTACCGCCAGCTTGAGACTGACGACACGATGCTGGCGTGTAAGTTAATTGCTGAAGGCCAGACTCTAGCCTTGAGAAGGATACGAGCTAATACCCTGGTGGTTTGCGAACTCCCGCCTATCCCCGAAGGGATGCCGAGGCCGCTGAAACCAAGGAGCAAGAAGAAGTAGAAGTACCTCTTGTGCAGAAGAGACGGGCTCCCGAGGCTGCTCAGGACCCTGTACTAGAGCGAGCTTCTTCGAGGGTAGCAGCTGGCTCCTCCGGCCAAGGTAACCCATACCCCTTTAGGGATTTAGATAGGGTTGTCGCAGACCTTTGGTTAGTTCGGTTTAATCCAAACCAGCTCGTCCATCACCACCCTAACGACCTAGACCATAATATAACCCTGCTCCAATGCGTAGACCACTTAGTGTTACGCCATGACATGGGCTATCCTAAAGGCACCGTAGTTGTAGATAACACCCTATCGTTTAGGTCAATCTTTTTTTAAGAGTATGGGACCAATCTCAGGTTGTGGCCCTCTCTGCTCCAGGGTATCCTTGCCCCTGGACTTAGGCAATACGTAGAGGAGTCCAACCCCAAGATAGAACCTAAGCCTAAACCTCCCCTAATTCAAGAAGTTGTAGACCTAGGCTCCCCCTCTCCTCCAACAGTTCCAAGGCCGGAGGTCGTGGCAATAGACGACCTCTAGCCCGGAGGGTAGGAATTTTTATTATATTGTATATGCATACATATTTTATGTGAACTGATGACTTTATATGTATGTTAATGCCCTTCTCATTCTTTTTAGGCGAGGAGATGGCACAACCAGGGGTTCTCGTTATCCGTACGATTTTCCAGGAGGGAAAATCCAGCTCGGGGCCAGTCGTGAAGAAGCCCTGGTTCTCAGCAAAGAAGACGCCTCCTGCAATAGGGACTACCTCCAAATCCCTGTATAAGGGGAAAGGCCAGAGCTTGGCAGCTCTGACTGCTGCTGCTCAGGAGAAAAGGGGTCCTCCTCTACCTCTTCCTCGATTTCCATCTACCTCTGCTCGGGATCAGACAACACAAACTGATCCCATGACTTCTATTGTCCCTGCCACCACCGTACGCATCCCAGTCAATGCTCAGGACTTAGAGAAGATCCCTGATACCTTTTGGGGGACTCTCTATGAGACGGCGAACCACGTGGTGGAGCATATATACAAGGCCAACCCGAAGGACCTGAGGGTAATCGAGAAGAGGAGCCCGGAGAACGTTCTGGAATCCGCGCTGGGGATGAATCTCACAGTAAGCCAACTTTTCGCAGTTGAACATATGCTCTTTTGATTTTACCCCAGTACGCGTCTAACTTGTTTCCTCATTTTTTTTTTTTTGCAGTCGGTCTTGGCTCAACAACGCAGCATAGCTCGGGTCGGGGCTAGGATTGAAGAGCTTCAGGCTGAGCTCCAAGCTGCTCAGACCGCCCTGACTACTGCCCAAGCTTCCCTCGCAGTTGCTCAACAAGGCGAGCTCGATGCCAAGACCGCCCTTCCATCATCTCAAGAGAGCGAGTAGGCTACAAAGGTTTCCTTGGCCGCTCTTCAGGTCGAGGTTACGGAGGCCAAAGCCAAGCAACTGGAGGCCGAGGTTTCTCTTAAGAAGGAGAGGGCGGCCTCACTATCCTCCATGGAAAGCATGTTGTATCACTGCTGGTGTAACGCCCTACTACCTTAGAGCCGTTACTAAGTGAGTTTAAAACAGAAATTGTGCATCTAATTGACTCAAGTGGTTTCTAAAACCAAAAGTGTGAATAAACCAGAGTTTAAGGCTGTACTCTTTGAAAATGTTTAGTTTCATTAAAAACGTTAATTATAAAACATCTGGGATCCCAAAATAAGGTTTACAAAATATTTACAACTCAAAATAGATTTACACTTGATCAGCTATCAAAAGAATGGTTAAATACAGCCATATACAAAATGCCCCCAACCAAAGCAGTCGGGCAGGCCGAACATGTACGCGCCGCCCCCACGCTCTCCATACTCATGGCCGGTTGACTGACTCCTTGCTTTTACCTGCCACACGGAGCACCCGTGAGCCGAAGCCCAGCAAGAAAACCCAAATAACACATAACATATGCAAAGTAAATAGCTGGCAATAATTCACTGATACATAGGAAAACCACCATAATAAACAAGTACGGCCATGCCGCTCCCAAGGCCTTACCAAAGCCTGGAGTTTCGGTTCTCACCGCGAGGATAACTCATGTATCCCTTGGGTCCCACCCTGAATATAAGCATCCCATGTGCTGTGTTACTTTCGGCCCACGGCCGCCCCGGCCTATGCCGTACCCGGCCTCTGCCGCTCGTTTCATCATAATAACACATATAGTACATTCAAAATAAACATTCACACACATCATGGTTCATTTAAGTTTATGTATTTGCACGTAATACAATCCGGGGCCACGCCCTACAATCACACAGTGGGGCCATGCCCTAAACTCGGGTGTTACGGTTTTCTTACCTGTATCCCGTGCTTTCCAAAGTACCACGGTCACGAGCACGGTCCTTTAGCACGAGCCTCTCCGAAATCCTAGTCACAACACACATAAAACACTTTTAATACTAACCAAACCCAAAACCACTTCCCGGGACCAATCCCGCACTCTCGGGACCTCTAAAACCTTAAAACAACACCCCGGAGGCATCCCACGAACCCCCGGAGCTAAGACCTAAAATTGCCAAAAAGAGCTACCCTGAAAATTGCCTTGTGCCGCGGCACCACATCCTTGTGCCGCGGCACCCATCAGACAGAAGCTCTCTTGCCGCGGCACACAAAAACCCTGCCGCGGCACGCCTTCGCAGACCCAGAATTCTGGGTTTTTCCTGCAATTTTCCCCGAGCTTTAACCTCCCCAAATCATCCCAAACCAAAACCTAAACCCCAAAACTCAAATCCAAACCTCATATGAACAATCTAACACCCCATAAACACTAGAATCAAATCCAAAACATCAATACACACAAGATCCACTCCTTTGATTTCAAATTCAACAACCCAAATCAAAACCCATGAAAATCTTAACTCAAGCATTAAATTCCTCAACCAACACAGAAAACAAACTTAAATAAGCATAAGATCCTTACCTCAAGAGTAGAATCCACCCTAAAAGTTCCCTTGATCTCCTTCTAAGCTTCCCACTTCAGCCCTTTTCTACACCTCTTCTTCTTTCTTCTTCTTTGCCCTAGCCTTTCTCTCCTCTTCTTTTCCTTCTCTTCTAATTTATCAAAGCCACAAGTGACCCAAATGCCCAAACCGTACCCCCCTAAATCCCAGCTGCATAATGTCTATTTGCCTTGCCAAAAGACCAAATTACCCCTCCTTACTAATCCTTCTAAGCTAAACCTTCAAGGGTACTTAAGTCTTAACACTTTCATTTCAATTCTACCACTTCCTATCTTAAAACTTGTTACTCACAGCAGTTACAAATGGTTACCAAATTACCAATACTAATCACTCTTTCTAAACTCAACTTACAAGATTCCCGAAGTACCCCTGGGCTCCTCCCGAGCCGGGTACAACAACCCGTTGTGACTTTTAGACTAACTGGCTCACTAGGACCGTCCCGATGCGTGCATCCTGGTAAAACATCACACTCACATGGCACAATTCACATAGTATAATTATCACAGTTATGCCCTAACATGGCCAAGTTACAATCATGCTCATTTTAAGACAATCAGTTCTACATGCATACTGATTCACATAGTCATGCATCTCAAATAATCCAATAGTCATATAACGTGCAATAAATCATAATGATGCATTAAACTTAATAAAGTCACACACAAAATCCCATCATGCCCTCCAGGCACACTACTCCAGGCCCTTAAGCCTTAACACTGAATTTGGGTCGTTACAACTATCCCCTCCTCATGAGAATTTCGTCCTCGAAATTTACCTGAACAACTCGGGATGCCGCTCCCGCATATCTGATTCCAGTTCCCATGTCGCCTCTTCGACCTTGCTGTTTCTCCACAATACTTTAACCAAGGGGATGGTCTTGCTCCTCAAGACCTTGTCCTTCCTATCAAGGATCTGAACAGGCTTTTCTTCGTATGATAAGTCCCGATCCAACTCCAAGTTCTCATAGCTCAACACATGAGTAGAGTCCGAAACATACTTCCGGAGCATGGACACATGAAACACGTCATGAACTCCTGATAAAGCTGGAGGCATTGCTAACCTATAAGCCACCTCCCCAACTCGTTCTAGAACCTCAAATGGGCCAACAAACCTGGGACTCAGCTTGCCCCGAACGCCAAATCGTTTTACTCCTCTCAGGGGTGAAACCCTGAGGAATACATGATCACCAACCTGAAATTCTACGCTCCTGCGTTTCTGATCTGAATAACTCTTCTGGCGACTCTGGGAGGCGAGCATACGAGCTCTAATTTTCTCAAGTGCCTCATTGGTCCTCTGAACCATCTCAGGACCTAAATACCTTCTCTCACCTGTCTCATCCCAGTGAATCGGTGATCTGCATTTTCTACCATACAACATCTCATACGGAGCCACTCCGATAGTCGCCTGATAACTGTTATTGTACGAAAACTCAATCAGAGGGAGATACTTACTCCAAGATCCCTCAAAATCCAAGACACAAGCTCGTAACATGTCCTCCAGTATTTGAATTGTCCTCTCAGACTGTCCATCCGTCTGAGGATGATAAGCAGTACTAAACCGAAGCTGCGTGCCCATTGCCTTCTGCAGGCTCTTCCAAAACTTGGAAGTGAAAGTGGGGTCTCTGTCGGATACTATTGACCTCGGAGCCCCATGAAGTCGAACGATCTCCTTAACATAAAGCTCTGCATACTGCTCCACAGTATAAGTCGTCTTCACAGGTAAGAAGTGGGCGGACTTGGTATACCTGTCCACAATCACCCATACCGAGTCATGCTGACCCACGGTCTTTGGCAATCCTACCACAAAGTCCATGGCAATATCTTCCCATTTCCACTCGGGAATCCCAAGAGGCTGTAATAATCCTGCTGGCCTCTGGTGTTCCGCCTTAATCTGCTGACAGGTTAGGCATCTAGCCACATAGTCCACCACGTCCCTCTTCATGCCTGACCACCAATACAAAACCTTCAGGTCATGGTACATCTTCGTAGAACCTGGGTGCAAAGAGTAGGGAGTGGTATGAGACTCGTCCAAAATCTCTCGCCGAATGTCTGGATCAATCGGAACACAAATCCGTCCTTTGTACTTCAACAAACCCATCTCAGAAATAGAGAAGTCCTTAGCTGCTCCCGATAGGACGTTCTCTCTACGCTCAACTAACTGGGGGTCCTTTCCCTGTGCTTCCTTAATCCTCTCGAGGAGTGTTGACTGAAGAGTAATGTTGGCTAACCTCCCAACCACTAGCTCTATACCTGCTCTGGTCATCTCTCCTGCTAGTCTGTCAGATATCTGCCTCGAACTATACAACTGTCCTGGGCCCCTTCGGCTCAATGCATCAGCCACCACATTAGCCTTCCCAGGATGGTATAGGATATCACAATCGTAATCCTTTACCAGCTCAAGCCACCGTCTCTGGCGCATGTTCAAGTCCTTCTGGGTAAAGAAATACTTTAGACTCTTGTGATCAGTGTATATCTCGCACCTCTCTCCATACAGATAGTGTCTCCAAATCTTAAGTGCGAATACCACTGCAGCTAATTCCAGGTCATGCGTGGGATACCTCTGCTCGTACTCCTTTAATTGCCTTGATGCGTACGCTATCACTTTCCCAGCCTGCATCAACACACATCCCAGACCCTGTCTGGAAGCGTCACAGTAGACCACAAACTTCTCATTATCTGTTGGCAGGCTCAGCACTGGTGCAGTAATCAACCGCCGCTTCAGCTCTTTGAAGCTATTCTCGCATCGATCTGTCCACACAAACTTGGTCTTCTTCCTTGTCAATTCTGTCAACGGAGTAGCAATTCTGGAGAACCCCTCTACAAACCGCCGGTAGTAACCTGCTAGTCCAAGGAAACTTCTAACTTCAGGAACATTGCTGGGTCTAGGCCAAACCCTCACTGCTTCCGTCTTACTTGGGTCGACCAGTAACCCATCCTTACTGATAATATGGCCCAAAAATGAAACTTGCGATAACCAGAACTCGCACTTACTAAACTTGGCATATAGCTTATGCCCTCTTAACCGCTGCAACACTAGACGCAGATGATGCTCATGCTCTGTCTCTGTCTGGGAGTATACTAGGATATCATCAATAAACACAATCACAAACTTATCCAAGTAATCCTTAAAAATTCTGTTCATCAAATCCATAAATGCCGCCGGGGCATTGGTTAATCCAAAGGACATAACCAGAAATTCATAATGCCCATACCGAGTCCGAAATGCAGTCTTTGGTATGTCCTCATCTCTGATCCTCAATTGATAGTAGCCTGATCGGAGATCAATCTTCGAAAACACTATACTCCCTTGAAGCTGATCAAATAAATCGTCGATCCTAGGCAATGGATATTTGTTCTTGATGGTCAGCTTATTCAACTCCCTGTAATCGATGCACATCCTGAGCGATCCATCCTTTTTCTTAACAAATAAAACTGGAGCACCCCACGGCGAGAAACTCGGTCTGACAAACCCCAAATCAAGTAGTTCCTGCAGTTGAATCTTCAATTCCTTTAATTCTGCTGGAGCCATTCTGTAAGGTGCTTTGGATACTGGCTCTGCTCCCGGAGCCAACTCAATGACGAACTCGATCTCCCGCTGTGGCGGCAACCCCGGCAGATCTGCTGGAAACAAGTCTGGAAACTCGCAGACGACTCTGGTTTCATTCGGTCCCACTGCCGCCACCTTAGAGGAATCCACTATACTTGCTAGGAATCCTATGCAACCCTCTTGCATCAGGTCTCTAGCCTTTAGTACCGAGATCACAGGTACCCGCGGTCCATCCACCGATCCCACGAACACAAAGGGTGCCTCGCCCTCCGGTTCAAAGGTCACCATTCGTCGCCTACAATCAATTGTTGCTCCATATCGCGTCAACCAATCCATCCCTAGTATTATGTCAAAATCGTCCATATCTAGTTCAATCAGGTCAACAAACAATTCTCTACCATCTACCACTACTGGTAAGGCTCTAACCCACCTCCTAGAGACTACCAGCTCTCCTGTAGGCAATACAGTCTGAAAACCCCTAGCATACAAAATACTAGGTCTACACAGCTGATCAATCACTCTAGCAGAAACAAATGAGTGCGTAGCACCAGAATCAATCAATGCAGTAAACAAGGATCCAGCGCTAAAAATCTGACCTGTGACCACTGATGGGCTGGCCTCTGCCTCAGTCTGAGTCAAGGTGAAGACCCTAGCAGGCGCGAGGCTGTCACCCTGCCTAGGCTCCTCCTTCTTAGCCTGCGGGCAATCTTTCTTCAAGTGGCTGGTGCTTCCACAAACAAAACATGCCCTGATGCCGGTACCCGCTCCAGAGGCGGACCGGCACTCGCCCTGATGCCGTCGCCTGCATCGAGGACACCATGGATAACTCCTCCAGTTGTCATTACCGCCCTGGCGGCCACCCACGGAACCGCGAACCCTCCTGTCGGAACCATAGGGAGTAAATGAGTCTGGTACTCTCCTCTTCTGCTCACTGGGGCCGCTGCCCCGACTAGGCCCAGAAGAAGAAGGCATTACCCTCCTGGTATCACGCCTAGCAGCGCTATCCTTCCAGATCTGATCCTCAGCCCTCTCAGCAGTGAGGGCCTTGTCTACCACTTGCGCATAGGTAGTCTCTGGAGCCATTGTAATACTCACGTCACGGGCGATCATTGCACCTAATCCCCGTACAAATCTGTCCCTTCTGGCCATATCAGTCGGCACAAGCTCTGGCGCAAACTTCGCCAATCTATCAAATACCAAGGCGTACTCAGTGACAGATAACCTGCCCTGAGTCAGACTGTTAAACTCATCCGCCTTCGCCGCTCGAACGGCTACGCTGTAATATTTCTCGTTGAAAAGGCTCTTGAATTCCTCCCAGGTCATAATAGCAGTATCCCTTCGCTGCCCCACCACCTCCCACCATATTCGTGCATCATGTCTAAGCATATAACTGGCACAATCAACCCTATCCCTTCCTTCAACCCTCATGAAGTCCAGGATTACCGACATTGTACTCATCCACTGCTCAGCCTGCAGTGGGTCTGCTCCCCCCTCAAAGGTAGGAGGTTGTTGTTTTCTGAATCTTTCATATAGAGGTTCCAACCTGTTCCCAGTCACAGGTTGAACCGGAGCCGGTACCACACTAGGCGGTGGTGGTATCACAGTGGCCGGTGGAGGAGCTGGTTGCCTGTACTGACTAAGCTCATCCTCTGTTTTCTTCAACCTAGCCTCCATCTCTGCTAAAATCTGTTGCCAGTTCTGAGGAGCAGGTGGAGGGTCCTGCCCCTGGTTATCATCCTCGGCCTGAATGCCGCGGAGTCTCGATGATTGGCGAGGCATTGCAACTAAATGCCTGCAATCAATGACACCGCTCATTAGGCATGATAACAAGGTCCAATTTCCACCTCTCAATCTCAACAACAACCAAGATCAATCGACCAAAGTGCCATACAAATATCATGCAGCATACAACGGGCCTTGCCCTGGCATCATGCATATGTTATTTCAATGATCATGCTCATAATAATTTAGGCAGGCACACAAAGCATTAAACACATATTCATGAATATATCAACCGATCATACCAAACTACCCTGAGTCGAGCTTTTCAATGGCAGCGTGCGTACATGTTCGGTCGATCTCCAGAACCAATAAACCTTGGCTCGCTCTGATACCAAGTTGTAACGCCCTACTACCTTAGAGCCGTTACTAAGTGAGTTTAAAACAGAAATTGTGCATCTAATTGACTCAAGTGGTTTCTAAAACCAAAAGTGTGAATAAACCAGAGTTTAAGGCTGTACTCTTTGAAAATGTTTAGTTTCATTAAAAACGTTAATTATAAAACATCTGGGATCCCAAAATAAGGTTTACAAAATATTTACAACTCAAAATAGATTTACACTTGATCAGCTATCAAAAGAATGGTTAAATACAGCCATATACAAAATGCCCCCAACCAAAGCAGTCGGGCAGGCCGAACATGTACGCGCCGCCCCCACGCTCTCCATACTCATGGCCGGTTGACTGACTCCTTGCTTTTACCTGCCACACGGAGCACCCGTGAGCCGAAGCCCAGCAAGAAAACCCAAATAACACATAACATATGCAAAGTAAATAGCTGGCAATAATTCACTGATACATAGGAAAACCACCATAATAAACAAGTACGGCCATGCCGCTCCCAAGGCCTTACCAAAGCCTGGAGTTTCGGTTCTCACCGCGAGGATAACTCATGTATCCCTTGGGTCCCACCCTGAATATAAGCATCCCATGTGCTGTGTTACTTTCGGCCCACGGCCGCCCCGGCCTATGCCGTACCCGGCCTCTGCCGCTCGTTTCATCATAATAACACATATAGTACATTCAAAATAAACATTCACACACATCATGGTTCATTTAAGTTTATGTATTTGCACGTAATACAATCCGGGGCCACGCCCTACAATCACACAGTGGGGCCATGCCCTAAACTCGGGTGTTACGGTTTTCTTACCTGTATCCCGTGCTTTCCAAAGTACCACGGTCACGAGCACGGTCCTTTAGCACGAGCCTCTCCGAAATCCTAGTCACAACACACATAAAACACTTTTAATACTAACCAAACCCAAAACCACTTCCCGGGACCAATCCCGCACTCTCGGGACCTCTAAAACCTTAAAACAACACCCCGGAGGCATCCCACGAACCCCCGGAGCTAAGACCTAAAATTGCCAAAAAGAGCTACCCTGAAAATTGCCTTGTGCCGCGGCACCACATCCTTGTGCCGCGGCACCCATCAGACAGAAGCTCTCTTGCCGCGGCACACAAAAACCCTGCCGCGGCACGCCTTCGCAGACCCAGAATTCTGGGTTTTTCCTGCAATTTTCCCCGAGCTTTAACCTCCCCAAATCATCCCAAACCAAAACCTAAACCCCAAAACTCAAATCCAAACCTCATATGAACAATCTAACACCCCATAAACACTAGAATCAAATCCAAAACATCAATACACACAAGATCCACTCCTTTGATTTCAAATTCAACAACCCAAATCAAAACCCATGAAAATCTTAACTCAAGCATTAAATTCCTCAACCAACACAGAAAACAAACTTAAATAAGCATAAGATCCTTACCTCAAGAGTAGAATCCACCCTAAAAGTTCCCTTGATCTCCTTCTAAGCTTCCCACTTCAGCCCTTTTCTACACCTCTTCTTCTTTCTTCTTCTTTGCCCTAGCCTTTCTCTCCTCTTCTTTTCCTTCTCTTCTAATTTATCAAAGCCACAAGTGACCCAAATGCCCAAACCGTACCCCCCTAAATCCCAGCTGCATAATGTCTATTTGCCTTGCCAAAAGACCAAATTACCCCTCCTTACTAATCCTTCTAAGCTAAACCTTCAAGGGTACTTAAGTCTTAACACTTTCATTTCAATTCTACCACTTCCTATCTTAAAACTTGTTACTCACAGCAGTTACAAATGGTTACCAAATTACCAATACTAATCACTCTTTCTAAACTCAACTTACAAGATTCCCGAAGTACCCCTGGGCTCCTCCCGAGCCGGGTACAACAACCCGTTGTGACTTTTAGACTAACTGGCTCACTAGGACCGTCCCGATGCGTGCATCCTGGTAAAACATCACACTCACATGGCACAATTCACATAGTATAATTATCACAGTTATGCCCTAACATGGCCAAGTTACAATCATGCTCATTTTAAGACAATCAGTTCTACATGCATACTGATTCACATAGTCATGCATCTCAAATAATCCAATAGTCATATAACGTGCAATAAATCATAATGATGCATTAAACTTAATAAAGTCACACACAAAATCCCATCATGCCCTCCAGGCACACTACTCCAGGCCCTTAAGCCTTAACACTGAATTTGGGTCGTTACAGCTGGGCTTTCAACCCGGATGGCAACTTCTCCTTCCTGGCGTCCGAAGTGTGGGATCCATACCTCCAGAAGTTCAAGGCTAGGATCCAACAAGAGCAGTCTGAGACCGAGGATGTTTCTACTGCGAGTGATCAGGGGTACGAAGAGGTTACATCCTCAGAGCGCCCTAGAGAGGCTTGATTTTCTTTTTTCCTATCTTTTTTTTTTTGTAAACATTTGCCATTTGGCCCGGTGCGAGGTTATTTTTTCTCGAGACAATTTATTTATAATTCAAATATCTACTTTTTTATCAATTTGTCTTTTCCTTGATTGTTTCTTATGTTTATGACTTGCACATTCAAAATCTTAGAAATCGACTTTTAGATCGGGATAGATATTTTGAATTTTGTTATACCCAAAATTAATGTTGATTTATATCCTACTCGTTAAATATCAGGTCTTGGACCCGGTTATATCCGGGATTTTGAATATCTCAAACTTAGTCCATGTTAGGTTTTATTGCTATCTCGAGCTTCTAAGGAAGCCATCGAATTTTCAATTTTGCTATCTTCTAAGTCGTGGACCTAGTCATATCCAGTATTTTTAAATGGTTTAAAACTCAGTTCGTGCTAGGTTTATTGACACCTCGTGTTTTTTTTTTTTTTTTTTAAAAAAACATCGATTAATCAATTTTACTAGCTTCTAAGTTTTGGACCTGGTTGTATCCAGGATAGTTTTGTAGCTGGTTATGTCCAGGATTTTTAATGATTTAGAACTTAGTTCGTGCTAGATTTGTTGACACCTCGTGTTTTCTTAAAAGAAAACATCGGTTAATCAATTTTATTAGCTTCTAAGTTTTGATCTGTCTCAGGTTGTATGCCCCCCAAGTAACCAGAAAGTAAACTTTCTTGGTTGCTTGGACAAATGTTATCACACGAACTAATACCTAAATGAACTATACGAAAGACAAGAAACACACAATGATTTCTTCATTTCTTAATCAAACGACTTTTATAACTAAGCCTTACATACATGGGTGGTATCATTATTGATAGTACTTCTTTAGGTGCATGGCATTCCAGGTCCATGGGACTGTTTCCCCATTAAGTTGAGCTAATTTGAAGGTTCCCTCACGTACGACCTCCACTATTTGATAGGGCCCTTCCCAGTTCAGACCTAAAGCACCGTCTTTGGGGTCCTTGTTTGCCAAAAAGATCCTTCGGAGTTCTAGGTCGCCCAAACCAAAGATACGTCTCCTGACCTTGGAATTAAAATAACGAGTGATTTTTTGCTCGTAATGTGCGAGATGTAGTTGCGAATCCTCTCGTTTTTTATCAATTAGGTCGAGAGAAGCATTGAGCAACTCATCATTCCGCTCCTGGTTGAATGTTTGGAGCCGGTAAGCCCCGTAGAAGTTCGGTGGGAGGTCTGGTACGCCCATAGTACCTGCGGGAGCTGCTCAGGCCAGACTCCCTTGGCCTCGTCTAACTTTTTCTTAAGACTCGCCTTAAGGGTCTTATTCATGGCCTCGACCTACCCATTGGCCTGCGGGTACGCAACCGAGGAGAAACTTTTAATTATACCGTGCCTTTCACAGAACTCAGTGAAGAGATCACTGTCGAACTGAGTTCCATTATCTGACATGATCTTCTTCGAAAGCCCAAACTGGCACACAATGCTCTTAACCACAAAGTCAAGGACTCTTTTTGAGGTGATGGTTTCCAACAACTCATCCTCTACCCACTTGGTGAAGTAATCAATGGCCACCGCTGCATAACGAACTCCTCCCTTTCCCACAGGTAAAGCTCCTACTAAATAAATTCCCCACGCTGCAAATGGCCACGGGGAAGAGATCATTGTTAGCTCGACTGAAGGAGCTCGCGTAACTGTGGCAAATCAATGGCATTTGTCGCACTTTCGGACATGGGACATGGCATCTTTTGTCATGGTGGGCCAAAAATAACCCTGCCTTAATATTTTAAAGGCCAGGTTTTGCCCCCCAGCATGATCCCCACAGAAGCCTTCATGCACTTCCTACAAGATAGTTTTAGCCTCCTCTGGCAGAACATACCGTAGCATAGGCAAGGAAAGGCCTCGCCGGTATAATTTTCCATCCACTATCACATACCTTGGAGCTTGATAGAGTATCCTTCTCGCGTCTTTTATTTCTTTAGGAAGTTTTCCTGTTGTAAGATATTCTATCATGGGGTCATCCAAGTCGGTCTAGTGTCAATCATCTCGACCTCCGCTGCGCTTTCTGCCACGCTTGGACTTTCTAAAAATTCCACCGATACTATGCTCAAAGTCTCAGCTTCCTTGGAAGTGGAGAGCTTGGCCAAAGCGTCTGCATTAGCATTCTGCTCGCGAGGGATTTGCTCGACGACGCCAAACTCGAATTCTGATAGCTCTTTCTTTACCTTGGCTAGATAAGCTGCCATCTTGGTACCCCGCACTTGGTATTCCCCTAACACTTGATTGACCACGAGCTGGGAATCGCTATAACACTGGACGACCCTGGCCTTTAATTCCTTTGCCACTCTAAGCCCGGCTAACAAAGCCTTGTACTGAGCTTCGTTGTTCAATGCCTCAAACTTAAATCGTAGTGCGGTATGGAATCGATGTCCTTCCTGAGAAATTAGTATGATCCCAGCTCCGGACCCATTCTCGTTAGAGGAGCCGTCCATGAATATCCTCCATAACATCTGTACTGATTCTGTACGCCCTGGTTTTCCCACGGGCTAATTAGCAGGTTGAGCCTCGAAATAATCCGAGTTAGGCCGAGGCTCCCCACAGGAAGAGATCATGTTCCCAGGTCGGGCCCTCTTGGCTCGACGAGGCCCCATTCCCAGCTCGTGCTTGTTGCCCAAGGGCTGGAGAGGAACGCCAGGGGGCACGTTAGGGAAAGAGCTCGTGTTACGAGCTGTTCAGGGAGCTCTGACCCTTTATGAAGTTAACATGCAAGATAAACGTGTAAATATCTGACATCACGTGTCCGATATCTTCCTGACTTCTCGGACACGCAGCAGGAACGTGTGTATTCAGACACCCACGGACGGGTTGGGCCGTGCGGCCCATTATCTCCTTCCATGCTGATTAGACCACACTTATGTGTCAGGTTTAGGAATTAATCATGAATGTCACAGAGTTGATATGACAAATGGTAAGGTCACGGGATGACCTCCCTACCAACTTCCAGGTGCCTTCTCCTATAAATATGGAGACCCAGGGAGTTGATAGGGGTTGGAAAAAATAGTCTTTGAAGAACTATATACTTTGTAAACCAAATACCCAGAGAATATCAATAATATTGACTAGTGGAGTAGAAGGATTTTAACCTTCGAACCACTTAAAAACATGTCTTGAGTCACCTAGTTCTTGCATAAAGATTTCATATCTGTGACGGTTCTACTTTTAGTACTAATCTCTTTCTCTTCTTCTCTTAATTACCTGTTGCCGAAGAACCGCATCAACAGTCTGGTGCTTTCATTGAGAGCAAGTCCGATTAGTACTACCACAAACATACAACTATGGTGACCACTCGATCCAGGCATGGCAACGAGACAGAGCAGCGTGATGGGCAGGAGGCCCACCATGTTGCCCTCCCTGATGAGCAAGTTCCTGAAGTCCAGTAGAGGCCAGGGAAGCAGCCAGCGGTCCAAGACGACACTGGTAGTTCAGCGCCCCGGCCGCCTAATCTGAATCCATGTTATTACACTGCGGTGGAGATGGAGAATGCTCAGCTGAGGAGCCAGTTAGCAGCAGCTGGTCAGCAACTCCAGGCCATTCTGAGCCGACTACCCCCTCTCACAACCAACGGTAACGTTGGAGAGAGGCAAGGCGAGGCTCCTAAGTCTCGCCGGAGTAATCGGTCCAGGCGTAGCCGTTCGGGTAGACTTCTTGCAGCTAGCTCCGCCCCTTCATCACACCATCGAGAGGCGAACTTCAGGGAAATGCCTCGGACCGGACAGCAGCAGTACAGCCGCTCGGTTAGGACGTCAACCCCTAGCTCTCAGCCTTCCTCGAGGACGCCTAGAAGAGATCGAGGAAATTCCCGAAGAATGGCCGAGGAGAGCCGGAGACGTCAGCCCGTCCCCGAAGAACGTCCAGTCCCTCGTCCAGCTCGCCCATCTCGGGACCAGCAAGCTGGCAGGGCCGAGAGGCCCCCACCAAATTTAGTCCGACCAGACGGTACTAGGATCGCCTCCCCGGTCAGGCATCCTCCTTCTCCCATCAGATATCCGTCCCCTCAACCCGTCCGAGATATCCCGACCTGTGGAAGTAGTAGGAGAGGCCCGCCATCGGCCGGGCCCTCCCGGCGCAGCAGGGTGCCGGGGGAAGGATCAGGTCGGAGCCGCCAAAGACTCACCTCGAGCCTGCCCAGCAGGAGTCACTGGACCGGTAGTGCACGGAGTGATCTTTCGGGAGGAGACCTGTGACAGCGACTAAGTTCAGCACAAAGTCACCATACTACCCAGGGAGGCAACCTTCGAGATCGCCTCAACTCTCACAGAGAGGATCGAGTTAGGGATGGTAGCCAGGCCCGCTCAGTTGGGGTCCGATCCGAAGTACATAACGGCGGGAATGCCCCAAATGACCTATCTCCAGATAGGAGGGGCAACAACCCGCCTAATATGTACAACGGGTCCGGAGCTGTTGAACAGCCCCGGAATAACCCAGGATCTCAGGACAAAACCCTAGAGCGCTTAACTCAGATGGAGGAGCTGATGAAGAAGCTCCTATCGGAAAAAGAAAAAGACGAATATGATTCAGGGGATGAGATGGAACTCTTCGCCCCCAATATAGCAGCGACGGCATACCCTTCTGGCTTTCGTATGCCCCACTTGTCAAAGTTCAACGGGGATGGAGACCCATCTGACCACTTAGGGATGTTCAACACCCTAATGATGGCCCATAACATCGGACCGGAGCTTTGTTGCTTGATCTTTCCTTCCACCCTAACTGGGCCCGCCAGACAGTGGTTCAAGCAGAGTAAAAGGCAGTCAATCTGCTCCTGGAAGACATTTTCGGCTGACTTCAAAAGGGCATTCCGAGCCTCTCAGGCCGCCCGAGTCCAAGTCGACTCCCTAGCTAATGTGAGACAGCAACCTGGTGAGATGCTGAAAGCCTACTTGAGCAGATTTGCAAATGTCGCTGCTCGATCCAGAGACGCTGACGATAGCTCCAAACTCATGGCCATGAGGACCGGGATCCTAGTCGGCGGGGACCTGTGGAAGGATATTCAAAGGAGGGGTGTCAGCTCGGTTAGTGAATTCCTTAACAGAGCCCAAGAGTGGATAAACTTGGAAGAAGCCGAAGCTTCAGCCGCGGGGACCGGCCAGGCCCCCGAGAAGCCCGCTGGGACGGGAAAAGAGATCGTAGTGGCGATTCCCGATGTTGCGCAGAATAACCAGCCCGGTGGTGGCAAAAGAAAAGGAAATGGTGAAAACAGCCAGCCCGGCCAAAAGAAGAATAAGTCGGTGGATAAATTCAAGCCCGTGTTCACAACGTATACCGAGCTCACTCAGACCAGAGAAAATATTTTCCTGGCCAACGCTACGCAAGTCCCCTGGAAGAGGCCGGAGCCATTGAAACACCCTAAGGGAAAGAGAGATGCTTCCAAATTCTGCCGTTTTCATAATGACGTCGGGCACAATACCGACGACTGCAGGCACCTCAAAGATGAAATCGAGACTCTCATCCGAGCAGGTCCGTTGGCGCAATACTCGCGAAACAGGGTCCCGACAAGTCGACCCGCTCCGGAGATCCCAGCCAGTCAACCTGGACCTCGGGTAGATCAGGACGTCCTCCCCCCCATGGTCGAGGGAGAGATTTCCACCATCTCTGGAGGACCACACATGGCTGGCACGAGTAGAGGCGCCCAGAAGAGGTATGTGAATGAGTTAAAGGCCCATAACGGAGCGGAGTTCATCCCGGAACAGCGTCAATCAAAACAGCAAAGATTAGAGAAACAACCGATTACTTTCACGGAGGAAGACGCAAGCCATGTCCAATTCCCTCATAACGATCCCTTGGTCGTAGCAGTCCAGCTCGCCAACCGGAGAGTAAGGAGAGTGTTGGTGGACAATGGGAGCTCGGTGAACCTACTATTCCGCTCCACCTTAGAAAAAATGGGTCTGACCGTATCCGAGCTGAAGGCAACCTCGATGATGCTATATGGTTTTTCAAGAGAAGGATCAGCAGCGATAGGGACGATTGAGCTGGTGATCACCCTAGGAGACGAGTCCCGAACAGTGTCCAAACTACTCGAATTCGTGGTCATTGACTACTCTGCTGCTTACAATGCCATTTTGGGCCGACCTACGCTCATTGCTTTCGAGGCTATCACTTCCATCCGGCACCTCGCCATGAAATTTCCTACTTCAACAGGGGTATGTACTATCAAGGGCGATCAGCTCGCTGCCAGGGAATGCTACAGCATTTCCATGAAGGGAAAATCTAAACCCGGGCAGATGGCGATGGCCGTTCAGGACGAAGAGGAATCTCGGGGACCCAAGGCGGCTCCCGAGATTGAAAAACCTCGGATTCCCGAAGGCGAAAAGCTTGCCCTAAGCGAGGACATTGATCCCCAGGTAGGCGAGGACAGGTCCGAGCTCCAAGCTATAGAGGAGCTCGAGGAGGTGAGCATCGATAAACAAGACCCATCACGGATGGTTAAGCTCGGGAAGAACCTCTGCGATAAAAGAAAGGCGGAGCTGACTGCGTTTCTGCGGAAAAACCTGGACGTATTCGCATGGTCCCACGAGGACATGATAGGGATCAGTCCGAGCGTCATCATGCACACGCTCCACCTGGATAAAAGCATTCCTGCCAAGTCTCAAAAGCAGAGACGCTTAGGGACGACCCGAGCCGAAGCCCTTGAAGAAGAAGTGGCCCGGCTCAAAAAGTGTGGCTTTATCCGCGAAGCCAGATTTCCCATTTGGGTTGCCAATCCCGTGTTAGTTCCAAAGCCCAACGGGAAGTGGCGGACCTGTATTGACTTCTCCGACCTGAATAAAGCCTGCCCCAAGGATTGCTTCCCATTGCCGAGGATCGATCAATTGGTGGATGCCACGGCGGGGCACGAGCTCATGTCCTTCATGGACGCGTACTCGGGCTACAATCAGATCGTGATGAATCCGGCAGACCAGGAACATACCAGCTTCATGACCCCAACTAATGTCTATTGCTATAAGGTCATGCCGTTCGGTCTGAAGAACGCCGGAGCTACCTACCAAAGGCTAGTAAACAGAATGTTCGCGGACCAGATCGGAAAAAACATGGAAGTGTATGTCGATGATATGCTTGTCAAGTCAAAGACTACCAGAGACCACGTCGCCGACCTGGAAGAATGCTTTAACATACTGCGAGAATATGGCATGAGGCTCAATCCTCAGAAGTGCACTTTCGGTGTCGCATCGGGAAAATTCTTGGGTTTCATAGTCAATACCCGAGGAATCGAGGCAAACCCCGACAAGATCAGGTCACTGCTCGAGCTTCCTTCCCCCAGGTCGCGGAAAGATGTCCAAGGCCTCACAGTAAGAGTGGCAGCACTGAACCGGTTCATTTCCAAATCGACTGATAAGTGTTTGCCCTTCTACAACCTGCTCTGGGGAAACAAGAAGTTCGAATGGACAGTAGAGTGTGAAAGCGCTTTCCTCGACCTAAAAACGCACCTGGCTGAACCGCCTGTGCTGTCAAAGCCCAAGGTAGGAGAACCTCTTTTCCTCTACATGGCCGTCACTGAGGACGCAACTAGTGCTGTTCTGGTGCGAGAAGAGGACCAGGCTCAGAAATCGGTCTATTACATCAGCAAGAGACTCCTCGGAGCTGAATCAAGGTACCCATTGATGGAGAAACAGGTGTTCTGCCTAATCATGGCCTCGCGAAAACTCAGGCCATACTTCCAGTCCCACTCTGTACACGTCATGACCGATCAGCCTTTAAGGCAGGTTTTGCAAAAGCCTGAAGCGTCGGGACGCTTGCTAAAGTGGGCGGTCGAACTCAGTCAATTCGAGATTTTCTATACTCCCCGAACTACCATAAAAAGTCAAGCCTTGGCCGACTTCATGGCGGAATGCGCGGGATTCCATGAGATTCCATCAGAAGATCTTCTCCTCGAGCTCATCGTGGAAGATCTTCGTTGATGGCTCATCTAACGAAAACGGCTCCGGGGCCGGAATCATTCTGATATCCCCAGAGGGGCATAGATTCCACTCGGCGCTGAGGTTCGGGTTCAAGGCGTCTAACAACGAGGCAGAGTACGAAGCCTTGTTAGCTGGACTTAGGATAGCTAGTGAGCTAAAGGCAAGCTCTGTCCAATGCTTCAGCGACTCCCAGCTAGTGGTGAATCAGGTTCTAGGCGAGTATCAGGCGCGGGGTCCCAAGATGGCCGCCTATTTGGCAAAGGTAAAAACTGAACTGTCTGCGTTTGGGCAAGGGTCGATCGAACAGATACCCCAGGAGCAGAACGCCAACGCAGATGCTCTCGCCAAGCTCGCCACCTCTGGAGAGACAGAAGCCCTGGGGTTGGTGCCAGTTGAGTTCTTGGAGAAACCTAGCATAGACGGAGATCGAGCAGATATTGAAATGATTGACATCAGGCCGACCTGGATGACTCCCATTATTGAGTATCTCGTCGAGGGTAAGTTACCCGAAGGGCGCAACGACGCACGACGAGTCCTTTATCAAGCTCCGAGGAATACGCTAGTTGAGGGGGTGTTGTACCGACGTGGGCATTCCTTACCTCTCCTCCGGTGCGTTCTTCCAAGTGAAGCGAAGGCCATCCTGCAAGAAGTTCATGAGGGATTCTGCGGAGACCATGCTGGGGGGCAAAGCCTGGCCTTGAAGGTTCTCCGGCAGGGTTATTACTAGCCGACTCTGTCCAAAGACTCGATCTCATATGTAAAAAGGTGCGACAAGTGTCAGCGGTTCGCTACGGTTGCCCGAGCTCCTCCGGTCGAGCTAAAAATGATTTCATCTCCCTGGCCATTTTCCGTTTGGGGGATAGATCTGGTAGGCGCCCTGCCCACCGGAAAAGGCGGGGTCCGTTACGCCGTAGTAGCCATTGACTACTTCACCAAGTGGGCCGAAGCAGAGCCGTTGGCGACAATAACATCGAAAAAGGTGCTAGACTTCGTGGTTAAAAGCATCATATGTCGATTTGGCCTACCAAAAAAGATCGTCTCCGACAATGGCACTCAATTTGACAGCGATCTGTTCACCGAATTTTGCGAAAGGCACGGAATTGTGAAAAGCTTCTCGTCCGTGGCCTATCCCCAGGCGAACGGCCAGGTCAAAGCGGTCAATAAAACTCTGAAGGCGAGCCTCAAGAAGAGGCTAGATGAGGCGAAGGGGATCTGTCCAGAACAGCTCCCCCAAGTTCTGTGGGCATATAGGACCTCACATAGGACTCCCACGGGTCACACTCCTTTCTCCCTAACATTTGGGAGTGAAGCAGTCCTCCCCGTGGAGATTAAAGTTCTGTCACATAGGGTCCAGTCCTACGACCAAGACAGGAACCACGAGCTCCTATGCCATTCCTTAGACTTAGTGGATGAAAGGCGAGAGGATTCACAACTCCAGCTCGCCCATTATCAACAGAAGATCACTCGCTACTTCAACACTAAGGTCAAAAGACGTGCCTTTAGCGTCGGTGATTTGGTCTTGAGGAGAGTTTTCCTGGCCGGGAAAGATCCCAAAGATGGGGTTTTGGGACCAAGCTGGGAAGGACCATACCAGGTCATCGAAGTCATCAAAGAGGGAACTTATAAGTTAGCTCGACTTGGTGAAGGGGCGGTCCCGCGGACTTGGAATGCTATCCACCTAAAGAAATACTATCAGTGATCCATTTGTGAGGCCTAGAAGGTCACTTTCCATGTATAAATAAAAATCAAATGTTTCCCTTTATTTGCAAGTGTGATTTTAAAGTAACTACGAAAGACCCTTTCCCAGTTACTTGGGGGGCATATGGTACCTGGACATAACCAGGTCTCCTTAACGACTTAGGTGTTAATTTTTATCTATGGATAAGAGTTATCACAAACTAAGTCCTATCCTGGTTTTAACCAGGTCATAAAACTTAGAAGTCAACTAAAATTTATTGACCGTGGTTCGTCTTTAAAGAGCCCGGGATATGGATAAAAGTTGACGCGAACTAAGTTTTCAAAATAAGTTCCTGGTTTTAACCAGGTCATAAAACTTAGAAGTCAACTAAAATTTATTGACCGTGGTTCTTCTTTAAAGAGCCCGGGGTATGGATAAAAGTTGACGCGAACTAAGTTTTCAAAATAAGTTCCTCGTTTTAACCAGGTCATAAAACTTAGAAGTCAACTAAAATTTATTGACCGTGGTTCTTCTTTAAAGAGCCCGGGATATGGATAAAAGTTGATACGAACTAAGTTTTCAAAATAAGTTCCTGGTCTTAACCAGGTCATAAAACTTAGAAGTCAACTAAAATTTATTGACCGTGGTTCTTCTTTAAAGAGCCCGGGGTATGGATAAAAGTTGACGCGAACTAAGTTTTCAAAATAAGTTCCTGGTTTTAACCAGGTCATAAAACTTGGAGTTAACTAAAAATTTATAGATCGTGGCTCTTCTTTAAAAGCCCGGGATATAAATAACGGTTAACCCGAACTAAGTTCATAAAAACAAAGGGATGAATTGAAGCCAAATGCATAAAAACCTGTGTTAAAATGGCTGAGCAAATTGTCTCGAGGTGGAAACACCTCATATAAAAAAAAAAGAAGAGGAATTACAATAGAAAGTAAGAGAGTTCAAAATACTTAAAGGAGAAGTATCCTAAGCCCCATCAGTTGGCCCTTTGGAGGTCGCGGTCTCATCCTGCTCCGCCGCGACAGAGGCCTCTCCAGTCTCTGAGGGAGGTACCTCTTTATTTAAGCGGGCTTGGAGCTTCGGTAGCAAGAATGCCCAGAGGTCCGGCGGCATGAAAGAAAAGTCCGCGTCCGGATTATGGGACCAGCAGTGATAGAACAGGTCTTGTAAGGACTGCTCCGAGACGACCCGCTCTGCTTCCAGGGCGGCCTGGGCCTCGGTCTTCGCTGCCTCGAGATCTGTCCGCGATGCGGCTAGGGAGATTTTAAGCTCTTGGTTCTCGGAGCGGATCTTCTCTAGCTCGGCTTTAGAGGCCGCCAGCGCGTCTCTCGCCTCCTGAGCCTCTTGGAGGGCGGTCTGGCGCTCAGCTTCCAAACCCTCGAGCTGGGCCTTGGTCCTAGCAATGCCTCTGTATGCGGCAGCAATGCCCTGCAAGAAGGGAAGGATAAATTAACGAACTGGAAGGAAAAAGGCAGCGTGTGAGTGTTAAATCTTTAAAAGAAGGGGGCATTTTACCGTTAAGGTCATGTCCATCGAAGACTCTATAACTCGGACCGGGCTCGTTGTTTCGATGGCCCGGAGCTCCTTCTCCCTGATATTGTAGAAATGGCTGACGGCATAGCTAGCCAACTCATACACCGTACCCCGGAATGCTTCGGGCATCTTCTCCAGAGCCCGGGGATCGACCGGGATACGCACATCCGGGGCTTCCGCGGCCAGATTCCCGATCTCTATTACCCCGTCCTGGGCGGCTAATGGAGATCGTTGGGGTGGTGGGTGCATGAGCCCTGTCCTGGCAACAGGAAGGATTGCCCCCGCGACCTGGGATGGCGGGGCTTTCTCCTTCTCCTTAGCCGGGGATTTGGTGGAGGTCCCAGCCGAGCTCTTGGACTCGCGGAGCCTTTTTAACCTCGGCCCTGCTGGGGGGTTCCCACCAAAGACAACGCCCCGCAGACTATTCCCGGGCTGAGATATCTCTTCTGCTAAGAACAAAAAACATGGTTATTACAAGGTAGCAATCATGCAGAAATAGAGACAAAAAGTTCAAAGGCAATAAGTAAGCAAATACTAAGGGAGCCCTACCCCCCGAGCTGGAAGAGCCTAGGACGATTATCTCGCGAACTGGCGCAGGTTCTAGGTCCGGTTCTGACTCGGGGCTGGACTCTTCTACATACTGCCTAGTCCCCGGAGCATAGATGCCCCTCTGGAGCGCTGGCCACGTGCGTAAGTTGGTCCCATACTCCTCAAAGAGGATTGACCTAAAAGCTAGGGTGCTATCTACTACTACGGTACCCTTAGGCCGACTCTCTTGGTTGTCCAGCACGAGCCGGTCAACGCAATGGAGTAAGAGCGTATCCAGGTCCGGATTCCTCTGATGAGGATGGACGATCTGCCTAGGGTTGAACCTAACCAGCCGGGGGTCTGCAGTGGCCCTATCTACATTCTTAAATAAGTAAGGGTTACCTTGGCCGGAAGGACCCGCGGCTGCTCCGGATTGGGCCCTCTCCTCGCCCATCCCCTGGGTCCTCTTCCTGTTCATCACGAGAGGCACTTCTTCACCCTCCTCCTCGCCTTCGTCGTCTGCGACCTCCTCCGTGACGATCGGCCTGTTGTCGCGAGCTGGGGGAGGCCCCCGGGGCCTTTTCAAATTCAAAGTCTGATTTGGGAAAATCAGCTTGCAGAATACCATCGTCTCGTCCGTCACGAGCGCGCGGTAGTCTTTCTCACTGGGGGGCAAGTTCGCCAGTGTATCGTATTGACCCCCGAGGGTCACAGACTTTTCGGTCCTCGCGTAGATGGCTGCAAGGTTGGTTGAAGTCAGAAGTGGAATAAGGGAAGAGCTAAAATAAGATAACCTTTAAAAGGCGAGCTAAATCAAGGATCACTTACGAGGACGGTTGAAATAGTGATGATCGCAGTTTCGGAACCCAGTTGACATAAAAAACTGGTCCTTGAAGTCGTTTGGATGGCTTGGCAGCTCGATGACTGCTGCCGTGTTAGGGAAGCGGGTTAAGTAATAGAACCCGTCGCCTCGCCCCCGCTGGTTCGGGCTGGCTTTGAGGCAAAAGAAGTATAGAATATTAGCAGGAGTGGGGACCTCCCACTCATGCTTTTGAAACAAATACCTCAATCCCGCCAACAGACGGTATGAGTTGGGGGGGAGCTGGAATGGGGCCAACCCCACATAGTTCAGAAAATCAGCAAAATACTGATCCAGGGGGAGGAAGGCCCCTGCCTTGAAGTGTTAACCGCTCCAGGCCGCGAACGACTCGTCGAGCGGCGTGCAGCTCCGCTCCCCATCCGCAGCAGGTCGGGCGATCACGGAGGCCCTCCCCAGGGGAATGTTGTGGTTGAGGAAGATTTAGTTGATCTTTGCCTGGTCGGTTATCTTCGAGACGATTCTCTCCGCCTCGAAAAACGCGTCAGGGGCCACCTCGGCCTGTTTCTCCACCGCCGGCCCAAAGCGAGGAATTGGTGAGCTGGTCATCGCCGCCTTCCCTTTATCCTGCTGGGAGGACGAACTTCCCACATTCTTTTGTGGCAGATTTCTCTTTGGAGCCATCTGGTCGCCTATCGAACAAAAGAAAACACTTTAGAAAAGGCGACCCAAGCAGGAGAATGAAGCAAGTATAATTTACACGAGCTGAGGTAAGCCCAGCCCGTGGAGAGTAGAGCCACGCGTTTCGAAGAACACGCACCTGTGCCCTCAACAGATCCCAGATTACTCGGAATTCGTGTGTCAGGGGGCTCAGAGTTAAAAATTTTCCTTGGGGGGAAAGTTTCAGCAGGCAGAACGTTGCAAAACCGCTTTTGAGGCGTATTCCCTAAGCTACCCGGTTTTACACCCCAAAATTCCTAAGGGTCCTACCCAGAAATTGTTCCTAAGGGAGAACCATGGAACCCATATTCTAAGACGATGCCCCATGGCAAGTGTGCCCTAATCTAAGAAGGGCTGTCACCCTCCATATCCGCGCAACCCAGAAAACCCCTGCATGTGGCTACAATAAAATTTTTTTACCTAAGCTACAGTGGCATGCTTTCAAAAATAAACTAGGTCAGGAAACATACAGTGTGTGGCTGGATGGTGAACGAGATTGCTGCGCTGGTAGGAGCTTCGTTGGTACAGTGGCTTCGAGGGCTTTGAAGAAACTTGTACGCTTCAGCTTCGTGAACCAGGAGAATGAGAGCAATGGAAATGAGGGTTTCGTTCTTCGGAAGGTCAAAGAGAAAAGAAGGAAATTTGAGAGGTTTTGAATGATAAGATGACTCGTGCGTGGGATGGCCACCCCCCTTTTATACAATGGGGAGATCACGTGTAAAAGACTCTAGGAAGGCCCTCCACTCGAAACATGAAACGACGGCAGGGCAGTAGGCTAGGTCATTTAATGCGGTTCTTGTAGAATGTACCTTCGCCGCCCACGGCGTTCCACGTGTCAGCACACTGCGGAAAGCATGGAATACGAAGGGTTGTGGGGGAAGTCTAAAAGCCCCTACTATGGTCTCCCATATATGATGTCATATACCACGAGCAGGAGCTTGGGGGGCAGATGTACGCCCTGGTTTTCCCACGGGCTGATTAGCAGGTTGAGCCTCGAAATAATCCGAGTTAGGCCGAGGCTCCCCACAGGAAGAGATCATGTTCCCAGGTCGGGCCCTCTTGGCTCGACGAGGCCCCATTCCCAGCTCGTGCTTGTTGCCCAAGGGCTGGAGAGGAACGCCAGGGGGCACGTTAGGGAAAGAGCTCGTGTTACGAGCTGTTCAGGGAGCTCTGACCCTTTATGAAGTTAACATGCAAGATAAACGTGTAAATATCTGACATCACGTGTCCGATATCTTCCTGACTTCTCGGACACGCAGCAGGAACGTGTGTATTCAGACACCCACGGACGGGTTGGGCCGTGCGGCCCATTATCTCCTTCCATGCTGATTAGACCACACTTATGTGTCAGGTTTAGGAATTAATCATGAATGTCACAGAGTTGATATGACAAATGGTAAGGTCACGGGATGACCTCCCTACCAACTTCCAGGTGCCTTCTCCTATAAATATGGAGACCCAGGGAGTTGATAGGGGTTGGAAAAAATAGTCTTTGAAGAACTATATACTTTGTAAACCAAATACCCAGAGAATATCAATAATATTGACTAGTGGAGTAGAAGGATTTTAACCTTCGAACCACTTAAAAACGTGTCTTGAGTCACCTAGTTCTTGCATAAATATTTCATATCTGTGACGGTTCTACTTTTAGTACTAATCTCTTTCTCTTCTTCTCTTAATTACTTGTTGCCGAAGAACCACGTCAACAGATTCTTTCATAAGTTCCTCTTGAAATCCAGTGCATTCAGCCACGAAGTCAGCAAGGGCCTGGCTTTTAATCGATGTTTGTGGCATGTACAATATTTCAAACTGGCTGAGTTCAATTGCCCATTTTAGGAGACGTCCCGACGCTTTAGGTTTTTGTAAGACCTGTCTTAAAGGTTGGTCGGTCATGACGTTGACTGAATGGGATTGGAAGAATGGTTTGTGCTTCCTGGAGGCTAATATCAAGCAGAACGCCATCTTTTCCATTAGGGGATACCACAATTCAGCTTCAAGAAGTCTTTTGCTGATGTAATATACTGGTTTTTGAACTCGGTCTTCTTCTCGGACCAATACGGCACTGGCCGCGTTTTCTGTCACAGCCAAATAAAGAAATAAGGGCTCTCCCACCACGGGTTTAGACAATATTGGGGGTCCGACCAAATGCATTTTTAGACCGAGCAAATCCTGTTCACACTCCTCAGTCCATTCGAATTTCTTATTCCCCCGGAGCAAGTTATAGAATGGGAAGCAGTTGTCAGTGGATTTTGAAATGAATTGATTAAGGGCTGCCACTCTTCCGGTTAAACTCTAGACTTCTTTGCGTGAGCTGGGCGAAGGCATTTCTAATAATGAACTGATTTTATCTGGATTTGCCTCTATCCCCTTGGTATTGACTATGAATCTCAGGAACTTTCCAGACGCCACTCCGAAAGTGCACTTCTGGGGATTCAATCTCATGCTATATTTCCTCAAGATGCCAAAGCATTCATTTAGGTCAGATACATGGTTGTTGGCAGTCTTGGATTTGACTAACATATCATCGACATATACTTCCATGTTTTTTCCGATCTGACCAATGAACATTTTCTTAACTAACCGTTGGTAGGTAGCCCCGGCATTCTTTAATCTGAAAGGCATGACTTTATAACAGTATACGTTTGTGGGAGTCATGAAGCTAGTATGCTCCTAGTCCGCAGGATTCATCGTGATCTGGTTATATCCAGAATATGCATCAATGAAGGACATGAGCTCGTGCCCCGCAGTGGCATCTACCAACTAGTCAATTCTTGGCAATGGAAAGCAAACCTTGGGACATGCATTGTTCAGGTCGGAGAAATCGATACAGTTCCGCCATTTTCCATTTAGCTTTCGGACCAGGACAGGATTCGCGATCCATATCGGATATTTTGCTTCATGAATGAATCCACATTTTAGCAATCGAGCTACTTCTTCCTCCAACGCCTCAGCTTGAGTTGTTCCCAAACGTCTGTGTTTTTGGGATTTCAGAGGTACGCTTTTATCCATGTTTAGGGTGTACATGATCACACTCGGGCTTATTCCCACCATGTCTTCATGAGACCAGGCGAAAACCTCTAGATTCCCTTGCAAAAACTTTATCGGCTCCGTCTTTCTCTCCTCGTCAAGATTTTTCCCAATCTTAACGATTCTCGAAACGTCCTTGGGATCTATATTTACCTATTCGAGCTCTTCGATATCTTGGAGCTCTGATCTATCCTCGCCCATTTGTGGGTCAACATCATCACTTTGGGTGATGCCTCTATCCTTTGTTTCATGAGGTTCTTCTGTCCCAGAAGCAACTTCCACTTCCTAGGACTCCTCGCCTCCATCATTTATGGCCATCGCTTGCTGCCCGGGCTATGATTTTCCCTTCATGGAAATGCTATAGCATTCCCTAGCAGCAAGCTAATCACCCTTAACAGTGCATATTCCCACAGAGGAGGGGAATTTGATTGCTAGGTGGAAGATAGAGGTTATGGCCTCAGACGTCATCAATGCGGGCCGGCCCAGAATCGCGTTATAGGCCGCTAGACAATCGACGACCACAAACTCAAGGAGTTTGGAGATAGTTCGAGGACCTTCTCCCAATGTCACCACTAGCTCGATTGTTCCGATGGTCACCGATCCTTCACTGGAAAATCCATATAGAATCATGGAGGTTGCCTTTAGATCGGTTACAGATAACCCAATTTTTTCTAAGTTGGACCTAAACAGTAGATTCACAAAACTTCCATTATCTACTAGTATCCTCTTAATTCTTCGGTTTGCGAGCTGAACCGTTACGACTAAAGGGTTGTTGTGCGAGAATCGGACATGGCTGGCATCCTCCTCCGTGAAAATGATCGGTTGTTTTTCTAGCCGCTGGTGCTTTGACAGTCGTTGCTTTGGGATGAACTCCACTCCATTGTGGGATTTTAGCTCATTGATATACCTTTTCTGGGCACCTCTGCTCGTGCCTGCCAGGTGAGGGCCTCCAGAAATGGTTGCTATATCTCCTCCCGTGATCGGAGGAGGGTTGTCCTGACTCACTTGAGCTCCATTTTGATTAATTGGAGTCTCCAGAGTTGATGGAATGTTTTTTCCAGCGAGC
Source organism: Humulus lupulus (assembly GCF_963169125.1). Classification (NCBI taxonomy): domain Eukaryota; kingdom Viridiplantae; phylum Streptophyta; class Magnoliopsida; order Rosales; family Cannabaceae; genus Humulus; species Humulus lupulus. The sequence continues at coordinate 70,688,704 of NC_084797.1, forward strand.
TGTTTGGGAATTCCTCGATTCCGGGCATACTAAGCCAACAGTCCTGCCCTGATGAGAGTTTCTATCTCATCCTTTAATTTCCTGTAGTCATCAGTATTATGACCGATATCATTGTGGAATCGACAAAATTTCGAGGGATCTCTCTTCGCCCTTTGATTCTTTAACAGTTCTGGCTTTTTCCACGGGAGGCGAGTAGAATTTGCTAAGATGATGTGCTCTCTAGTATCCGTGAGGTCGGAATAAGTCGCATAAATCAGTTTAAACTTCTCCACGGACTTGTTTTTCTTTAACCTGCTCTAACTGCCTTCACCATTTCCCTTTCTTTTGCCCTCCCCTTGGTTATTCTGGGCAATGGTCTGAGCTATAGGACCAGCCATAGTTGTTGCCGCTCCAACGGGTTGAATAGGGGTCGGCTGTGTCCTGCAACAGAAGATCGTGCTTCTTCTAGATTAATCCACCTTTGAGCTCGGTTCAGGAACTCATCCACGGTGTTAACTCCCTTTCTCTGTAACTCCTGCCATAGGTCGTCTCCCACAAGGATCCCTGTCCTCATTGCCATGAGTTTGGAACTTTCATCAGTGTCTCTAGATCGTGCGGCAATGTTGGCAAACCTACTCAGGTATGCTTTCAAAGGTTCTCTGGCTGTTGCTTTACATTTGCCAGGAAGTCGGCCTTAATCCGAGTTGCCTAAGAAGCCATGAAAGCACTCTTGAAATCAGTAGAGAAATTCTTCCACGAGCTGATAGAGTGCCTTTTGTATTGTTTGAACCATTGCCTAGCCGGCCCGATTAGAGTCGAGGGGAATATTAGGCATATTAGCTCGGGTCCAATGTTGTGGACCATCATCAAGGTGTTGAACATTCCCAAGTGGTCGGACGGGTCTCCTTCTCCATCAAATTTTGATAAGTGGGGCATCTTGAAACATGGCGGGTACGCGGTGGCCGTAATGTTTGGGGCGAAGAGTTTGAGCTCATCCCCTGAATCATATTCATCTTTTTTCCTTTTCTGATAGGAGTCTTTTCATTAGCTCCTCCATCTGGGCTAACCTTTCAAGGGTTTGGTCTTTGATTCCTTAGTTAATCTAGGGCTGTTCCACAGCTCCCGTCCCATCCTACACGTTTGGCAGGTTGTTGTCCCTCCAAGTTCGAGCTTGGTTTGGTGGGAAATTCCTGTTACCACATACTTCAGAAGGACCTCCCTCTTGACGAGTGCAACTAACTCCATTTTGGGCCGAATTTCTACTCTGTGAGTTTAGGCGATCTCGAAGATCGGCCTGGGGATCGATTTGAGGGCTTTGAGCCAAACTCAGGTGATTTCTCAAATCTGTATCGAATCTGCCACTTTGACGGCCCTCAGTCCAATAACTCTCATTAGAGAAACTTAGGACCCGCGACTGAGGATGAGGATCTGGGATATTGCCGCGTGTCCGCGGGGCATAGGTGGGGGCAGCAGGAGGAGGATTCCTCTTGCTTTCCCATAAGTAGGAACATTTCATGCAGAATGAGGTGGTGCTAGATGTCTTATGGGCGATGGGGGATGCCTAACTGGCGAGGCGATTCTTGTCCCATCCAGGCGAACCAAATTAGCCCGCGGTCGTTCTGCTCCACTGTTTCCAGCTCTCTGCGTCTGGTGATCTGATCGTGACGGAGGAGGGTTGGCTGGAACATGTCTTTGTGAGTTTTCCCTAGGCCTTCCCCGTGGGCTACCATGGGCGTTTTCAGGCGCATACGACAGTGGTACTGAACATGGGGTCGAGGTTCTAACTGGCCGGCTGACTTACCGATGACCCCTGGGAGGGCCCTCAGGCTGAACATTTTGGTGATCTTGTGCCATGGGCGCAAAACTTGGGGTCGAGGTCCTAACCGATCGACTTGGTCTGGATCAGCTATCCCAGCGGGACTTATGAGACCCACCTTGCCTCTTTCTCACATTAATGTCGGTTGCAAGAGGGGGTAGCCGATGCAAAAGCTCCTCGATTTTCTTGTTTGCTCTGGCCAAATGGCTTCGTAACTGCCTATTTTCCAGTTCAATTGCAGTCAAGTAATCCGGGTTCGGATTCGGCAGCAATGACGCTGAACTCTCAAACTCTCTGTGGCTTATCGGTTGCTTTCCCGATCGTTGCAGGATTTCAAGGCTATGCTCATCGGAAACAGCGGTATGGTGAGACTCCTGGCCATCAGGTTGATCCATTTCATTGTCGTGCCTCAATCAGGTGACCACCATACTGAACTCTAACTAGGATTTTCATGAAAGCACTAATATGCAGCTCTTAATGAAAGCACCACACTGTTGACGTGGTTTTTTGCCAACAGTGAATTATGAAAGTAGCTGGGATGAATTAGTGCTAAATGATAAACCGTAATTAGAAAATGATATTAAAAAAATCAGTAAAGAACTCTCAAGAACACTTGTCTTTTTTACGTGGTTTGGTGGTTAAAATCCACTTAGTCCACGAGTCTATATTAATATTTTTTCTCTCTAAATTTTGACAGAGTTTTTGTATTACAGAAACCATTCCCCTTTCTTCTATCCAAGATCCTAGTATTTATAGAGAAAGCCCTGGATAGGCCTTGAGGTCATCACATGACTTAAAACCATAATATGACCTGTACCACACTAATTATAAATATTACAATTTACCCTAAGGTATGTTCATATCATTAGGTAGAACTAATCATGGATCCTCAGAGATAATCGGACATGCGATGCCTGATCATGCATGATTATATTACATGTCTGGGATTTCAGGGTTTTGCGGGCGTGCTGTGTCTGACCATGCACGTCTATATAACGTATCCAGGTTTATAACAATCCAAGGATACGTCAAGTCTCTAGCGGACCTCGAACTGAGTACATCATCAGCTCGTGTCGTGGATGATATGCCTTATACACATTACAATCTCATGCTTATTATTTTGCATTCCCCAACTCGTGCTATTGACCTGGCGTACCACACTGCCTTTGTGGTGGAAATATAGACTTATGATTCATCTACTACAGTCCTTTACTTGCCAGCTGTACACGAGCTAAATAAAAGACTCGTGCTGAATCTTAGGATACACACCTATGATTTATTGTTGTGTGATTAGTATAAATAAGTTTGTTTATGGCTTTGGTGAAATTTATGATATGTTTGATTATATGACTAACTTTTGTTTGTATTTTCCTTACTGGGCTTAGAAGCGCACTCCTTATGATGTTATTATTTCATGCAATTAAGGATAGAAAGGTCGGTGGCAAGTGGAACCTAAGAGCTTCGTGATGTACTCGTGGGGACCATATAGTCGAGGAAGACAAAGCAGGCCTATTTATTTATTTTCATTAAAGAATGTTTTCTTTTAAATCTTTATTGAAATGTTGCTCATTTTTATGTTAAAGACAATTATTTTATTTTTGTAAAACCATGGATCCATATATTTATTTTCAAGTTCTTATTCAATAAAAGAGCAATATTTATGATTATGACCCAACGCTGTGATCTCGATAATCTATGAGAAATTAGGGCATTACATAGGGCTAGTATGTTCAAATGTTTGGGGACAAATGAATTTTCAAGTGAGGGGTGGTTATGAGTATCCGTCCCCTTCATCTACGATTGCTCTAGAGACTCATGTAAGTACCTAAAGCATAGGAATTCTGAGAATTTGTTAAGAAGTTCAAAGAATTCATTACTATTGCTTTAAAACCAAATTAGGTAAAACGTTAAAGATCTTGCGATCTGATAGGGGTGGATGATATTTGGATAATCAGAACTAAGGTCATTTAATTGAACTTGAAGAATTATCTAAAACAACTGCCCCAAGGACTCCGCTACAGAACAATGTTGTTGAGTGGTATGAATCGTGCATTTATGAAAATGTGAGTTCTATGATAAGCTATTCAACTCTACCAACTTCTTACCCAGATCCTTTCTTGAGACATACTACCTAGACTGCATGTGAAATTTTTTAAATGGTGTGCCGTCTCAATGTTGTCTCCAAGACACCACTAGATTTATGGAATGGTCGTGAACCTAGATTACATCATTATTGAATTTGAGGGTGTCTTGTTTATGTCCTGAGGAATAAGGTAGGAAAGCTAGAACAACAAACTAAGGTTTGCTTGTTTGTTGGTTATTCTAAAGGTACTCAGGGTGGTCTGTTTTATACTCCAGTAGACAAGAAAGTGTTTGGCTCTACAAATGCTACTTAATAGGATAACGACTACATAATAAATTTCAATTCTCGTAGCAAAATAGTGTTAGATGGAAAAATGATAAACTATTGTTCCATCCTCACCGATGCAAATCAATGAAAACAAGGTAGATTTAGAAACCACTAATCCAAGTCAGAAAGCTACGGTGCCTCGTCATAGTGGGAGGCTTTCTCGGAATCTGATACCTATGACATGGATAGTGAAACCCACAAGTTGGTTGGGGACACAAGTAATAATGATATGTTGGCCTTTAAACAAGCAATGGATAAGTCTGAAAGGGATCTTTGACTCGAACCCAGGTACCAGGAAATAGATTCTAAGTACTTTTAAATTTGTCTGAGATCTTGTAGATGTGCCATTGGACTTTAGGCCCATGGGGTGCAAGTGGATCTATAAGAAGAAAAGAGGAGTTGATGGAAAGGTTGAGACATTTAAGGCTCGACTCTTGGCAGAGAGAGAAAGTTGACTTAGAGAAAACTTTTTCTCCGGTAGCCATGTTAAATTTTCATTTAGTGTACTCTCATCCATAGCCACGACTCTTGATTAAGAGATAAGGAAAATGGACATCAAAGAAGCATTTTTAATGGATATCTTGATGAGACCATTAACATGGATCAATTAGAAGGATTTAAAGTAGTTGGACAAGAAAGTCAGCATGATGAGTAAGTCAATCTATGGACTTAAACAAGCTTCGTGCTCCTGGAATTAAGGTTAAATGGAAATATTAAGACCTGAGTTTTTGAACGAAATGTAGTTGACCCTTGTGTTTAACAACTTAGGGAAAAAGACATTGTGGTGTTCTTAATCATTTATGTAGATGATATCTTACTCATTGGAAACAATGCCAAGAAATTATCAGACATAAAGAACTAGCTGGAAACGAAATTCCATATTTCATTGTAGCAAGTCGTGTTCTTGGTATCCAGAACATCAGGGAAATAAATAATTGAATTTTGGCTCTAACTCAAGCGACCTACTTTAGTGAGGTGCTTGGTCATTACTTTGTATCAAATTCCAAGAATGGATGTTTAGCATCTTGACATGGAGTTTATTTTTCTAAGCAGCAGTCTCCACATACTCCTCAAGAGAAAGAAAATATGTAGCGAATTCCTTATGCATTTGCAATTAGAAGTCTAATACATACTATGTTGTGTGTTGTGACAGGAGATCTGCTATGCAGTGGGAGTGGTGAGCAAGTGTTAGTAAAACCTTGGAAATGAACAATAGATGGAGGTCAGTATCTTTGATGGACTAGAGACTATATGTTAGTCTTTTCAGGTGGATCTTTGAACATGTTAGGCTACACATATTCAGATTTTAGACTAATGTTGATGACAAGAAGTCTACTTCTGAAAAAGGTGTTTACTCTTGGGGGTGGAGCTATGATTTGGAGAAGTGATAAGTTGTCTGCCATCTCAGTAGCTGTGATTTGGTGAAGCATTAGGCTATCTAACATTTCAGAATACACCTTGGAGGCTGAGTACATAGTTGCGTCTATGGCGGCTAAGGAAATAGTCTGGCTAAGGAAGTTCTATACGGATCTTGGTGTTATTCCAGAAATGGATAAACCACTCATTTTGTCTAGCGACAGTAATGAGACAATAGCAAATTCGAAAGAACCTCAAAGCTACAAAAGAGCAAAGCATATAGAGAGAAAATACTAGCATTGGAAGGCAATCTTTCATATCCCTTTTCAAAGATATAAGCAGAGAGCATAATTGTGAAGCATGTAGAAAGCATGGTTTTGAGAAACATGTCCCATTTGTTTTAAAGGGAAATTGGCAGTTGGTTGGGTTTTATGCCCTTATAAAACCATGTCGAACCTGTAACACGATTTCATATTGTTAATAAAAGTAGTAGAAATCATTTAGTTTGACAACCATGTTGCTTGCTTGTATTATGACATGATTATTGAAATAATACAAACATTTATAAAATCCCGAACATATGGATAGTTACAATTATAGTTACTAGGTCATAGTGCATTTTAATTTTAATTATATGTTCAAAAGAACAAGTCCTAAGATTGGATCAGTGCATTGAATTTTCACTGATTAGGCAATCTACGATATGATCTACTTACACATTCGGGGTGTGATATCTTGTCCAAGGCATTGACCAAGTAAATAAGATCAGATGTAATTGGTTACATCGGAGTAGGACCGATATTGATTATTGATTGATAAATAAGTATCGTTATTATCAAATCTAATAAATGTCACAATGTTGACCATAGGTTAAGTCAATCTTAATTCCGAGTGATAATATTCTGCTAATTATATTATTTAAATCTTTTGACTTGTTCGTTACCAGCTTACCGTACAGTTTAGCCCATACTTACATCTTGGAGATTTAGTAGTATAATTGATGTAACGACCCAAAATCACTAATATGGCTTAAGGGCCTTGATTAGTGTGCCAGGAGGGCATAATTGGTTTATGTGTGAATTTATTGATTTAATGTATGATTACATGATAAGCATGCTTGTATGATTATATGATTATAGACGTGGTTAAATGTTATGTTTGTGAGAACCACATTATTATGTGGGTAAATCTGCAGCGGGCGACTTAGGCGATCCTAGGGAGCTAGATAGCGGGAAAGTCACAACGGGGCCTAATGTTTGACGTTGGACAAGGCAAGGGGTATTTCAGGTATTGAGTGGTTATTTAGATTACTGGGTTATGAAAATAAATAATTGGAGATATATTTGAGGTTAGGAAGTCTAGGTGGGAATATTGGGGAAATTTACCATTTTGCCCTCGGGGACGTTTCCGGTACCCCGAGCTTTAGGATTAGCTTAATTGCCTAAGGATAGACTTAAGGAGCTATAGAAAACAGTAGAACATAATAAACCGACTCTTTCCTCTTTCTTCCTTTCTCTCTCAAAGGAAACTCTTGGAATCTAAAGGAACTCAGCTAAAAGCTCTGTGATTAGGCTTGGGACTTGAGGGATTAGCTAAACTTTAGCAAAGGAATTCAACCAGGACTAAGGTAAGGATTGATTCCCACTTTCTGTTGTTGAAAATTATGTGATTTTGAGTGTGTTCTAAGTGGTTTTTGGGTTTTGGATTTGAAGATTAAATTGAGGCTAGAACCTTAGAAGTTAGCCTAGAAAGCTCTTGGAGGATTGGTTCTGCAGTTGAGGTAAGCTCGAATTTAAGGTTTAAGGCTGAGTTATAGTGTTTCTGTAATGCTCAGAATTCTCCGATGTGGTTTAATGGCGGGATTAGTTGGCCGAGAGGGCCATACTTCCTTAATTATGCCATTAAATGATATTATGCATGTATATGTGATTTATATTATAATATGATATTAAATGCATGCATGTGGGTCAACATGTTTAATTACAGGGGTGTGATGATAATTTGGCCCGTTGAGGGTATAATTATATAATTGTATGCATGTCGATGATATGTGTTGAGACCACATTATAATGTGGGTTGGTTCGAGCTATTCGACATGAGACAATCTTAGAATATTGATTAGCGGTTTAGTCACAACAGGTTTAAGACCGGGGCTTGGGTTGAGTCTCGGGGTGATTTTAATGATTAGAGTGTTACTGGGTATTAAAGGGGTAACGGGATGTGAATTATTGGTGTTTGAGATTATTGAGAATAGCGGGAATTAGAGAGCGTTAATTATGATTAACGAGATAGGAGGAAAGTACCAAGTATGCCCTTGGGAGCCTTTAGAAACTATTAATTAACCTAGGGGTAAAATGGACATTTCACCCCTAGGATAGATATATCCCTTGATAGTTGAAAGAAGGAAGTAAAAACAGAGTAAGATTTTGAGTTCTCCCGTACCTTCTTCTCTTCACCTTTCTTTGTGATTTTTGAACCAATTTTGAGGATTCAAGCTTGGGAAGCAAGCCTTGGGAGTTTGGGAGTGTGTTCCACCATTGAAGAGCATCATAAGCTGAGCTTTGGGTAAGTTTCTAACCATAGATTTCTCTAGTTTGCCCTGTTTTGGTTTGGTTTTGCAGCTGAGATTATTAGGGTGAATTCTTGGTTTTGTTGGGAGTTTTGGCTAGGGTTCCCATGCTTGTGATGTTTAAGGTGTGTTAGGATGGTTTTTGGGTTCTTTTGGCATCAAGAATGGGATTTGGAAGCTTGGGAATCGGGTTAGAATCGAAGGAGTTGAAGAAGGTCGGTTCAGGGGAGTGCTGGTCTGGAGGTAGCTATAGCGCCCACCCTAGGGTGCTACAGCGCTCCTCAAGAGGGTTTTTGGCATATTGGTGGTTCTAAGTATAGCGCTGGGGTGCTAGGGGTTGAGCGTTGTAGCGCTACCCTGTTCCTTCTAAGTCCCGTTTTGAGTGTTTTTAAGGGTTTTTGACTTGGGGTTTCAATCCTTAAGGCCCGGGATCGAATCTATTCACCGTGTGGGAATGTTTCGAGGTCCCGAGAGTGGTGCTTAGGTTAAGACCCTATTTATGTGGATTCTCATTAATGGAGGTTATCATTGGTTGTGACTAGGTAACCGCTAAGGAACTAAAAGATCGATCGTTCTCAGGGGTCGTCCTTGTTATATTTCTCACTTGAACCTAAGGTAAGAGAACTGCACCCTGTGTATATGTGACATGCAAGTTTGCTATTGAGGCATGTTGATTAATAAATGTGGACATGGATTGCATATTAAATGCTAGTGAATGTTGATTACTTGTATATGGCACTGACTAGTCAGGGACACTAACCTAAGAGTCAGCAACGGCATGAGCGTCCTGAACGCAGGGCCGAATGAAGATTAGATATGATCGATATCAATGTTGAATGGCTCTAAGGCATTAACACTGGACCGACCCTAAGGTCGATGAACTTATAAGTGCTTGGCTAATCTGAGACAAGTTATACAGAGCCAGGGCATATGGCCCCGGTGACTGCTTGTCACATGGCTAGGGAACTCTGTTCCATAGTTATGACTCTAGAGTCATGAGGAAGGTTATGTTGGTGACTAATCGCCATGCACCTATCCTGTCAAAGCTAGTGAGATGCTCACTTATCTGTTAAGCCCTAGTGATCCTATCGTCACATGGCTAAAGGGTGTTGTTCCCATATTAGTGACTTTTGCGACTGCCACCTATTTGTTTGGACTGTTGGTCCTGACTGATTATTACGGTCATTGTTGATATTATATCATGCTTTATTATGCTTTTCTTGCTGGGCCTTGGCTCACGGGTGCTACGTGGTGCAGGTAAAGGGAAAGAGAAGCTCACCCAGCCTTGAGTGGAGAGCTTAGGTGGTGATGTGTACATATGCGGCCGCTTGACCACCACGGCCAAGGTGTTCTCAGAGGAACTAGGGGGTTTACCCTATTTTTGTCGCTTAGGTCAGCGGGATTGTAAATTTGAACAGTAATGACCATTTTGTACTGAGAACAACTTGTAAATGTTTGTTTAGCTCTGCAGAGCAGTTTGTAATAAAAAATATCCATTCCCTTTTTATTAGTTTTCTACCTTAACCTGTTAATCATATTAAGAGCACGTTTTTAACCAAAGGACTCGGGTAGCGGGTCAAATTTCCAGTTCATCGATCACCGTAATTGTTCTGGGGTAACCAGGGCGTTACAGTTTCCATGGCTGGGTTTTCTGTTCTTGAGTTAGAAAGTTTCAGTGATTGAAATAGGTTTTTGATGGGTTTCTAGTCTAGGTTTCAGCTGGGTTATGTTGCTGGAATCATGTGGGAAGTTATTGGATAATTGAGTTGTGGAATTGGGGTAGTTTTGAGTGAATTTGCATGAGGTTTGAGAGTTAAAAATGGAGGTTTTTCTGGGTTCGAAGGGGTCGGGCCGCGACATAGTTCTTGTTGAGCCGCGACCCTTCGAAGCTGATGGGTGCTGAGGAAGGAGGGTGGGCCGCGGCATGGTCTAAGTAGGGTCGCAACCCTTACCTGTTTTTGGGCATTGGGAGGCCTCTGGTTGGGGCCATGCCGCGGCATGGGTGGCTAATGCCGCGACCCTTAAGGGATGTTGGGATTTTGAGATTCTAGGTTTGGGAATTTAACCTAGGGTGCTCGGGATTGAATCTTTTACCATGTTTGGTGAAGTTCAATGTTCCGGAGACTAGAATTTTGTCTAGAAGCTCATTTAAGATTGTTGATGGTATCCTTTATCTTGGTTGTGACTAGGTGCTAAGCTAGGGCTTGGGGATCGAATCGCGCTCAAGAAGCATTGCTCATAACTAGTTCACTTGGAAGCCACAGGTAAGAAAACTGCACCCGGTTGTGTATTTATAATGGGACTGAGGGTTCCCTAATATGTATGCTTTGAAAAGGATGGTATTATGCCATGTAAATAGTGAACAAACAGCCTAAGAGTGTCAAAGGTTACACTTGCACACAGGGCATGGCTAGGCCACTGGTAGCTGAGGACAGCTTATTATGCACTGAGCTCGGTTTAAGCGGGCCGGAGTCAGTGGGGTAAATAGAGGGTGCGGCCTAAGTTGTCGGCCCTAGCTATTATGTGATTTGACTGTTATTAATGATTGGTAGCATCTTTGATTCTTGTTACATGCTATGTGATTAACGTGGAATGTTAAGTGTTTGATTATGCTTAAAGAATTATACTCTTGTTATGTTTGTTGAGATGTGTATTGTGTTTTCTTGCTGTGCCTGGGCTCACGGGTGCTACGTGGTGCAGGTAAAGGCAAGGGCAAACTTGATCAGCCCTGACTTGGAGAGCTCTGTGAGCATAATGTACATGACTAGCTACTCAGTCGCCACAGTTGGGAGGATAACAGGAACAGAAGAGCTATAAATGTCTGTTTTGCCTTAGAGTGGCTGATGGTAGTCTGTATTTTGGAAACTTTGTAAACCAACTTTCAAACATTGTTCCTTTTTGGGATCCCATATGTAAATCTGTTTAAATATATGAAATGTATCTTTTGAGACCAAAACCATTTTAACCCTAGCACATTTATGGTTTAGTGACACGTTTTGACTAAATGACTTGATTAACGTGTCCTGCACCTTTACAAGTACACAGTGTAGCGGTCCTGGCTATCCAGGGTGTTACAACTTAGTATCAGAGCGTCCTAGGTTTAAGGGTTCCTGAAGACCGGCTGGACATGTGCATTTGCTGCTAGAGACAAGCTCGATTCAGGGTTTGGTAATGTGTATATATGTGTATATGCTTATATGCCTGGAATGAACTATGATTGTTGTTATTTGTTGGATTAATAGGAAGCATGAGATACTGATAGGGCCTGGCCCTTGACTGTTGTGTGAGAATATTGAGGCATGTTTATTAGCATCGTCGTGCATGTACATGAATATTTGGATGATTAACTGCATGTTGTGTATGGATGAATGCTTGTTTCATAGCTATTGTGTGAGGATGTTGGGGTATGCTTATTAGCAGCCGGTGCATGTGGATAAATGCCTATATGTTGAATGTTTGTGTGTGGTTATGTTCCATTGGTGAACTTTGGAGAAGCTTTTACCCTGTCATCATGGTCTAATTGTCGAGTCGTTGATTGCAGATTGACTTGGATAGCTATGCATCCAAGAAAATCTACGCGACTAGCCGGCACTAGGTCTGGGATCGGGGGTGATGACCAGGGCCAGATTCCTCCACTAGTCCCTGAGAACTGGCAGTAACTTATGGCCGATATGCAGGCTCGGTTGCAGAGCCAAGATGAGCAGATCCGTATTCTGCGACAGCAGGCTCCATCAGGGAGTGTTCCCTCTATTGTACCACCTGCAATTGTACCAATTGTGCAATCAGGAGAGGTTGGAAACAAATGGGAGCCGTTGTATGAGCGGTTCAGAAAGCAGCAGCCCCCAATCTTTGAGGGTGGACTGGATCCATTGAAAGCCGAGCAATGGCTAACCATGATTACTACAATTCTGGATTTCATGAGAGTAGAGGGGCAAGATAGAGTGGCTTGTGCCACTTATATGCTGAGAGAGGATGCCCGCATCTGGTGGGAAGTGGCATCGCAGACTAAGGATGTTACTGCTTTGAGTTGGGAAGCTTTCAGAGACTTGTTCAGTCAGAAATATTACAATGTTGCCATCAGGGCAGCAAAAGTTAATGAGTTCGTGGGTTTGGTACAGGGAAATAAGACCGTTACTGAATATGCCCTAAAATTTGACAGACTTGCGAAATTTGCACCAGATCTTGTGCCTACTGATGCTGCTAGGCAAGATAGATTTATCAAGGGGCTTAATGCTATGATAGCTCGGGATGTTAGGATTACAACGGTACCTGGAGGAACAACTTATGCCCAGGCCGTTGAGAAGGCTCTTACCGCTGAGGAAGTGGAGAACAAGATTTGGAAGAAGAGTGCAGTGAGGCGTGAGGGTCGTAGAGTGGTGCCTCCTTATTCAGGGGTAGGTAGGGGCGGAGGCCCCAGTGACTTCAAGAGAAATCCTCCTAACACTTCGACCGCTGCTGGTCCTGATAGGAGGGGTCGGGGTGGATAGGTTGGCCGTCAGGGTGGCGGCGAGGCATGGCGGACCTATCCGGAGTGCCCGAGGTGTAGAAGATGCCATCTAGACGAGTGTCGGGCCAAGGCTGTTTTGTGTGCGGAACAGTGGGGCATCTCAGGAAAGAATTCCCAACAGTGAAGAAAGGTGAAGCAGGAAAGGTGGATAGCTTGACTCTAGCTCGAGTATTCACCTTGACTCAGGCAGAGGCTGAGGCTAGTCCCTCGGTAGTTACAGGTCATCTTTCTAGCGCCGGCTCTCCTTTTACTGTATTGATTGACTCAGGTGCTACACATTCCTTTGTTTCTAGTAGAGTGATTAATAGATTGTGTAGACCTAATGAATATCAGACTGCAGGGTTTGGGACTTTATTGCCTACAGGAGAACTGGTAGTTTCTAGGAGATGGATTAGGGCACTGCCATTGATGGTTGATAGTAGAGAACTTTTGATGGATCTAATTGAGTTAGATATGGAGGATTTTGATATGATCTTAGGGATGGATTGTTTGGTCAGGTATGGGGCTACTATTGACTGTAGGAAGAAGATGGTGACTTTTGAGCCTGAGGGCGAGGACCCTTTTGTCTTTGTGGGGGTGGTGTCTGGACCCCGCATAACCATGATTTCAGCTTTGAGAACCAGAGACTTGTTACAGGGTGGATGTATAGGTTTTCTGGCTAGTGTGGTGGATACTACCAGGGTTATGCCAGCAGGGCCGAGAGAGCCTAGATTGGTGTGTGGATTCTTAGACGTATTTCTTGAGGATCTACAAGGGTTATCGCCGCACAGGGAGATTCAGTTTGAGATTGAGTTAGCACCGGGGACAGAACCAGTGTCACGGGCACCATATAGGATGGCACCAGCAGAGTTGAAGGAATTGAAGATACAATTGCAAGAACTTCTGGATTTGGGATTCATCAGGCCTAGTTATTCTCCATGGGGCGCTCCAGTGTTGTTTGTTAAGAAGAAGGACGGAACTCTGAGGATGTGTATAGACTTCAGAGAATCGAACAAGTTGACTATCAAGAATAAGTACCCTCTACCAAGGATTGATGACTTGTTCGATTAGCTGCAGGGAAAGGCAGTGTTCTCAAAGATTGATCTTCGATCTGGTTATCACCAGCTGAGGATCAAAGATGAGGATATACCGAAGACGGCCTTTCGGACATGATATGGGCACTATGAGTTTTTGGTCATGTCTTTTGGTTTGACCAATGCCGCGGCAACTTTTATGGATTTAATGAACAGGGTGTTCAAGGACTTCTTGGATCAATTCGTCATTGTCTTCATCGATGACATCTTGGTATACTCCAGTTCAGAGGCAGAGCATGAGCAGCATCTTCGACAGGTTTTACAAAGGTTAAGGGAGCATCGGTTATACGCCAAGTTTAAGAAGTGTGAGTTTTGGTTGCCAGAGGTGATTTTTCTTGGGCATATAGTTGGAGCATAAGGGATTAAGGTGGATTTGTCTAAGGTAGAATCAGTAAGAGATTGGCCGACGCCAAGGAATGCCTCGGAGGTACGGAGTTTGCTTTGGTTGGCAGGTTATTACAGACGGTTCGTAGAGGGGTTTTCAAAGATTTCTTCACCAATGACAGAGTTGACAAGAAAGAATCAGAAGTTTGTTTGGTCAGAGAAATGTGAGAACAGTTTCCAATAGTTGAAGCGACGGCTTATTTTTGCACCTGTGCTGAGTCTTCCTTAGGGGGAAGGAAAGTTTGTAGTCTACTGTGATGCATCGAGGATGGGTTTAGGTTGTGTGTTGATGCAGAATGAGAAAGTTATAGCTTATGCATTGCGGCAGCTGAAGGAGTATGAGCAGCAGTATCCAACTCATGATTTGGAACTAGCAGCAGTGGTATTCGCATTGTAGGTATGGCATCATTACTTGTATGGGGAGAAGTGCGAGATATACACTGACCATAAGAGTTTGAAGTATTTCTTTACTCAGAAGGATCTGAAGATGAGACAGAGGCGTTGGTTAGAGCTAGTTAAGGATTATGACTGCGATATTCTCTATCATTCGGGGAAAGCCAATGTGGTGGTAGATGCATTGAGCCGGAGGGGCCCAGGACAGTTGTATGGTTCCACCCAGATCTCGAGAGAATTAGCTGATGAGATGGCCAGGGCAAGGATAGAACTGGTGGTAGGCCAGTTAGTTAATATTACCTTGCAGTTGACCCTGTTAGAACGGATCAAGGAGGGACAACTGATGGATGCGCAGTTGCAAGATGTTAGGCAGCATGTCTTAGCAGGGACAGCTAAGGACTATTCTATTTCTGAGACTGTTATGCTTCGATATCAGGGAAAGATTTATGTTCCGGCAAATGAGGGGATCAGACGAGAGATACTGGATGAGTCTCACACTATGCCATACTCGCTTCATCCAGGTACCACGAAGATGTATCAAGATCTACAGACATTATATGTAACGCCCTGGTTACCCCAGAACAGTTACGGTGAACGGTGGACCGGAAATTTGACTCGCTGCCCGAGTCCTTTGGTCAACAACGTGCTCTAAGTGTAATAAACAGGTTAAGGTATAAAACCAATAGAAAGGAAATGGATATTTTCATTACAAACTGCTCTGCAGAGCTAATCAAAACATTTACAAGTTGTTCTCAGTACAAAGTGGTCACTACTGTTTTAAATTTACAATCCCGCCGACCTAAGCGGCAAAATTAGGGTAAACTCCCTAGTCCCTCTGAGAACTCCTTGGCCGTGGTGGTCAAGCGGCCGCATATGTACACATCACCACCTAAGCTCTCCACTCAAGGCTTGGTGAGCTTTTCTTTTCCTTTACCTGCACCACATAGCACCCATGAGCCAAAGCCCAGCAAGAAAACATAACACTAAACATAAACATTATCAAATGATTTTCATCATAATCACATTGAGCATAAAGCTTTCAAACAAATGTGTGAGCATCACACGAGGTCCTGATAAACCATACTGAGTGACTGACAAGCAAGTCACTAATTCAAATGGAAGAGAGTGGCTGCTAGGTAAGCCACTAGCCTTCAACAGGTTCTGATAAACCATACTGAGTGACTGACAAGCATGTCACTGTTTCAAATGGGAGAGTGGCTGCTAGGTAAGCCACTAGCCTCCAAGCGCTTATTTCATTCATCGACCCTCTAGGTCGATCTGGCATTAATGCTCTTTGAGTCATTCAATGCTGATAGCCGATTAGATCTAATCTTTGTTGGCTCGCGTTAACACGCTAAGGCCGTCCTGACTAATGAGTCAGCGCAATGTGACCAGTGCCCAGTACCACTGCCGAACCTGACTAATAAGTCACAGCTTCACAGTTGATACTAGCACCTTTGCCAAATCTGACTAATGAGTCAGTACCATGCACAAGTGAGCAACATATGCTAAGCATTCTATATTCAATCCATGTCCATATTTACACAACCAGCATGCCTCATGAATATCCATGCATGTCACACTTGGGGTGCAGTTTTCTTACCTCTAATTCGAGCTAGAATGAACAAAAGAACAACCCTTGAGAACGGTTTAGCTTTTAGTCCTTTAGCGGTTACCTAATCACAACACATATAGGATACCATCAATAATCATGATAATCAAGGGTTCTCAAACCATTATCTAGCCTCCAAGAGATCAATCCAAACTAATCCAAGTAGTAAGGACACTCCCGAGGCCTAAAACTAGGTTCCCGGGGTCAAAACGAGCAAACGGGGCGAAAAGAGGGCAAGGGCTGCGGCCCTAGCACCTTGGGCCGCGGCCCCCAGGGTTCTCTGAGGCAAGGGCTGCAGCGCCCTCCATCAAGGGCCGCGGCACCCAGCAAGCACAAATTCTCCACCTGCTTCTTCAAGGCAGGGCTGCAGCGCCCCAAGAACAGGGCCGCGACCCTTCACCCTGGGCCATTCCCAACCGCGTTTTTAACACTCCAAAGCCTCCAAAATCATACCTAAGCATTCCCCAATCATCAAAACAAAGTTCCCAAGCTTCCCCATGCATCAAAACCCAAGGTTCAAACGAATCGAAAACTCAACAATTCACAAAATCAATTCAAAGCTTAGAAACTCGGAAAAAACTCAAAACTTAAACTTCGATTACCTTCAATTGGGTTGTTTTTCGTCGAATCCTTCGGTTAAGAAGCTTTTAATATTTCCTAGGATCGCTATGCCTCGATCCTCACTTGATTCTGACTCCTAGAACTCAAGATTTCGTCAAATATGCTCTGGGTGGCGAAAATGAACTAACGAAGGGGAACGAGAAGTTTTCTATCGTATGTTCTATCTGATAAGCTACTTCAAGCTTAAGTAACCTCAAATAAAACTTAATGCTCGGGGTCCCGAAAACACCCCCAGGGACATTATAGTCAAAACCTCCAGAATTTCACCCTGATCTCAAATATTCTCAATTTATCATCAGATAAACATTTCTATTATCCCAAAATTGACCCCGTTATGACAAAACTGCTAATCCACTAAAAATGACTGTCTCATGCCAAGTAGCTCGAATATATCTCCATAATAATGGAATCTCATTCACAAATCACATCATGCACCCAAATACACAAATTACCCTCAATGGGCTAAATTATCATCACACCCGTGTAATTAGAGATATGGACTCACATGCATGCATTTCACATCATATTATAATATAATCAACATATACATGCATTTTATCAATTAATAACATAATTAAGCAAGTATGGCCCTCCCGACCTACTATTCACGTCGTTAAACACATCGGAGAATTCGGGGCATTACAACTATCCCCTCCTTACTGAAATTTCGTCCTCGAATTTTACCTGAACAACTCGGGATACTGACTCTGCATATCTGACTCCAGCTCCCAGGTTGCCTCCTCGACCTTGTTGTTCCTCCACAATACCTTAACCAAAGGTATTTTCTTATTCCTGAAGACCTTGTCCTTTTTGTCAAGTATCTTAACTGGCTGCTCCTCAAAGGAGAGATCTGGCTCAAGCTCCAGATCTTCATAACTCAGAATATGGCCCACATCAGATACATATCTCCGAAGAGCAGATACATGAAATACATTATGCACGGCAGACAACGCCGGAGGCAAGGCCAATCTGTAAGCCACCTGACCAATCCTCTCCAGGATCTCAAATGGACCTACAAATCTAGGACTCAACTTGCCTTTCTTCCCAAACCTTCTCACCTCTTTCCATGGTGAGACTCTAAGGAAAACATAGTCTCCTACCTGGAACTCCACGTTCCTGCGCTTGGGATCTGCATAGCTCTTCTGTCTACTCTGAGAAGCAAGCATTCTAGCTCTAATCTTATCAATAGCCTCACTGGTCCTCTAAACTGCATCAGGACCTAAGTATCTCCTTTCTCCTGTCTCATCCCAATGGATGGGAGATCTGCACTTCCTACCATACAGCATCTCATAAGGTTCTACTCCAATGGTAGATTGGTAACTATTGTTGTAGGAGAATTCTATCAAAGGCAGATACTTACTCCAAGATCCACCGAAGTCCAGCACACATGCTCTCAGCATGTCTTCCAAAATCTGGATCGTCCTCTCAGATTGCCCATCTGTCTGAGGATGATAAGCTGTACTGAATTTCAACTGTGTCCCCATGGCTTTCTGCAAACTCCCCCAGAACTTGGAAGTAAAAGTGGGGTCCCGATCTGACACGATCGACCTAGGTGCACCATGGAGTCACACGATCTCTCTCACATAGAGATCTACATACTAATCAACTGTATATGTAGTCCTCACTGGCAGAAAGTGAGCTGACTTGGTGTAGCGATCCACTATCACCCAAATGGAGTCATGCTGACCAGTAGTCCTGGGTAAGCCTACCACAAAATCCATCGTGATGTCTTCCCACTTCCACTCTGGAATATCCAGAGGCTGCAGTGACCCTGCCGGCCTCTGATGCTCAGCCTTGACCTGTTGACATGTCAAGCACTTAGCTACATACTCTACTACATCTCTCTTTATCCCTGGCCACCAATACAATGATCTCACATCCTGGTATATCTTCGTGGTGCCTGGATGCAAAGAGTAAGGTGTGGTATGAGATTCATCCAGAATCTCTCGCCTCAATGCAGTGTCTAACGGAACACATATCCGCCCTTTGTATCTCAACAAGCCTGTCTCAGACACTGAATAATCTCTGGACGCTCCAGCCAGAACATCCTCCCTGTTCTTGATCAACTGTGGATCACTCAACTGACCTTCTTTGATCCTTTCTAATAGCGTAGACTGTAGCGTAATGTTAGCCAACTGGCCCACCAGCAACTCAATACCAGCTCTGGTCATATCATCTGCTAACTCTCTGGCTATCAGCCTCACGCCATGAATCTGCCCCGGACCCTTCCGGCTCAAAGCATCAGCTACCACGTTGGCTTTCCCTGGGTGATACAGAATCTCACAATCATAATCTTTTACTAACTCCAGCCAACGCCTTTGCCTCATATTCAGGTCTTTCTGGGTGAAGAAGTACTTCAGGCTCTTGTGGTCTGTATAAATCTCACACTTCTCTCCATAGAGATAATGCCTCCAAATCTTTAAAGCAAAAACCACTGCTGCCAACTCCAAGTCATGAGTAGGGTACCTCTTCTCGTACTCTTTCAGCTGACGAGAAGCATAAGCTATTACCTTCTCTGATTGCATCAAAACACAGCCCAAACCCTGATGAGAAGCATCACAGTAAATCACAAACTTCTCCTGGTCTGTCGGAAGACTCAGAATCAAAGCTGTAATCAATCTCTGCTTCAGTTCCTGGAAGTTGTTCTCACATTTATCTGACCATACAAACTTCTGGCTCTTGCGTGTCAGTTCAGTCAAAGCACTAGCAATCTTCGAGAACCCTTCCACGAACCGCCTGTAATAACCTGCCAATCCAAGGAAACTTCTAACCTCATAAGCATTCTTTGGCCTTGGCCAATCTCTGACCGCTTCGATCTTTGCTGGATCTACCTTAATCCCCTCCTTACTGACAATGTGTCCAAGAAAGGATACCTGAGACAACCAGAATTCACACTTCTTGAATTTAGCAAACAGCCTGTGTTCTCTCAGTCTCTGTAGAACCAACCTCAGATGCTGCTCATGCTCTAACTCAATCTGAGAATATACCAGAATATCATCGATGAAGACGATCACAAACTGGTCTAAGTAATCCTTGAACACTCTGTTCATCATATCCATAAAAGCAGCAGGGGCATTAGTCAATCCAAATGACATAATAAAAACTCATAATGCCCATACCTGGTACGAAAGGCAGTCTTCAGTATGTCTCCCTCCTTGACCATCAACTGATGATAACCGGAACGAAGGTCAATCTTTGAGAATACCTTCTTACCTTGCAACTGATCGAACATATCATCTATCCTTGGCAAAGGATACTTATTCTTAATTGTCAATTTATTCAGTTCTCTGTAATCTATACACATTCTCAGAGAACCATCCTTCTTCTTCACAAATAGAACTGGCGCACCCCAGGGTGAGAAACTAGGTCTAATAAAACCCAAATCTAACAGCTCTTGCAACTGTACCTTTAGTTCTTTCAACTCAGCTGGGGCCATTCTGTATGGTGCTCTAGACACTGGCTCCGTCCCTGGTGCCAGTTTTATAACGAACTCAATCTCTCTGTGTGGTGGCAAACCTGGCAAATCTTCTGGAAACACATCCAGAAACTCACAAACAAGTCGAGTATCCTCTGGTCTCACTGGCATGACCTGAGTGGTGTCAACCACACTAGCTAAGAATCCAATGCAACCTCTCTGCAACAGATCCCTGGCCCTCAACATAGAAATCATAGGAATGCGAGGTCCATGCACAGTACCAACAAACACAAAAGGATCCTCACCTTCAGGCTCAAAGGTGACCATCTTCCTTCTGCAGTCAATAGTTGCCCCATACTTTGCCAACCAATCCATACCCAGTATCATATCAAAGTCAGTCATAACTAACTCTATCAAGTCCACTGACAACTCTCTGCCCTCTACTGTCACTGGCAAAGATCTGACCCACCTTCTGGATACCACTAACTCTCCAGTGGGTAACAAAGTACCAAATCCCACAGCAAAGAAATCACAAGGTCTACACAATCTATCAATAATGCTACTAGCGATAAAGGAATGTGTAGCACCAGAATCAATCAACACATGATAAGGGGTTCCTGCACTAAGAAGCTGACCTGTAATAACTGAGGGGGAAGCCTCAGCTTCTGCTTTAGTCAACGTGAACACTCGAGCTGGGGCCGAGCTGTCCACCTTCCTGGGTTCTTCTTTCCCTATCTAAGGGCAATCTTTCTTAAGATGACCCACCGCTCCACACAAGTAGCAGGCCTTTGCCCTACACTCTCCCAAATGGCGCCTCTTGTACCTAGGGCATTCAGGACGAGTCTTCCAGGCTTCACTACCCCCAGGACGACCCATTGTAATACCACGGGGTCTCCTGTCAGGACCTGGAACTGGGAAGGTATCAGGAACCTTCCTCTTCTGATCATTGGGGCCAACACCCCTACCAGAACCAACAAATGGAGGAACTGTCCTCCTAAAATCCTTTCTGGCTACACTATCACACCAGATCTTAGTCTCTGCACTCTCTGCTGTGAGTGCCTTCTCCACCACCTGTGCATAAGTAGTGACTCCTGCCACAGTGGTGATGCGAACGTCACGGGCTAACCTGGGCTGTAGCCCCTGGAGGAATCTCTCTCTCCTGGTCCCATCAGTGGGCACCAATTCCTTGGCAAACTTTGCCAAACGATCAAACTTTAAGGCATACTCAGTTACTGATAAGCTTCCCTGAAATAGCCTCATAAATTCATCGGCCTTCGCCGCTCTAATAGCGTCATTATAATACTTCTCATTAAACAAGGTCTGAAACTCCTCCCAGCTCAGGAGATTAACATTCTTGGTCTGGCCAATCACTTCCCACCAAATCCGGGCATCTTCCCGAAACATATAGGTAGCACAGGCCACCCTCTCACTACCAACTACCCTCATAAAGTCAAGAATAGTGGTAATCATGCTCATCCATTGTTCAGCCTTGGTTGGATCTGCACTGCCTTCGAACACAGGAGGTTGTTGCTTCCTGAACCGCTCATAAAGAGGTTCCAATCTGTTTCAAACCTCAGGCAGCTGCCCTGCTACTGGCACTGACACAGAAGGTGCCTCTGATACATTAACTACTGCAGGCACTTGTTGCTGTCTCAGGAGACGAAGCTCCTCTCCCTGTTTCAACACTATAGCCTGTAAATCATTAAACAATTGCTGCCAGTTTGCAGGAGCTGGCTGTGGAATCTGAGACTGGTCATTTTCCTGACCCTGGCTGTTATCATTATTCTGACCCTGACCACTCTGGCCAGCTGTAGTGTCTGTCTGTTCTGGGTTCATTCTGTCACTGATACCTTACTGAAACAATAATCAATACGGCCAGTCAGGTAGTAATAACTAAACCGCTTGCCGCCTCACGGTCCAAGAACAAGCAGACAATTATCATATTCCACAGTCATTCAATATTCACAAACAGATACATGTTTATGGCACTCAGCACTCAACATGTATCACATAACAGTTCATAATATTTCAGGGGCACAAGGCCAACACAGTGTCTCATGCATACAGGTAAAGCATTTGCACCACATTTAGGTAGTTATGCACATAACTACATAAATAGTTACCAAATCATGAGTCGAGCTTGACTTTAGTGATGTGTGTACATGCCCAGCCAGTCTACAGGAACCTTAACCTTGGCATTGCTCTGATACCAAGTTGTAACGCCCTGGTTACCCCAGAACAGTTACAGTGAACGGTGGACCGGAAATTTGACTCGCTACCCGAGTCCTTTGGTCAAAAACGTGCTCTAAGTGTAATTAATAGGTTAAGGTATAAAACCAATAGAAAGGAAATGGATATTTTCATTACAAACTGCTCTGTAGAGCTAATCAAAACATTTACAAGTTGTTCTCAGTACAAAGTTGTAACGACCCAAATTCGCTAATAAGGCTTAAGGGCCTTGATTAGTGTGCCAGGAGGGCAGGTTGGGATTTATGTGTGATTTTATGAATTAAATGCATGATTATGATTTAAAGCATGTTATTTGGCTATTTGTTTAAACTGAGATGCATGGCTATGTTTACTAGTATGCATATAGGCCCGGATCGTGTTAGAAGGGCATAATTGTAATTCTGGCCATGATGGGCATAACTGTATTGATATGTGATAATTGTATTCTGTGAATTGTACCGCGTGTGTGTGGTTTTATTATTGTGATGCACGTGCCGAGACGGTCCTAGAGAGCTAGTTAACTTAGATGTCACAACGGGATTTTGTACCCGGCTCGGGAGGAGCCTAGGGGTATCTCAGGAATTTTATGGCTAAGTTGAGATTTAGCGGGTAATGGTTATTGGAGATTTAGTAACCTGGGTAACCATTAGTTACTGCTGTGGGTAACAAGTTTTAAGGTAAAAAGTGGTAGAAATGAAATAGAAATGAAAAGACTTAAGTGTCCTTTGAGGTTTAGCTAAGGAGGATTAGTAGGAAAGGGTAAAATGGTCATTTGGCAAGGGTTATAGGCAATTCTCAGCTGGGTTTTAGTGGGTCACGGTTTGGGCATTTGGGATATATGTTGGCTTTGCTAAAATGAAGAGGAGGAGAGTTAGGGCAAGAAAGAGAAGAAGAAGAAGAGGAAAATGGGCTGAAGTGGGAGCTTAGGAGGTGAATCAAGGGAGCTTGTTGGGTGGATTCTCCACTTGAGGTATGGATTTTATGAGCATTTAAGTTTGATTTCTGTTTTGAATTGTGAAATCTAGAGCTTGAGTTAGTGTGTTTGAGTTTTTGGTTTGAGATGCTGAAATTAGGAATCATGGGGTGGATTCTTGAGTGTGTTGATGTTTTGATCTTGTATCTAGTGCCTATAGGTTGTTAAGTTGTTCATATGAAGCTTGGAATTGGTTTTAGGGGTTTGGGTATTGGTTTTGTATGATTTGGGATGGTTTAAGCTCGGAGAAAACGCAGGAGAAAACCCAGAATTCTGGGTCTGCGAAGGCGTGCCGCGACACAGGTTTTTCGTGCCGCGGCAAGGGATCCTCTGTCTGATGGGTGCCGCGGCACAAGGATGTGGTGCCGCGGCACAAGGCAAATTTCAGGGCATCATTTTTAGGCAATTTTAGGCCTTTGCTCCGGGGGTTCGGGGGATGTCTCCGGGGTGTTGTTTTAAGGTTTTAGAGGCCCCGGGAGTGTGGGATTGGTCCCGGGAAGTGGTTTTGGGTTGATTAGTAATGAGGGATGTTTCTTGTGTGTTGTGACTAGGTCCTTTGTGAGGCTCGTGCTGGAGGACCGTGCTCGCAGCTTTAGTGCATCAGGAGGCTCGGAATACAGGTAAGAAAACTATAACACCCGAGGTTAGGGCATGGCCCCATATTGTATTATGTGCAAATGTTTAACCTTAAATGAATCATGATGTGTGTGAATGGTTATTTCAAATGTACTATATGTGTGATTATGATGAAATGAGCGGCAAGGGCCGAGTACGGCGTAAGCCGGGGCGGCCGTGGGCCGAGTACGGCGTAAGCCGGGGCGGCCGTGGGCCGAAAGTAACACCTAGCACATGGGATGCTATAATCAGGGCGGGGCCCGGTGGATACATGTGTTATGATATATATTCAGGGTGGGACCCAAGGGATACATGAGTTATCCTCGCGGTGAGAACCGATACCCCAGGGCTTTGGTAAGGGTCCTGGGGCGGCATGGCCGTGTTTGCTTAGTCTAATGATTGACTTGTTTATTTGTGGATTATATGTTATGTTCTGCATGAGTTTTCTTGCTGGGCTTCGGCTCACGGGTGCTCTGTGTTGCAGGTAAGGGCAATGACTGAATCAACCAACCATGAGTACGGAGAGCGTGAAGCGGCGCGTACATGTTTGGCCTGCCCGACTGCTTTGGTTGGGGGTTTATTTGAAAATGGCTGTAATAATCTACGATTTTATGATTTATCAACTGTGAACTTATTTCAAGATGTAAATAGTTTTCAAACCTTATTTTGGGATCCCAAATATTTAATAATAAAAGTTTTAATGAAATGACGCATTTTCAAAGATTACAGCCTTAACTTTTAATTAGTCACACTTTTGTTTCAAAACCTCGGTTAGCGAGTCCATTGCACATTGTTTTGTCTTAAAAACTCACTTAGTAACGGCTCTAAGGAAGTAGGGCGTTACAACTTGGTATCAGAGCGAGCCAAGGTTTATTGGTTCTGGAGATCGACCGAACATGTACGCTCGCTGTCAGTGACAAGCTCGACTCAGGGTTGGTTGGTATGATTAATTGACATGTCTGAATATATGTTTGAATGCCCTGTTTGCCTGCTTATCTATATGGAGCATGAGAAATGAGTTGACATATGCAGGAGATGCTGTTGGGCTGAGCCCTTTAGTATTGCATGTTGAGATTGATGCATGCTGAATAATACTATTATGCATGTGGATGAATATTGGCATAATGGTTTGAATATTGAGTGTATGTGGTTAATTTTCTGAATTAAATTCATAAGTTTATCCGTTTATTTGCTTGTATGAAGCATGTTGAGACCTGGATATACTTAGTGGTGATAAATCTGGTAGCTAAATGTATATCATTGTGGATTTGAACTAGTATATGCTTGTGTGTGCATTATACCTGTGGATATTTGGACCTAGTGGTGGGTTGGTTCAGAGTATGAACCACAGAGTTCAGGAGTTGGTCGGTTTTGACGGATGAACTCGTGTTGTTGGTTCCTAGAAAGGTTTGGGGACCTGATATTGTGTTGAAAAGGGGGTTTCTAGATGTAAGTTGGATTTGAGATCTCCAGTTATCCCTGAGAGCAGCAGCAAAGGGTCACTAGTGTGTGAGTTAGCTGTGGAGTTTGTTAGTTGAGATGGGATAGAAGAACAGCGGATTCTCTGGGGAGATGATTGAATTAGATGTTTTAACAGTAAGGTTACCGGTGATGGTTTACTGTGAAGTATGGACAGATAAGGGTACTATATGAAAGGAGTATAGGGTGTTATCCTCTAGTGTTGAGGAAGGTACGAGTTGACAAGGAATTTATCAATAGATGAGCTGAGTTAATTCCACCCTTGGTTAAGAGGACGAGAGATCCTGATTAGGGGGTTATGTTAAATGTGGAGGTAGAGAGTTTCCTGGAAGTGATACTCGGGCTGAGGTACTAGTTTATTGGGTTGGAAAGAACCTAGATGATGAATGGTTAGAAGAGATTTTAAAGACATGATTAGAACCGTGGAGACGGGCAAATGTGTAAGTCTGGTTTGGACTGTTAGGGGTAACAACCGCGTAGATCAATGGGTCTGGTGAATTGGATAATTCATTTGGGAATTTATACTGGCGGATGTACCGGAATTGGATGACGACCCATTTAAGGGCATGAGATCTGGAATAACCTAAGGCATTTGGGCTGCTTTGAGGAAAGAGTTTTTGGTCTGTATGTGGATGGCGGAGAGGGCCATATTGTTTGAGGAACTGATGGTTGATGTATAGAGCATGAGTGCTAGAGCCGCAAGGGCGGTGCTTCCTTTGATGGAATTAGTAAAGATAAATTCGTGATAATCAAGTTGAAAGAACCCCGGATAGGGTTGTGGCTTCTGGAATTGCCAAGAAAGGGGAGAGGTCTGGGTGAAAGGATGGTACTATTATTTGATAGAACGCAGCAAGGTTGGATTCACGATTGTTGAGGTAGAAGGACCCCAGACAGTTCTTGGGCACCTAATTTGAGATTTGAAAGAAGTTTGATTGCTAAGGTGGTTGTCGAGCTGGCGTCAGGAACCAGGGAGGTTAGTTAGTATGCGCTTGGGGGAGAGGATGCCACCTGAGAGGAGGTCAGGCGAGGACTTCTGCATAGAATGACTCGATATGTTGGGATGGATTTCCCATGGTGAGGGAACGGAGAGCCAGAGTGCAGTGATACATTCAAAGTTTGAGGCTGAGTCCTCAAGGGTGAGTATTTAACTGACGAGCTTATGCTTTGGTCAGGTAGCGAACTGAAAGGATTCGGTGTTGCGAATGCTCCGAGAGGGTGATGGACATAGAGAGGGTGCCTCTATGGTGCCATTTGAGAGGCTGAGGACAGTGATACTTATTGAGAAGGAATTAGAAACTCTGGCAGATGGATTGTTGAGGATATCATCTGGAGTACGTAAAGGAGACGGAGCTGATCAGTGGGAAAATTACGTGGGTATGTAAAGAAAGATTTAGGGGATACTTCAAGGTCAGACTACAGATAGGGTTGGTATAAAGAATGTTGTAAAAGACGGTCTTGGCCGACAGAAAGTCTATCGAAGCAATTAATGGAATCTGGGCCTGGTATAGCCAGTGTGTTATACTGCGGGGATTGCTAGTATCGTCGGGTTAGGACGAAAAGTACAATGTTGGATACAAGATGGGACGATGTCCCCAAGAGTTGATCTACGACCTGGTTATTGCCAGTTGGAAACCAAGGATAAAGACTTTTCGTGAATAGATTAGGTTGCACGGGGCAGGGTGTGAGGAATTGGTAACAAGGATTCTGGAACGGTTCAAGCTACAGCAGCACAGGTAAGTTCTTTAGACAGAGAATGCATGAACGGTGTGGGCAAGTTCCCTTCAAGTTCACGAGCAGTACATATGGATTACTCCCAGACAGAAATGGTGAGCAAGTGACTATGCGAAAGACGTTTGTACCCAGAAGGCGAAGTCACAGGTAAGGTTCTACGGAGTGTTAGTTTGGATGTCGTCAGGAGTTCTCAGATTACAGCTGCAAGAAGAAAGGACAGGTATGTGAAGATTTGATCTGAAGTCACAAAGAAGCTAATGAAGAACGTCCGAAGAATTGAAGGCATAACAAGACTGGTAAGCGCGTCATCTATTGCACAAGCACCTCCGGAGACAACTACATCAGAGATGAGGAGAACAGTAAAACTTGAGGTTAGACGGACTGAATGTGTCGAATCAGAAAGAAATTCAGAAGACAAGGTAAGAATTGATTAATATCTGGGAATGCTGGAATGTGTGTGTGTTATGGCTAAGTTAAGAGTGGTGGCATAAAAGACTTGGTCTATGATGAGGTACTTGAGTTGTGGGTATTAGTAAGAAGGTTAATGTTGAGACCCAGTGGTGGTGAAAAGTAACAGACTGATGATCAGTGTTTGAATTCTCGATTGGACGAGGAGAAATTTAATTAGAGGCAGAGCCCCTAACTGTGAGGCGAGTATCAGTCAGGGAATAATGCCATAGATTGCGATGGAGGATATAAGGCAACGACTGAGATTGGCGTAACGTTAGCAGGTATGATTAGCTGGTGAGTGTCACTGAGCTATGGAACCCGAAGTGTCGGCTTTGGTTGAAGCAGAGAAGGACCCTGCTAAGGTGGTACAAGTTGGAATACCAGAAATGGACGAAGGATCCAATTAGATTCGGGTTGTGAATGAGAATTCTGAATGGACATCATTCCACCTCCTAGGGTACGTCGTACCGGGAGGGTCGAGCGGGTGCCGGAATATAGCGTTTTCCTTTGGACCCTGAGGGGTTAGGTGATGTGGTAGTGTATCATGGGAATAGACCACTTTAGACCTTGAGTAAATTGTTTGGACATGAAAAGCTTTAACTCAGTTAAGGGAGTTAATGTTGTTGGGTCAAGTGAACTGGGTTCGAGATAGAACGTCGCTGATACGGAATTGAGAGCCTATAGTATTTTAAATTGTTGGAATGGATTTAGAGGACAAAAAGAACAGAGTGGGAACCTGGAATTGTCAGTTGATTGCAAGTGAATTGGCAGTCTGAAAGTTATTAAAGATCTTAAAGAATTAAGCGCTGAGTAGGCGAATACTTGAGGTATTAAGGGAAGTGTAATCCCTGACGAGTTAGTCGCGGTGGCAGTTGTTGGTGTCTTGTTAATGTAACGCATAATGAATACTATGGGTTGGCTTTGGTTTAGAGAGAATGCCAGAGAGGTTGTTGGAATCCTTAAGGCAGGAGTGTCTGCATATTCGAAAGAATAAAGGGCAGGTAAATTGTTAAATGTTGAGGAAATAAAGTTCCGGAAGGAAAGATTTGTAGCTCTACGTAATAGCAGACGAGGATCTGTAAGGTGTTCAGAGAAAGAAGGGAGAGTTCTGACTCTTATTTCAACATGAAATTCAGAAGTTGTACTAAGGGTTAGGCCAGCGGGGCCTATAAGCTGATCCCACCTAGTAGAGGTGATGAATTGGTCAATGAATTGGCTATCGAGAAGACAATGAATTAGTAATTGTAATCTAGGCAGACCCTGAAGTTTCAGAAGGGTTGCGGGGTAAGCAAGAAGCTATCGGGAGCATGGCTATTAGACAAAATCTTGAGGGGCAAGATTGTTACTCCTGTAAGAGTGTTGTTGAAAAGTAAAGTAAAGGCGGTGGACCTTGGAAGTTATGGTCAAAACTGCGGGTTTATTGACTGGTGTGTTTGGATAAATTTCGAGGACGAAATTTTTATGAGGAGGGGATAGTTGTAACGACCCAAATTCGCTAATAAGGCTTAAGGGCCTTGATTAGTGTGCCAGGAGGGCAGGTTGGGATTTATGTGTGATTTTATGAATTAAATGCATGATTATGATTTAAAGCATGTTATTTGGCTATTTGTTTAAACTGAGATGCATGGCTATGTTTACTAGTATGCATATAGGCCCGGATCGTGTTAGAAGGGCATAATTGTAATTCTGGCCATGATGGGCATAACTGTATTGATATGTGATAATTGTATTCTGTGAATTGTACCGCGTGTGTGTGGTTTTATTATTGTGATGCACGTGCCGAGACGGTCCTAGAGAGCTAGTTAACTTAGATGTCACAACGGGATTTTGTACCCGGCTCGGGAGGAGCCTAGGGGTATCTCAGGAATTTTATGGCTAAGTTGAGATTTAGCGGGTAATGGTTATTGGAGATTTAGTAACCTGGGTAACCATTAGTTACTGCTGTGGGTAACAAGTTTTAAGGTAAAAAGTGGTAGAAATGAAATAGAAATGAAAAGACTTAAGTGTCCTTTGAGGTTTAGCTAAGGAGGATTAGTAGGAAAGGGTAAAATGGTCATTTGGCAAGGGTTATAGGCAATTCTCAGCTGGGTTTTAGTGGGTCACGGTTTGGGCATTTGGGATATATGTTGGCTTTGCTAAAATGAAGAGGAGGAGAGTTAGGGCAAGAAAGAGAAGAAGAAGAAGAGGAAAATGGGCTGAAGTGGGAGCTTAGGAGGTGAATCAAGGGAGCTTGTTGGGTGGATTCTCCACTTGAGGTATGGATTTTATGAGCATTTAAGTTTGATTTCTGTTTTGAATTGTGAAATCTAGAGCTTGAGTTAGTGTGTTTGAGTTTTTGGTTTGAGATGCTGAAATTAGGAATCATGGGGTGGATTCTTGAGTGTGTTGATGTTTTGATCTTGTATCTAGTGCCTATAGGTTGTTAAGTTGTTCATATGAAGCTTGGAATTGGTTTTAGGGGTTTGGGTATTGGTTTTGTATGATTTGGGATGGTTTAAGCTCGGAGAAAACGCAGGAGAAAACCCAGAATTCTGGGTCTGCGAAGGCGTGCCGCGACACAGGTTTTTCGTGCCGCGGCAAGGGATCCTCTGTCTGATGGGTGCCGCGGCACAAGGATGTGGTGCCGCGGCACAAGGCAAATTTCAGGGCATCATTTTTAGGCAATTTTAGGCCTTTGCTCCGGGGGTTCGGGGGATGTCTCCGGGGTGTTGTTTTAAGGTTTTAGAGGCCCCGGGAGTGTGGGATTGGTCCCGGGAAGTGGTTTTGGGTTGATTAGTAATGAGGGATGTTTCTTGTGTGTTGTGACTAGGTCCTTTGTGAGGCTCGTGCTGGAGGACCGTGCTCGCAGCTTTAGTGCATCAGGAGGCTCGGAATACAGGTAAGAAAACTATAACACCCGAGGTTAGGGCATGGCCCCATATTGTATTATGTGCAAATGTTTAACCTTAAATGAATCATGATGTGTGTGAATGGTTATTTCAAATGTACTATATGTGTGATTATGATGAAATGAGCGGCAAGGGCCGAGTACGGCGTAAGCCGGGGCGGCCGTGGGCCGAGTACGGCGTAAGCCGGGGCGGCCGTGGGCCGAAAGTAACACCTAGCACATGGGATGCTATAATCAGGGCGGGGCCCGGTGGATACATGTGTTATGATATATATTCAGGGTGGGACCCAAGGGATACATGAGTTATCCTCGCGGTGAGAACCGATACCCCAGGGCTTTGGTAAGGGTCCTGGGGCGGCATGGCCGTGTTTGCTTAGTCTAATGATTGACTTGTTTATTTGTGGATTATATGTTATGTTCTGCATGAGTTTTCTTGCTGGGCTTCGGCTCACGGGTGCTCTGTGTTGCAGGTAAGGGCAATGACTGAATCAACCAACCATGAGTACGGAGAGCGTGAAGCGGCGCGTACATGTTTGGCCTGCCCGACTGCTTTGGTTGGGGGTTTATTTGAAAATGGCTGTAATAATCTACGATTTTATGATTTATCAACTGTGAACTTATTTCAAGATGTAAATAGTTTTCAAACCTTATTTTGGGATCCCAAATATTTAATAATAAAAGTTTTAATGAAATGACGCATTTTCAAAGATTACAGCCTTAACTTTTAATTAGTCACACTTTTGTTTCAAAACCTCGGTTAGCGAGTCCATTGCACATTGTTTTGTCTTAAAAACTCACTTAGTAACGGCTCTAAGGAAGTAGGGCGTTACAAAAGTGGTCACTACTGTTTTAAATTTACAATCCCGCCGACCTAAGCGGCAAAATTAGGGTAAACTCCCTAGTCCCTCTGAGAACTCCTTGGCCGTGGTGGTCAAGCGACCGCATATGTACACATCACCACCTAAGCTCTCCAGTCAAGGCTAGGTGAGCTTTTCTTTTCCTTTACCTGCACCACATAGCACCCATAAGCCAAAGCCCAGCAAGAAAACTTAACACTAAACATAAACATTATCAAATGATTTTCATCATAATCACACTGAGCATAAAGCTTTCAAAAAAATGTGTGAGCATCACACGAGGTCCTGATAAACCATACTGAGTGACTGACAAGCAAGTCACTAATTCAAATGGAAGAGAGTGGCTGCTAGGTAAGCCACTAGCCTTCAACAGGTTCTGATAAACCATACTGAGTGACTGACAAGCATGTCACTATTTCAAATGGGAGAGTGGCTGCTAGGTAAGCCACTAGCCTCCAAGCGCTTATTTCATTCATCGACCCTCGAGGTCGGTCTGGCATTAATGCTCTTTGAGTCATTCAATGCTGATAGTCGATTAGATCTAATCTTTGTTGGCTCGCATTAACACGCTAAGGCCGTCCTGACTAATGAGTCAGTGCAATGTGACCAGTGCCCAGTACCACTGCCGAACCTGACTAATAAGTCACAGCTTCACAGTTGATACTAGCACCTTTGCCAAATCTGACTAATGAGTCAGTACCATGCACAAGTGAGCAACATATGCTAAGCATTCTATATTCAATCCATGTCCATATTTACACAACCAGCATGCCTCATGAATATCCATGCATGTCACACTTGGGGTGCAGTTCTCTTACCTCTGATTCGAGCTAGAATGAACAAAAGAACGACCCTTGAGAACGGTTTAGCTTTTAGTCCTTTAGCGGTTACCTAATCACAACACATATAGGATACCATCAATAATCATGATAATCAAGGGTTCTCAAACCATTATCTAGCCTCCAAGAGATCAATCCAAACTAATCCAAGTAGTAAGGACACTCCCGAGGCCTAAAACTAGGTTCCCGGGGTCAAAACGAGCAAACGGGGCGAAAAGAGGGCAAGGGCTGCGGCCCTAGCACCTTGGGCCGCGGCCCCCAGGGTTCTCTGAGGCAAGGGCCGCAGCGCCCTCCATCAAGGGCCGCGGCACCCAGCAAGCAAAAATTCTCCACCTGCTTCTTCAAGGCAGGGCTGCAGCGCCCCAAGAACAGGGTCGCGACCCTTCACCCTGGGCCATTCCCAACCGCATTTTTAACACTCCAAAGCCTCCAAAATCATACCTAAGCATTCCCCAATCATCAAAACAAAGTTCCCAAGCTTCCCCATGCATCAAAACCCTCAAAACCCAAGGTTCAAACGAATCAAATACTCAACAATTCACAAAATCAATTCAAAGCTTAGAAACTCGGAAAAAACTCAAAACTTAAACTTCGATTACCTTCAATTGGGTTGTTTTCCGTCGAATCCTTTTGTTAAGAAGCTTCTAATCTTTCCTAGGATCACTATGCCTCGATCCTCACTTGATTCTGACTCCTAGAACTCAAGATTTCGTCAAATATGCTCCGGGTGGCAAAAATGAACTAACGAAGGGGAACGAGAAGTTTTCTATCATATGTTCTATCTGATAAGCTACTTCAAGCTTAAGTAACCTCAAATAAAACCTAATGCTCGGGGTCCCGAAAACACCCCCGGGGACATTATAGTCAAAACCTCCAGAATTTCACCCTGATCTCAAATATTCTCAATTTATCATCAGATAAACATTTTTATTACCCCAAAATTGACCCCGTTATGACAAAACTGCTAATCCACTAAAAATGACCGTCTCATGCCGAGTAGCTCGAATATATCTCCATAATAATGGAATCTCATTCACAAATCACATCATGCACCCAAATACACAAATTACCCTCAACGGGCTAAATTATCATCACACCCGTGTAATTAGATATATGGACTCACATGCATGCATTTCACATCATATTATAATATAATCAACATATACATGCATTTTATCAATTAATAACATAATTAAGCAAGTATGGCCCTCCCGGCCTACTATTCACGCCGTTAAACACATCGGAGAATTCGGGGCATTACATTATGTTGGTGGCCCGAGATGAAGAAGGATGTGGTAGAGTATGTGGCTAGATGTTTGACATGTCAGCATGTAAAGGCTGAGCATCAGCAACCAGAGGGATTGCTTCAGCCTTTGGGTATCCTAGAGTGGAAGTGGTAGGACATCACGATGGATTTCGTGGGAGGACTACCCAGGACAGTGGGACTTTGTGACTCGGTGTGGGTAATAGTGGACAGATACACCAAGTCAGCTCATTTTCTGCCAGTGAAGTCAACGTACTCAGTGGAACAGTATGCAGAGTTGTATGTGAGGGAGATAGTTCGTCTCCATGGGATTCCAAAGTCTATTGTATCCGATCGAGACCCGATCTTTACCTCCAAGTTTTGGGGAGCTCTGTAGAGAGCCATGGGGACTCAGTAGAAGTTTAGCACAATTTTTCATCCTGAGACTGATGGACAGTCTGAGAGGACGATTCAGGTATTGGAGGACATGCTTAGGGCGTGTGTGATCGACTTCGAGGGATCTTGGAGTAAGTATCTTCCGTTGATCGAATTTTCATATAACAATAGTTATCAGTCCATGATTGGAGTGGCTCCTTACGAGATGTTATATGTAAGGAAGTGCAGATCACCCATTGATTGGGATGAGATGGTTGAGAGAAGGTATTTGGGGCCAGACATGGTTCAGAAGACCAATGAGGCTATTGAGAAGATTCGAGCTAGAATGCTTGCTTCGCAGAGTAGATAGAAAAGCTACGCTGATCCTAAGTGTAGAGACGTGGAGTTCCAGGTTGGGGACCACGTGTTTCTGCGAGTTTCACCACTAAGAGGGGTGAGGAGATTTGGGGTAAAGGGCAAGCTGAGCCCTCGGTTTGCTGGACCTTTCGAGATTCTAGAAAGGATTAGACAGGTGGCTTATAGGTTGGCCTTGCCACCGTCGTTGTCAGGAGTTCATGATGTGTTCCATGTCTCCATGTTGCAGAAATATGTTTCAGATACGACACATGTGCTGAAGTATGAGGACTTAGAGTTACAGAAAGACTTGTCCTACGAAGAGCGGCTAGTTCAGATTCCATTAGTGAAAGTGTTGTGGAGAAATAGCAGGGTCGAGGAAGCGACCTGGGAGTTAGAGACAGCGTTGCGGGATCAGTATCCCGAGCTATTTAGGTAAATTTCGAGGACGAAATTCTCAGTAGGAGGGGATAGTTGTAACGACCCAAAATCACTAATATGGCTTAAGGGCCTTGATTAGTGTGCCAGGAGGGCATAATTGGTTTATGTGTGAATTTATTGATTTAATGTATGATTACATGATAATCATGCTTGTATGATTATATGATTATAGATGTGGTTAAATGTTATGTTTGTGAGAACCACATTATTATGTGGGTAAATCTGCAGCGAGCGACTTGAGGCGATCCTAGGGAGCTAGATAGCGGGAAAGTCACAACGGGACCTAATGTTTGACTTTGGACAAGTCAAGGTGTATTTTAGGTATCGAGTGGTTATTTAGATTACCGGGTTATGAAAATAAATAATTGGAGATATATTTGAGGTTAGGAAGTCTAGGTGGGAATACTGAGGAAATTTACCATTTTGCCCTCGGGGACGTTTCCGGTACCCCGAGCTTTGCGATTAGCTTAATTGCCTAAGGATAGAATTAAGGAGGAGCTGTAGAAAACAGTAGAACATAATAAACTGACTCTTTCCTCTTTCTTCCTTTCTCTCTCAAAGGAAACTCTTGGAATCTAAAGGAACTCAGCTGAAAGCTCTGTGATTAGGCTTGGGACTTGAGGGATTAGCTCAACTTTAGCAAAGGAATTCAACCAGGACTAAGGTAAGGATTGATTCCCACTTTCTGTTGTTGAAAATTTTGTGATTTTGAGTGTGTTCTAAGTGGTTTTTGGGTTTTGGACTTGAAGATTAAATTGAGGCTAGAACCTTGGAAGTTAGCCCAGAAAGCTCTTAGAGGATTGGTTCTACAGTTGATGTAAGCTCGAATTTAAAGTTTAATGGCTGAGTTATAGTGTTTCCATGGCTGGGTTTTGTGTTCTTGAGTTAGAAAGTTTCAGTGATTGAAATAGGTTTTTGATGGGTTTCTAGTCTAGGTTTCAGCTGGGTTATGTTGCTGGAATCTTGTGGAAAGTTTTTGGATAATTGAGTTGTGGAATTGGGGTAGTTTTGAGTGAGTTTGCATGAGGTTTGAGAGTAAAAAATGGAGGTTTTTCTGGGTTCGAAGGGGTCGGGCCGCAGCATAGTTCTTGGTGACTCGTGACCCTTCGAAGCTGATGGGTGCTGAGGAAGGAGGGCGGGCCGCGGCATGGTCTGAGTAGGGCTGCGGACCTTACCTGTTTTTGGGCATTGGGAGGCCTCTGGTTGGGGCCATGCCACGACATGGGTGGCTAATGCCGTGACCCTTAAGGGATTTTAGGATTTTGAGATTCTAGGTTTGGGAATTTAACCTAGGGTGCTTGGGATTGAATCTTTTACCATGTTTGGTGAAGTTCAATGTTCCGGAGACTAGAATTTTGTCTAGATGCTCATTTAAGATTGTTGATGGTATCCTTTATCTTGGTTGTGACTAGGTGCTAAGCTAGGGCTCAGGGATCGGATCGCGCTCAAGAAGCATCGCTTGTAACTAGTTCACTTGGAAGCCACAGGTAAGAAAACTGCACCCGGTTGTGTATTTATAATGGGACTAAGGGTTCCCTAATATGTATGCTTTGAAGAGGATGGTATTATGCCATGTAAATAGTAAACCAACGGCCTAAGAGTGCCAAAGGTTACACTTGCGAACATGGCGCGGCTCGGCCACTGGTAGCCGATGACAGCTTATTATGCACTGAGCTCGGTTTAAGCGGGCCGGAGTCAGTGGGGGTAAACAGAGGATGCGACCTAAGTTGTCGACCCTAGCTATTATGTGATTTGACTGTTATTAATGATTGGTAGCATCTTTGATTCTGGTTACATGCTATGTTATTAACGTGGAATGTTAAGTGTTTGATCATGCTTAAAGAATTATACTCTTGTTATGTTTGTTGAGATGTGTATTATGTTCTCTTTCTGGGCCTTGGCTCACGGGTGCTACGTGGTGCAGGTAAAGGCAAGGGAAAACTTGATCAGCCCTGACTTGGAGAGCTTTGTGAGTAGAATGTACATGACCAGCTGCTCAGCCGCCACAGTTGGGAGGATAACAGGAACATAAGAGCTATAAATGTCTATTTTGCCTTAGAGTGGCTGATGGTAGTCTATATTTTGGAAACTTTGTAAACCAACTTTCAAACATTGTTCTTTTTTGGGATCCCATATGTAAATCTGTTTAAATATATGAAATGTATCTTTTGAGACCAAAACCATTTTAACCCCAGCACATTTATGGTTTAGTGACACGTTTTGACTAAATGACTTGATTAGCGAGTCCTGCACCTTTACAAGTACACAGTGTAGCGGTCCTGGCTATCCAGGGCGTTACAATTGAGTGACATTAGTGGAAGTCCAAACGTTTACTATCCAAGGACTCTTCGAAATCTTCCTCAGTTAGAAGTCTCTACTGTCTGAGGACAAGCAAAGGATTGGGGGGAAAATGTTGCAAACATGTGGAAACCCCCAGTGGCTGGGTAGGATGTTTCTGGACATCCTCGGGGCATGTTACTGCTCGAGGCCTGTAGTCAGAGAAAGGGTCTTCATAGATAAGGATTTATTAGAAGGGGGCAGTAGGTGTCTTGGTGAACTACTCGCTGATGTTTGGTCTTGGAGATGGAGGTTCTCCAGCTAGGACAATTAAGGCATGGGTTCTCGTATCTCTATCGCCTCCCATGCCCAAGGTGCTGGTTCTCAGATCTAGGAGGTGGAGTAACGTGTCAGTGGGTGCGGGTTTTCAGAGCAGAGGATCGTCTGACAACCTTTGTGGGCGATCTGTCAACAATGTTGTCGAGTGTATGACTCGACAATTCACAAACCCACTACGCCGCTTGACACAGGTGTATGTACAACATGCCCTGACAGTCCCAGGGGCATGTTCCCCATAAAGTGGTTACCTTTCTGCAGTGGGCCACGCAAATCTCGCCTGGGTCGTAGTCTCTATTCAATGCAACCCAATGCATTGAAGTGTATTAATCCCTCAATTATGGAAAGAATGTGTATTAATTGTTTATGATTAACATTAATGACTCCAGCCTCTATAAATAGGGTTGAGAGTCTCATTGTAGAGGGTTTGGTTTTTTAGAGATAAAACTACTTGTACTCAGAGCAATTGCTGCCTGAGAAGACAATATAAAAGCTTGCAACCACAAGCTTGTAATCTCCCTAATACTAGAAACTCGTGGACTATGGTTCTTTTATAACCTGAACCACGTAAAAATCTTTGTGCTCTTATAGTTATTTCTTTAATCTCTCTTATAAAAGGTGATAGCGGAAAAGGAAGTCATCTCAAAATTTTAACCTGACTTCTTAAAAAAAATATATAATTATATTATATACACATATATAATTTGAGCATATAATACATATATGGAAGACTTCTCAATGGTTACTACCCATAGATGGGTACTAATAATTATGATGATGTGGCAACATAGTGACTTGATATAGCAAGCCATCAACAGATAAATATATTTTTTCTACATTAATTTTGAATTTTTTTTCCATAATTAATGTTGTTTCCAACCAATGAGAGACACTATCTATATTTAGAAATTGGCATGCATTTGAAAAATGAAAAGTTTACAATATTATATTTTCATAATAAATACACGTTTTCATCAGGTAATCCTTCCAAAAATTTGAAAAAAAATCAAAATTTATTTTTAGAAATATTAATTAAGTATAAATATGGACCTTTGATCTTAATCTAATGGTTAATATTAAAGTAATCATCAATGGGTAGTAACCATTAAAAGTGCACCCATACATATATATATACTATCTTTATTGTTTAAAATATATAAATTCACAAGTTATACATACACAAATCTGTAGAAAGAAAAGATATAATACCATTCCAAGCTTAATGTATATATAACTTTATTATCACATTTTATTAAAAAAAATTACTATACAATATATATACATATATATATATATAAGAATGACTTATTTCAAATATAATAAAAATGTTGTTAAAATAAATAAACAGTTATAATGTAATTAATATAAAAATCACATTTTTTTAATAATATAAAAATGATATAATAATGTAAATGATGGAATGGAATGATTTTTCCACCCAATTTTGAGTGTAATTATAATTCCATCAAAATGTGTAATGGCAATTCTTTTGGATAACTTTTTCCTATTTGAATTTACCAATCAAACAATGGAATAGAATAAAAAAGCATTTCATTCCATTCCATTCATTTCCCTCAAACCAAATACTAACTAACTTCTTAGCTCCCCAACCAACCAAGAGATTATAGGAAAGATTAATTAAAAAAAGATCTTTGATTACTTTAACAAATTATATTGCTGATTAGCCATTTATATATTTGATAGCTTGAAAGTTGTATAGGGAAACGTGAAATTGTTATTGTTTTCTCATTCCATATATAATTGTTCAGTTATAATTATTATTATTACTTTCTTCGGTATAGTTATAATTAATATTAATTAGGGGTATTTGTGGTATAAATACTGAATGTTTTATACTTGTCACAAATAAACACTTAATTTTTTATTTTTATAGAAAAAATACTTAATGTTCAATATATGTTGAAGATAAATACATAATCTTTTTTCTTTACAGAAAAAATACTTAAATTGCTAAAATATTGCTTTTATTAGTACCTCCTCTGTTGAAGTTGTTGACAGTTGACTCACTAGATATGTATCACTCCATAATTTCGATATTTTTGTCCTCAAAATACGAATTTTTTAAATTTGAACTAATTTAAAATATATTTTTAATTCATTTTTCTAATTTAAAATGAATTTTTAAATAAAATCATGAAATTGACCGATTACAGAGAGACAAATGTCTGTTTAGTCAACATGTTCAACAGCTCTAACAGATGAGGTACTTACAAAAGCAATGTTTTAGCAACTATAGGTATTTTTGTTGCAAAGAAAAAAAAATAGGTATTTATCTTTAACATATATTGAATATTGGGTATTTTTGCCGTAAAATTAAAAGATTAGGTATTTAAGTGTAACAAGTGTGAAATATTGGGTATTTATGCCACAAATACCCCTATTAATTATAATGAGTTTCCATGTTAGTGTGAACCCCGGGAATAATAAAATTTAAAAGGTAAGATTGAAAAACATATTCTTTATGTGTTTTCTTTGAAAGGTCTTTTATGTGTTCTTGATAATTATCAATCGATATCATCTGTTCGCAAAAACTACATACTTTGGTACCAGTGGCAGACCCTGAAAATTTATTCACTGGGAGCGAGAGTTAAAAAAAATAAGAGGGGCATAAATTTAAAAATATAAATAAGAAAATTAAATTATTGCAAAATTTAGAAAGATATAAATATATATGGGTGCACTCTTAATGGTTACTACCCATGGATGATTACTTTAATGTTAACTATTGGATTAAGATCAATGGTTCATATTTATAGTTGTTAATTAATATTTCTAAAAGTAAATTTTGATTTTTTTCAAATTTTTGGAAAGATTACCTGATGAAAAACGTGTATTTATTATGAAAATATAATATTGTAAGCTTTTCATTTTTCAAATGCATGTCAATTTCAAAATATAGCCATTGTTTCTCATTGGTTGGAAATACCATTAATTATAGCAAAAAAAATTAATTAAATTCGAAATTAATGTAGAAAAAAAAAATTTACTTGTTGGTGACTTACTATACCAAGTCAATATATTGTCAAATCATCATAATTGTTAGTACCCATCTATAGGTAGTAACCATTGAGAAGTCTTCCAAATATATATATATATATAAGGATTAAATTGTAAGATTTAAAGGATATAAATGTCAAAAAATATATAAAAATGGCTAAATTACAAATAATATATTAAACTTTTTTTAAAAAAAAATCAAGGTGGGCGACTCCTACCCTAGGCATAATGTGGGTTCACCTATGTTTGGTACCCTTCGTGCGTTTAAATTTTAATATTCCCATAATACCTCTTATTTTAATGTTTTATTTAATTTTAAATTATTTTAATATTTTTGAATGATTTAAATATATTTTCAAAATTCATAAAATAAAATAAATGTTTAATTAAAACTTTAAAATAGTTTTTGTTGTACCCTGATTTCAGCACGAGTCCTTCACTCAGCTTGGGTACAGCTGGCAAATAAATATGTGGAAGAAATAACCAAGGAATCCATTTATTATCCATGTGGACAGCTCAGTTTTCACGGTGATTATGCGACCTAGGGATGCATAGGTTGTTGTAATGCCCCAAATTTCCTAATAAGGTTTAGGACCTTGATTAGGAGGCCAGGAGGGCCATAATTGATTTATTATGGTATTTAATGATTATATGCATGTTTACGTGACTTATATTATTATATGATGGTGGATGCATGCATATGGGTTCATATTTTAATTATGAGGGCATTTTGGTAATTTGGCCTGTTGAGGGCGTGATTGTGTATTTTAGGTGCATGGTTGTGATTAATTGATATAGCCACATTATAAGGTGGATTGGTTCGAGCTAATCGGCATGAGACGATTATGAGATGTAAGTGTACGGTCTAGTCATAATGGGTTTAAGTTCGGGGCTCGGGGTGAGTCTCGGGGTCATTTTGATGATTAGAGCATTACCGGGGATAAAAGGGTAATGAGATATGATTTATTGGTATTTGAGAATAGCGGGAATTGGAGAGCATTAATTATAATTAACGTGATAGGCGGGAAAGGACGGTTTTACCCTCGGAAGCCTTTAGTGGGATTTATTTAGCTTAGGGGCATTATGGTCTTTTGACCTTAAGGATTTATATCAGCCTTTGAGTTTTAGAAGGCTGTGGAAAACATAACAAAACAAAGCCCCATCCTCATCTCTTCCTTTCTCTCCCGTACAATTTTCCCTTCATTCTTTCTTTGAATTTTGAGAGCCCAAATTGAGGAGTTAAGCTAGGAGATCAAAGGTGGGAGATAGGGAACTTGATTCAGCCATTAAAGGGGATTCAAAATCGTGTTTGAGGTGAGTTCAGCCATGAGTTTCTGGTTTGTACTCTGTTTTTTTCTTGTAGTTTCTCAGCCTATGATCTCTTGATGGTAGTTTGGATTTATGGAGGTTTTGATTGAAGCTTAGCATGGGTTTTGAAGAGGGTGAGTTGTAGATGATGTTTGGTGGTTGAATTGGGTGTTAGGTTGAGGTTTGGGACAGGTTTGAAGGGCTGGTTCCAAGGGAAAACGCAGGGGAGGTTTGCTGGTGCGTGCTGAGATTTTGGCTGAACAGGGTAATGAGCCGCGGCATGGCTGTGGTACGCCGCGGCTCATGGCGTCTGGCAGAGAGGGTTGCCTCTGTCTGGGGGGCGCGCCGCGGCCCTTAGTGACTTTTTGGCCAGAATGGTGTTTTTAGCTTGGGGATTCAAGCCTTAGGCCTCGAGGTTGAACCTAGTACCCGGTTAAGTGGGGATTGATGTCCCGGAGGCTAGATATTGGTTTGGGAACTTATGTTGATCATTTTTATTGATGGTATCTTATATTTGGTTATGAGTAGGTGACCGCTAAAGGACTAAAATTTGATCGTTCTCAAGGGTCGTTCTTTAAATCATTCTAGCTCGACTTTGAGGTAAGAAAACTGCCCCCTGTGTATATGTGGCATGCATGGTTACTCTTGATGCATGTTGGTTGATTATTAAACGTGACATGCATGGCTGCTATTGATGCATGTTGGATTGTTAAGTATGATGCATGTGATGCACGAGAAACATGTGATTAGGACATGCTTTGTATACTAGGTATGATATCGTTCAGAGCTTGAGCCTCTATGTTGTGCATGGTCCTAATTGTACTAGTACCTGTTAAGTAAGCATGTTGAATGCCTTGTTTATGGATAATGGACATGTGATATATGTTTGGTGGCATGGCTTACCTGTGTATGGCGCTGACTTATTAGTCAGAATCGACAATGGTGTCAGATCCGTCTGTGAAGCTGTGACTTACTAGTTAAGTTCACAACGGGCTGAGCACTGGTCGTGTTTCACTGACCCAAGAGTCAGAAATGGCAGAGCGTT
Organism: Humulus lupulus; assembly: GCF_963169125.1. NCBI lineage: Eukaryota > Viridiplantae > Streptophyta > Magnoliopsida > Rosales > Cannabaceae > Humulus > Humulus lupulus. The sequence continues at coordinate 70,731,296 of NC_084797.1, forward strand.
GCGAACGCCGGGCCAAATGAAGATTGGATCTAATCGAGGTCGGCATTGAATGACTCATATGGGATATTAATGCTGGACCGACCGGAAGGTCAATGAAAACCATAAGCGTTTGCCTGGTCTAAGACCAGATGTTCATAGCCAGGGCATATGGCCCCGGTGACTGTTTGTCACATGGCTAGGGGACGCTGTCCATAGTTACGACTCTAGAGTCGGGAGATTAGATCTAATCGATATCAGCAAGAATAACTCATATGGGGTATTAACGCTGGACCGACCAGAAGGTCGACGAAACTTATAAGCGCTTGGCTAGTCTGAGACTAGTTATTCAGAGCCAGGGCATATGGCCCCGGTGACTGTCTGTCACATGGCTGGGGAACGTTGTTCCATAGTTACGACTCTAGAGTCGGGAGGAAGGTTATGTTGGTGACTAATCACCATGCACCTATCCTGTTGAAGCTAGTGAGATGTTCACTTATTTATTAAGCCCTGGTGATCCTATCATCACATGGCTGAAGGGTGTTGTCCCCATATTTGTGACTTTTGTGATAGTCACCTATTTGCTTGGACTGTTGGTCCTGAAGAAGTAATACAATCTCTGTTGATATTATATCATGTTATATGGTGTTTTCTTGCTGGGCTTCGGCTCACGGGTGCTATGTGGTGCAGGTAAAGGCAAAAGAAAGCCGGACCATCCTTGAGTTGGAGAGCTTAGGTGATGAGGTGTACATATGCATCTTCTCGTCCACCACGGCTGAGGTTGAGAAGGAACTAGGGTTAAACCCCGTTTTGCCGCTTAGATCGGCGTGTTGTAAATAGTTTTCTGTAATAGACTTTGAAATTATATTTTTGGGATCTCAATGTATATATTAAATGTTCTAGTGAGACGTTACATCTTAACCAAAATTTTTGATCCCTAAACCGCTAATCATACTTAGCTTACGATTTTGGCCAAATGAATCGATTAGCGAGTTTAGCACTGTTTACAAGGCACACCGTAACGGTCCCTGGAGTTGGGGCGTTACAGTTGCGAAGCGCGAGCTCATGATATTCATACGGCCTCCATAGTACGAGCTCGGAGATATATTCAGCTCGTGGTAACTCAAATATATTGCGTATCCGCAAATCCCCAAAGACTCGGGTACTTTTATGTGATCATTTATGGCCAGCGTGTAATATTTAATGTCCTTGATATTAAGAGACCATTTATTTTGTGATCAGATCATATCCTAGTATAAATAAAAAAAAATTGTAATAAATATGTAAATCTGTGATTGACTCACGCGGTTGCCCAAACCTGTCCATGGAATATCTCTATAAATACTGGGAATATTGGACAGGAAAAGGGAACGATTATTCTGTAATGCTGAAACTCTGCCAAAATAGAGAGAGAAAAATAGTAATAATATACACTCGTGGACTAGGTGGATTTTAACCACTGAACCACGTAAAAAGATTTGTGTCTTTGAGAGTTTATTTCTTATTTCAGTTTATTATCAAGCACTAATCAACCTTGTTATTTTCTGAATTCACTGTTGGCGAAAAACCGCGTCAACAATTTGGTGCTTTCATTGAGAGGTGAGATTAGTGCTTTCACCAAAATCTCAAACAAATCTCATCATGGTGGTCACTCGCTCAATGCATGATAATGAGATAGACCAACTTGGTGGGCAGGAGGCCCCTCTTACCGCTGTTTCAAACGAGCATGGCCCTGAAGTTCAGCAATGTTCAAGAAAGTAATCGGTGGGCCATGGCAATACTGGGAGTTCGGCGTCATTGCCATCGAATCCAAACCTAGACTACTTAACTACGGTTGAATTGGAAAATATGCAGTTAAGAAGTCATCCTACTAAGGCAAACAAGCAAATTGAGGAGGTTTTGGTGCGGTTACCCCCTCATGCAACCAACGTTAATGTAGGAAAGAGGAAAAATTAGTCTCATAAGTCCCACAGGAATAACCGATCCAAACCATGTCGGTCAATCAGAACTGCCACCCCAAGTTCTGTGCCTACAACGCGAGATCGCCAAAATGCTCAACCTAGTGGCCCTCCTAGGGGTCATCAACACATCAGTCGATGGGTTAGGACTGCGACCCCAAGTTCGGTGCCTCCGTCGCATGCGCTTGGGAATACCCATGGAAACCCACGAGGAGGGGCTGGAATAGGTTCACAAAGGCAAAATGTTCCAGACAACCTTCCTGCGTCAAGAGTGGATTGTCAAGCGGAGAGAGCTAGAATTGATGGGGCAGAACAGAGGCAGGCTTATTTAGTTCGCCCTGATGGGACAAGAATTGCCTCGCCAGTTAGGCATCCCCCGTCACCCATAAGACATCCGACGCCACCTCTTCGTACACGGGACATTCCTGCTTATGGAGACAGCAGAAGAAATCCTCCTTCATCTGCCCGTACCTATGTACCACGGACACGAGGTGAAAATTTGGATCCTCAGCCTCAACCACGAGCTGTGAGCTTCACAAATGGAAGTTATTGGACGGAAAGTCGTCAAAGTTGTAGGTCCAGTAGGTCCGAGGGCGATCTAAGGAATCATCTAAGTTCGGCTCAAAGTCCTTGATATGATCCAAAGCCTGATCTGCATGATCACCTAAATTTGCAGAGAAGAAATTCAGCTCGTGATGAAGGAGTCAGTTACACTTGTCAAGAGAGAGGTCTTTCCAAAGTACGTGATAATGGGAATGTCCCACAAAACCAAGCCCGAACTTGGAGGGAAAACAACCTGCCAAACACGTACGACAGGATGGGAGCTGTTGAACAGCCCCAGAATAACCAAGTGACCAAGGACCAAACCCTCAAAAGGCTAGCTCAGATGGAGGAGCTAATGAAGAAGCTCCTATCGGAGAAAGAGAAAGATGAGTGTGACTCAGAGGATGAGCTCAAGCTTTTCGCCCCAAATATTGCGGCGGCCGCATATCCAGTTGGTTTCAGGATGCCACATTTGTTAAAGTTTGACGGAGATGGGGATCCGTCTCATCAGCTGGGGATGTTCAACACCATAATGATGCCCCACAACGTCGGACCCGATCTAAGGTGCCTTATATTTCCCTCGACTCTAATTGGGCTAGCCAGGCAGTGGTTCAAACAATACAAGAGGCATTCAATCAACTCATGGAAGAGTTTTTCCACTGATTTTAAGAGAGCATTCAAAGCTTCCCAGGTAGCTTGGATTAAGGCTGACTCATTGGCTAATGTAAAGCAATAGCTCGGTGAACCGTTGAAAGCACATCTAAGTAGGTTTGCAAATGTCACTACGCGAGCTAGAGATGCTGACGAAAGCTCCAAGCTCATGGCAATGAGGACGAGAATTCTTGTTGGAGGTGACTTGTGGCAATTGCTACAGAGGAAAGTAGTTTATACTGTGGACTAGTTCTTGACATGAGCTCAAAGATGGGTTAACCTGGAAGAGGCGCGAGCTTGTGTCGCAGGAACCAACCAAGTCCCTATCCAGCCCGTTGGAGTGGTAACAGATGTTGCAGCTACGGCTCAAACCGTTGCCCAGAATAACCAAGGGAAAAATAATAAGAGGAAGGGAAATGGTGAGGGCGACCAGAGTAGAACAAAGAAAAACAAGTTTGTGGACAAATTTAAACCGGTCTACACAACATATACCGATCTCATGGATACTAGAGAGCGCATCTTCTTAGCTAATTCTACTCGCCTTCCATGGAAGAAGCCAGAACCGCTAAAAAACCAAAGAGCGAAGAGAGATCCTTCGAAGTTTTGCCGATTCCACAATGCTATCGGTCATAATACTGATGACTGTAGACAGCTGAAGGATGAGATCGAGACTCTCATCAGGGCATGACCTTTGGCCCAGTACGCTGGGAATCGAGCGACTCCCAGTCAACCCACTGGGAAAAATCCTTCGTCAGCTCCTGAGGCTCCAATGAATCAAGGGGGAGCTCAGGTGAATCAGGAAAATCCTCCTCTGATAACAGGAGGAGATATAGCCACCATTTCAGGAGGACCTCATCTGGCAGGCACGAGTAGAGGTGCCCAGAAGAGGTACATCAACGAACTGAAGTCCCATATTGGAGTGGAGTTCATCCCAGAACAACGGTTATCAAAGCAGCAGCGATTGGAGAAACAACCAATCATCTTTACATAGGAAGATGCCAGCCATGTCCAGTTCCCACATAACGATCATTTGGTCATAACTGTTCAATTCGCCAAACCGGAGAGTTCGGAGGATACTTGTAGACAACGAGAGCTCTGTGAATCTACTTTTTAGGTCCACCTTAGAAAAAATGGGATTGTCTGCAATCGAGTTAAAGGCAACCTCAATGATTCTATATGGGCTTTCTGATGAAGGGTCGACTGCCATCAAAACGATCGAATTAGTGGTAACATTGGGTGAAGGTCCACAAACTATCTCCAAGTTGCTTGAGTTCATGGTCATCGATTGTCCAGCCGCGTACAATGCAATCCTGGGTCGACCTGCGTTGATGTTTTTTGAAGCCATAACCTCTATCTGCCTCCTAGCAATCAAATTCCCCCCATCAGCGGGAATATGCACCATTAGAGGCGATCAACTCGCTGCCGGGGAATGCTATAGCATTTCTATGAAGGGAAAATCACAACCCGGGCAGCAAGCAATGGCCATAAGTGACGGAGGTGAGGAGTCCCAGGAAGTGAAAGTTGCTTGCGGGACAAAAGAACCTCAAGAAACAAAGGATAGTGGCGTTGCCCCAAGTGATGATATCAAACCACGAATGGGCGAGGAGAGATCAGAGCTCCAAGCTATTGAGGAGTTCGATGAAGTAAACATAGATCCCAAAGACGCTTCAAGAGCATTAAGATTGGGAAAAATCTTGGTGATGAACGGAAAAAGGAGCTAGTTAAATTTTTACAAGGGAATCTAGATGTTTTTGCCTAGTCACATGAAGACATAGTGGGAATAAGCTCGAGTGTGATTATGCACACTCTAAACTTGGACAAAAGCGTGCCTGCAAAATCCCAAAAACAGAGACGTTTGGGAGCAGTCTGAGTTGAAGCATTGGAGGAAGAAGTACTTCGGTTATTAAAGTGTGGGTTTATTTGTGAAGCAAAATACCCGATTAGGGTAACGAATCCTGTGCTGGTCTCGAAGCCACACGGAAAATGGAGGACCTGCATCGATTTCTCTGACCTGAACAAAGCTTGTCCTAAAGATTGCTTTCCAGTGCCGATGATTGATCAGTTGGTAGATGCCACCGCGAGACATGAGCTCATGTTTTTCATGGATGCGTATTCTGGATATAACCAGATCGCGATGAATCCTGTGGACCAAGAGCATACTAGCTTTATAACACCAACTAATGTATATTGTTATAAAGTTATGCCCTTCGGGCTGAAGAATGCCGGAGCTACCTACCAACAGTTAGTCAACAAAATGTTTGTTGGTCAGATCGGGAAAAATATGGAAGTGTATGTCGACGATATGCTAGTCAAATCCAAGACTGTCGATAATCATGTATCTGATTTGAATGAATGTTTTGAGATCTTGAGGAGGTATAATATGAGACTAAATCCCCAGAAGTGTACTTTTGGAGTGGCATCGGGAAAATTTCAGGGATTCATAGTCAATACAAGGGGGATAGAGGCGAACCCTGATTAAATCAAAACATTGTTGGAAATACCCTAACCTAGGTCGCGTAAAGAAGTTCAGAGTCTGACTGGAAATGTGGCAGCGTTGAACCATTTTATTTCAAAATCCACTGACAAGTGCTTGCCATTCTACAACTTGCTCAGAGGAAACAAGAAATTTGAATAGACTGAGGAATGCGATCAGGCATTCCTCGACCTAAAAACGCACTTGGCCGAGCCCCCAGTATTGTCTAAGCCTATGTCCGGAGAACCTCTGTTCCTTTATTTGGCTGTGACAGAAAGTGTAGTCAGTGCCGTGTTAGTTCGAGAAGAAGATCGTGCTAAAAAGCTGGTGTATTATAAGCAAGAGACTTCTCGGAGCTAAATCACGATATCCACTGATAGAAAAGATGGCTTTCTATCTAATATTGGCTTCAAGAAAGCTCTGGCCATATTTCCAGTCCCATTCAATTAACGTCATGACTGACCAACCTTTAAGGCAGGTATTGCAAAAACCTGAAATGTCGGGACGTATTTTAAAATGGGCGGTTGAACTCAGCCAGTTCGAAATATTGTATGTACCATGGCCCTTAATCAAAAGCCAGACTCTTGCTGGTTTTGTGGCTGAATGCACCAGATTTCAATAGGAGCTTTTGAAGGAACCAGTGTAGGAATTGTGGAAAATATTCATAGATGGGCCATCAAACGAGAACGGATCCGGAGCTAGGATCATATTAATCTCTTCAGAAGGACATCGATTCTATACATCTCTGAGATTCGGATTCAAAGCATCTAACAATGAAGCCGAATATGAGGCCTTGCTAGGTGGACTTAGCATAGCGAAGGAGCTCAAAGCGAGGGTCGTACAGTGTTATAGCGATTCCCAGCTCGTGGTCAATTAGGTGTTGGGGGAGTATCAAGCTCGAGGTACCAAGATGGCGGCTTACCTATCTAAGGTAAAGGGAAATCTATCCGAATTTGAGTACAGTACTGTTGAACAGATACCTCGCAAGCAGAACTCTAATGCTGACGCTTTGGCAAGGCTTGCCACCACCAAGGAAGTTGAGACTTTGAATGTAGTGCCAGTGGAGCTCTTGGAAAGTCCGAGCGTGACGAAAAAACGGTAGAGGTCGAGATGATCGACATAAGGCTGACCTGGATGACCCCCATAGTGGAATATGGGAAGGCTACCTTAGAAAAGAAAGGACACAAGAAAAATACTCTATCAAGCTCCGATGTACAACTGGCAAATAAATATGTGGAAGAAATAACCAAGGAATCCATTTATTATCCACGTGGACAACTCAGTTTTCACGGTGGTTATGCGAGCTAGGGATGCATAGGTTGCGAATCGCGAGCTCATGATATTCATACGACCTCCATATTACGAGCTCAGAGATATATTCAGCTCGTGGTAACTCAAATATATTGCGTAGCTGCGAATCCCCAAAGACTCGGGTACTTTTATGCGATCATTTATGGCCAGCCTATAATTTTTTAATGTCCCAGATATTAGGAGACCATTTATTTCGTGACCAGATCATATCCTACCATAAATTGGAATATTTTGTAATAAATATGTAAATCCGAGATTGACTCACGCGGTTGCCCAAACATGTCCATGGAATTTCTCTATAAATACTGGGAATATTGGAGAGGAAAAGGGGACGATTATTCTATAATACTGAAACTCTGCCAAAATAGAGAGAGAAAAGCAGTAAAAATATAGATTTGTGGAGTAGGTGGATTTTAACCACTGAACCACGTAAAAAGATTTGTGTCTTTGATAGTTTATTTCTTATTTCGGTTTATTATCAAGCACTAATCAACCTTGTTATTTTCTTAATTCACTGTTGGCGAAAAACCGTGTCAACAATTTTAATAAACAAAATTATTTTAAAAATAAATTTATTTAATTGAAAAAATAAAAAACTATTTAAAATCTTATTAATTAATTTTAAATAAGCCGAAATTTAAATTTAATTGACAAATCGATCCAACTTTGAAATTAAAAAAAATGTGAGTGAGATATAGAGGGTAGGAACTGAGATGGTGAGAGTGAGATTGAGTGAAATATGAGTTTTTTTCATTATTTAAATTAAAATTTGGGTTTATTGAAAGTTAATTTATAAGAATTTAATTAGTTTTTTAATATTTTAATTCCAATTTTTGTTTGTTTTAATTAATTAAACTTAGGGTAAATATCATTTTGGACCCCGTATTTTACAAAAGTTACCGATCGGACTCTGTGTTGTGTTAATTGACAATTTAAATCCTGTGTTTTACAAAATGGAACAAATTAATATTCTAAGCCTATTTTGGTCATATTATTTTTTAATATGACCAAAATGCCCTCATATTTTAATTATTAAATACATTTAAATGAATTAAAATGTAAAATAATTTTAATGAATAAAAATCAAAATTAAGAACTTAGACACTTAAATGTAAATCAAATATAAAAAACAACATATCAAAAATTAAAACTAATCTAACATAAACTAAAAATTGAATTTCTTTTCTCCTTTCCGCCTCTTATTCTTCTTCTTCTTCCTACCTCATCGTTCGGCAGCATTCCTCTTCTTCTTCTCCTTCTTCTTCCCTTGCCTTACGTAGATTGATGGACGGCGACAGGAGATCTGGGCAACGAACGCAGGGTAGCTGGTAGTGGAGAATCGATTGGGCGATGACAGAGAGATTCAAAATTTTAGACAATCGTGGGGCTTCAAATCTGGCGTGGGTGCAGATGAAGCTTCAGTTATGGTGTGGGTGAAAAATGAGGCTTCAAATATAACATGGGGAGATGAACGAGGCTTCAGATCTGTAGATCTGGGCTAGAGGAGGCAAGGTGGGTAATGGGCGGCTGACTTCGATCTGTAGATCTGGGCTGGAGGAGGCAAGGTGGGTAAAAGGCTGATGCTCAGTCACGGAAGACGCCATTGGCGAAGGGTAGAGAATTTCGTCTGCAACCTACAATTTATAGTTTTAATTAAACATTTATTTTATTTTATGATTTTTTTAAAAATATTTTTAAATTATTTAAAAATAATAAAACAATTGAAAATCAAATAAATCACTAAAATGAGGGTGAGATTGAGAGGGTGGGGAACTGAGATAGTAAGAATGAGATTGGGTGTGTTGACGCGGTTCTTCGCCAACAGTTAATTACGAAAATAAGAGGAAGAGATTAGTGCTTAACTATGAACCGAAATAGATGAATGATCTTTGTAAGTGGACTAGTGACACAATCACGTTTTTAGGTGGTTCAAAGGTTAAAATCTTTCTACTCCACCAGCCAATATTATTGCTATATGCTTGGTATTCTTTTACAGGGTATTTCCTTACACAATAGAATCCAACCCTTTGCAACTTCCAGGGTCTCCATATTTATAGGAGAGGGCACCTGGAAGTTGGTAAGAAGGTCATCCCGTGACCTTCTTACCTATCATGTCAACTCTGTGACATTCATGATTAATTCCTAAAACCTGACACATGAAGTGTGGTCTAATCAATAGGTAAGGGGGATAATGGGCCGCACGGCCGAACCCAATCGTGTGTGTCTGAATACGCACGTTCATACTGCGTGTCCGGGAAGTCAGGGTATATCAGACACGTGATGTCTGATATATGCACGTTTACCTTGCGTGGTTAACTTTATAAAAGGTCACAACCTCCAACTCTAGCTCGTACCACGAGCTGGATGCTTCCCTCGACCTGTGGCCTTCAGAGTCCAAACTCAGTCCTTAAACAATCTTGGCTAACCTTTGGATACCCCTAGCTAACGAGACAGGACCTGAGGACAACAGCTCCGGTCAGGGGGATCCACGTGGCTGATATAGTTTAGGCCGTATCTCAGCTCGCTAATAGCCCGTTGGAAAATCAGGGCGTACATTTGCCCCCAAGCCCCTGCTCGTGGTACACGACGTCGTATAGGGCCACAGTAGGGGCTTTTAGGCTTCCCCATGAACTCCTCATATTCCACATTTTACGCAGGCGCCGAATATGTGGAACATCGTGGTTGGTGACGGTACGTCTTCCGAGAACCACTTTAAATGGCCTAGCCTATACTCAGCCGTCGTTTCGTCTTTCGAGTGGAGAGCCTTGGATCCCACATCAGGGCAATCCAACGGCCCCTCTCACGTGACCTTTCATGTATATAAAAAGGGTGGCCACCTTACGCATGGGCCACCTGTTCATTTGAAATTTTTCAGAATTTTTCTTCTTCTTCACTCTTCTTCATTTTCAAAAGAAAAACCCTCTTCTTTCCGGCTGCCATTCCCAGCGCTCAAGAAGTTCAGGTGTAAGGGCTCCCTTGAAGCTTTGGAATCAACTACTCCGACGAAGCCCCAACCCAGACGATCCCTTCATCCTCTTCTCAACCAGAACACTCTGTAAGTCTCCTGACCGTGCATGTTTTGAAATTATTTTTCACTGTAGCCTAGGTAAATATTTACTGTAATTGCATGAAAGGTTTTTTTGGTTTTTTGTGGGTATGAAGGAAAAAAGCCTTTAGGTTAGGGTATCTCTTGCAGTAGAAAACCATTTAGGAACACGGTTTACAGGATACATTTTCTGGGGAAATTTTCTGGGTAGGATTTTTGGTACGCTTGTTTAAAATATCCAGTATTTTGGGTGCAAAACCGGGTAGCTTAGGGGACACGCTTCACAGGCGGTTTTGCCTCTCTTGCCTACTGAAACTTTCCTTCCAAGGCAAATTTCTATCCTGACACACGAATTCTGAGTAATCGGGGATCTGTTGGGAGCACAGGCGTGTGTTCATAGAACCGCGTGGTCTCACTCTCCACGGGTTGAGATTACCTCAGCTCGTGCAAATGAAACACTTCTCTTGATTCTTCCTTATGCTTAGGTCGCATTTTCTGAAATCTTTTCTTTTGTTCGCCAGGCGACCAGATGGCACCCAAGAAGAACGCTCCAAAGAGGATCGCCGGCAGCTCGTCCTCCCAACAATCCAAGGGAAAAAAGGTGATGACGGACTCCCCAATCCCTGTCTTCGGGCCGGCCATGGAGCAGGAGCTCGAGGTGGCGCCCGATGCTTTCTTCGAGGCTGAAAGGATCATCTCGAAGATCACTGACCAGGGGAAAGTGAACAAGATATTCCTTTCCCATGGCATCGAACTGGGGAGGGGCGCCCTCATCGCCCGACCTCCCGCAAAAGGTGAGCGGAGCTGTGCGCCGCTCGACGAGGAATTCGCGGCCTGGAGTGACGAACACTTCAAAGCCGGGGCTTTCCTCCCGTTGGATCAGTACTTCGCCGACTTCCTCAATTATGTGAGGTTGGCCCCTTTCCAGCTCCCCCCCAACTCCTATCATTTGTTGGCAGGGTTGAGATATCTGTTCCTGAAACAGGAGTGGGAGGTCCCCACTCCGGCAGATATCTTATACTTTTTCTGCCTCAAATCCAGCCCGGAGCAGCGGGGGTGAGGCGACGGGTTCTATTACTTAACCCGGTTTCCAAATACGTCTGCGGTCATCGAGCTGCCCAGCCACCCCAACGACTTCAAAGACCAGTTCTTTATGTCCAAGGGGTTTCGCAACTTCGACCTGCACTACTTCAACCGTCCTCATAAGTACCTTTCATCTCTAGCTCGTAAGTTAAGTATCGGTTAGCTCCCCCCTGTATCCATTTCTGACTTAGAATAATTCTGCAGCTATTTTTGCGAGGACAGAGAAGTCTGTGATTCTCGGGAGCCAGTACGAGACACTGGCGGGCTTGCCCCCCAGTGAAAAAGACTATTGCCAGCTCGTGACAGACGAGACGATGCTGGCCTGTAAGCTGATCTCCCCAGGCCAGACTCTGAACCTAAGGAGGCCCCGGGTGCCTCCCCCAGCTCGCGAGATGAGGCCTATCCCCGTGGATGAGGACGCGGGGGATGAGAATGAGGAGGACGAGGTGCCCCTCGTGAGGACGAGGAAGCGGGCGTTGGAGGTCGCCCAAAGAACGGACGAGGAGAGGATCTGGTCCGGAGCAGTTGCAGGTCCCTCCGGCCAAGGTAACCCATATATGTTTAGGAACTTAGATAGGGCCATTGCAGACCCCCGGCTAGCTAGGCTCAATGCCAAACAGATCGTCCAACGCCATCGAAGTGACCCAGACTTTGATGAAACCCTGCTCCATTGCGTCGACCAGCTCGTGTTGGATTACGAAAGTAGCCGCCTTAGGGGTACCCTAGCTGTTGACAACACCCTAGGCTTTAGGTCGGTCCTATTCGAGGAGTATGGGACTAACCTTCGGTCGTGGCCATCACTCCGGGACGGTGTCGTAGCTCCGGGTCTTAGGCAATACGTAGAAGAGTCTAGTCCTGAGACAGCCTCGGATCCAGAACCCGCGCCAGCTCGAGAAGTAATTGTCTTAGATTCCCCCGCAGAAGCTCCGGGGCCGATGGTCGTGACCATAGATTCCTCTTCTAGCTCGGGGGGTAGGATTCCCTTTAGTTTATATATATACTTGAGTTTTGCTTTTTTCCCCCTTGTTTTTGTTTTTGCATGACTGCTTACTGACATATTGATGTTGTCTTTGTTTTTCCAGAGGAGATGTCTCAGCCCGGGGGAGAAATTTGCGAGCCATGTTCATCGGAGGGAACTCCTCAGCTGGGGCCTCTAGGCCCAAAATGAAGAAGCTCCGGGTGGCAAAGAAAGCCGCTGGGACCCCAACCAAGTCCCCCGCAAAGGGGAAAGAGCAGACCCCAGCTGCCCAGGCCGAGGAAACTACACCTCTTGCTGTAGTGGAGAACATGCCCCCACCCCCTCCGCGAGCTCCGGCCTTTGTCCGGGACACAGGGGCGGAGCTCGGGGCCTCGGAAAGTGCGCCCCCAAGGTACGTATCCCGGTGGACCCCCAGGATCTGGAGAAGATTCCAGATGTCTTTCAGGGGGACGGTGTATGAGACGGCGAGCTACGCCGTCAGCCACTTCTACCGCTTCAATGAGAGGGAGCTGCGGGCCATCGAAACAAGGAGCCCGGTGGGCGTAATGGAATCTTCATTGGGCATGGCCCTAACGGTAAGCTGACCTTACCCTTTTATGATTTCTGATTATCATGCCTTGCCCTGTTTTTCCTTTCTTATTTTTTTTTTCTAAGGCAGTTGCCTCTCCGTTTTTGCAGAGCGTCTTGGCCCTTCACCGGAGCATAGCCAGGACCAAGGCCCAGCTCGAGGATATGAGGGGTGAGCATCAGGCGGTTGTGGCCACCCATTAAACTTCCTTGCAGACGGCCCAACAGAAAGAAAAAGAGGCCAAGGATGCCCTGGCGGGCGTGCAGGCCGAGCTGGAAGAAGCCCGTCCCAAGCTTCAAGAGGTCGAGGCTACCAAAGCCGCCCTTGCTGCCGCGGTGGTCGAGCTAGACTCTGCGAAGGCCGGGGCCGAGGAGGCCAAGGCCGCCTTGGAAACAGAGAAGGCAGCTTCCAACACCGCCATGGAGGACATGCTCTACCACTGCTGGGCTTATAACCCGGACGGCGACTTCTCCTTCTTAGGAGCGGACGGGGAGGTCTTCCTGGAGGGGTTCAAAGCTCGCCTCCAGCAACAGGCACCTTCTGAAACCGGGGAGGCATCCGTTGTAGCCGAGCAGGAGGGCGAGACGGCGACCTCCATGGGGCAGCCTGGTGGAGCTTAGGGCCTTTCTTTTTCGTACCCATTCCTTTAATATTCTCATTTTTTTTTTGTGTAACTTTGCATGAAGTTTTTCTACCTCGAGATAATCGGTTTTTATCAATTTTTTACCTTTGATTGGTTTATTTCCTTTTGCCTTTACGCATTTTAGTTACTATTTTGAAAAACTTAGTTCGAGTTAATTTTTATCAATATCTCGTGCTCTTTAAGAAAAACAACGATCAGTCAATTTAAATTAACCTCTAAGTTTTATGACCTGGTTATGTCCAGGAACTTAGTTTGAAAACTTAGTTCACGTTAATTTTTATCAATATCTCGTGCTCTTTAAGAAAAACTACGATCAATCGATTTAAATTAACTTCTAAGTTTTATGACCTGGTTATGTCCAGGAACTTAGTTTGAAAACTTAGTTCGTGTTAATTTTTATCAATATCTCGTGTTCTTTAAGAAAAACAACGATCAATCGATTTAAATTAACTTCTAAGTTTTAAAACCTGGTTATATCCAGGGTAGAGCTTAGTTCGCGTTAATCCTTTATCAATATCTCGCGTTTTTTTAAGAAAAACAGCGATCAATCAATTTGAATTAACCTCTAAGTCTTTAAGGCGACCTGGTTATATCCAGGCACCATATGCCCCCCAAGTAACTAAGAAAGGGTCTTTCGTGGTTACTTTAGATTACACTTGTAAACATGTACAATCATAAACGAAAAGTTAATTCTCATTGCTTAATACATAAAAAAATGGCCTTTTAGGCCTTACAAGGGGGTCATTGATAATATCTCTTCAAATGGATGGCGTTCCAAGTTCGTGGGACTGACCCTCCATCGAGCTGAGCTAATTTGTAAGTTCCTTCTTTAATGACCTCGATGATTTGATATGGCCCTTCCCAGTTCGGTCCCAATACTCCATCTTTGGGATCCTTACCGGCTAAGAAAACCCTCCTGAGGACCAGCTCACCCATGCTAAAGGCGCGCTTTTTGACTTTTGAGTTGAAATAACGAGTGATTTTTTGCTTGTAGTGTGCTAGCTGGAGTTGCGAATCTTCTCATCTTTCATCAACCAAGTCAAGGGAAGCACAAAGTAGCTCGTGGTTGCGGTCCTGGTCATATGCCTGGACTCTATGCGAAGGCACCTTAATCTCCACGGGGAGGACCGCCTCACTCCCAAAAGTCAGGGAGAAAGGAGTGTGACCCGTAGGAGTCTGGTGCGAGTATGCCCACAGAACCTGGGGGAGCTGTTCTGGACAGACCCCCTTGGCTTCGTCTAGTCTCTTCTTGAGGCTCACCTTTAGAGTCTTATTGACGGCCTCGACCTGACCATTCGCCTGAGGATAGGCCACGGAGGAGAAGCTTTTCACAATTCCGTACCTTTCACAAAACTCGGTGAACAGATCGCTGTCGAACTGAGTCCCATTGTCGGAAACGATCTTCTTGGGCAGCCCGAATTGGCAGATAATGCTCTTAACCACGAAGTCGAGGAATTTTTTGGAAGTTATCATCGCCAAAGGTTCTGCCTCAGCCCATTTCGTAAAGTAGTCAATGGCCACCACGGCGTAATGGACCTCGCCTTTCCCAGTAGGGAGGGCGCCAACCAAGTCGATCCCCCACACTGCGAATGGCCATGGGGAAGAGATCATCTTCAGCTCGACTGGGGGAGCTCGGGCAACTGTGGCGAATCGCTGGCACTTGTCGCACTTCTTGACATACGAGATCGAGTCCTTGGACAGAGTGGGCCAGTAATATCCTTGCCTTAAGACCTTTAGGGCCAAGCTTTGGCCCCCAGTGTGATCCCCGCAAAAACCCTCATGCACCTCCTGCTGGATGGCCTTTGCTTCGCCTGGAATAACACATCGTAGGAGAGGTAGGGAGTGCCCACGTCGGTATAGCACCCCGTCTACCATCGTGTATCTTGGGGCCTGGTACAGTACCCGCCGCGCGTCATTACGCCCTTCAGGCAGTTTCCCCTCGACGAGATACTCAAGGATGGGGGTCATCCAGGTCGGCCTAGAGTCGATCATCTCGACCTCCGTCTTGACTTCTTCTATACTTGGTTTTTCCAAGAACTCTATTGGAACTAACCCCAGAGCCTCCATCTCCCCGGAGGTGGCGAGCTTGGCAAGAGCGTCTGCGTTAGCGTTCTGCTCCCGAGGTATCTGCTCGATTGAGCCTCACCCAAACGCGGACAGCTCAACTTTTACCTTCGCTAGGTAGGCAGCCATCTTGGGTCCTCATGCTTGATATTCTCCCAGAACCTGGTTTACCACGAGATGGGAGTCACTGAAGCACTGGACGGAGCTCGCCTTCAAAGCTTCGTACTCAGCCTCGTTGTTGGAGGCCTTGAACCCGAATCTCAGCGCCGAGTGGAATCTATGTCCCTCAGGGGATATCAAAATGATTCCAGCCCCGGAGCCGTTTTTGTTGGATGAACCATCCATGAAGATCTTCCACGATGCCTGGGCCGAGGTGACTTGGGGTGAGTCTTCTGCAGGATCCTCCCGGAATCCTGTGCACTCTGCCATAAAATCGGCCAGGGCCTGACTTTTTATAGCAGTTCGTGGGGTGTACAAAATCTCGAACTGACTGAGTTCAATAGCCCACTTTAACAAGCGTCCCGATGCTTCAGGTTTTTGCAAAACCTGCCTTAAAGGCTGATCGGTCATGACGTGCACTGAGTGGGACTGGAAGTACGACCTGAGCTTTCGGGAGGCCGTGATAAGGCAGAACGTCAATTTTTCCATCAAAGGGTATCGGGATTCAGCTCCGAGAAGTCTCTTGCTGATGTAATAGACCGGTTTCTGAACCCGGTTTTCTTCTCGGACCAACGCGGCACTAGCTGCATCCTCTGTGATAGCTAGGTAGAGAAAAAGAGGCTCTCCTGCCTTTGGTTTGGATAATACGGGTGGCTCGGCCAGATGTGCCTTCAGATCGAGCTCTTCTGTCCATTCGAACTTCTTATTTCCTCGGAGCAGGTTGTAGAATGGCAGGCACTTATCGGTGGATTTTGAAATAAACCGATTGAGGGTTGCCACCCTTCCTGCCAGGCCTTGGACGTCTCTGCACGACTTGGGTGAGGGAAGCTCGAGTAATGATCTGATCTTGTCTGGGTTTGCCTTGATTCCTCGGGTATTGACGATGAAACCTAGGAATTTTCCAGATGTGACTCCAAAAGTGCACTTCTGTGGATTAAGCCTCATGCCATACTCCTGTAATATCTTGAAGCACTCCTCGGAAACATGGTTATCGACAGTCTTTGACTTGACTAGCATGTCGTCAACGTACACTTCCATGTTCTTCCCGATCTGGTTGGAGAACATTCTATTTACTAACCTCTGGTATGTAGCGCCGGCGTTCTTCAGCCCGAACGGCATGACCTTGTAACATTACACGTTAGTCGGGGTCATGAAGCTGGTGTGTTCCTGGTCCGCCGGATTCATGGCGATCTGATTGTAGCCTGAGTACGTGTCCATAAAGGACATGAGCTCGTGCCCCGCCGTGGCATCCACCAATTGGTCGATCCTTGGCAAGGGAAAACAATCTTTGGGGCAGGCTTTATTCAGGTCGGAGAAGTCGATGCAGGTCCGCCACTTCTCGTTGGGCTTTGGGACCAGCACGGGGTTGGCGACCCAAATCGGAAACTTGGCTTCACGGATAAAGCCGCATTTCTTGAGTCGGGCTAAAGCCGCATTTCTTGAGCCGCGCGTACTGAGCCAAGGGGCCAGCTCTGATGAGAGTTTCGATCTCATCTTTCAAATGCCTACAATCATCAGTATTGTGGCCAACGTCGTTGTGAAAAATGGCAAAACTTGGAGGTGTCTCTCTTCCCCTTTTGGTGCTTCAACGGCTCCGGCTTCTTCCAGGGGAGGCGAGCAGAATTCGCCAGGAAGATGTTCTCCCTAGAGTGGGTGAGCTATGTATAAGTTGCGTAGACCGGCTTAAATTTTTCTACAGACTTATTCTTCTTTGGGCCGTGCTGGTTGCCCTCGCCGTTCCCCTTTCTTTTGCCTCCACCGAACTGGTTATTCTGTGTAATGTTCTGGGTCGTAGTCACGACCTCCGTTCCCACTCCAGCGGGCTGCTCAGGGACCTGGCTGGTTCCTGCAGCTGAGGCTTGGGCTTCCTCTAAGTTGATCCATCCTTGGGCCCTATTCAGGAATTCATTTACTGAGCTGACTCCTTTCCTTTGTATTTCGTTCCAAAGTCCCCCTCCGACGAGGATTCCAGTCCTCAAAGCCATGAGCTTGGAGCTGTCATCTGCGTCTCTGGCCCGAGCAGCGACATTCGCGAACCTGCTCAGGTAAGCCTTCAAAAGCTCGTCGGGCTGCTGCCTCACGTTAGTCAGAGAGTCGGCCTTGATGCGGGCAGCCTGGGAGGCTCGGAATGCCCTCTTGAAGTCTGCAGAGAAAGTTTTCCAGGAGCTGATTGATTGTTTCTTGCTTTGTTTGAACCACTGTCTGGCTGATCCGATCAATGTGGAGGGAAATATCAAACATCTCAGCTCAGGACCAATGTTGTGGGCCATCATCAGGGTGTTGAACATCCCCAGATGATCCGACGGGTCTCCGTCCCCGTTGAATTTGGACAGGTGCGGCATACGGAAACTGGGTGGGTATGCCGTTGCTGCTATGCTGGGGGCAAAGAGCTCCAGCTCGTCCCCCTAATCATATTCATCTTTCTCTTTCTCTGACAGGAGCTTCCTCATTAGTTCCTCCATTTGAGCCAGGCGTTCGAGGGCTTTGTCCTGATTTCCTTGGTTATTCCGAGGCTGCTCAACAGCTCCGGATCCACTGTGTACGTTTGGTGGGTTATTGCTCCTCCTATCTTGAGATAGGTTATTTGGGGTGTTCCCGCCGTTACGCACCTTGGACAGGTCTCCCCCTGAGCGAGCATGGCTGCCACCTCCCACTGGTTCTCCTCTATGAGAGTTAAGGCGATCTCGAAGGTCGCCCCTCTGGGTGGCTTGAGGACTTTGCGCCGAGCTTAAGCGTTGACGCAGGTCTCCGCCAGAAAGGTCGCTCCGGCGACTACCGGTCCAGTAGCTCCCGTTAGAAAATTTCGGAGTCCACCTTTGGGGTGTGAGGATCCGAGCTCTCTCTCGGCGCCCTGCTACATCGGGAAGGTCCTGGGGACGGTGGGTTTCTCCTGCTGCTTCCGTAGGCTGGAATATCTCGGAAGGGCCGAGGAGGAGATGGATATCTTATTGGAGACGGAGGATGCCTGACCGAAGATGCGATCCTAGTTCCGTCAGGGCGGATCAAGTTAGGTGGGGGCTTTTCGGCCCTGCCAACCTGCGGGTCCCGCGCCTGGCGATCTGGACGAGGCGCAGGATGGCTGGTGGGGATGGGCTGACATTGTGAGCCCTCCCCGGATCACCTTCTGGAACTTCCTCGAGCTCTCCTGGGCGCGCTCGAGGCTGGTTGGGAGCTGGGAGTTGAAGTTCGGACCGAACGGCTATACTGTTGTTCGACTCTAGGCATTTCTTCGAAGTTTGCCTCTCGACGGTGCGATGAGGGAATAGAGTTGGATGCCGGCGGTCTGTCCGAACGGCTAGGCCTGGACCAATTACCACGGCGCGACTTATGAGTCTCGCCTTGCCTCTTTCCGACGTTAGCGTCGGTTGTAAGAGGGGGTAGTCGGGCCAACACCTCCTTAATCTGCTGATTAGCTTTCTCTAGTTGGCTCCTCAGCTGAGCGTTTTCCATCTCTACCACAGTGTAAAAATCTGGGTTTGGATTAGGTGGCCGGGGCGCCGAACTTCCAGTGTCATCTTGGCCCACTGGCTGTTTGCCCGGCCGCTGCTGGTTCTCAGGAATTTGTTCACCGGGGATGGCGATATGATGAGCCTCCTGCCCATCATGCTGTTCCGTCTCGTTACCGTGTCTTGATCGAGTGGTCACCATAGTGGATGTTGCGATAGCACCAATCTAACTCTCTCTCAATGAAAGCACCAAACTGTTGACGCGGTTCTTCGCCAACAGGTAATTACGAAAATAAGAGGAAGGGATTAGTGCTTAGCTATGAACCGAAATAGATGAATGATCTTTGTAAGTGGACTGGTGACACAATCACGTTTTTAGGTGGTTCAAAGGTTAAAATCCTTCTACTCCACCAGCCAATATTATTGCTATATGCTTGGTATTCTTTTATAGTGTATTTCCTTAAACAATAGAATCCAACCCTTTGCAACTCCCAAGGTCTCCATATTTATAGGAGAGGGCACCTGGGAGTTGGTAAGAAGGTCATCCCGTGACCTTCTTATCTATCATGTCAACTCTGTGACATTCATGATTAATTCCTAAAACCTGACACATGAAGTGTGGTCTAATCAATAGGTAAGGGGGATAATGGGCCGCACGGCCCAACCCAGTCGTGGGTGTCTGAATACGCACGTTCATGCTGCGTGTCTGAGAAGTCAGGGATATATCAGACATGTGATGTCTGATATATGCACGTTTACCTTGCGTGGTTGACTTTATAAAAGGTCACAGCCTCCAACTCTAGCTCGTACCACGAGCTGGATGCTTCCCTCGACCTGTGGCCTTCAGAGTCCAAACTCAGTCCTTAAACAATCTTGGCGAACCTTTGGATACCCCTAGCTAACGAGGCAGGACCTGACGACAACAGCTCCGGTCAGGGGGGAATCCACGTGGCTGATATAGTTTAGGCCGTATCTCAGCTCGCTAATAGCCCGTTGGAAAATCAGGGCGTACAGGGTGAAATATGTTAATTAAAGTTAATTAATAAAATTTTAATTAGTTTTTTAATTTTTGTATTCCAATTTTTTTAATGAATTAAATTAGATTTAATAATAATTTTGTTTATTGAAGTTATTTTAAAGTTTTAATTAAATATTTTTTTTATTTTATGAATTTTGAAAATATATTTAAATCATTTAAAAACAATAAAACAATTGAAAATCAAATAAATTACTAAAGTGAGGGGTAATATGAGAATATTAAAAATTTAAACCCATAGAGGGTACTAAAGTATGTAGGTTTTGCAAACAGAGGGTATCGATTGATAATTATCAGAAACAAACGTTACCAAGTTTGTATTTTAATAAAACACAAAATACTAAACGAGTATTTACTCTTTTATATTCAAGTCATTATCTTAATTAACTTCTGGTCGTATTGCGAATGGAGTATAACTACTTGTCTTTATATTTTAAATAATTGCCTTGTCTGTAGATCTATATCAAGTTAATAAATAATGTTTGGCTTTTATAATTGGCCAATAATACTTATTGATAATAATAGCCAAATGTATATTTTCTTCGAGCAATTTTCTAATCGCAAATATTAGCTTGCTACATTAATCTCTTGATTGGTGATTAACAAACTCGTATCTTTCTCTATTTTTCTATTGTTGGGGTTCATTAATTGGTCGTAAGTGGAACATTGGTTGATGTTGTTTCAATTTGGAGTTTGTTCATAGGATTTTCAATCCTACTTAATGATTATTAACTTTGTCTTTTGAAGGTGGGGCTTCCTTTCATTTGCTTAAATATTTTACTATTGTCTCTAGTAGGCTCGCAATGAAGCCTTTCATTTGAATGTCGTCCTGTGCCTCATTGTGTTTCAAAGGGATTTATTTTGACAGTCTCATTGAAATCGCCCACCTTAATTATTTTGACCAGAAAAAACCAATCTACATTAGTTTCAGGTTGGCTCTCGACATCTTCGTAGTAATGAACATGCAAAATTTTACAAACTCTTTAGAGTTATTAAAGTCCTTGACAACCTAGGACTGTGAAGATTGTGCTTGCACTACTTTGCACTCGACCTACAGCTTGGTCTCTAAAGCCTCATTGGTAGCCTGTTCTATAGCATTGGCCTTCCACCGACCTTAACAACTTCTTCATGACTGCTCTTGTAGCAACTTAAAGTTCTGTGTGCAATTCCAAAAGGGTGAGTTGCATTTCTACTAGCTCAAGGGGCAAGAACTTTGAGTGCCAGACAAGGGCCTTTACTTGTCATACACTTGTTCTCTAACTCCCATGGAGAGTTGATATTTTCATGCAATAGGGCCAGGTATAAAATTTTTTATCTTGTTGGGAGATTTGTGTAAGGCATGGTATGCTTGAAAATCCTCCATTGTGCGATATAATTGATGAGCTTTGGGCCAAAAGTTCCACAAACTGACCACTAACCTAAACCCATTCGAGGAGAGTTGGTAAAGGCTTACATCTCAATAAAGGAGAAGGTCTTGAAGAAAAAGATGCATCCAGACGTGGAGCCTTACACCATAGTAGTGTTGGACCAAATCAGTCTAATGGATTACATCTTAGTAACAATATTATCAATCTTGCCATTCATATCTCTTTGTTAGTTTATGATAGCTATAGGAGAGCTTATTTGGTGATTAATGTCAACTCAAAGGGGACTAAACAAACCTAGTGGAACTAAAGGTAGAGAATAAGTAGTTGTCTTTGAGATAGTTCTTGTGAGATTTGTCAATCTTGAGTCAACTAGCACTAGCTCGATCACCATAGTAGATGCTGACTAAAACAGAGGTCACTACCTTTCTTTCTTCCTCAAGGAAATTCCCATAGCGGCAAAGCCTACTAGTAGTATCTCAACCACATATAAAGATGGAATGTCATAAGTGAGTCGTAACAATATTAACACATGGTAATGTGAATCAACTACTCCTATTTGCTCTCCCTTACCAGGGGCCCCTCATCAAAGGAACTACTCATCTTTCGATTCCTCTGTTTGACCTTCCCATATTTCTTCCTTTGAGATACCGAACAATAGAAATAAAAAATTTCACTGTGTCATGACTCACCCTAGTTTGACATGGAGTTACTTGCATGAAGATGGTGACAACTGACCCAGAGTAACTGACCTCCATGATAACTCCATTGGCCCTCTGTCAAAGTTTATTATCTCCACAAAGATTGCGTTAGAGTTTTCTGTCTTCTCTTTTTCTTCAACACCCTTGACCATATAGTCACCTTAATTCCTATCCCAGAGATAACTCTTTCATTTCGCTCCTCTTTCTTAATCAGTGACAACAACTGCCCCCGAGTTCTTTAAGAATTAGTTGAGTTTTAGAGGAGTTGATTTGTTCAGTTCGGGGTATATATTTTAAGATTTGGCTGCCACTTCCCTTTTCATGACTTCTTAGTATAGGTCTTGGATCACTATGGGATTTCTCCAACACAGCTTGCGCCAAACGCATGGATGATCCTCACCTGTTTGTGCATGCTGTACCATTAGCAAAGCCACAAGTTCCTCACATTTAAGGAGGTGGGGTACATGCATGTGATAAATAAGACTCCTCACCGAGACTATGGATACTACTACCTGATCATACATATATAGATATATGGATACTACTACCTGGTATTAAAAGTGTAAATCAAAGTTACGTAGTGGAATGGGTCTTTTAATTTTTTTTTTATTAATATCATCCTGGATCATACATATATAGATATATTAAATCACATACAAATAGAATCAAGATTACCTCTTGTAGCCTATCAAGAATCCTCGAATCTTTTTGTATAAAACAACGATCTTCCTATCCAGTTCTAAAAGCTCACACCTTGATCTTCCAGACCAATCCTCAAACACACAAGGATGTGTGTGGGTACGTATGATTCAAAAGGTTGATCACTTTCTTTTTTTGAGAGAGAGTCTGGCAGTCAAAACTTCTATAAACAACTTATTGAAAAGTATCACTTTTTTCATCTTTATAAATATAATTAACTAATTCAATTAATTTTTATTTCATTTTAAATAAAACAGATTAGTTATAACCTATTTAATTATTTAATTTAAATCATATTTAAAAAGAATAATTAAATAAATAAATTATTTAAAATTCAAAATTCAAATCCATGGGATAGAGAATATCCCTGTGTGGCGCCACTCATTGTGCAGTACAGTGAGTGACATGAGCCACATTATGGTTTTCCCTAATTTTCTCATTTGTTTGTTTAATTAGTATTTAAGACAATATATTTATCCCAGAATAAATTTTAGTTAACTCAAAATTAACTTTATCTTAAAATATCAGTTTTAAATAAATAAATAAATATCTTATTATAAATAATATAATTATTAATCTCTCTTTACATTAATCTAAACATGATTAATATTTACTTTAACATAAAAAATTTCAAAATAAAAACTATATAGTTAATTAATTAATTCATAACTAATCAATTGTTCATAATTATCACATAATTACTTCCTTGCACTGGAAAATTAATTCCTTTTCAATTTAGTCATTTTCTCTATAAATCTTCCTTATGCCATCCTTACCCTTGACAATGTAGGACATATGCGACCTGGGGACCATGGAACTATAATACGAAGCTCCAATAAACTAGATTATTAATTAAACTCTTTAATCTAATTATCTTATTTATTAATTCCGTGATTACTCCACTATCAATATGGAATTGCTCTCTAAGTATTTATAGAATTATATTAACAGAGTTTTCTCTTGTAGTCTATTGATATAATCAATAAATGTAGTGCTGTCCTCCATTTATTGGTTCGCTAATTAGAGCTTGTCAAGATTATCGTTTTATCCTTCTAATTACTTCTTGATCCTTAAGTACCATTATTTCACTAGCGAATAATTAATCTATAATCAAATTATAAATTTGAGCTTAATAACTATTTAGTTTCAGAATTAACCCTTAAGGGAACCAATGTTCGATCCGTTAGGAAAGTATAAATTTCATTATTGTAAATCATGTTCCCATCCATTCATGATATTGAATCTCTGAAACAAAAGTCATTAGCCTCATTATACTAAGAAACCTTAACAAGTGAATCAAAAGTTCTAATAAACACAAACATGAGTTCATGAATACTCAGGATTTAGACTGATGTACAAATGATCATCTATTATGATAAGAATTAAATCATTATGTAAAAGGACAAGTTTAAAGATAATTAATTCTTATCGGTCTTGTCTTTTATAATATCCATTATATACAACACCTTCACTAAGATGTCTATCAATATCAATAATCCGAATCTAGATCACTTGCTTCTCGTATGCTTAGCAAACCGACTAGTAACCATTCATTAAAGATTTATTACTTTAATATGTTACTGAATATTTTATTCATGATATATGTTCTTAATTATCTTGTACTAATACAATGTCATATTCTCATGAATGAATAAGGAATTTTCTTGATATTATTATATAATTAATTCAAATATAATAAAAATGTACTTTTATTTAAATAAATAAAATGTCTTTAAATGCTTTTAGGGCATTAATTCTAACATTTTTTAACACCAAAGTAAGTACATTTCTCTCTTTTTTTTTTTTCCTTTTTTTTTTCTTCACATAAACATTTTTTTTCTTCTCTTGTCATATCCTTGCCCCCATGTCGAGTTTGAGGGGAAGCTAATGTGAGAACAAAAATTATTCATATACTTTTATATGTTTAATTATATACTTTATTAATATATTTCCCATGTAGTTGAATTATAATACTTAACAGGATAATGATAGAAGTGCTTGAAGGCCCTTCAAGGGTCGCGCGAATCCTATCCAAAGGGATTGTAAAGGCTTAGAATGGTCGATTATCACACCATTTAAACCTGTTATTTGCTGCCTATGGATCACTGACATGGACCAATCAGGATAATTTTTTCTTATACTTTAACTGCCTTATTTTTCAATAAATAACACCCAATGGGATTTGCAAAGGAGACTATGGATTCATGATTCACTTCTTTACATATTCTCGTGAGATTATAGAGAAAAAATCATATCTGAGTTGAGCGTCAGAGCGCCTTTGTGAAGGTACCCCCAAGAGGTTTATTTCATATTCTTGCAAGACTTGTCGGATAATTCCATGAAGAAATTAGTTAATTTTCCACATTATCCTTATCTATAATCAACCCTTATCCAAAATATAAATCAAGATCACTTGCGATTTTGTATGATCAAATAGCTAGAAATGTAGGTTGACAAGATTAAGGGTCTCCCTAGATCCGAGAAGACTGCCCACATATTCTTTAAAGAAGAGAAGTTATGGGCATGTGCCTTGTTGAGGGTGGATCAGCCCACACCTAATCTATTCCTCCCCCTTGCAATTAGGCCTGCTAGCGAGAAGGGCATTGGCGAGAAGGCAGCTAAGGCCTCAAGCCAGGGGGTAGCTGCTACAAAGAGGAAGGGGCAGGGGCCATCCTTTGCTTCCTTGCCCCTACTAAAAAAACAAAAAATATAACCAAACCTTCTGCCCATTATGTACTTCTCTTGTTGGGACTCCTCCGTCGACATCCCTTCCTTCTTAGTAAGAAGAATTTCTTGTTAGGAATTTTCCTAGGGTCGTCTTCCTTGACATGATTGAACCTCGTTCTCCTCTCATGGAAATTGGGCAAGCAAAGCCTTCACGAGAAGACTTGGCCTCGGCTCAGGGAGATCTAGAAAGAACTACTGAAAGTTTTAGTGCTTCCCCATCCCATTGGTCATGCCTCTGAGCTTGACGTCATCTCTCCTTTCTGTCCAAGGCTGCTTTCTTTATTCCCTTCAACTAGCTCTGTGAGCACCCTTCTAAGGGATAAGAGTTGGGCTGGTTCCATGGAAAACTTCCCTACCAATCCTTACGATTCCTCCTCCATTCTTAGCATGCTTCATGGCCAATCAAAGTTCCAAGATATTGTCGAGGCTTTGGCGGTATGATCACATCCTTTCGTTCCCAAGAAGGAGTGTCTTTGCATGCTAAAGACACCACCTAGGCAAGTATTCTCATCTTCCCTAACTCGGCTTCCTTGAGATAAGTTTTCACCAGACTCTCAATTCCTAATCTCAGCCATTATTTCCTTTGTTTTAAGTTATTTTTGTTGTATGTTGGCATCCGCATAATGAGAGAGGTAGACCATGCCTGCCGCATTGAAGAGACTCATAGCCATGCTCTTAGGGATCTAAAATCCTCCTGTGAGTAGTCCAAGTAGCCTGTTTTCGACTACCAAAAGCGCTACGAGGACCTTGAGAGGAAAAATGATGAGCTCGAGTAGGAGAAGTGTAACACCCTGGATAGCCAAGACCGTTACACTGTGTGTTTTAAATAGTGCTAAGCTCACTAATCAAGTCATTTGGCCATAAATGTTGAACTAAACGTGATTAACAACTTAGGGTTAAATTTTTTTGTCAAAAAGAATAATAACTTCATTAAAATGTTAAGTGCGTACTTGGGGATCCCAAAATAAACATTTACAAGCCATTTACAGTTCCAAAAAGGGTAATTACAACTAAAAAATTACAAACAGTCGACCTAGGTGGCAAAATAGGGTTTGGCCCTAGTTCCTCTGCGAAAAATTAAACATACTCATAAGCAATTAATGACAAATCACAGAATCATAATAAGCATGCCTAGTAGTAATAACCCTACTCATGCATGCATTCTACTTAGATAAGTAACTAATAAGTCATACCTGGGCAGCTGCCCTAAATAAATGACTAATAAGCCATAATGGGGCCCAGTGCCCTAGGATATGGGACTATGGAATCACCCCGGAGCCCATTGCCCTATCCTCTGCATAACCAACCTTGGAGCTGGCCCAGCGTACCTGATGCTTTAGTTTTCCAACGACCATTGGGCCAGACAAGCGTATGACACGCTCTTCATTATGCCTAACCATATCGACTAGTGCTCAGCATGCTATAGTTGCCCTTGAATTATAAGTCAATGCTTTTGTAATGACCCAACTACTCTAGACCTTGGACCATTAACGAAAACTATACATAGACACTAATCTTTAACAAAACTTACAAGTGAAAAGATCATAACTTTATTAAAGCTTGTAAAAACAAATGTTAAACTTACATAAACTCAAAGCAAGATGTGGGATCCCATTGTTTTAAAAAAAGAAAACATAACTTAATTGTAATAGAAAGGAGATTACATAAATAGGTGCGGAAAAATACACATAAACCATAAAACAAAGACTTCATCCTCGAAATCGAAACTCTCGACTCCTTGAATCCATTCCGCCTCAATACACATTCCCCAAGCATCCACGAACCTTTCCCGCCACTATAGCTATTTTCCTGCACATGTAAACATAAAAGGAATGAGCCTAATGCCCAGCAAGGAAAATCTAACATATAGCCATATACATAAAAATTCATAATGCAACATAAAAACATACCATAACACTTATGTCACATACATACTATAATGGCCATTATTACTTGGGGTCCCATAAACTAAACAAGTCATATGCCCATTAGATTAGTGGGGTCTTGCTAGCTAAGCAAGTCATATGCCCATAATCTATTTGGGGCTTGTTAGTCATATAGGTCATATGCCCAAGTCTACAATCATACTTAACATAACATATTACATATCATAAAATCATAAGATAACATATAAAAGCATATAACACATAAATCCTATCCTATTTTCCTTACCAAAATAACCGGGATATGAGAACTGATTTGGGACCTTGGAACACTCCTAAAAACCATTTATAATATGATGAGTATATTGAAGAAAAGGGATGAAAGTGAAGAAGGAACTATACTATTAAAATATACTTACCAAAAACCTTGTGCTTAAGAACTTGGATTTCCTAACCAAGAATAGGAATAAGGTTAGAACGAGTAGAAGTTTATGAGAACTTTAAAGAATATAATACAAAAATGGACTAGAGTTTGGGATACCTTGAGTACTTCTATGATCAATCTAAACCTTGCACCGAAATGTGTATAGAACCTTACTTCCCAAGTGTTTAGTAAGCTTGTAGTGATCAAGCTTATGATCCCCACCCAAGTGTTTACACTCTCACAATAACCTAGCAATTTGCAGCCTCTGGACTTTGAGTAATAGATGAATAAATGGCTGGGTACTAGGTCCTATTTATAGAGTTTAGGAATGAAGAGATCTTCATTTAACTTGAATAAAAATAATGGCTTTTTAAGTGAAACACATTTGAATTATCGTTCAGCAGAGGCTGAAGACTCGTTCAAAAAGATGCTGGACTTATCAAGAGGTTGAAGGTTTGAATGGAGAACGTTTTTTGAAAACTTTCAAAATATGCTGAGAGAGGCGATATATCGCTCCCTGTAGGCGATATATCGCCTGGGCCAGTATGCCCTAGGCAATCGTGCAACGTTTCGTATTTTTCGTATCTTCGTGCTGCAATATATCGCCCCCTATAGCTGCGATATATCGACATACGCTGAATATTTAAACATGAAATTACACATTTTTAGCTTAATTTAAATTGAGTAAATAGCCTTGACTAAGCCTTCCAACGTTTTCAAAGCTGCTGACTGACCCTGGGGTATTCAAATTTTAACCTTAATAAATTTAATCCTCAAAATACTTAATCATTAATAAACCTATGGATGACATGTGCTATTATCTGATTGGTTCTTATCTAAACCTTATAGTATATTAAATATTATCCTCAATATCAGTCATATTAATCAAACCTTAGGTTAAAATTAATATTCCTAAACTATAGGATAAACTTAGAAAATCTACAAGTGTTACTATGAGTGTCCAAATAAATCCCTGTCTGAACCAATAAATCCACAGTCATAACAATAATACTACTATTACTATTATACTACTATCTAACTAGCTAAGTAAAGTTCTTGGACTCTACAACTTTTCAATCAGATAATACAACATCTAACAATTATCCACATACATAGTATACAAGCATGCTTAATCAAGAAATCACAAGCACAATCATAATCATGCTCATTCAGAGGGTCCCGAGCCCTAAGCAAATCTATGTTTAACAACTGAGCCAAGCCCTAATCACATACATCACGTATTGGGTGCAATTTTCTTACCTTAGGTCCAAGCGTACAATAAATATGAATGACCCTCAAGCACGATCCTTCCTCGAGTCCTAATGGTATCCTAGTCACAACCATAATAAGCAATATCCATTAATATCGAGTAAATAAAGACTTTCAGACTAAGTCCTAGTCTCCGATACCCTGAATTCTACTAAACCGGGTAGTAGAATCCTTCCCGAGCCCTTAGGTTTGAGTTCACGCCACCCAAAACCTACTTTCGCCAATAACCCCTATTTGCGCTGCGACACCCCTCAGTTAGAGCCGCGACGCCCCTCAATTAGAATCGCGACGCCCCTCAGTTAGAGCCACAATGCCCCTCAATTAGAATCGCGACGCCCCTCAGTTAGAGCCGCGACACCCCTCAATTAGAGCCACAACTCTCCATAAATCAGAGAGCCCAACCCTCAATTACACTAGACACGTGCCATGGCGCAACCTTCCTAGAGCCGTGGCGCCGAGGCAGTTGAGGCACTCCCTTGTTCTTTGAGTCCATGAAGGTCGTGATGCCCCAAGAACAGGACCGTGGTGCAGCCCTGCGAACCCAGTTTTTCCAACATTTCCTTCGAGCCAAAACTAAGAAAAATCACCACAAAGTGGTACCAATCCCATAATTCATTCCCAAAACATCATCACTACACTCAGAGCAGTGCATATACCAGAAAACCTAACCAAAAACCTCATCACAAATCCAACTTAATTTCTTGAGTTCCAAAACTCAAAACATACAAAAGAACCAGACCAACACTTAATCAAAACCAAGTTTAGAGCTTACCTAATCTGTGAATTACAACCCTGAATTTCTTCCTAATTCAACCCTAGCTTCAATCCTTCAATTACCAAGCCTTTCCTTCTGCAAAAATAAAAAAACTCACCAAATGAAAGAGAGAGAGAGAAAGAGAGCAACGAGAGAGAAAGAGAGAGAGAGAGAGAGAGAGAGAGAGAGAGAGAGAGAGAGAGAGAGAGAGAGAGAGAGAGAAATAGTTGTTTTATTTCTTTGTGTTACTTTGTTCTGTGAAGCTTCAAGTGACTAAGTCGCTACTAAGATAGGAAAGGGCCAATATACCCCTTGCCCACTAATGCCCTCTCAAATGCCCTCAAGGGCAAATGAGTCTTTTACCCCCTATTTCCCGTTGATCATAATTAACGCCTCATAAAAATTGTTACCACCAATATCCTTAAATAATCACTAAATAATTTCCCATTACCCGATAAGTCCCGGTAATGTACTAAATTACTAAAATACCTCTAGGCTCACTGCGAGTTGGGTATTTGACCTCGTTATGACTAAACCGCTAACTTGCTCCCTAGGATCGCCTCATGCCAAATATATCCACATAATAATGTGGTCTCAATCATAAAACACACATATATATATTCAAATATGCCCCCAAAATTTACGAAATGCCCTTCTAATAAGAAACGGGCCCACATACATGCTTAATACACCTAAACATGTCAATATGGTCATATTATAATATAACTCACGTAATTCATATAATCATGCATAAAATCACAAATATGCACATAACATTCAATTTTTTTATTAACTTTGATAACTCTATGATTTAGAGTTATTTTTATTAACTTTGAACTTGAATTTTGGGTGAAAAGAGTAATGAGTGTGATGTTATTTGTAAGTTTGTTTAGTTTTTACCTTTCTTTTCTAGTTAGTGTGTTAATTCAAGAGTCTTGTAAATTGTTGGTAGTAATTGTAATTAATTAAGTAATTGTGTGTGTTTTGTTGTTTAGGAAAGGAACTTTTGACTCGCCAAGGGAAACTAAGGAATCCAAGGAAAAAGGGGACAAAAAGCTGGAAATGCTGCTCAAATGTTGGAGGCCAAAGTGTTAGCAAATCTGGGAATTGGGGACTGACGTGGACAAGAGCCAGCTGACCTTTCTTCACTTATCTCAGCGCCTATGTGGCACCCACTTAAAAATTAGGTCAGCTGGCTGAGGTGGCGTAGACTAATGGACCAAGAAAGGAAAATGGACTTTCTAATTAGGGTAAGGAGAAGAGAAAAGTACCCTAAGGAGAGGACAGCCAAAATCATCAAAGGGAGGA
Organism: Humulus lupulus; assembly: GCF_963169125.1. NCBI lineage: Eukaryota > Viridiplantae > Streptophyta > Magnoliopsida > Rosales > Cannabaceae > Humulus > Humulus lupulus. Next base: position 70,762,361 of record NC_084797.1, read on the forward strand.
ATAGAAAACACAGTACATTTTTTTACTCAGCAAGAAAGAGGAAAAAGAAAAATTGCAGAGAGATATACACAGAAAAATCAAGTACCCAAAAGAGGAGATCCACGAGCAAAGAAGGAGGAGGACGATAGCAACTGATTCTACTTCTTCTCTTTGTTCTATATTTTTCTTTTGTGTAGTGTATACTCTTCATTCTACATTGTGTGAAACTGAATATTAGTTATGGATGAACAATATCTGGTTTGGGTTGTAATTTTCAGTTTGAACATGAGCTAATCCTTTTGAGATTTGAATGGCTATGGAACCCGATGTTATGAATTAATGATGAAAATTGCATGAGTTTAGCAACTTGCCTTTGTTCATTCAAGTGAGATGAATGTTAAATGATTGTTAATTACTGGCCATGACTAACAATTTGCTTAGCTAGATCTGATTCTGGAAAGGTTATATCTAGTGGAAATAACTTGGATGATGCAAGAGAATTACCATGTTTAGGTTGTTCTTAGTGAGTAAAATAGGAATATTTTGCTACCTTGTATAACTTGAGAATTGGTGTGTAATTGTTGTTTTGCAACCTGATTAAATATAGGAATGTATTAAATCAAGTTGTAGAATTAATTCACTGAGTTTTGGGAAAATCTCACGTGCTTATCTTAGAATTCTGTTAACTCTGTGCAACTTTGCTGAACGAATGCTGTAACAACTGGGCAGATTAGCATAGGGGGAAATAGCTATTCAGATCTATTAATCCATAAGCACTTTTTCTTGAATTCAATTTTGCTATCATTTTAGTTATATTTTTAAATAGATTTAATTGCAGTCATTTAATTTCTGATTGATAGTACAATCATTCTCATAATTTCTTCCTTTAATTTTAAATTGTTGATTAGTTGGTTTTACATTTGCTTGATTTTGCAATCCCTGTGGAGACGATACTCAACTTACTACTATATTACTTGTTGCCGACTGTGTACACTTGCACATTTTATTTGCTTAAAATTACGCGACAATCGCCTCATGCCGGATAACCCAAATATATCCACGTAATAATGTGATCTCAATCATAAAACACACATATATATTCAAATATGCCCTCAAAATTTACGAAATGCCCTTCTAATAAGAAACGGGCCCACATACATGCTTAATACACCTAAACATGTCAATATGGTCATATTATAATATAACTCACGTAATTAATATAATCATGCATAAAATCACAAATATGCACATAACATTCAATTTTTTCCCCTCTTGGCGCCCTAATCAAGGCACTAAGCCTTATTAGGGAAATTGGGATGTTACAAGAAGGGTGAGTTCGTTGGAGGCCGAGAATGCATCTTTGTCCAAGAAAATTGGAGTGCTATCCTACTAGTGTTGGGGATATGGCTAAACACACAACTTTGAATGATACAATTTAAATAAACAAACCCAAGAAAACCAAGTTCACAATAGAGGAATAACACAAAAGAATAAGACAAATAAGAAAAAGTGATAGTATAGACATTTGGAGAGAGAAACCTATGATTTTATGTGAATCAATGGAGATGACAAAGGCTTGACACAAATTGAATTTGTTGTCCAAAATTCTCTATTCCTAGCCTCCTCTTAGGTGCGAGCATCCGAGCTCTGATATTTTAAATAGCCTCATTGGTCCTCTAACTGCATCTGGACCCAAGTATTTCCTTTCTCCTATCTCATCCTAGTGAATGGGCGATATACACTTCCTACAATACAACATCTCATAAGGAGCCACCCCAATGGTTGACTGATAGCTGTTGTTGTAGGAGAACTCTATCAAAGGCAAATACTTACTCCAGGACCCTTCAAAGTCCAACACATATGCTCGCAGCATGTCCTCTAATATCTGTATCGTCCTCTCAGATTGTCCATCTATTTGAGTATGATAAGTTGTACTAAACTTCAGCTGTGTACCCATAGCCTTCAGCAGACTTCCCCAAAACTTGGAAGTAAATGTGGGGTCTCAATCTAACACAACCGAATTCAGAGTCCCATGGAGTTACACTATCTCTCTCACAAAGAGATCTACGTACTGATCAAATATATAAGTTGTCCTCATTGGTAAGAAGTGAGCTGATTTGGTGTATCGATCCACGATAACCGACACTGAATCATGTTGACCCATGGTCCTGGGTAAGCCAACCATAAAATCCATTGTAATATCCTCTCATTTCCATCACTGGGATATCCAAAGGCTATAATATCCTTGTTGGTCTCTAATGCTCAGCCTTGACCTGCTCACATTTCAAGCACTTAGCTACATATTCAGCCACATCCATCTTCACCCAGGACACCAATATAGCGATCTCAAATCCTAATACATCTTCATGGTGCCTGGATGCAAAGAGTATGGGGTGGTATGAGATTCATCTAAAATCTCCCGCCTGATAACACTATCCATCAGAACACAGATCTGACCCTTGTATCTCAGCAAGCCCATAATTGGCACTGTATACTCCTTAGCCACTCCAGCTAGGATGTCCGCTATGATTCTCATCAACCGTGGATCACTCAACTGACCTTCCTTTATCCTCTCTATTAGAGTAGAATGCAGTGTGATGTTGGCTAACTGGCCCACCACTAACTCTATCCTATCTTTGGTCATATTTTCTGCCAACTCCTTGGATATCTGCCTTTCACTGTATAATTGTCCCAGACCTTTCCAACATAAGGCATTTTCCACCATGCTGGCCTTTCCTGGGTGATATAGGATTTCATAGTCATAATCCTTCACCAACTCTAGCTAATGCCTCTGCCTGATATTCTAATCCTTCTGCGTGAAGAAATACGTCAGGCTCTTGTGGTCAGTGTATATGTCACACTTTTCCCCATAAAGGTAATGCCTCCATACCTTTAATGCAAAGACCACTCTTGCTAACTCTAGGTCATGAGAAGAGTACCTCTGCTCATATTCCTTTAAATGACATGATGCATAGGCAATCACCTTCCCTGTCTGCATAAGAACACAACCCATACCCTATTTTGAGGCATCACAGTACACCACAAACTTCTCCTAATTTGTCGAAAATCTAAGTACTAGGTCTGTAATCAACCGCCGCTTAAACTCCTGGAAGCTGTTCTCAAACCTATCTGACCACGCAAACTTCTGATTCTTGTGTGTCAGTTCTATCAATGGGGTAGCAATCCTTGAGAACCCTTCCACAAAACATTTGTAATAACCTGCCAATCCAAGGAAGCTTCTAATCTCTAAGGAATTCCTTGGCCTTGGCCAGTCTCTGACTGCCAACCTTATCTAGGTCCACCTCGATCCCATCTTTACTGACAATGTGACCAAGGAAAGTCACCTGCGGTAACCAGAACTCATATTTCTTGAACTTGGCATACAGTCTGTGTTCCTTCGGCTTTTGTAGAACCAGTCTGAGATGCTTCTTATGTTCTGCCTTTAACTGAGAATAAACCAGAATATCGTTGATGATGATCATAAACTGATCCAGATAATCTTTGAACATCCTGTTCATCAGATCCATAAAATCTACTGGGGCATTAGCTAAACCAAGTGACATAATTAAGAACTCATAATGCCCGTCTCTGGTACGAAAAGTAGTCTTCGGTATATCCCCCTCCTTGATCCTCAGTTGGTGATAACCAGATCAAAGATCTATCTTTGAGAATACCGTCTTATCCTGCAACTGAGAAAACAGGTAATCTATCATTGGCAAATGATACTTATTCTTGATGGTTAACTTGTTCAGTTCCCTGTAGTCAATGCACATCCTCAGAGAACCATCATTCTTCTTTACAAATAGGACTGGTGCACCCCATGGTGAGAAACTGGGTCTAATAAAACCCAAGTCTAACAATTCCTATAACTATACCTTTAATTCTTTTAATTGTGCCAGGGCCATTCTGTATGGTGCCCTAAACATTGGCTCTGTCCCTGGTAACAGTTCAATAATGAAGTCTATCTCTCTGCATGGCAGCAACCCCGGTAAATCCTCTGGAAACACATCCAGACTCATAAACAAATCAAGTCTCTTTTGGTCCCACAGGCACGATCTAAGTGGTATTGTAACGACCCAAAATCACTAATAAGGCTTAAGGGCCTTGATTAGTGTGCCGGGAGGGCACGATTGGTTTATGTGTGAATTTATTAGCTTAATGCATGATTCTGTGATAAGCATGCTTGTGTGATTATATGAATATATATGAAATGCATGTCTACAAGTGTTAGTATGCATGTAGGCCCCGTTTAGCTTAAAGGGGTATATTTGTAATTTTAGTCTATTGAGGGCGTAAATATGATTATATGTGATAACTGTGACGACCACAATATTATGTGGGTAAATCTGCAGCATGCAACTTGAGGCGATCCTAGGGAGCTAATTAGCGGGAAAGTCACAACGGGACCTAATACTTGACTTGCGGTAAGTCAAGGGGTATTTTGGGTATTAGATGGTTATTTGGATTATCGAGTTATAGAAATAAATAATTGGAGATATATTTGAGGTTAGGAAGCTTAGATGGGAATACTGGGGAATTTTACCATTTTTTCCCTCGGGGACATTTTGGTACCCTGAGCCTCGGGATTGACTTAATTAACTAAGGTTAGACTAAGTAAAGTTGAGAAAATAGTAGAAAAACTTAAACTGACCCTCTCCTTCTCTCAGTTTTATCTCTCCTCTTTCCTCTCTTTTCTCTCAGAGGAAAGCCATTGGAACTTAAGAAATTCAGCTGGGAATTCAGTGAATTGCTGAAGTTTTTGAAGATTAGTCTAGTATTAAGCTAAGGAGTTCAACCAGGATTGAGGTAAGACTTGAATTACACTTTTGGGTATTTAAATTCTGTGGTTTTGATTGAGTTCTAAGAGGTTTTTGGGTTTTGAAATTGAAGACTGAATTGAAGCTTGGAACCTGGGAGTTAGCTCAGAAATTCCTTAGAGAATTGGTGCTTCAGTAAAGGTAAACTAGAATTTGTGATTTAATGTCTAAATCTTGGTGTATTCTTGACTAGTTTTGATGTTTTTAAGCTTTTTCGGTTCAGAAATTGAAGTGGGATTTTGGTGAGTTTCTAGGCTCAGTTTTTGTTGGATTATGTTGCTGGGAACGTGCCAGAAGTTTGTGACAATTGGGTTGTGGAATTAGGATGATTTTGGGTGGTTTTGAGTGATGTTTGAGTGTTAAAAATAGTTGTTTTTCTGGGTTCGCGTATGAGCATCGTGACCCTGTTCTTCCGTGCCACGACGCTAGGTTGAATCAAGAGATGGGGACCCCTCTGTGCACTGCGGCCCCTATAGGCTGTGCCGCAGCGCTAGGATAATTTCAGGACATGGAAAATTTGAGTTTTTAGGGTTTGGCTCAGGGGGTTCGGGGGACACTTCTGCTACCTTGTGCGAAGAAATGGGAGGTCCCGAGAGCACGAGATTGGTTCTGGGAGATGATTATGAATTGGCTAGTAATGAGAGTGCAATGTATGTGTTGTGACTAGGTATTCGGCAAGGCTCGGGTTAGAGGACCGCGCTCAGGATTTCTGTACTCAAGAAGCTCGGTACATAGGTAAGAAAACTGCACCGAGTTGTGAATTTATAATGGGCCTAAGAGTTCCCTGTTTTGTTTGCTTAATGAAGGATGGTATTAAGCCATGTGAATAATGAACAAAAGGCCTAAGGGTGCCAGAGTTTATATTGGTGCATAGGGCGCGACTCAGCCACTGGTAGCTGAGGACAACTTATTATTCACTGGGCTCGGTTTAAGCGGACCGGTGTCAATGGGGTAAATAGAGGGTGCGACCTAAGGGCGTCGACCCTGATTATCATGTGATTTGATTATTATTATTGATTGATGAATATGTTATGTTGAATAGCTGAGAATTGGTTTGTTGATTCTTTGGTTATGTCTTTGGACTATGTGATCAATATGGTATCCTAAATTCATGAACATGTGTTAAGTGTTATTCAATTGTTATCATTGTTTGTACTATAACGTTATATTTTTCTTGGTGGACCTTGGCTAACGGATGCTATGTGGTGCAGGTAAAGGCAAGGGCAAGCTTGATCAGCCCTGAATTAGAGAGCTCTGAGGGCAAAATGTACATGATCAGCTGCTCAGCCGCCACAGTTGAGGAGGACAGGAACAGGAGGACCATTAAAATCTATTTTGCCTTAGAGTGGCTAGCGGTCGTTGTACTTTGAAAATTTTGTAAACTGACTTTTAATCACTGTTTCTTTTGGGATCCCTTGTATAAAACATTTAATTATATGAAATGTATATTTTATAACCAAAACCTTTTAACCCTAGTTCATTAGTGATGTTAGTGACACATTTTTGACTAAATGACTTGATTAGCAAGTCCCGCACCTTTATAGATACACAGTGTAACGGTCTTTGCTTCCCAGGGCGTTACAACTTGGTATCAGAACATCCTAGGTTTAAGGGTTCCTGAAGACCAGTTGGACATGTACATTCGCTGCTAGAGACAAGCTCGATTCAGGGTTTGGTAATGTGTATATGTGCTTATATGCTTGTGTGCTTGGAATGAATTATGAATGTTGCTATCTGTTGAATTGATAGGAAGCATGAGATACTGATAGGGCCTGGCCCTTGACTGCTATGTGGTAATGTTGAGGCGTGCTTATTAGCATTGCTATGCATGTAAATGAATATCTGAATGATTACCTGCTTATTGTGTATATATGGGTGAATGTATGGATGAATTCCTATATCTTGATTGTTTTTGATTGATTATGTTCCATTGTTGGATTTTGGAAAAGCTTTTATCCTGTCATCATGGTCTGATTGCTGAGTCGTTTATTGCAGATTGAATTGGATAGCTATGTGTCCAAGAAAATCTACGCGACTAGCCGGCACTAGGTCTAGGACCGGAGGTGATGACCAGGGTCAGATTCCTCTGCCAGTCCCTGAGAACTGGACGCAGATTATGGCAGAGATGCAAGCGCAATTACATAGCCAAGATGAACATATTCGTCTTCTATGATAGCAGGCTCCAGCAGGGAGTGCTGCACCTATTATGCCACCTGTAGTGGCACCAGTTATACAGTCAGTAGAAGTTGGGAACAGGTGGGAGCCATTGTATGAGCGGTTCCGGAAGCAGCATCCCCCAACTTTTGAGGGAGGACCTGATCCACTGAAGGCCGGACAGTGGATGAATATGATTACTATTATCCTAGATTTCATGAGGATAAAAGGTTATGATAGAGTGGCGTGTGCCACATATATGTTGAGAGAGGATGCCCGCATCTGGTGGGAAGTGGCATCACAGACCAGGGACGTCACTGCTTTGAGTTGGGATGGATTCAAGGATTTGTTCAGCCAGAAATACTACAATGTTGCAATCAGGGCAGCAAAGGTTAATGAGTTTGTGGGGTTGGTGCAGGGCAGTATGACAGTTACTAAGTATGCCCTAAAATTTGATAGACTTGCAAAATTTGCACCAAATCTTGTGCCTATAGATGCAGCTAGGCAAGACAGGTTTATTCGAGGGCTTAATGCTATGATAGCCTGGGATGTGAGGATTACAACAGTACCTGGGGGAACAACTTATGCCCAGGCTGTTGAGAAGGCTCTTACCGCTGAGGAAGCAGAGAACAAGATTGGGAAGGAAAGTGCGGCGAGGTGCGAGGGTCGTAGAGTGGTACCTCCTTATTCTGGATCTGGTAGGGGCAGAGGCCCCAGTGATGCGAAGAGGAAGACCCCTGACACTTCAACCACAGTTGTTCTTGATAGGAGGGGTCGAGGTGGCCGTCAGAGCGGCAGCGAGGCATGGAGGAGTTATCCAGAGTGCCCGAGGTGCAGAAGACGCCATCAGGGTGAATGTTGGGCCAAGGCCTGCTATGTGTACGAAACAGTGGGGCACCTCAAGAAGGACTTCCCAACAGTGAAGAAAGGGGAAGCAGGAAAGGTGGATAGCTTGACTCCAGCTCGAGTGTTCACCTTGACACAGGCAGAGGCCGAGGCTAGTTCCTCGGTAGTGATAGGTCAGCTTTTTAGCATTGGCTCTTCTTTTACTGTATTGATTGACTCTGGTGCTACACATTCATTTGTTTCTAGTAAAGTGATTGATAGGTTGTGTAGACCTAGTGAGTATCGGACTGCGGGGTTTAGGACTTTATTGCCCACTGGGGAACTGGTAGTTTCTAGGAGGTTGATCAGGGCACTGCCAGTGATGGTTGATAGTAGGGAGCTTTCAGTTGACTTGAATGAGTTAGACATGGAGGATTTTGATATGATCTTAGGGATGAATTGGCTGGTCATGTATGGGGCTACTATTGACTGCAGGAAGAAAATGGTGACTTTTGAGCCTGAGGGTGAGGATTCTTTCGTTTTCGTGGGTGCGGTATGTAGATCCCGCATACCTATGATATCGACACTGAGAGCCAAGGACTTGTTACAAGGAGGATGTATAGGTTTTCTGGCTAGTGTGGTGGACACTACCAGAGTGTTGCCAGAGGAGCCAGGACAGACCAGGGTGGTTTGTGAGTTTTTGGATGTGTTTCCTGAGGAGCTACCGGGATTGCCGCCGCGCAGGGAGATTCAATTTGTTATCGAGTTAGCACCGGGGAAAGAACTAGTATCAAGGGCACCATATAGGATGGCACCAGCAGAGTTGAAGGAATTGAAGATACAACTACAGGAACTTATGGATTTGGGATTCATTAGGCCTAGCTATTCTCCATGGGGCGCTCCAGTTTTGTTTGTTAAGAAGAAGGACAGGACTTTGAGGATGTGTATAGACTACAGAGAGTTGAAAAAGTTGACTATCAAGAATAAGTACCCTCTAACAAGTTGAATCTTGGTGTTTTCTTGACTGGTTTTGATGTTTTTAAGCTTTTGAGGTTCAGAAATTGAAGTGGGATTTTGGTGAGTTTCTAGGCTAAGTTTTTGTTGGATTATGTTGCTGGGAATGTGCTAGAAGTTTGTGACAATTGGGTTGTGGAATTAGGATGGTTTTGGGTGGTTTTTAGTGAGGTTTGAGTGTTAAAAATGGTGGTTTTTCTGAGTTTGTGTAACGCCCTACTTCCTTAGAGCTGTTACTAAGTGAGTTTTAAGACAAAACAGTGTGCAATGAACTCGCTAATCGAGGTTTTGAAACAAAAGTGTGACTAATTAAATGTTAAGGCTGTAATCTTAGAAAAATGCGTTGTTTCAATAAAACTTCTAGTATTAAACATTTGGGATCCCAAAATAAGGTTTGAAAACTATTTACATCTTAAAATAAGTTTACAATTGATCAGTTATAAAAATCATAGATTATTACAGCCATTTTCGAATAAACCCCCAACCAAAGCAGTCGGGCAGGCCAAACATGTACGCATCGCTTCACGCTCTCCGTACTCATGGTTGGTTGACTCAATCTTTGCCCTTACCTGCAACACGAAGCACCCGTGAGCCGAAGCCCAGCAAGAAAACTCATGCAGAACATAACATATGCAAATATACAGTTAATCATATCAGATAGTCCACAGATAAAGAAGTCAACCATTAGACTAAGCAAACACGGCCATGCCGCCCCAGAAGCCTTACCGAAGCCTGGGGTATCGGTTCACACCGTAAGGATAACACATGTATCCACCGGGCCCTGCCCTGACTATAGCATCCCATGTGCTAAGTGTTACTTCCGGCCCCGCTGCCGCACCCGGCCTACGCCGCTCTCGGCCCTTGCCGTTCATTTTATTATAATCACACATATAGTATAACACAACAACATTCGAACGAATAATAATTCATTTAAGTCTGCATCCTAACATGTCATGCAATATAGGGCCATGCCCGACAATCATCTCATCATGCAACATGCAATATAGGGCCGTGCCCCGCAATCACACTATGGGCCCATGCCCTATCCTACGGGTGTTATAGTTTTCTTACCTTTCCCTTCAATAGCTTAGATCACCTGACTCCTTGAGCACGATCCCACTTGAGCCTTAGCGCACACCTAGGCACAAACATAGGTCAAATTCAACACCGAACCCCAAGTCCGAATACCTAGCCTCGGGACCAATCCCGAGCCCCCGGGAAGTCCTAAATCCCCAAAACAAAGTGGCGGAATCGAGCCCCGAACCCTAGGTCAAAATCCCTCATCAAAACCCAAAAATTCACCTCTGTGAACAGTGCAGCGCTACAGCACTCTAAAGAGGGCGCTGTAGCGCTACAAGCAGAACTCACCTGTAACGCCCTACTACCTTAGAGCCGTTACTAAGTGAGTTTTTAAGACAAAATAGTGTGCAATGAACTCGCTAACCGAGGTTTTGAGACAAAAGTGTGACTAATTAAAGTTTAAGGCTGTAATCTTAGAAAATGCGTCGTTTCATTTAAAACTGCTAGTATTAAACATTTGGGATCCCAAAATAAGGTTTGAAAACTATTTATATCTTGAAATAAGTTTACAGTTGATAAATCATAGAATCATAGATTATTACAGCCATTTTCAAATAAACCCCCAACCAAAGCAGTCGGGTAGGCCAAACATGTACGCGTCGCTTCACGCTCTCCGTACTCATGGTTGGTTGACTCAGTCATTGCCCTTACCTGCAACATAGAGCACCCGTGAGCCGAAGCCCAGCAAGAAAACTCATGCAGAACATAACATATGCAATGTATACAGTTTATCATAACAGATAATCCACAAATAAACAAGTCAACCATTAGCCTAAGCAAACACGGCCATGCCGCCCCAGAGCCTTACCGAAGCCTGGGGTATCGGTTCTCACCGCGAGGATAACTCATGTATCCCTTGGGTCCCACCCTGAATATAGCATCCCATGTGCTAGGTGTTACTTTCGGCCCACGGCCGCCCCGGCATATGCCGTACCCGGCCTCTGCCGTTCATTTCATCATAATCACACATATAGTACATTCGAAATAATCATTCACACACATCACGATTCATTTAAGGTTAAACATTTGCACACAACACAATCTGGGGCCATGCCCTGCAATCATCTCATCATGCAACATGCAATATAGGGCCATGCCCGGCAATCACACTATGGGCCCACGCCCTATCCTACGGGTGTTATAGTTTTCTTACCTGTATTCCGAGCCTCCTGATGCACTAAAGCCGGGAGCACGGTCCTCTAGCACGAGCCTCACCAACAACCTAGTCACAACACACAAGAAACATCCCTCAATACTAATCAACCCAAAACCACTTCCCGGGACCAATCCCGCACTCTCGAGACCTCTAAAACCTTAAAACAACACCCCGGAGACATCCCCCGAACCCCCGGAGCAAAGGCCTAAAATTGCCAAAAATGTGAACCTGAAATTTGCCTTGTGCCGTGGCACAACTTTCTTGTGCCGCGGCACCCATCAGTCAGGGACTCCCTCCCCGCAGCACGAAAAACTTGTGTCGCGGCACGCCTTCGCAGACCCAGAATTCTGGGTTTTTCCCCTGCATTTTCTCCGAGCTAAAACCTCCCAAATCGTCCCAAACTCACACCCAAGCTCCAAAACCAAATCAAAACTCCAAATAGACCATACATCAACCCATAAACATCATAACCCAACTCAATAACACAATCACACTCAAAATCACCCATTTGATTCCAAATTTCAGAAAACTCAAACCCAAAGGCCAAAAACACAACCCAAGCTTGACAAACCTAAACCATGGCTCAAAAATCTTAAACCACAACAGAAAAGAAAACCCAAGGATGTTTAAAACTCTTACCTCAATCAAGAATCCAACCTTAAGCTTCCTTGGTTCATCCCCTTAGTCTTCAAGTTTCAGCTCCCTTTTCTTCTTCATGCCCTAGCTTTTTCCCTCTCCTTCTTCTTCTCTTCAAATTATCAAAGCATCAAATGACCAAGCCCCAAACCGTGTACCCCTTAATACCCAGCTGCCATATATCCAATTCCCAGCCAAATGACCATTTTACCCCTCCTTGCCTATCCTTTCCCAACTAACCTCAAGGGCACTTAAGTCATTTCATTTCTATTTCATATCTACCATTTTCTTTCTAAAACTTGTTACTCTAAGCAGTAACAAATGGTTACCCAGGTTACTCAATCACCAATAACCATTACCCGCTAAATCTCAATATTAACCATAAAATTCCCGAAGTACCCTTAGGCTCCTCCCGAGCCGGGTATAGAAATCCCGTTGTGACTCTTAAGTTAATTTGCTCTCCAGGACCGTCTCGGCACGTGCATCACAACAATACCACCACACTCACATGGTACAAATCACGGAATACAATTATCTCATATATGCCCTCAGCGGGCTAAAATTACCAATTTACCCCTATCATGCAAACGGGGTCCAAATGCATAATTATTTCACCTAACATGCATACTAACCACGTAGTCATGCATCTCAATGTTCAATTAGTCATATAACATGCTTTAAATCATAATCATACATTTAACTCATAAAATCACACATAAATCCCAACATGCCCTCCTGGCATACTAATCAAGGCCCTTAAGCCTTATTAGTGAATTCGGGTCGTTACATCACCTCCCCAGAACAGGGGCTAGCGCTACAGCGCCCACTGACTAGCGCTGTAGCGCTAGTTGCAGCCCAGCAGAACCCGAAAACCGCATCTTGCGATTTCCTTCAACCAAATCAACCCCAAACTTGTCCAAACCTTTTCCATACCCAAAATCAAGCTTATAACCATCTCACACTCATCCCAAGCATCCCAAGAACTCAAAACCCAAGCACATTCAACCCAAATCTCAAAATCTACCATGAACAACCCTAAACCAGAAATTCATGCAAACCACAAAGATAGAGTCTTAGAAATCATACCATTAATGCAATTTCGACCTTGATTCAACCCTAGGCCTCCTTAGCTTGTTCATCATCAAAGCTTGCCCAAAAATTCCCTAAAATTCCCATCAACTCAGCTCAAAACACAGCTCAAACCATCAAAACCCTTAAAACTGAAATCTCTAAAGCTTACCTCAAAAGTTGATGTGTTCTTGCCAAATCTTCAAGTCTAACCCAAGATCCTTGATGCTCAGCCTATCCTTTCTCTCCACTAAGCTTTGCTCCAAGAAAAATGGTGCAAAAATGCACAAACCGACCCTTGTGAAAACCCCTCTGTTTTCCCTCTTTTCTTTCTTTCCTTTTTCTTTCTTTTCTTTCTTTCTCTCCACAGCCAACACTCTCTATAAATCCCACTAAGTGTAAAGCCTTATAAATAAATCTCTAAAAGACAAATGACCAAAATGCCCTTCCTATTAATTCTAAATCCTTTTTATCCAAGTAGGGCCATTTTAGTCATTTTACCCAATTCCTGCTAATCCTCAAGTGTCTCTAATATTTTCCCGTTGCTTTCTAACACCTGATAAACCACCAAATAAATATTCCCCATCATAAAAATTAATCTCAATCTATTCTCTGAATTCCTGTTCATACCCTCAGGCTCGCCCCGAGCCGGTATAAATTCCCGTCATGACTTTCCGCTAGCCTGCTCACTGGGATCGCCTCGAGTCACAAATCACTGATACACCCACATACCACTGTGGTCTCAACAATCATCACATATCAATGCAGTTATGCCCAACATGGCCAAAATTACAATTATGTCCTTCTAACCCGATCCGGGCCTACATGCATACTAGTATACATAGTCATGCATCTCAGATAAACAAATAGTCATATAACATGCTTTAAATCATAATCATGCATTTAACTCATCAAATCACACATAAATCCTATCATGCCCTCCTGGCACGCTAATCAAGGCCCTTAAGCCTTATTAGCTAAATTTGGGTCGTTACAGTTTGCGTATGAGCATCGCGACGCTGTTCTTCAGTGCTGCGGCGCTAGGTTGAATCAGGAGATGGGGACCACTCTGGGCACCACGGCCCCTATAGGGTTGTGCCTCGGCGCTAGGCTGATTTTAGGACAGGGATAATTTGAGTTTTTAGGGTTTTCGCTCAGGGGGCTCGGGGGACGCTTCCGCTACCTTGTGCGGGGAAACGGGAGGTCCCAAGAGCACGGGATTTGTTCCGGCAGATGATTATGAATTGGTTAGTAATTAGAGTGCAATGTATGTGTTGTGACTAGGTATTCGGCAAGGCTCGGGTTAGAGGACTGCGGTTGGGATTTCTGTGTTCAAGAAGCTCGGTACATAGGTAAGAAAACTGCACCCGGTTGTGAATTTATAATGGGACTAAGAGTTCCCTGTTTTGTATGCATTATGAAGGATGGTATTAAGCCATGTGAATAATGAATAAATGACCTAAGGGTGCCAGAGTTTATATTGGTGCATAGGGCGCGGCTCAACCACTGCTTATTATTCACTGGGCTCGGTTTAAGCGGACTGGTGTCAGTGGGGTAAACAGAGGGTGCGACCTAAGGGCGTCGACCCTGATTATCATGTGATTTGATTATTATTATTGATTGATGAATTTGTTATGTTGAATAGCTGAGAGTTGGTTTGTTGATTCTCTGGTTATGTCTTTGGACTCTGTGATCAATATGGTATGCTAAATTCATGAACATGCGTTATTCAATTGTTATCATTGTTTGTGCTATAACGTTATATTTTTCTTGGTGGGCCTTGGCTAACAGATGCTATGTGGTGCAGGTAAAGGCAAGGGAAAGCTTGATCAGCCCTAAATTGGAGAGCTCTGAGGGCAGAATGTACATGATCATCTGCTCAGTCGCCACAGTTGAGGAGGACAGGAACAGGAGGATCATTAAAATCTATTTTGCCTTAGAGTGGCTAGAGGTCGTTGTACTTTGAAAATTTTGTAAACTGACTTTCAATCACTGTTTCTTTTGGGATCCCTTGTATAAAACATTTAATTATATGAAATGTATATTTTATAACCAAAACCTTTTAACCCTAGTTCATTAGTGATGTCAGTGACACATTTTTGACTAAATGACTTGATTAGCAAGTCCCGCACCTTTATAGATACACAGTGTAACGGTCTTGGCTACCCAGAGCGTTACAGGTATCTACCACATTGGCTTGGAATCCTATCGAAATTCCTCATAGTAGGTCGCTATCCCTCAATACTGATATCATAGGTACATTGGGTCCATGCACAGTGCCAACAAATACAAAGGGATCCTCACCCTCAGGATCAAAGTTTACCATCTTCTTCTTGCAATCTATGGTTGCCCCATATTTCACTAACCAATACATGCCAAAAATCATGTCAAAGTCATCCATAAGAAATTTTATCAAGTCAACTAACAATTCTCTACCATCCACTATCACTGGCAATGATCTGACCCATATCCTAGAAACTACTAACTCTCCCCAGTGGGAAATAAGGTTCTGAACCCCACAGTTATTAATAATCACATGGCTTACACAGTCTATCAATAATCCTACTAGAAACAAAAAAGTGCGTAGCACTTGAATCAATCAAAATAGTATAAGAGGTTCCAGCACTAGAATGTTGACCTGTCATTACTTAGGGACTAGCCTCAGCCTCTGCCTGCATCAATGCGAACACTCGAGCTGGAGTCAAAGTGCTCGCCTTCCTTGGTTCTTCCTTGCTTGCTCTCGAGAAATCCTTCTTCAAGAGTCCCACTATCCCGCACCGAAAGCAGGCCTTTGCCCGACACTCTCCCACATGACGCCTTCTACATCTGGCGCACTCGGGATAAGTCTTTCAGCCCTCATTGCCACCCTAGCGGCCTATCTGTATACTACGTGGTCTCTTGCTAGGGCCTGGACCAGAAAAGGCATCTGGAGCCTTCCTTTTTTGATCACTGGGGCCCCCTCCCTTACATGAACCAATGAATGGAGGTCCCATCCTCCTAGTGTCTCTCCTGGTCGCATTCTCAAGCCATATCTTTTTCTCTATGCCCTCTGCAGTAAGGGCCTTCTCCACCACCTGTGCATAAGTCATCACTGCATGCACGGTGGTAATGCGAACATCTCAAGCTATCAGTGGGTACAAAGTCTACATCAAACTTGGCTAATCTGTCGAATTTCAGTGCATACTCTGTCACTGACATGTTTCCCTGAAGCAGCTTACTAAATTCCTCTGCCTTTGCAGCCCTAACTGCATCATTATACTATTTTTCATTGAACACCATTCTAAACTCCTCCCAATCCATGGTATTCACGTTCTTGGTCTAGGATATCACTTCCCACTAGATTCGGGAATCCTCCCAAAATATATAGGTGGCACATGTCACCCTCTCATTACC
This sequence comes from Humulus lupulus, assembly GCF_963169125.1. Classification (NCBI taxonomy): domain Eukaryota; kingdom Viridiplantae; phylum Streptophyta; class Magnoliopsida; order Rosales; family Cannabaceae; genus Humulus; species Humulus lupulus. The sequence continues at coordinate 70,778,483 of NC_084797.1, forward strand.
AACTACCCTCATAAAATCCAAGATAGTGGTAACCATGCTCATCCAATGCTTGGCTTTAGCCGGATCTGCACTGCCCTCAAAGATTGGAGGGTGCTGCTTCTTGAACCTTTCATAGAGAGGTTCCCATCTATTCCCAGCCTCTGTCGACTGTACTACTGTCGACACCAACACAGGTGGTACCTCTGGCTGAATGTTCCCTATAGGAACCTATTGTTGTCTCAGGAGGCAGATCTCTTATTTCTGCCTCTGTAATATGGCTTGCATATTATCAAGAACTTGCTGCCAGTTCTCAACAGCTGGCGAATGGGTTTGACCCTGATTGTCATTCTCGGTCTGTATTCCCTAGCTAGCTTGTAGATCTGATTGCCCTAGAGGTATACTTCCAAGCTTGTACCTTGCTACAGTAATCAATTCAGTCAGTTAGATAGTAATAACAATACCTCTTGCCGCCTATGGTCCAAGACCGAACAAACAAACATTCACATTCAACAGTCATGCTAATAAGCATGTCGATTCATATTCATACCCAAAAATGGTGCTAATAAGTACTTCTTAACATTTATAAGCAAGTAACGATGCTAATAAGCATTTTCTGACATTTATAGAAAAATATCGATGCTAATAAGATTTTTCTTCAACATCTAACAGTGCTAATTAGCATCTCTTGGCATACATGTACATATACAGCTCTAATAACCGTTTCCTTTGCATTCACAAGCAATGTAAGGCCCTAGATAGCCAAGACCATTACACCGTGTATTTTAAATAGTGTTGGACTTGCTAATCAAGTCATTTGGATACAAACATGTTACTAAGGTTAATTAACGGATTATGGTTAAAAGATATTGATCATAGAAATAGTTGTTTTCATTAAAAAGTATGAGTATGTGCATAGGATCCCAAAAATAAGTGTTTACAAGGCATATACAACTTCAAATTAATTACAAGGTAAGCTGACCTAAGCGGAAAAATTAAGTTCGCTCTAGTCCCTAATGATCCCTCGGCCGTGGCAGTCGAGCAGCTACAAATGTACACGCCGCCCCTCAAGCTCTTTAACTCATGGTTGGTCCAGCTTTCCCTTACCCTTACCTGCACTACATAGCACCCGTGAGCCAAGGTTCAACATGAAAACTTAAATCACAAACACAAGTGAACAACAATATATAAATAGTAAACTCAACTCGTTCAAATTAAATAATAACAGTACATCAGGAATAAGCTAGGAAATTTAAATTAAATAATAACAGTACATCAGTAAACCTAACTCGTTTAAATTAAATAATAACAGTACATCAGCTCGGCTCTCTCTTGGGAGACACAAGCCGCGACACTTAGGAAATTTTAGAGAATCGCCAAGGCCATCTCATGAACACGGGTCATGATGCCTGAAGAATAGCGCTGCGGCTCGAACCCAAAACCTAGAAATTCTGGGGCTTTTCCTACGTTTTTCCTGAACCAAATTCACCAAAATCTATCCTAAACAACAACTAAACCCATAATTGAGCCCCAAAACATCTTCACTACACTCAGAGAAATACATAAACCCAAAAGGTTAACCAAAAACCTCATCACAATTCAAACTTAATCCATTGAGTTCAAAACTCAAAATACTCAAGAAACCAGACAGAAAACTTAATCAGAACAAGGTTTAGAGTTACCCCAGCAATGAATTGCGACCATGAACTGCTCCGTACTCCAATCCCAACTTCAATCCACAAATTTTCAAGCTTCTTCCTTCCCAAAGATCAAAACCCACCAAGGAACCAAGAAGAGAAGAGAGAAATGAGAGAGAGAGAGAGAGAGAGAGAGAGAGAGAGAGAGAGAGAGAGAGAGAGAGAGAGAGAGAAAGTAACTGTGAGGATGCCTTTTGTTTTTGGTTGTTTCACAAGGTTACCTAAGTCTTTCCTAAGCTTAGAGAATGACCAAAATGCCCCTAGACTTATCCTTAGCCCTTTAATGCCTCCAATGACAAACCCATCATTTACCACATTTCCTGCTAATCCTCAAGTAGTCCTATAAATGCCCAATTAATCCCGACGTGCCCAAATAATTACCAAATAACTACCCGTTACCCGATAAATCCCAAATACGCACTAAGTTCCGGAAATACCCCTAGGCTCACCCTGAGCCAGGTATTTAACCTCGTTGTGACTAGTCCGCTAATTCGCTCACTAGGATCGCTTCGAGCCAAATATTGCAAATATATCCACATAATAATGTGGTCTCAATCATTTAACACATATAATCACATTACACCCTCAACGGGTCAAAATTACAAATATGCCATTACTGACAAGAATGGGCCCACATGCATATTTAAAACACATAAATACGCCTATATATTCATATTACCATATAAATCATGTATGCCACGTGGTCAAACATATATTCAATTAATTTCACAAGTAATTCCAATTATGCTTTCCTAGCAAACTAATCAAGGCTCTAGCCTTTTTAGCGATTTGGGACGTTAACAATCCCCTCCTATTGAAAATTTCATCCTCAAAATTTACCTGAATAACTCAGGATGCTGATCCCGCATAACTGACAGTAGCTCCCAGGTTGCTTCCTCTACCTTGCTATTTCTCCACAAAACTTTAACTAGAGGAATCGTCTTGTTCCTCAAAACCTTGTCCTTTTTATTTAGGATCTGAACGAGTCTCTCCTCATAGGGAAAATCTGTGTGTAGCTCCAAATCCTCATATTTCAATACATGGGTCGTATCTGACACATACTTCCAAAGCATTGAGATGTGGAACACATCATGAACTCCTGATAATGACGGGGGCATAGCCAATCTATAGGCTACCTAGCCGATCCTCTCTAGGATCTCAAAAGGTCTTACGAACCTAGGGCTCAGCTTGACCTTCTTTCCAAATATTTTTACTCCCCGGAGGGGTAAAACTCGCAGAAATATGTGGTCCCCTACCTGGAACTCCACGTCCATACACTTAGGGTTAGCGTAGCTTTTCTGTCTACTCTGTGAGGCGAGCATTCGAGCTCAGATCTTCTCAATAGCCTCGTTAGTCTTCTGAATCATCTCTGGACCCAAATACTTCCTTTCTCCCATCTCATCCCAATGAATGGGTGACCTACAGTTCCTTCCATACAACATCTCATATGGAGCAACTCCAATCATTGACTGATAACTATTGTTGTATGAAAATTCAATCAACGGAAGATACTTACTCCAAGACCCCTCAAAATCTAGCAATATCTAAATTGTCCTCTCAGACTGCCCGTCTTTTTGAGGATGATATGTTGTACTGAACTTCAGTTGAGTCCTCATAGCCTTCTGCAAGCTACCCCAAATCTTGGAGGTAAAAATGGGATTCCAATCCGATACTATAGATTTTGGAACCCCATGTAGACATATGACCTCCCTCACATACAGCTCCGCATATTGGTCCACAATATAGTTTGTCCTCACCGGCAAAAAATGAGCTGATTTGGTATATCTATCCACTATCACCCATACCCAGTCATGTTGCTCCACTGTCCTGGGCAAGCCTCCCACAAAGTACATAGTAATGTCTTCCCACTTCCACTCAAGAATACCTAAAGTTTTAACAACCTCGTTGGTCCCTGGTGTTCAGCCGTCACGTGCTAATAGGTTAGACATCTTGCAACATAATTAACCACATCCTTCTTCATCTCAGGCCACTAGTACAATGATCTTAGATCCTGATACATCTTCATGGTGCCCGGATGTAATGAATATGGTGTTGTATGAGACTCGTCAAGGATCTCCCATCTAATACCTACCTCCATCGGAACACAAATTCGATCCTTATATCTCAACAAACCCATCTCTGAAATGCAATAATCCTTAGCTACTCCAGCTAGGACATCCTCTCTAAGCTTCCTCATATGTACATCACTCATCTGGCCCTCTTTTATTCTCTCCAAGAACGTGGACTTCAAAGTAATATTGGCCAACTAGCCTACCACCAACTCTATCTTTGCTCTCGTCATGTCTTCTGCCAATTCCTTTGATATCTGCTTCGAGCTAAACAACTATCCTAGCCCCTCCGACTCAAAGCGTCAGCCAACACATTGGATTTCCCTGGGTGATAAAGGATCTCACCGTCATTATCCTTTACCAACTCTATCCAACGTCTCTATCTCATGTTTAGGTCATTTTGGGTGAAGAAATACTTGAAACTCTTGTGATCAGTATATATTTCCCACTTCTCTCAATAGAAGTGGTGTTGCCACACTTTCAGTGCGAATACCACCTCTGCTAATTCCAAATCATGAGTAGGGTAACACTGCTCATACTCCTTTAGCTGTTATGATGCGTTGGCAATGACCTTCCCACTTTACATCAACACACCTCCTAACCCCAGTCTCGACGCGTCGCAATATACCACCAACTTATCCCCATTTTAAGGAAGACTCAGCACCGGAGCAGTAATCAACTTTCGCTTCAGCTCCTGGAAACTATTCTCACATCTGTCTAACAACACAACTTCAGATTCTTTTGCATCAACTTATTCAATGGTGTGGCAATCTTTGAGAATCCTTTCATGAATCGCCTGTAATACCCCTGCCAACCCAAGGAAACTCCTGACTTCTGAGTTGTTCCTTGGCCTCGGCCAATCTCCAACTTCTTCTACCTTGGTTGGATCTACCTTAATCCCGTCTCCACTGACAATGTGACCAAGGAATGTCACTTCCGGTAGCCAAAACTTGTACTTCTTAAACTTAGCATATAATCGGTGCTCCCTCAATCTCTACAATACCAATCAGATATGCTGCTCATGCTCTGCCTCTGAATGAGAGTAAACTAGGTTGTCGTTGATGAAGAAAATAACAAATTGATCTAAATAATCCTTGAACACCCTGTTCATTAGATCCATAAATGCTGGTGGGGCATTAGTCAACCCAAATGACATGACCACGAACTCGTAATGCCCGTACTTTGTGCAAAAGGTCGTCTTCGGGATATCCTCATCCTTTATCCTCAGTTAGTGATAATCAAAATGAAGATCAATCTTCGAGAATACTATCTTACCCTACAACTGATCAAACAAGTCATCTATCCTCGGTTGTGGGTACTTGTTCTTGATAGTTAACTTGTTCAACTGTCTGTAGTCTATACACATCCTCAGGGTCCCATCCTTCTTCTTCACAAATAAAACTAGGGCACCCCATGGCGAGAAGCTAGGTATGATAATCCCAAGTCTAATAACACCTGTAACTCTACCTTAGACTCCTTCAGCTCTGCTGGAGCCATTTCGTATGGTGCCCTCGACAGTGGTTATGTCGCGGTGCTAACTCAATGATGAACTCTATCTCCAGTTGCGGCGGCAGTCCCGATAAGTCCTCAGGGAACACATCCAAGAACTCACATACCAATCTGGTCTCCTTTGATCTCACTGGCACGACCCTAGTGGTATCCACCACATTGGCTATAAAACCTATACCACCTCTTTATAACAAGTATCTAGCTCTCAATGTTGATATCATAGGAATGCGGGGTCCATGCACGACACCAACAAAAACAAAGGGGTCCTCACCCTCAGGCTCAAAAGTCACCATCTTCTTCTTGCAGTCTATAGTTGCCCCAATCTGACTAACCAATCAATTCCCAAAATCATATCAAAATTGTACATACCCAACTCAATCAAGTCCACTAATAGTTCCTTGTTTTCCACCATCACCGGCAATGACCTAACCCATCTCCGAGAAACTACCAGTTCCTTTGTAGGCAATATTCCCAAACCCAGCAATATAATAATCACAAGGCCTACACAATCTATCAATCACTTTGCTAGAAACAAATGAATGTGTAGCACCAGAGTCAATCAATACAGTGCCAGCACTAGAAAGCTGACTTGTCACCACCGAGGGACTAGCCTCAGCCTCTACCTGAGTTAAGGCGAACACTTGAGCTGGAGTCAAGCTGCCCGCCTTCCTTTCATTCTTCCTTCTTCATAGTCGGACAGTCTTTCTTTAGATGCCCAATCATCTCGCACAAGTAGCATGCTTTCGCCTGACATTCACCCAGATGGCGCTTCCTGCACTGTGCACACTCTGGGTAACTTCTCCATGCCTCCCTATGGCCCTAGACATCCCAACCCCTCCTATCAGGACCAGCAATGTTCTAGGTGTCAGGGGTCTTCCTCTTATAATTACTCGGGCCTCTACCCCTACCAGATCCTATAAATTGAGGCACTACCCTCCGAACATCCCGTTGTATAGCACTCTCCCTCCATATCTTGTTCTCTGCCTCCTCAGCTGTGAGGGCCTTCTCAACCACCTGGGCATAAGTAGTCTCCCCAGGTACTGAGGTAATCCGTACATCCCGGGCTATCATAACATTCATCCCCCACACGAACTTGTCTTGCCTGGCTGCATCTGTAGGTACTATAACAGGTGCAAACTTCACGAACCTATTAAATTTCATGGAATACTCAGTAACTTTCATACTGCTCTGTGCCAAACTGGTAAACTCGTTCAACTTCGCCACCCTAACGACATTACGGTAATACTTTTGGTTGAACAAGTCTTTGAACTCATCCCAACTCATGGTAGAAACATCTCGAGTTTGGGATGCCACCTCCCACCATATGTGGGCATCATCTCCAAACATGTAAGTGGTGCATGCCTGTAATGACCCAACTAATTCTAAGACTTTGGACCATTAAAACTACTATACATAGACACTACTTTCACGAAAACATACATAAGAAACATTCAAAAACTTTATTAAAATTCTAAGTAAATGTTGAAATACATAAATTCAGGGTATGGGATCCCATTGTTTGAAAAATAAAATATAACTTTAACTTAGTTAAAATTGTTTACAAAACCAAGTGAGGAAAATACATAGAAACATAATTAAAAAGACTGAAAATAATGCCGTCCTCGAATCGTTCACGCGGTCCATCCACTCCATTCTTCCTTAATACATAACCCTAAGCTGCCATGAATCCTTCTGCCGCCATAACTATTTTCCTGCATACATAAAAATAAAGGAATGAGTTTAATGCCCAGCAAGGAAAATCTACTAATAACATAAACATACACATAAGCTATATCATAAACATATACTATAAACATATGTCATATACTACTACAATGGCCATTATACTAGTTGGGGCTTGTTAACTAAACAAGTCATATGCCCAATAGATTTGTGGGGCTTGCTAGCTAAGCAAGTCATATGCCCATAAATGATTGGGCTTCTTAGCTATACAAGTCATATGCCCAAGGTCTATCAACATACATAATATAACATTACATAACATAACATAACAAAACATAAGAAAACATATAAACATATCATATAAACATATAAAATTCTATCCTATTTTCCTTACCAAAACTGGGATATGAGAACAAGGACGGAATTTGGAACACTCCTAAAACTAATAATAAAAAGGTGAGTATTTCTAAAAGAAAGAGATGAAAAAGAATGAACTAAACCACCGAGAACAAGAGCTTACCGAAAGGAAACCTTAAGTTCAAAGAACTTAATACCTAACCAAGGAATTGAAAACAATGAGTTAGGATCTGGATGAAAACTAAAGAATAAAACTGAAATGAACTTAAGATTAGGAATACATTTGAATGTACTAGAACCAAACTACACCTCGATATAGAAAAACACACTATTATCTTACTTCCCAAGTGTTTATAAAGCTTAAGAATGATAAAGCTTATAACCCAACCCAAGTGTTTATCACTCAAAAGTAAACCTAGCAGCTTGAAGGCTCTGAACACAGCTTGAAGAATGAGAGAAATGGTGGGCTACTAGGTCCTATTTATAGAGTTCAAGGAGTGAAAAGGTCTTCTTTTAGCTTGAATAAAATAATGAATATTTAATTGAAAAACCTTTGAATATTCGTTCAGTAGAGGCTTAAGACTCGTCCAAAACGTTTAGAGGCTTGCTAAGAGGTTAAGAAATGAAATGAGCTCGGTTTCAAAAACATTTGTACATAAAGCCCTAGAGCCGATATATCACCCATGGTAGGCAATATATTGCCTGGGCTTATACCCCGAGGCTCATCATTGCGTTTGTACGAAGTTCACTTGTTTTTCGTATTCCCCGTGTGGCGATATATCGCCCCTAGAGCTGCGATATATCGGCATACGCTGAAATATTATACACGTAATTGCACTTTTTCAGCTTAATTTGAATTGAGAAAACAGCTTTGACTGAGTCATAATATGATTTTAAAGCTGCTGGCAGGTTCTGGGGTTTTCAAATATTTCTCTTATAAAACTATTCATAAAAAATACTTAATTCCTTAATAAACATACACACGAGAAGTGTCATGATCTTATTAGTTCTATCTAAACCTTATTATATAACAAATAACGTCTGTATAATCACCTATATTAATCAAACCTAATGTTATAATTAATACTCTTAAACTATAGGTTAAACTTATAAAATCTATAAGTGTTGCTACGAGTGTTCAACTAAGTCCCGGCTTGAAACAAAATCCACTGTAATAAACATACTATAAGTACTACTAGCTATTACTACTACTACTACTACTACTACTACTATCTAACTAGCTATGTAAAATTCTGGGACTCTACAATTCTCCCCTACTAAAAAGAATTTCGTACTCGAAATTTACTTACCAAACAATTCCAGATACCGGGCGTGCATGTCCTCCTCCATCTCCCACGTTGCCTCCCGTTCAGAACTATTACTCCATAAGACTTTGACTATCAGAATACTCTTGGACCGTAACGGTTTCATCCCTCTATCTATGATGTTAACCAGTCATTCCTCGTAACTCAAGTCTTTCTGGAGTGCTATCGTATCGTACTTGAGGACGTGAGATGGGTCTGACACGTATCTACACAGCATCGAGATGTGGAACACATTATGGCTATCTACTAAAGCTGGTGGTAGGGATAATCTATATGCAATTGCTCCCACTTTGTCCAACATCTCAAAAGGACCTATAAACCAGGAACTAAGCTTGCCTTTCTTCCCAAACCACTTCACACTTTTCATAGGAGATATCTTCAAGAAGACTTGATCCCCAACTTTCAATTCCACATCACGCCGCTTGGCATCTTCATAACTTTTCCAATGGCTTTGAGCAGCGAGCATACGTTTTCTAATCAGCGCTACTGCATCCTGAGCTTTTCTAACAGCTTCGGGACCAAGAAGTTGCGTTTCTCCTACCTCGTCCCAATGTAACGGCGATTGACACCTTCTTCCATAAAGTAACTCATAAGGTGCCATCTCGATCGTTGACTGGTAGCTATTCTTGTAGGAGAATTCTATTAGCGGCAAGTATGGTGTGCTCAGACTGACCGTCTGTCTGAGGATGAGAAGTTGTACTAAGACTTAACTTTGTACCCATGGCTTGCTGTAAGCTCCCCCAAAATCTCGATGTAAACACCGATCCTCTATCGAATACTATTGTCTTAGGGATAACCGTAGTATTTCTTGGGCATAGATGTATGCGTATTGATTCGCTGTGTATGAAGTCTTAACAGGTAGGAAATGAGCTGACTTGATTAGTCTATCTATTACTACCCAAGATGAATCATGCTGCTTAATTGTTCGTGGCAAACCCGTCATGCAATCCATAGCTATATTGTCCCATTTCCATTATGGTATGCTAAGTGGTTGCAATAAGCCTGCAGGCCACTGATGTTCTGCTTTCACTTGCTGGCATACTAAACATTTAGACACAAATTCCGCTATATCCTTCTTAATTTCTGGCCACCAATATATTTCCTTGATGTCGTGAGTCATCTTGGTCGACCCTGAGTGAACTGAGTATGGGGTACTATGCGCTTCTTCTAAAATCGTCATCTTAATCCTTTGATCATTTGGCACGCATACCCGATCCTTATATCTCAATAACCCTTGACCTGATATTGAGAAATCTATGGCCTTCCCTTTTCTAACTGGATCCATATGTGCTACTAATGTGTCATCATGCCCTTGCCCAATCCGTATATCTTCTAACAAATTTGACTGGATTGACAAGCTAGCTAGCTTACCGATAACTACTTCTATTCCGGCATTGATCAGCTCCTGTTGTAGCGGCTTTTCTATTCCAGCTAGTGCTGCTAGACTTCCATAACTCTTCCTACTTAGCGCATAAACAACTATGTTTTCCTTTCCCGGGTGGTATAGGATTTCACAGTCATAGTCCTTCACTAGTTCTAACCACCTGCGCTGCCTCATGTTGAGCTCCTTTCGAGTGAAGAAGTACTTTAAGCTTTTGTGGTCCGTATAAATCTCACACCGTTCTCCGTAAAGATAATGGGGCCATATTTTAAACGCAAATACCACCGCTGCCAACTCCATATCGTGAGTTGGATAGCATTGCTCGTACTCCTTCAGCTGCCTTGAGGCGTAGGCTATTACCTTGTCATTCTGCATCAACACACAACCCAATCCTTGCTTCGACGCATCACAGTAGACTATAAACTTATCGTTGGGTGTCGGTACACAAAGTAATGGTGTTGAGCACAACTTATCCTTAAGCAACTGGAAGCTCTCTTACCACTTATCAGTCCAGTTGAACCTCTGCTGCTTCCGAGTCAGGTTGGTGAGCGGAGTGGCTATCCTAGAAAAGCCTTCTACGAACCTCCGATAATAACCTGCTAATCCCATAAAGCTTCTTATCTCTGATGCGTTCTTTGGTCTTGGCCAATCCTTTACATCCTCTACCTTAGATGGGTCTACTGCAACTCCGTCTTTGGATACAATGTGCCCGAGGAATGCTACTTGTGAAATCCAAAATTCGTACTTCTTGAACTTAGCGTAGAGTTGATGCTCCTTTAGTCCTAACAAGGTCATCCTTTGAGTACACCAAGATGTCATCGATGAACACTACGATGAATTTATCCAAGTAATCCTTAAAGAACCTACTCATTAAATCCATAAATGTGGCTGGAGCGTTGGTAAGACCGAAAGACATAACTAAAAACTCGTAATGCCCATAACGAGTTCTAAAGGCTGTCTTAGGAATATCTTTTCCCCGTACCCTGAGCTGATGGTACCTGGACCGTAAATCAATCTTTGGAAACACGGTCGCACCTCGAAGTTGATCAAAAAAGTCATCAATCCGGGATAGCGGGTACTTATTCTTAATCGTTACCTTATTCAGCTCACGGTAATCTTTGCACATCCGCATGCTTCCATCCTTTTTCTTCACAAATAGCACCGGTGCTCCCCATGGCGAATGGCTTGGTCTAATGAAACCCAAGTCTAGGAGTTCTTGTAGCTGCGTCTTTAATTCCTTGAGTTCGGTAGGTGCCATTTGGTATGGTGCCTTGGAGATAGCCTCGGTGCTTGGTACTAATTCGATTGTGAAGTCAATTTCCTGAATTGGTGGCAACCCTGGTAATTCATCGGGAAATACTTCTGGGAATTCTCTTATAATGCGGACGTCTTCAACTTTTAATGGTGTTTCCTTTACCACATATGTGACACTAGCTAAGAATGCTCGACATCCTATTTCTATCATTCTTTGAGCTTTGAGAGATGATATTAGTGGTGTGTGTAGTCCTGAACGTTGTCCCATGAAGCTCAGTCTCTGGCCGTCAGGAGTCTCGAACGTCACTTTCTTACATTTGCAGTCGATGGTTGCGCCATGCCTTGCTAGCCAGTCAATTCCTAGTATCACGTCAAAGTCTTTGATCTCTAGTTCTATAAAGTCTCCTTCTAAGTCTATGTCCTCAATCTTGATCAGTACGCCTCGTACTATCCGTGATGATAGAACGACTTTGCTTGAAGGCAACTCTGTTGCAAACCTAGTTCTAAATCTTTCACAAGGAATGTCTAGTTTTTCTATCATTCCTAACGAGATACACGAATGAGTGGCTCCCGAATCAAATAATACAGAACATATATTATTGAGGATAGAAACTTGACCTGTGACTACTTTATTGCTAGCATCAGCTTCTCCTTGGGTTAAGGCAAATACCCTGGCAAGAACCATCTTGTCTTCCTTTTTCCCCTCTGGCTTAAGCTGGGGACAGTCTCTCTTCTGATGTCCTTCCCGACCATAGCTGTTGCATCCCTTGGTGTTTGCCTGACATTCACCAGGATGTTTCTTTTGGCACTTAGCACATTATGGGTATTCTACATAACCCGACCTATTACTTCCATTATTCCTCTGTGCCCTTTTATTGCTATCGAACTGCTTATTGTCAGGATGCCTTCTTTTCTGACCGTTATTGTTGTTGCTGGACTAATTGTTGTTGTTGTCGTGGTTGTTGTTCCGAGTAGTCTGAGGTTGACTCTGCTTTTTAGGCTCAGGCTTACTGGCCTCCTCTTTGCTAACATTTGCCTGAAGCCTTTCTACTTCTATTTCCGTTTCTAGAACATCGGCATAGGTAGTGTTTCCCGGGTTTGCTAGCTTAACCCCTAGCTAAATCTTTGGTCGAAGTCCTCTAATGAACTTGGTTACCCTTAGAAAGTCATTTAGAACCATTTCCGGTGCAAACTTGGCTAATCGGGCAAACTACCGAGCATATTCTGCCACTGATAAATTTCCTTGCTTTAAACCAGCGAACTCCTCGACTCTTGAAGTGATGACTGCCGAATTATAGTACTTTTTGTGGAACAGCTCCACAAATATGTTCCAAGTCATGGTGGCGACATCGTGAGTCTATTGAACTAAGTCCCACCATATTCTGGTATCTTTCTTGAGCAGAGACGAAATGCAGGATATGCGGTCTGCGTTGCCAAGATTCATGTGCGTCAGGATTGGCTCCACATTTCTAAGCCATTCTTCTACCTTCAAGGGGACTGTAGTCCCTTCAAAGTTCGGAGCGTGTTGCTTACGAAACTACTCATAAACTGGCTCCTTTTTTCTGAGCTGGGTATGGCGCATAGTTCGCCACTTGCCATCCCCTATATGGACCAACTTGTTTGGGTGCTAGGGCCATTTGCTGAGGCTGTGGTTGCGGCGGAGGCGGAGGTTGAGCCTGTTGTTGCTGTTACTGCAGTAATTATTCAACTTGCTGTCACAATCTGGCAATTTTCGCAGTGTTGTCAACCGACGACGGCGGCGGTACATTGCGGTTGGCAGTAGCACGCACTCCCCTTCTGCAAATCGGAGGGGCTTCGTTGCTCTCAGGAGCGGCGTTGGAGACATTAGCATTGTTGTGAGCAGACCTTTGGAGCGACATCTTCAGCAGAGTTCTAACAGTTGTGAAAAATATGTTAGAACTTTACCCTAATAGGCTCTAAGGCAAAAACTCAATCTAAGAAAATATAACTCGGACCTATTAATTATGATTTCTTATGAAAGTTATATAAGCCTTCTTTTTGGTTAGGGTGCATTTCTATACTTAGAAAAATAAGTCACCTTTATTATTTTCTAAGTCTGTTTCTAATCATCCTATATGACTTAATTCTCAGGCTTGAAACTCGTCGCTGTTCCAAAGTTAACCATATTGAGGGAGGGCTGGGATCAGTAAAATCATTCCCACTACTATGGCCCCCTAACTCTCAATATGGAACCCGGTTCATTGATTTGTATCCACCCTCACCGAACTTAGTCATTATTTATTATGATTGCAAAAGAAAATCAAACTCATACATGTCATCAAAATAACAATCATATTAATTTGGAAAAAGGTTTTCACTATTTACAATCATAAATGCAAATAAACAAAATAAATAAGAAACTAATCTATTCTAAAAATTGGGATCTTCTATATCTGATCCTTCATCTAACATATCATCATCTATTTCCTCATAGTCATCATTATCTTGAGCCTCAAAATGCCCTCGAGGAAGATTCGTAAAAATTCTATGTTTTTACTCATTTGTGAATTGAAATTCCATTTTAGAAGTGAACCTAAGTATGAGAAAATAATATCGCATAGCTACCGGTAACTCATCTTCATCATCTACCATCTCCCATATATCTTCTAAAGCTGCAATCACAGTAGGATAATCTCTAAAAAGTCTAATTACTAAAACGTATTGCTCCGTTGATCTCATCATGATTTTCTTAGTCTCTTGGAGGTGACCTATCTCCCTGTGGAATAAGAGTAGTCTCCGAGTGATTCTTTCTAGCACTCCTACGGTATTTCTTGGTTCTCTAATTCTTTTAAAAGCCTTAATGGATAGGATATCCTCATAAGTTAATGCTTAATTCATTCTTAACTGAAAACATAAAGGCTAAAATTGTTAGCTATACATATAAACATAATAACTATAACATAAATACTTACTTGGTGGTTAGATTCGGAGCTTGAGCGTGTGTATCAAGGAGAACTTCATGCGAATGAACCATTCCTATGATACAGACTGTAATGACCCAACTACTTCAAAGACTTTGGACCATTAAAACTACTATACATAGACACTACTTTCACGAAAACATACATAAGAAACATTCAAAAACTTTATTAGAATTCTAAGTAAATGTTGAAATACATAAATTCAGGGTATGGGATCCCATTGTTTGAAAAATAAAATATAACTTTAACTTAGTTAAAATTGTTTACAAAACCAAGTGAGGAAAATACATAGAAACATAATTAAAAAGACTGAAAATAACGCCGTCCTCGAATCGTTCACGCGGTCCATCCACTCCATTCTTCCTTAATACATAACCCCAAGCTGCCATGAATCCTTCTGCCGCCATAACTATTTTCCTGCATACATAAAAATAAAGGAATGAGCTTAATGCCCAGCAAGGAAAATCTACTAATAACATAAACATACACATAAGCTATATCATAAACATATACTATAAACATATGTCATATACTACTACAATGGCCATTATACTAGTTGGGGCTTGTTAACTAAACAAGTCATATGCCCAATAGATTTGTGGGGCTTGCTAGCTAAGCAAGTCATATGCCCATAAATGATTGGGCTTCTTAGCTATACAAGTCATATGCCCAAGGTCTATCAACATACATAATATAACATTACATAACATAACATAACAAAACATAAGAAAACATATAAACATATAAAATTCTATCCTATTTTCCTTACCAAAACTGGGATATGAGAACAAGGACGGGATTTGGAACACTCCTAAAACCAACAATAAACAGGTGAGTATTTCTAAAAGAAAGAGATGAAAAAGAATGAACTAAACCACCGAGAACAAGAGCTTAGCGAAATGAAACCTTAAGTTCAAAGAACTTAACTACCTAACCAAGGAATTGAAAACAATGAGTTAGGATCTGGGTGAAAACTAAAGAATAAAACTGAAATGAACTTAAGATTAGGAATAACTTTGAATGTACTAGAACTGAACTACACCTCGATATAGAAAAATACATTATTATCTTACTTCCCAAGTGTTTATAAAGCTTAAGAATGATAAAGCTTATAACCCAACCCAAGTGTTTATCACTCAAAAGTAAACCTAGCAGCTTGAAGGCTCTGAACACAGCTTGAAGAATGAGAGAAATGGTTGGGTACTAGGTCCTATTTATAGAGTTCAAGGAGTGAAAAGATCTTCTTTTAGCTTGAATAAAATAATGATTATTTAATTGAAAAGCATTTGAATATTCGTTCAGCAGAGGCTTAAGACTCGGCCAAAACGTTCAGAGGCTTGCTAAGAGGTTAAGGAATGAAATGAGCTCGGTTTCAAAAACATTTGAACATAAAGCCTGATATATCGCCCATGGTAGGCGATATATCGCCTGGGCTTATATCCCGAGGCTCGTCGATGAGTTTGTGCAAAGTTCACGTGTTTTTCGTATTCCCCGTGTGGCGATATATAGCCCCTAAAGCTACGATATATCGGCTTACGCTGAAAAATTATACACGTAATTTCACTTTTTTAGCTTAATTTGAATTGGGAACACAGCTTTGGCTGAGTCATAATACGATTTAAAGCTGCTGGCAGGTTCTGGGGTTTTCAAATATTTCTCTTATAAAATTATTCATCAAAAATACTTAATTCCTTAATAAACATGCACACGAAAAGTGTCATGATCTTATTAGTTCTATCTAAACCTTATTGTATAATAAATAACGTCTTTATAATCAGCTATATTAATCAAACCTTATGTAATAATTAATATTCTTAAACTATAGGTTAAACTTATAAAATCTATAAGTGTTGCTATGAGTGTTCAACTAAGTCCCGGCTTGAACCAAAATCCACTGTAAAATACATAATATAACTACTACTAGCTATTACTACTACTACTACTACTATCTAACTAGCTAAGTAAAATTCTGGGACTCTACGATGCCACCCTATCATTACCTACCACCCTCAAATAATAATTATAACATTCAAATATAATCTAATTGTACTTTTATTTAAATCAAAAAAATGTATTTTCACATGCTTTAAGGGCATAAACCCTAACAATCTCCCACTTTCCCTCAAAGTAAGTGAGGCATCTCCCTTAATCCCATGTTGCGTACATGAACCATAAACGACATTGCAGGAAGTGTCTTGGTAAACAAACTTGCCAGGTTGTGTTCCGATGCTATCTTAATAACTGTCGCATTACCTCGGTGCACAATTTCTCTTACCAGATGGTATTTCATTTCTATATGCTTTCTTCTCTTATCGATTCAAGGTTCCTTAGAGTTAGCTACTGCTCTAGTGTTGTCAAAGTATAGGATTAGTTGCTTCTCCATATCTAGAATTACTTCCAGAATAGTGTAGAAATTCGTAAGCCAAACTACTTCCTTAGCTGCATCACAAGCCGCTATATACTCGACTTCCATGGTTGAATCTACAATGTTGGATAGTTTAATACTTCTCCAAACTATAGCTCCTCCACCAAGAGTGAACACTGATCCAAACATCAACTTACACTAACCTTGGGGGTTTATCTCCAGTGCGATGCATCACCACCTACAATCGACACAACACAGGTACTGTTGACTTAACGCCCCCAAACTCGCCCCAAAACATCTCCAAATGCCTCCAAACTTTTTGGGTACACTTATACACTCCAAAGAAACACTTTGGACCCAAAAAAATGAATTATAGATGCCTATACCAAAAGTTAACTCACTCATATTGAATTTAGTGAAATCATTACGGTTTTTGCACCTTTTTGTGTCTAACCAATTTTTCTATGTATTTAAGGAATCATAACAATCCCCAACTTGGTTAAATACATCCTATTTCTCTAGCTTGAACGATATTAGTGCATAAAATTGTTATCCCAAAAATTTCATTTCAATGACGTGGCAATCAGAAGTGACAAGGGCAATGCATGGTTAGTAAAGGACACATTAATAGTCAATAAATGTGTTGGCTCTTTGGAGTTGTGATAAAGTGATCTGACTGATCTGATAGAATTTCTGTCCGACCGGTGAAGAATTTTGACTGACCAGTCAAGTGTCATGCTAGACTAGAGATGTGCCATGTTAGACCAGAGATGTGTCATGTTAGACCAGAGAAGTTTCATGCTAGACCAGAGATGTGCCATGTTAGACCAGAGATCTGTCATGTTAGACTGGTGGAGTGCATGGCCGACTGGTGAGGTGTTTGGCCGACCAGTGGAGTGCATGGCTGACCAGTTAGGTGTTTGGCCGACCGGTGGAGTGCATGGCCGACCAGTGAAGTATTTGGCCGACTAGACAGATCATCGTTATGCAAGCGAAGTTCCAGTAACAGCTTTGGCTAGAATTAGTCATACCTACGTGGGAATCTCTCAGTTTATCCCAAAGAAGTCGCATATTGTTGTATTTTAAATATTATTATTAATTAAATATTGTGAGAGTAACAAAAATGACCCAGTCAAAAGGAATATCTGATGTACGATCCATGAGCCTATAAATAAATGGCTCATGGCATCATTTTGGGGGATCTGATCTTTTAGACTGAGAAAAACTCTCTATTTTGGAGACTTTGGGACTGTTAGTTGGGGTATTCTTGGGGCATTTTCTAAGAGAGTTTAGAGAGAGAATCTATGTATTTTTCTACTTACACTTAAGAAACTCAGTTGGCTCAAGTTCATCTGATCTTAAGTGTAGGATATATATCACAACTACAAGTGGATTAGGCTATTACCAATAAATTGGGGCTGAACCACTATAAAATTATCTGTTTCATATTTTTCTCTTGAAGGTTCATTGTAGTTTTGATGTCTACTCGTCGTTGTCCAAAATTGTGGTCAACATTTTGGTGCTTTCATTGAGAGCCTGAAGAGAATAAACACACGACTATTGTATCGAAATGGCGCCCAAGAATACCAGTGTGGCATCCAAAAAGTCAGGCACGTCAAAAGAGCCTACTAGATCAGAAGGACCTGGACCACAGATCCCAGAGACTGAGCCCAGGGTCTTTCTCGAGGAGACCACTCCAGAAGTTGAACAACTTCAGGAAGAAATAGGTGCTTTCCAAGAGGAGATGGTGCAATTCAATGCTCGGCAGGAGTCTTTCGCTAAAGAGATGGCCAGGCAGAGAGCTGTGTTAGAGCAGCAAAGATGCGATATGGAAGCCAAAAGCGAAGAGCTCAGATAGCGACAGGAGGAAGTTGACCGGAGACATTGTGAAGCACCACTTGGTCTAGAAGTGGCTACCCAACTGGCCCAAGCCAATGTTCAAGCCGCGGCCCAAGCAGCCACCCAGGGAGCAAGAAATAATAATGTTGGTCGGAGGACCACTGACAGAGCCAATTCTCGGGGACCGGACAGAAGCAGGAGTAACCCCCCTGGTTGGGAAGATGATGGGGACCAATCTAGAACTGCCTCGACTCAAAGGGAGCACTCTAGAACCCCCTCCAGGAGCCACCGATCAGAAACTTCTAGATCAGGGAGTCACCGATCGGGCAGTAAAAAGACTCCACCCAGGCAGGATTAGACCAGAACTCCTCGAGATAAGAGGACTTCACAATTCAAAGATGGGTGTTATCCCCAAAATTTGAAAATGATGACGTGGCAATAGAAATGACAAATGGCAAGGAATGGTTGGGTGATTTGGCTTAGGAGTGACCCAGTAGACCAGTGAAGAATTTTGACTAGCCAGTCAAGTGTCATGACCGCCCAGGCATGACCTTGTCCGACCAGTCACATGTTTGTTTGCCCAGGCATGACCTTGTCCGACCAGTCACATGTTTGTCTACCCAGTCATGACCATGTCCGACTAGTCAAGTGCATGTCTGCCCAGCCAGGTGCATGTCTGCCCAGTCAGGTGCGTCTCCGCCCAGTGAAGGTTTGGCCAACCAGCCTGAATGTGATATGGATCGACTAGACAGAGCAGGGCTACGTAAAAAATCCCAGAAACGGCTTCAACAAGAATCGATCTTGGCTTGCCCGGGAATCTCTCAGTTTATCCCATGAATATAGTGTATTGTTATATTTTGAATATTATTGTAAATTAAATATATTGAGAATAATAAAATATCCCGATTATGAGGGACATCATTTGTACGATCCCGGGCCTATAAATATAAGGCTCATGGCATCATAAAAGGATTCAGATTCAGATTTTCTAGAGGGAGTGTTTGTATCTTGAGAGAATTCTTGTATTCTTGGAATTTGCACTGAAGAAACTCAGTTGACTCAGGTTCATCTGATCTTGAGTGTAGATCTATAATCATAACTCTAAGTGGATTAGGCTATTACCAATACATTGGGGCTGAACCACTATAAAAATCGTCTGTGTCGTTTATTTCTCTTGAAGGTTTTTGTTGTTTTGACGTTTACACGTCGTTGGCCAAAAATGCAGACAACATTTTGGTGCTTTCGTTGAGAGCCTGAAGATAAAGACAGATGATCCCTGTAGTGTGATGGCGCCTAAGAACACCAATGCAGCCTCCAAGAAGACAGGTTCCTCTAAAGAGCCTGCCAGATCAGAAGGTCCTGGCCCTCAAGACCATGAGACTGAGCCTAAAGTCATGCTTGAGGACGTGACTCCAGAGGTTGAACAACTCTAGGAGGCCATGGGGGCTTTCCAGGAGGAAATGGAAAAATTCAACGCCAGACAGGAGGCATTCGCTGAAGAAATGGCTAGGCAAAAGGCTGCATTCGAGCAGCAAAGACGGGAGATGGACGCTAGGAGTGAGGAGATTCGGCGACAGCAGGAGGAGGCTGATAGGCGACATCGCGAGGCTGCACTCGCTCTGGAGGCAGCTACGCAGCTGACCCAGGCCAATGCCCAAGCTGCAGCATGAGGAGGCCACCCCAGGAGCAAGGACCATAGAAGCTTGTCGTAAAAACACTGATAGACCCAATTCTCGAGGGCCAAACAGGAGTGGTAGTAACCCACCTGGTCGGGAAGAAGATGGGGTCTGGTCGGGCACTGCCTCAACCCAAAGGGGGAGCTCCAGAACCACCTCAAGGAGCCACCGATCAGAGACTTCCAGATCCGGAAGTCACAAGTCAGGTACCAAGAAAACTCCACCTGAGGAAGAGCAAAATAGAGCTCCTCGAGGTGAAGAAACTTCACACTTCAAAGATGGGCATTATCGTGATGAAGCTGATAGTCATCACACTGACCAGTCGAAGGAGAAGAATGATAACAACCATCAAGGAGGAAAAGAACGGCCAGCGCAGACAGGAAGGCCACCATTGCATCCCAACCAGCGCAGTGGCAAGGAGCATGTTCCGCATGGCAAGCCTTCCGAAAAAACTTGAAGTACGGTGTTCGATCGGTTAGGAAAGCATACCTCTCAGAAGGATTTAAGAGACATCATTGCTGACAGGAGAAGGACCGTCCTGGTTGAAGGGCGAGATCTGATTTGACCTACCAGTCAAGTAGAAATACTTGATGATGGTGTACCGGGTAGGAGCGCCCGACCAGGCGGTCCCGAGAATGAGTCCCAAGCAGTGGCCCTAGGCATCCAAGCCCATCTTGATGCTCTGATAGCAGCAGTTTAGGGTCTGTCGAAACGACCCTTTGCGATCGATCCAGTAGACCACAAGAGTGGCAGCCCGTTCTGTGCTCGAATTAGAGCAGCCCAGCCACCAGTGAAGTACAAAGCGCTGGTACTGCCAGTTTATACAGAAAAGGCAGATCCGATAAGGCATGTAGGGAAATTCAAAGACCAGATGGAGCTTCTCGGAGTGAGTGATGACTATCGGTGCAGAGTCTTCCCTACTACATTGTCCGACACTACCCAGGAGTGGTATTGGAAGTTTAAGCCAAACTCCATCACTTCTTGGGAAAGTTTCAGAAATGAGTTTTGCAGGCAGTTTAGTGCTGCTCGGACCTCTCCAGTTTACGCCAATCACTTGGCGGATATTAAACAAGGGAGGGACGAGTCTCTCGAGAACTACATACGAAGGTTCATGAGAGAAGCTAACCGAGCTACTACAGTTGGAGATGAGGGGAAGATGGTGGAAATTTCTTTCGACATAATCTATCGGAGTCCTTTGTGGGACTGTATTCATCGCAACCCAATTTCAACGTTGCAACAATTTCTTGACCGGGCGGACAAGTATATGAAATTGGATGATGTGATTGAGAAGGGAGAGAAGGGCCTAAAAAATCCGAGCGGATCGACTGATCCTCCCAAGAATGGTGGAAGTGAGCAAATTGGTGGTAAGAAACGTGGGAATAACGGGTCTGACCGCCACAATGAAAAGAAGGCTAAGTCGGGATCAAACGACAAGCCAACTAAGTATGAACCTCGGTTCACTAATTACACCACTCTTTCGGCAAGGCGAGTAGAGATATATCTCGCAAGCCATCAGGAGGTCCCATACCGGAAACCCCCACTAATCAAGAAGGAGATGAGTAAGAGAGATATGAACAAGTTCTGTCGTTTCCATGGGGACTATGGTCACGACACGAATGAGTGCAATCATCTCAAGGATGAGATAGAGTTCCTCCTCCGGTCGGGGAAACTGAAAAAGTATTGAGCAGAGAAGACCCAAGGAGAGGGAAGTAACAACAATCCTGGGTTCAAGCGGCAACGATCCCCACCTTTGCAACCTGAGCCTGTGGAATTCACTCTAGACACCATATGTGGAGGTCCACATATGGCCGGGGACAACAACAAGGCAAGGTAGAGGTATGCTCGTACCCTTCGTCATGAGTTGGATGCAGCATCAACCTCCGAAGTTATGGCTGTGGAGGAGTGGCCTCCGAAGAACCCACGATACGAAAGTGAGTCCCTCACTTTCACTGAAGATGATGCTCGACACGTGAGATATCCTCATAATGACCCTCTCGTCGTGACAGTCCAAATTGCGAATATGAAAGTAAAGAGATGTTTGGTCGACACAGGGAGTTCTGTGAACATTATTTATAAATCATCCTTTGAGAGGAAGAAGCTATCCATCAATGACTTGAAGCCATGCTCTCAAGTCATTTATGGATTCACTGGAGAAGGATTGTCACCAACTGGAATGATCAAGTTGCCAGTCACAATCGGGGATTCTCCCAAGCATGAGATAGTGATGAAATTGTTTTTGATAGTTGACTGCCCGTCCACCTATAATGTGGTTATTGGTCGACCACTACTCATAACCTTGCACACAGCAGTCTCTATATGGCACCTTTCCATGAAGTTCCCAACCAGTGCAGGCATAGGCTGCGTCCGAGGAGGCCAGAGAGAGGCTAGGGAATGTTATAATGCCTCGATAGCTAAATCAAGGAAGGGGGCCAAGGAAAGCAACATGATTGTATATGCCGAGAGAGAGGAGGTAGACGAGATGGATGTTGATCAAAGTTTCACAGTCATATCCGATCAGGAAGAAATGTTAGAAGAGTTTGGCCAAGAAAGCACTCTTGGTTTAAGAGAGCAAAAAGCCCCATCCGGTGATGAAGTCACCAAATAGGGTGTTGCCCAAAGCGAGGGAAGGGACTTTGATCCTCGCTTTGGGGATTATGAAAGTGAGGTGGGATCATCCGAGGAGTTAGATGAGGTCTTAATAGATGAGAATGACCCGACCAGAGGGGTCAAAGTTGGAAAAAAGTTGAAGGCAGAAGTAAGAGCACATCTGATAGAATTCTTGCGAAGGAATCAAGATGTCTTCACCTGGTCTCACAAGGATATGGTGGGTATCTCACCAACTGTGATCAGCCACATGCTCAACATGGATGAAAGCTATCCAGCAGTGCAGCAGAAGAGGAGATTGCTTGACAAAGATCGAGCAAAGGCTCTCAAGGAGGAGGTGGAGCAGCTAAAGGAAAATGGGTTCATAAGGGAAGCATATTACCCTGCCTGGGTTTCAAACCCAGTGTTAGTACCCATGCCCAATGGAAAATGGAGAACTTGTGTGGACTTTACCGACCTGAACAAAGCATGCCCAAAGGGCTGTTTTCCTTTGCCGAGAATAGAACAGTTGGTGGATGCGACCTCTTGTCATGAAACATTGTCCTTCATGGATGTGTATTTGGGGTATAACCAGATTATCATGCATCCTCCTGATGAAGAGCATACTAGTTTCTGAACGGACATAGGGCTGTACTGTTATATGGTCATGCCATTCAGATTGAAGAACGTCGGAGCTACCTACCAGCATTTGGTGAATGGTATGTTCCGTGACTTAATCGGCAAGAGCATGGAGGTGTACGTAGACGATATGCTGGCGAAGTCAAAGGAAGCTGAAGGACATGTACGAGACTTGGAGGAGTGCTTTGCAATACTGAGAAAGCACAACATGAAGTTAAACCCCCTCAAATGCTCATTTGGAGTAAGTTCTGGAAAATTTCTTGGGTTTATTGTGAACTCCTGAGGAATAGAGGAAAATCCAGAAAAGATAAGGGCACTCGCAGAAATGAAGTCTTCGGCCAGAATTAAGGATGTGCAAAGCTTGACTGGGCGGATTGCAGCTCTAAGCAGGTTCATCTCTAAATCGACAGACAAGTGTGTCCCATTTTTTAACTTGCTTAGAGGGAGCAAGAAGTTTGAATGGACAGTAGAATGTGAGCAGGCTTTCCAAGCCATAAAGGAACACTTGGCCCAACCCCCTATTCTTTCAAAGCCAGTTGATGGAGAAGACCTCTTTATTTACCTAGCAGTCACAGAGCACGCTGTTAGTGCTGCTCTACGAGAAAAAGATAAAGTGCAGCATCCGGTGTACTACGTTAGCAAGCGATTGATAGGAGCAGAATCTCGGTATCCCATGATTGAGAAGTTAGCCTATTGCTTGGTACTTGCATCACGTAAGTTGTGGCCATACTTCCAGGCACACCCCATTAAAGTCCTTACTGAGCAGCCCCTACATCAAGTCTTGCAGAAGCCGGAGTCATCTGGTCGGCTACTTAAATGGGCAGTTGAATTGGGCCAATTCGAAATCAAGTACCAACTGAGATCTGCTATTAAGGGTCAGGCTTTGGCAGATTTCATTGCTGAATGTACTGGGATTGCTGATATTCCCGACCAACAAGAGTGTGTAGCTGGGCAGAAAGAGGATCTTCTTACTTGGCTACTTTTTGTTGATGGGTCGCCGAACGAGCATCATTCAGGAGCTGGAATTATATTGGTCATGCCAGAGAAGCACCGAATTCATTGTGCATTAAGATTTAGATTCAATGCTTCTAATAATGAGGCGGAGTATGAAGCCCTCCTAGCAGGCTTGCGCTTGGCTAGAGATGTTCGTGCCCGGTCGGTTGAAGTGAACAGTGATTCCCAATTGGTGGTCTACCAAATCTTGGGGGAATATCAAGAAGGGGCCTATGCATGATGGCGTACTTAAATAAGACCAAGAATCTGCTAGCACAATTCGAGGAGTATACCATTAAGTTGGTACCACGGGAGCAGAACTCTAACGCAGATGCCCTAGCAAAACTAGCTAGTGCAAAAGATGCTGAAACTCTGAATATAGTACCGGTTGAATACTTGGCGGAGCCAAGCATTAATGAACAAGAAGCCATGCCCATCACAATAGTTGACACTTGGATGACACCCATCATTGCTTACCTTGAGCAAGGAACCCTCCCAGATGATCGTAATGAAGCAAAGAAGATTATGAGGCAAGCTGCTAGTTACATTATGATGGATGGGGTGTTGTATAGAAGAGGGTACTCTTTGCCTCTACTTAGGTGCGTAGCGCTCGACCAGTCAAAAAACTTATTAGCTGAAGTGCATGAAGGGTTCTGTGGAGATCATGCTGGGGGGCAGATCTCCAAAAAGATTTTGCGGCAAGGATTTTTCTGGCTTACAATGAATGAGGATTCCATGGAGTACGTAAAGAAGTGTGATAAATGCCAGAGATTTTCTAAAGTGCCCAGGGCGCCTCCAAATGTCTTGAAGCAAATGCAGAGCCCATGGCCTATTGCAGTATGGGGGATTGATCTGATCGGGAAATTACCCAAAGGGAAAGGAGGAGTACAGTTTGCAGTGGTTGCTGTGGATTATTTCACCAAGTGGACTGAAGCCGAACCACTAGCCACGATCACCTCGAAGAAAGTGTTAGACTTTGTGGTTAAGAATATAATATGTCGCTATGGTCTGCCCAAGAAGATAGTGTCTGACAACGGCACTCAGTTCGATAGTGACATATTTACCGATTTCTACACTCGGCATGGCATCACAAAAAGTTTCTCCTCAGTGGCCCATCCACAAGCCAATGGGCAAGTTGAAGCAGTAAATAAAACTTTGAAAGATACTCTAAAAAAGCGTCTAGAGCAAGCTAAGGGTGCTTGGGCGAAAGAATTGCCAGAAGTCCTTTGGTCATATAGGGCTACTGCCCGGACAGCAACTGGTCATACCCCCTTTTCCTTGGCATATGGGTATGAGGCCATGTTACCTGTGGAAGTAGACCCACCATCTCATCGAAGGACCATGTACGACGAGGAGGAGAATCACCAATTGCTAGCTGAATCTTTAGATTTCCTCAAGGAGAGACGAGAAAAAGCAAGCTCGAGAGTTGCTGCTCATCAGCAAAGGCGGCACACTATTTTAATTCCAAAGTCAGAGATCGAAAGTTCCAGGTCAGAGATTTGGTGCTCAGAAAGGTGTTCATCAGAGACCCGGCGGCTGGAGTACTAGGACCAAACTGGGAGGGACCGTATCAAATTGAGCAAGTCTTGCCACCCGGCACTTACAAGCTTCCACGGTTAAATGGAGATCTGATCAGGAACTATTGGAATGGCGAGCACTTGAGGAAATATTATCCATGAATACTGCTTACAGAGTAGTAGCTTTGTATCAAGTGTTTAACTTGCTATTTAAGTTTGTTTGTGAACTGGCTATTTGCTAACCAGTCATGTTATTTTGTTTGAGACTCGTAATTAGACACGTTTTGTCCTTTTTTTTTTACGAGTAATAAAAGAGATCACGCGCAGCGCGGTCGAATCTTGCTACAAATCTTGCATATGTGTTGATTATTCTTGCTTTGGCAGTGTTCAACTGTCATTACAACTTAAAACACAAAAAGTCTTCTAAAAGAAATACCGGGCAGTGTTCAACTAGTCGGTATCCATCAGATGAATGACCAACGTTTACATAGTTGCCTGTTTTTCCAGTGGTTAATTGCTGACATATTTTTGTATATTCTATGTGTTTCACGAGTAATAACTGCTTGGACGAATTCGGTTAAGTAGCAAGTGATCAAGGATTTTTCAACCCTCAATCACTTGGGGGGCACATAGGGTATACTGGCATACACTTCAACACAGGCAATAAGAGCACGAGCAAATATATTTGTTTTTAGGCTGACTTGGAAGTTTTTGAAGTCGAAAGGGATGTTAAGCTAACTTATTTTACAAAACTTTATTAACTTGGAATTTTATTTTTTCAAAATTTTAAGTTAGAAGCAGATATTCGTGTGACAATAAACATTATGCTCATAAAATGTTAGAGCAATAAGGGTGTGAGAAAGTATACTTAGTATGGACTTGTGAAATGTACAAAATTTCTAAGTTAGAAAACTAAGTACTCACATAAAAATATAAGGCCTCTATATAATAAAACTTTTAAATGATTAAGTCTATAAAAGTAAAATGTTCATAGCTCGGCCATACGAGCAAAAGTGAAGTAGCAAAATACAAAACAAAAGTCTACTAGTCAGCTGGTTGGATGACAACTTGTCTGGTCGGATGAAGGCCTCTCTGGTCGGATGGGAGCTCACTGGTCGGCTATGGCAGGTTGATCAACCCCTTCCTCAGCATCAGCTGCTTCTTCCGGTCGGAATGACAGTGTGGGGGAAACAAATGTAGTGCTGGCAGGATTAGCTGCTTCCTCGGCAGCCTTTGCCTCACATTTCGCAAGCTCCTCTGCCTTAACCTCCTCAATGAGAAAGTTGAGGTTGAGAGGCTTGTTCAGCTTCCACACCTGGTAAAAGCAGTTGAAGCAGATTTCCTCGTAGCGAGCAAGATTGGCTTCCTTCTCCCGCCTTAGCTCCTCATTCTCACGAGTCAACTCCTCGTTCTCACGAGTAAGTTTCTCCAGCTGATCGGTCAGTGACTTGTTGTTTTGAATATGTTTTTGATTCTCATTAGACAGTCTCCTAAGAGACTCATCCCGCTCAGCCACGATCCTCTCTACCTGCTCCAGCTTGGATTCGAGGTCTTTCTCCGAAGCAGTTAGAGTCTCCACTCTAGCTTTGGCATCCACTAGTTGATCATTTAGGACCTTGATCAACTCCTTATAGTCAACTGCTTAGAGCTGAGCATGACTGATGGTGACAAGCAACTGCATGGAAAACAGGAGGTTATTACAAGTGAAAATATTAATAACAAACTGTCTGAAGATAAAACACTTACATTCATCATTTGAGCAAGCCCTCTTCTTAAGACGACTTCAACGCTAAGCCAAGGAAAGGATTTGAAGCTTTGAAGCATTGAAGCAACATGGATAGTCTCGTCAAGCAGTTCCTTTCCGAGGCCACCAGTGGTGCGAAGGACCTCACTCGAGCCAGTCAAGCGAGTAGGAGTTAGGCTCGCAGAGGGAGGAAGCGAGGAAGGAGTCAGCTACTGGATTGCGGTCGACTCATTGGGTTGCCTCCCTTGGCTGGGCGGAGTGGTCCTTGGGACTTTGCTCGGAGGGATGAAGCCACTTCCTTCCCCGAATTTCCTCTTTGGGGCAGGAGGGGCGTTGAAATGCCTAAACATCTCTGAATCTGCAAAAGAGAAAGCACAAGATTTGTTAGTAAAAAAAAAATAAAGCAATATGTGGATAAGTACATTACTACTACTAGACAGTTCTATAAATCCCATATAACCAAGTTATCAAACATCTCACTATGACTACTAGACCTGAGTTGAGAATTTGGTCGAGGAAGTCATCCTCGTCGTCAGATGATGAGCTTAAGTCCCTCTCAAGCTGGATGGCCTTCCCCTTCCCAGGCAGTGTGGGAATAGCAAGTTTGCGCTGGTCCTCTGGCTGGGGCTCCCTAATGATGAGATCACCTGGTCTGTGGGAGTGAGGAGATGGTCTAGGAGAGAACTGATCGGTCACTACCTCAGTGCCGGTGTTGGACTGATCAGTTGCATTAGCTTCCTCGGTAGTGCTCTCCACTGTGATGTTTTGGTTACTTGGCAGCAGGCTCACCATCTGAAGATTATCTATAGTAACCAACTCTTTCACATCATTCTCCTCGATGCACATATTGGCCAACTCCACTGCTCGGTCAAACATTTCTTTTGTAGGCAAGGGTTGCTGAAATGGACCCGCATGCGTAAAAGCCAGGTTGTTGGCTTTGATTTCCGAAGTGAGAAAATACTCTGTATAGTATTTCCCAGGATTCGACTTGTGAGCAATGCCGTAAAGGTATTTAACCCCTTTATGCCTATGAAAGAGGTGGAAAAAACCTGTGCTCTTATGGCTCGGGTTGGTTCTAAAGTCGAATAGGTAGTGTATTTCATGAGGAGTAGGCGGATCCCAGCCTTGCAGGAAGTAAAGGATGAACAGGGCAGACAATGCCTGAATCCCGTTAGGATCGATCTGAAAGGGAGAGACGTTGAAATAATCCGCTACTCACTGGAAGAAGGGGTGTAGCGGGATAGTAGCTCCTGTGTATATATGGTGCCTAGACCAGGCACAGTAAGGTCCGCCAGGCCTGTTAGCTCTCTGGTGAAGGCGCGAACATATCACATTAACCCCTCTCAAGCCCAAGGCTTGGATGTGTTTGTCAAACATCCCAGGGTTAAGTTTCGTAGGTTTGGCGGTAAACCAAGAAGGTGTTTCTTCTCCTTCCTTTCTTGGTTTTTGGACAGCCAGACGCTGGATCTTGGTAGCGAATTTCTGGGTAATTTTTCTCCGAGGCTTGTTTGGTTTTTGCGTTTGGCGGGGTGGTCTCGAAGAAGCCGCAGTTCGGACCTCACTGCGTTCCGCCACTTTCTGTACCGCTTTGCGGGCTACTTGAGGATCCTGGTCCTGCGGGAGTCTGTTGGACTTCTTTACCCTCATTGTTGACTGTTCAACTTGTTGATGGAGGAACTGCTCTTCGTGAAGAAAATATAAAGCTAAACGGGGGAGGATCTTCTTAAAACGGCGGAGGCGATCCTCAAGAGTGCGACTATCAGGAGACTTTGACGAGGATTCGCTGCTTTGAGGAGTATCGCTCGACTGCGGGACGGACGTGTTAGAGTTTGTGTGGTTGTCACCTCCCCTATAGTTGAAGCGATTCATCTACAAAAAATAAAAATGGGGAGGTGAGTAACCATACAAATTTAAATCAATAGAGCAATGTTTATTTTTTTTCTACTTAGAAAAATTTTGTCTATGTAGTAAAATTTTAGCATGCATGAGGAAAAAATAATTTTTGTGCCTAAAAGTGCTTAAGGTCCCTAGAATGAGCATGAATGCAAAATTATGGTGATAGGCAAAATTTTTGGTGCTGTGTGTGCCTATGTCCGAGAGGGTGGCTTAGTGTCCGTGTGTGTGTGCCTAAGTTGCTGTCCGAGGAGCAGCGTGTAGTGTCCGCTCAGAGCAGCCTCCGGGTCCGAGGAGCAACGTGCGTCCGAAGGGCTGCGTCTGGGTCCGAGGAGCAGCGTGCGTCCGAGTGGCACGCCTGGTCCAAGGGGCTGCGTCTGGGTTCGAGGGGCAGTGTGTGGTGTCTGAGCGGACACCTGTGTCCGAGAAGCCAGCCTGCATCCGAGCGGATAGCCCAGCATCCGAGCAGCTCGCCTGTGTCCGAAGATCCAGGCCTGCGTCCGAGTGGATGGCCTAGCATCCGACCAGCAGCGCTTGTGTCCGAGAAGCCCAGCGTGTCCGAAGTGTGCGTGTCCAAGCAATGAGTCCCTAGTCTGAGTAGTGAGGAACTAGTTCGAGCCCATGGCTAGGCATCCGATCGGACTAAAGCTTTCCAAGTATAAAGAGTAGTGGCCAATCTGCCATACCCCAAACCACAAACCCTAAGCCTATGCCGAAAAACAAAGACCCTAAATCCCTAGGACATAAACACAATTTCTCATCCAAAACACATAACCACAAGATCAAAATGGGGAATTTGTGAAGTTTCAAATGTTCTAGAGACCATATTCATATCATCCATTGCCCATAAAACCATATATGTGATTTAGGTTGAAAAACTCATTTTTCTTTAAATTTCTATGAAATTGAAGGTAAAATTGAGTTACCCATAACCTAAATAACATCAAAACAGCCACAAAATACATTGCATCTCAAAGATTCACACATAGATTCAAGGGGACATTTTCCAAGAGGGTTTCGGCCAACACACCCATATTTTCATGAAGTTTTTTTTTTTAAAAAAACAACACAAGTGAAGGTGAAGGAGAAGGACTTACCCAATCTTGAAGAGCCCTTGGATTTGCTTGGAGAAGGCTTGAAGAAATAAGAGCTCCTCCTTAAAGATCCTTGAACTTTCGGCTAAGAGAGGAAGAACTTGGGTTTCAGCCAAAGAAAGGAAAAAGAGAAGATGAGAATTTTTTTTGATTTTTTGCACTCTTGTGTTTGTGGGAGTGTGGGAATGTATAGGTCTATTTAAAGGAAAAAAATGGGAATTGCCACTTATTTTTGGACCCTAGGAATTCCTTAGATATTTTTTCTCCCCACGACTATGAGCAGTTAATTGCAGTGATCGTGGTCTGCTATGGAGTCGTGGTCTGTTGCATGGGCGGGAAGATGAACAGTTGGATTTTTTTTATTATGCCGTCAGCTGTGGAGAAAAAAAGTTTATTATGCGTGAGCATCATATAACAAACTTGGGGGGCAAATGTTATCCCCAAAATTTGAAAACGATGACGTGGAAATAGAAATGACAAATGGCAAGGAATGGTTGGGTGATCTGGCTTAGGAGTGACCCGGTAGACCAGTGAATAATTTTGACTGGCCAGTCAAGTGTCATGACCACCCAGGCATGAGCTTGTTCGACCAGTCACATGTTTGTCTGCCCAGGCATGACCTTGTCCGACCAGTCACATGTTTGTTTGCCCAGTCCTGACCATGTCCGACCAGTCAAGTGCATGTCTGCCCAGTCAAGTGCATGTCTGCCCAGCCAGGTGCATGTCTGCCCAGTCAAGTGTGTCTCTGCCCAGTGAAGGTTTGGCCGACCAGCCTGAATGTGATATGGATCGACTAGAAAGAGCAGGGCTACGTAAAAAATCCCAGAAACGGCTTCAACAAGAATCGGTCTTGGCTTGCCTGGGAATCTATCACTTTATCCCATGAATATAGTGTATTGTTATATTTTGAATATTATTGTAAATTAAATATAGTGAGAATAATAAAATATCTCGATTATGAGGGAAATCATCTGTACGATCCTGGGCCTATAAATATAAGGCTCATGGCATCATAAAAGGATTCAGATTCTGATTTTCTAGAGGGAGTGTTTGTATCTTGAGAGAATTCTTGTATTCTTGGAATCTGCACTGAAGAAACTAAGTTGACTCAAGTTCATCTGATCTTGAGTGTAGATCTATAATCATAACTCTAAGTGGATTAGGCTATTACCAATACATTGGGGCTGAACCACTATAAAAATCATCTGTGCGTTTATTTCTCTTGAAGGTTTTTGTCGTTTTGACGTCTACACGTCGTTGGCCAAAAACACGGTCAACAATGGGCATGGTCGTGATGAGGCTGATAGTCATCACACCGACCAGTCAAAGGAAAAGGAGGGCAACGACCAACAAGGAGGAAAAGACTGCCCGGGACGTACCGAAAAGCCTCCACTGCACCCCGCCCAGCAGCGTAGTAGGAGAGAGCAAGTCCCGCATAGTAAGCCCTCTGAAAAATCGAAAAGTTTGGTGTTCGATTGGGCAGGAGAGCATGCTTCCCAGAAGGATCTGAGGGACGTTATCACCCACAAGAGGAGGACCGTCCAGGTCGAAGGGAAAAATCTGAACCGCCCTGTGAGTCAAGTAGAAATACTTGACGATAGTGCAATAGATGGTAATGCCCGACCAGGCGGTCAAGACCTTGGAACTTCATCAGTTGCACTAGCCATCCAAGCCCAGCTTGACGTGCTAATGGCTACAGTGCATGGTTTGTCAAAACGACCTTCCGAGATGGATGCGATAGACCACCGGAGTGGCAGCCCATTTTCTGCCCGGATTAGAGCAGCCCAGCCTCTGGCAAAATATAAAGCACCGGTTCTGCCAGTATATACAGAACAGGCAGATCCCATCAGACATGTTGGGAAGTTTGAGGACCAGATGGAATTGCT
Organism: Humulus lupulus; assembly: GCF_963169125.1. Taxonomy (NCBI): domain Eukaryota; kingdom Viridiplantae; phylum Streptophyta; class Magnoliopsida; order Rosales; family Cannabaceae; genus Humulus; species Humulus lupulus. The sequence goes on from NC_084797.1 coordinate 70,810,905, forward strand.
CGGAGTAAGTGACGATTATCAGTGTAGAGTTTTCCCGACTACTTTGTCAGATACCGCCCAGGAATGGTATTGGAAGTTTAAGCCGAACTCCATAACCTCTTGGGAGGCATTCAGGAAGGAGTTTTGTAGACAATTCAACACTACCCGGACCCCACCAGTTTATGCCAACCACTTGGCAGATATCAAACAAGGAAAAGATGAGTCTTTAAAGAATTATATACAAAGATTCATGAGAGAAGCCAATAGAGCAACTGCTGTAGGAGACGAGGGGAAGACGGTTGCCATATCCGCTAGGATAACTTATCGGAGCCCTTTGTGGGATAGCATACATAGAAATCCAATTTCAACACTTCAACAATTTCTTGACCGAGCAGACAAGTATATGAAATTGGATGATGCAATCGAGAAAGAGGAGAATGGCATAAACAATCCGGGCGGATCAACTGACCCTCCTAAGGATGGTGGAAAGAAACGTGGAAATATCGGGTCTGACCACCATGAGGAAAAGAAAGCAAAGTTGAGTTCAAATGAAAAGCCAACCAAGTATGAGCCTCAGTTCTCTAATTACACCACTCTCTCGGCCAGCCGAGCGGAAATATATCTTGCTAGTCATGAAGAGGTTCCCTAGAAGAAACCTCCACCCATCAAGAAATAGATGAGGAAGAGAGATATGAATAAGTTTTGTCATTTCCATCGAGATTATGGTCACGACAAAAATGAATGCAATCACCTCAAGGACGAAATAGAATTTCTTCTCCAGTCGGGAAAGTTGAGAAAGTACCGGGCAGAGACACCCCAAGGAGAAGGAGGCAGTAGCAATCCTGGTTTCAAACGACAAAGATCTCCACCCTTGCAGCCCGGGCCTGTGGAATTTACCTTAGACACTATATGTGGAGGTCCACACTTGGCTGAGGATAGCAACAAAGCAAGGGAGAGGTATGCCGAGACACTTCGACATGAGCGGGAGTGCTAGGATCAGGATCCACTGGAACGACGAGCGTCTGTGAATATATTATTTCTAAATACCGCTTTCAGAGTGGTAGTTTAATTTCAAGTTGTTTAACTTGTTATTTAAATTTGGTTTATGAGCTGGTTATTTGCTGACCATTCATCTATTTTTGAACAATTTTTGTTGTTTAAGACTCGTTATTAGACACATTTTGTCCTTTTTAATTTACGAGTAATAAAAAAGACTACGTGCAGTGTGGTCGATTCTTGCTACAAACGTGCATGTGTGTTAATTATTCGAGCAGTGTTCAACTGGTCGGTAAAATCGGACAGTGTTCAACTGGTCGATACGTTCAAGCAGTGTTCAACTGCTCGAATATTTTCAATATATTCTATGTGTTTCATGAGCAATTAACTGCTCGAACATATTCGGTCAAGTAGCAAGTGACCCAGGATCTTTCAACCCTCGATCAATTGGGGGGCACATGGGGTATGCTGATATATAATTTAACATAGGCAATAAGAGCACGAGTAAACATATTTGTTTTTAGGCTAACTTGTAAAATTTTGAGGTCAAAAAAGGCCATTAAGCTAACTTGTTTGACAAAGCTTAAGTAACTTGGAATTTTTCAAAATTTCAAGTTAGAAGCAAATATTCGTGTGACAATAAATATTATGCTCATAAAATGTTAGAGCAATAAGAGTGTGAGAAAGTATACTTAGTATGGACTTATGAAATGTCTAGAATTTCAAAGTTAGAAAACTAAGTACTCATGCGAAAATATAAGGCATACATCAGAGTGACTTTACTATTCACAAAAAACTTATAACTTTTTAAGTCTAAAAAAAGACTTAGAATGTTTTTTAAGTTAACAAAGAAAAGTAAAGTATAAATGCCAACAGCTCAGCTGTACGAGAAACATATCAAATCTACTAAGCAACAATTGTCTTCACAAGAATAAAGAGTAAACTACTGGCCAGGTGCAAAGTTTAGCTGATCAGGTGCAAAGTTTTCCTGGTCGGAAGAGCAGATACGACTTCCTTGGTCGGCTGAGCATATATCACTGGTCAAGTAGGAAACTCTGTTGTTGAGCATGACTAACAACGATGAGTCCCTGGAGTGAATCAAACAAACACGAACAAATGCATGCAAAGTAAATACTACATAGTGAAAAAATGTCTTTGAGAAGAGAAGTCAATTTTTCCCCAAGATTGATTGAGAGAAATCAATCTCTAAAAATACTTTTGGGAGATTCAAACAAGGCATTTAGAGGGATAAGTTTTAGGCATAGGCTTAAGTGGTTATGCCATATGCCCGATCGGTTGGGTGATGGCCGAGCGGATGTCGAGTGTGCCCAAGCAGGCCCGCGCACGCGTCCGAAGGTGGGTGTCCGAGCAGTGGGGGATGCGTGCGATCAGTTGGTTGCATGTGTCTGAGCAGCTAGATGCACGCTCGAGCGGTTGGGGTGCATGGCCGAGCGGCTAGAGGAGCTGCGTGTCCAAGCAGTGGGGCTGCATCCGATCAGTTGGCTGCATGTGTCCGAGCAGCTAGACGCATGCCCGAACGGTTGAGGTGCATTGTCGAGCGGTTGGAGGAGCACGCCGAACGACTGGGTGTCCGAATAGCTGGGCATCCGAGGAGAGGCTGGCATGCCCAAGGAGTAATGTCCGAGGAGCAAGGGCATGCATCCAAGTTGTCCGATCCGCTAGGAATGGCTAAGGCCATGGGTTTGATGGGATTATGGAAAAGTTAAGTCGTGGGTTTACTACAAAAGTGAAGGTTACTGACCGGATGGAAGCTTTTGGATGACCTTAAAAACATTTTGCTAGAAGAAAAGTTTATCATACGAGTAAATCGTATAATAAACTTGGGGGAAATGTTATCCCCAAAATTTCAGTTCGATGACGTGGCAATCAGAAGTGACAAGTGGCAATGCATGGTCAGTAAATGCCACATTAATAGTCAATAAATGTGTTGGCTCTTCGGAGTTGTGATAAAGTGATCTGACCGATCTGATAGAATTTCTGTCCGACCGGTGAAGATTTTTGACTGACCAGTCAAGTGTCATGCTAGACCAGAGATGTGCCATGTTAGACCAGAGAAGTGTCATGCTAGACCAGAGATGTGCCATGTTAGACCAGAGATATGTCATGTTAGACCAGTGGAGTGCATGGCCGACCAGTGAGGTGTTTGGCCGACCGGTGGAGTGCATGGCCGACCAGTTAGGTGTTTGGCCGACTGGTGGAGTGCATGGCCGACCAGTGAAGTATTTGGCCGACCGGTGGAGTGTTTTGGCCGACCAGTCTTTCTTCAAGGAGTGAAGTTAGCCGACTAGACAGATCATCGTTATGCAAGCGAAGTTCCAGTAACGGCTTTGGCTAGAATTAGTCATACCTACGCGGGAATCTCTCAGTTTATCCCAAAGAAGTCGCATATTGTTGTATTTTAAATATTATTATTAATTAAATATTGTGCGAGTAACAAAAATGACCCAGTCAAAGGGAATATCTGATGTACGATCCATGAGCCTATAAATAAATGGCTCATGGCATCATTTTGGGGGATCTGATCTTTTAGACTGAGAAAAACTCTCTATTTTTGAGACTTTGGGACTGTTAGTTGGGGTATTCTTGGGGCATTTTCTAAGAGAGTTAGAGAGAGAAACTATGTATTTTTCTACTTACACTTAAGAAACTCAGTTGGCTCAAGTTCATCTGATCTTAAGTATAGGATATATATCACAACTCCATGTGGATTAGGCTATTACCAATAAATTGGGGCTAAACCACTATAAAATTATCTGTGTCGTATTTTTCTCTCGAAGGTTCATTGTAGTTTTGCCGTCTACTCGTCGTTGGCCAAAATCGTGGTCAACAAAAATAAAGTACCATTTTGGGTTTGAACTTTATTTTAGTGAGAACACTACAAAGCTTCTATCGAAATGCTAAGGTTTTCTTAAAATATTGAACCCAACATTCCTAGTGATGAAAAGAGTAGTGTCTCACACATCTCTACCTAATTACTCATGTATTTCCCACTTTGCGCGCTCAATAATTTTATGGCCTTGTGCTTATCAATGCATGAACCACCTGGAGTTAAAAGTCCTACTCTCTAGACGACCCCACCTCTAGGTTCACAGAGGTGAAATTCTTACAACATATTTGCTACCTTTAAAGATTCTTGTTGCACTTAAACTAAATTTCATTAAAATCCTATGGCTTAACCCTCATGTCCGGTAGTTGTTAGGATTAATGTTTTTAAAAACATGTAAATACATTTTATTGGTTTAAATAAAAGTACAATTTTATTATATTTGAATGTTAGAATTATTGTTTTAATTAATTATATAACAATATAAGGAAAATTCCCTATTCATTCATGAGAATATGATCTTATATTAGTACAAGAGAATTAAGATATTATATAATGAATAAAATAGTCAGTAACATATTAAAGTAATGAATCTTTAATGAATGCTTACTAGCACGGTTTGCTAAGCATACGAGATGCAAGTAATCTAGATTCAAATTACTAATGTGGATAGAAATCTTACTAAAGGTCCTGTATATAATAGAGATTATATATTACAGGACCGATGAGAATTAATTATCTTTTTAAACTTGCCGTTTGATGTGAAGATATAATTCTTGTCATAATAGACGATCATTTGTAGATCAGTCAAAATCCTGAGTATTCATGAATACCTGTTTATGTTTATTGGATCTTTTGATTCACCCGTTAAGGTCTCTTAGAATAATGAGGCTAATGACTTATTTTGTTTTGGAGATTCAATATCATGGATGGTTGGGAACATGAATTTCAATATTGGAATACATGATTTCCTAACAGATCGAATATTGGTTCCCCTAAGGGTTAATTCTGGAACTTAATAGTTATTGAACTCAAATCTATAATTAGAATATGGATTAATTATTCGCTAGTGAATAAATGGTACTTAAGGATCAAAGGGGTAATTAGAAGGGTAAAACAATAATTTTGACCAACTTTAATCAATGAACCAATAATGGAGGATAGAACTACATATATTGATTATATCAATGGACTACTAGAGAAAGCTCTTTAAATATAATTCTATAAATACTTAGAGTGCAATTCCATATTTATAGTGGAGCAATCTTGGAATTTATAAATAAGATTATTAGATTAAAGAGTTTAATTAATAATTTGGTTTATTGGAGCTTCGTATTATAGGTCCATGGTTCCCAGATCACATATGTCCTACATTGTCAAGGGTAAGGATGTCAAAAGAAAGATTTGTTAAAAGAAATGACTAAATTGCAAATGAATTAATTTTCCAGGGCAATGAAATAATTATTTGATAATTATGGGTAATTGATTAATTGTGAATTAATTAATTATTTACCTATATAGTTTTTATTTTGAAAAACTATAGGTTAAAATTAATATTAATCTTGTTTGGATAATATAAAGAGAGATAATAATAACTATCTTATTTATAATATGATATTTATTTATTTAATTTAAAATTGATATTTTGAGATAAAGTTAATTTTGAATTAACTGATATTTATCTTAGAATAAATATCTTGTCCTAAAAGTTGATTAAATAAACAAATGAGAAAATTAGGGCAACCCTAATAGGGATGGGTAACACACACTGTACAGTACGGTGTGTGGTGCCAAGCATCAGTGATTTTTATCCCTGGGAATTGAATTTTGAATTTAAAATAAATTTGTTTAATCAGTTATTTAATTATTCTTTTAAATATGATTTAAATAGATAATTAAATGAAAACATCTAATTAGTTTTATTTTGAATTATATTTTAATTAAATAAAGATCATTTAATTAGATTAAATATCTTTATAAATCAGATGTACGTGATATTAAGAAGAATCTTAATGATGAGACTCTCTCTCTAAAGCGATAGTTTTCTCTAAACCTTCTCTATGTCAAAACTCTCTAGATCTCATGTGTTGAGTACATCTAGGAAGTCACATAAATCAACCTTTTGAATCCTACATGCCCACACACATCCTTGTGTGTTTGAGGATTGGTTTGGAAGATCAGGGTGTGAGATTTCAGAACACTGGATAGGAAGATCGTTGATTTATACAAAAAGACTCAAGGACACTTGATAGGCTACAAGAGGTAATCCTTGATCTATTTATATGTGATTTAATATTTATATATGTGTATGATCCTGGTTGGTATTAATATTTATTAAAATGGCCCCATATATTCCGTTGCATACCTTTGATTTGATCATTTAAAACCTACAATTGGTGCCAGAGCAGTCTATACATATATATATTAAATACTGTGTGGGTTTCTTATATTTTTTATATGTATGTGGATATGTATATTGAATGGAGGGATATGATTTTTGAATGTATGGTTGAATGATGGATCTTTAATTAAATGGTGCGAATGGGTTATAAATTTTATTATTTTTGTAGATCTTGTGTAAGCCATAAAGGGCATAGGATTTTTTGTAAATTTATTTGAGAAATATGTATTTTAAAATCTGTACACAAAGAAAATTTGAGGGACCCAAGGCACTAGCCACCATGGCAGCAACCTGAGCCCCTTGGCCACAAGGCTGAGTCGCATGCACCAGCCGAAGGTGCCCCTTACGCGTGCGCGAGCCTCTTGGTTCCCTGCGCTGCGCATCCCTACTCGCCCTAGTGACATGCGCCTACGCCTCTGCCTAGCTCATGTGCGCATGGGCCTCTGGCTCCCTGCTCCTGCGCGCCCAGCACCATGTGCCCTAGCCCATGATAGCCATCCAACCCGAGCCCTAGGCTCACCATGATGCCGGCCCTAGGGTTTCCTAGGGCACCATTTTGGTGCCCAAAACCCTAATTCCTAAGTTGTTGAAAAATATCTTTCATTTAATTAGTTTTAAATTATTTGAATTTAAAAGTTTAATTATCTTATATTATTTTATTAGAAAATAAAATATATTTTAGTTGGTTAAGATATTTTAATATCTTAAGTTTAAATAGTTATTTGAATTTGAATATTTAATTATTTAAATTCAACTAAATTAAAAAGATTATTTAATTAAAAGTTAGTTTAATTAAATAAATTAATTAAAAATTTGTTTCTAATTAATAAGTTGGGAAACAACAAAGTTCCTAGAGATTAGATTGCAATTTTCTTTCTAATTTTTTCAAAGGGTTGTAAATCATGGAAATACCGATTAGTACTAGGTTCATCATTTATTGTTTATTTATTGTATTTATTTAAATAAGTGTTCATTGATGTTTGGTTGATAACATCATCATGCATTAGTTAATTACATGTCATTCATGAAACCCCACACAGTTTCTCATTACTCATGCATCTTTTCGAAACATGATTATCTAGGATTGTCCTATTTGTTTATATGAATTGTTTTTGGTGAAATCAATTGCATGTAAACTACTAAGTATTAAATTAGTTAAAACTTGGTAACTCACGCCATAATAAAGACAATAGTTTTTATAGGCCTTTAAGATAATCGACTTTATGTAAAAATCATTTTAGTAAAGTTAGATGAGTGTAATGGGTAATTATTTAGATCACATTAATTATAAAAACATGCTCTTTTATAGTTATGACTTTTGTAATTAATTACATTCATAGGGTTATCAATAAACTAGTAAGTAATTTGGAATTAATTGATTAGTTTAATAAAACACATTTAATCTAAAATAGTAAGTGGGAGAAGGTGAACATCTCAATGTGAACTATTGTCTCCATTATTAGTACAACACCGTGAGATATGAATAGGGTCTCGAGGCGTCTTTGTTTCCGTCCCCCTAAGGAAGGTTTCTAGACATATCAATACCAAGGTTGGCCTCTTACGAAGATAGGAGGAAGTGATGTATTTTAGGCTTGACCGACCCTAAGGTGGCACTCTCTAAGTTAAGTCATGAGCTCTAAAATAATGGATTACACTTACAAAGATGTATTTAAGCTTTTGCTGTGGATAATTACATCTTGACCAAATCAGAAGTACTTTATATTTGAAAGAGAAAATAAAGAGTTATTTTAAGTTTTAAATTATAAAGATAAGATTCTCTTATAAGCTATATGAATTTAGCTTGGCCGACCATAAGGCGACACTTTATTTGTTGGGTAGTTTTATTATGGAAAAGTAAATGTTAATTTATGTGTTTTAATTGTTGCATTCATGCATCATGTTTACTTTCCAAAACATTGATATTTTTTCAAATAATAATATTATTGTATTTTATTTCAGTTAAAATATCTCAAAACAACTGCAATGTAGTGGTTGAACTTAATGATGAAAATATAGTATTTCGAAGACATGATATGGATATATTATTGTTAAGAGATAATTTGATGGAGGCTTTTAAAACACCACCAATCGATGAACCACCAATAGATGCTTTAGTGATTGATCAATTTGATTGGTTAAGAATAAATCATATAGCTAGGTATTATTTACTCCATTCAGTGAATATAGAGACCAAAAATACTCTACAATGCCTTAAATCTGCATATGATATATGGGAGGTCATCCATGCTACGTATGGATACATATATGATAAGTAGGTTTTTGAGAATGAAATCCTATCTGCCGAGCATGGAATAATCGTTGAATTTATGAAGAATAAGAAAGGTAAATATGATTATTTGTTCTTATAACTAAGTGGAAAGAGATTTGTCATTTTGAGCTCTTAACTCAGGGTCCACTAATGATGGATGAATCTAACAGTTTAAGAAGGTTGTTGATAAAGGTCATGAAGTGGAAAAGAGGAAAATCATCTAGTTCAAGAAAGCGTTAAAAAAGGTCTATTTATTTAAAATTCTTTAGTCTTATTAAAAGAAAACTTTATTGTTGTTTGAAAAATGTTTAGTTCATTATTTTAGTTGATTTGGAATTTTATTGCATGTAGAGACTTTAGAATATTTTATTTATAATTTAATTATTCTTAATTTTTTTTAAACATGTTATCGAATATTTGGACTTTATCGCTTCCATTAAAATGAAAAAATGCTCAATAATTCAGAATTATTTAAAGTAGCAAAACGACAAGGTACCAAAAGATAAAAAGTTTCAAACGAGTATGACACATATTTTGGCATCTTAGACTTGGTCATATAGGACTAGATAGGATAAACCGATTAAAAAAATATGGACCTTTGAGCGAACTAAGAGTTGGAACTCTTCCGGTTTGTGAATCTTGTCTAGAAGGAAAAATGACCAAACCTCCTTTCTTAGCGAAAGGAAATAGAGCCAAAGAACCTTTGGAGCTCGTACACAGCGATGTCTGTGGTAGAATCAATGTACAAGCAAGAGGTGGGTATGAGTATTTTGTCACTTTTATTGATGATTACCCAAGATATGGCCATACTTACCTAATTCTTAGTAAATCTGAAACATTTGGTAAGTTTAAAGAATTCAAAGTTGAGGCTGGAAGCAGTTAGGTAAGACTCTAAAGACATTTTGATCTGATGGAGGTGGAGAATATTTGGATTTAGAATTCAAAGATTTCTTGTTGGAGCATGGTATTCTATCCCAAATCACAACACCAGGAATGCCACAACATAAGGGTGTTTTTGAAAGTAGAAACAATACCTTGTTGGACATGGTCAGGTCTACGTTAAGCTACTCTTCGCTTCCTCTCTCATTTTGGGGATATGCACTTCAAATGACGATGTACATTTTGAATGTAGTCCAATCTGAGACCATTAGTAAAACGCCACTAGAAATGTGGAATGGAAACAAACCTAGTTTGCACCATTTCTGCATTTGGGGTTGTCCTGCTCATGTTCTTAGACCTACATTAGGATAACTTGAATTAAGGTCGGAAGTAAGCATTTTTGTTGGCTATGCTCTAGAAACAAGAGGTGGTTATTTCTATAGTCCCAAGGATCAAAAGGTATTTGTTTCCACAAATGCGACCTTTGTTGAACATGACTATGTGAATAGCTATAATCCTCAGAGCAAGGTAGCATTGGAGCAACTCACAGCTGATAAGATTCCATCACAATCATCTTCATCATTAAATGATAAACGAAAAGCCAAGGAAACCATGATTCCTAAAAAAGAAACCTCAGTGCAATGTTTTAGTGGGAGGATTGTGAGACAACCTATTTGCTATGAACACGAGGAACATGCCCTTGTTCCTAATATAGACAAGGATGATCCATTAACCTTAAAGAGGCAATGGATGATCTTGGAAATGAGACATGGAAAGAAGCCATGAAGCATGAAATGGAATCGATGTATTCCAATTTTTTCTGGGAACTTGTGGATCCACCTGAAGATGTCAGGCCCATAAGGTGTAAGTGGATATACAAGAAGAAAAGATGTGTAGATGAGAAAGTAGAGACTTTCAAAGCAAGAATTGTAGCCAAAGGTTACACTCAGAGAGAACGTGTTGATTATGAAGAAACATTTTCTCTTGTGGCCATGCTCAAATCCATTTGTATCCTCTTATCCATAGCAGCTGCCAATGATTATGAGATATGGAAAATGGACGTCAAGACATCATTTCTGAATGGCTATCTTGATGAAATTATCTATATGGTACAATCAGAAGGGTTCATAAAGAAAGGGGAAGATCAAAATGTGTGGAAGTTGATGAAATCCATTTATGGATTAAAGCAAGCATCTAGATCTTGGAATATCACTTTTGATGAAACAATTAAAACATATGGCTTCGAACAGAATATCGACAAAGCATGTATGTATAAATACATCAAAGGAAAAGTGGTGGTTTTCTTAGTTCTTTACGTTGGTGACATTTTTCTCATTGGGAACAATGTAGAGACATTGTCAAATGTTAAAAAGTGGTTAGCTGAAAAGTTCCAAATGAAAGATTTGGGCGAGGCGAGTTTTGTTCTGGGAATCCAAATCCTAAAGGATAGGAAGAAAAAGCTCTTAGCACTTTCTCAGGCTAATTATATAGATAAGGTGCTTCAAATATTCTCTATGGAGAATTCCAAGAAAGGTCAATTACCGACTAGACATGCAATTGCTTTCTCCAAGGAACAATGTCCCAAGAAATCTCATGAGGAAGAGGATATGAGAAAGTATCCCTATGCTTCAGCAGATAGGAGTCTGATGTATGCTATGTTGTGTACTAGGCCTGACATATGTTATGCAGTTGGGATTGTAAGTCGTTATCAATCGAATCCTAGTTTGGAACATTGGATTTCAGTAAAGCACATTTTCAAGTATCTTAGGAGAACAAGAGACTATATGCTGGTATAATCAGGGGGTGAGCTAAACCCTACTGGATACATTGATTCTGATCTCTAATAAGAAAAAGACAGTCGAAAATTGATATCTGGGTCAGTGTTCACTCTTGTTGGAGGATTTGTTGTCTGGAGAAGCATTAAGCAATCCAGCATAGCTGATTCAACCATGGAAGCTGAATACATAGCGGCTTGTGAAGCAACTAAGGAAGTGGTTTGGTTGAGGAAGTTCTACACTGATCTGGAAGTTGTTCCAGATATGGATAAGCCACTAATCCTGTACTGTTTCAACAGTGGAGCAATAGCTAATTCCAAAGAACTGAGAAGCCACAATAAAGGGAAGCATAGAAAGGAAATACCATATGGTAAGAGAGATTGTACACCGAGGTGATGTGACTATTATGAAGATAGCGTCGGAATAGAACTTGGCTGACCCGTTAACCAAGACACTTCCTGAAAAGTCATTCATGGGTCACATGCACAATATGGGATTAAGGGAAATGGCTCACTTTCTTTGAGGGCAAGTAGGAGATTATTACGATTAAAGCTCTAAAAGCATGTAAAGACATTTTATTGGATTTAAAATAAAGTACAATTTTATTATATTTGAATGTTATAATTATTGATTGAATTAATTATATAATAATATCAAGAAAATTCCATATTCATTCATGAGAATATGATCTTGTATTAGTACGAGAGAATTAAGATTATATATAATGAATAAAATAGTTAGTAACATAGGAGGAATTTTTAATGAATAGTTACTAGTACGGTTTGCGAAGCATACGAGATGCAAGTAATCTAGATTCAAATTACTGTTCTGGATAGACCTCTTAGTAAAGGTGTTGTATATAATATAAATTATATATGACATTATTGATGAGAATTAATTATCTTTATAAACTTGCCGTTTGATGTAAAGATTTAATTCTTGTCATAATAGATGTTGATTTGTAGATCAGTTTAAATCCTGAGTATTCATGAACTCCTGTTTATGTTTATTGGATCTTTTTAATCACTCGTTAAGGTCTCTTAGAATAATGAGGCTAATGCCTTTTGTTTTGGAGATTCAATATCATTGATGGCTGGGAAAATGAATTACAATATTGGAATTCATGCTTTCCTAACAGATCGAATATTGGTTCTCTTAAGGGTTGATTCTAGAACTGAATAGTTATTGAGCTCAAATCTATAATTAGATTATAGATTAATTATTCTCTAGTGAATTAATGGTACTTAAGGATCAAGAGTTAATTAAAAGGGTAAAACGATAATTTTGACCAGCTCTAATTAACGAAACAATAATGGAGGAGAAAACTACATATATTGATTATATCTATAGACTACTAGAGAAAACTCTCTAAATATAATTCTATAAATACTTAGAGTGCGATTCCATATTTATAGTGGAATAATCATGGAATTAGTAAATAAGATTATTAGATTAAAGAGTTTAATTAATAATCTGGTTTATTGGAGCTTCGTATTATATGTCCATGTTTCCCATATCACCTCTGTCCTACACTATCAAGGTAAGGATGTCAAAAGAAAGATTATTTAAGAGAAAGGACTAAATTTCAAATTAATTAATTTTTCAGGGCAAGAGAATAATTATTTGATAATTATGGGTAATTCATTAATTGTGAATTAATTAATTATTTAACTATATAGTTTTTATTTTGAAAAACTATAGGTTAAAATTAATATTATTCTTATTTAGATTAATATAAAGAGCGATAATAATAAATATCTTATTTATAATATGACATATATATTTATTTAATTTAAAACTGATATTTTGAGATAAATTTAATTTTTAATTAACTGATATTTTTGTTAGAATAAATATACTGTCTTATAAGTTGATTAAATAAACAAATGAGAAAATTAGGGCAACCCTAATAGGGCTGGGCGACACACATTTTACAATACAGTGTGTGGCGCCTAGCATCAGAGATTTTTATCCTTGGGATTTGAATTTTGAATTTCAAATAAATTTGTTTAATCAGTTATTTAATTATTATTTTTAAATATGATTTAAATAGATAATTAAATGAAAATATCTAATCAATTTTATTTTAAATTATATATTAATTAAATAAAGATTATTTAGTTAGATTAAATATCTTTATAAATTTGATATACGTGATATTAAGAAGAATGCTTAATGATCAGACTCTCTCTCTAAAGCGATAGTTTTCTCTAAACCTGAAAACTATTCTAAACCTTCTCTATGTCAAAACTCTCTAGATCTCATGTGTCGAGTATATCTAGGAAGTCACATAAATCAACCTTTTGAATCCTACGTGCCCACACACGTCCTTGTGTGTTTTGAGGATCGGTCTGGAAGATCAGGGTGTGTGATCTCAGAACACTTGATAGGAAGATCGTTGATTTATACAAAAAGACTTAAGGACACTTTATAGGCTACAAGAGGTAATCCTTTATCTATTTATATGTGATTTAATATTTATTTATGTGTATGATCTTACTGGTTTTAATATTTATTAAAATGGGTCCATATATTCCGCTGTGTACCTTTGATTTGATCATTTAATACCATCAGTAGTAACATATATTAACTATCCTAGATTGAACTTTAAATCATTAATGTTGTCAGAATATGCCTCAAGTATCTTAGGAAAATTTGAATATTGGAGGTACATCTCTTGGTCCTTTTGAGGTATCCAAAGACTCATTCTATGGCTTTCCAATGTTTTATACTTGGATTACTAGTAAACCCACTTAGTTTACTAACCGCAAATGCAATATCCACTTTGTATAATGTGCGGCATACTTTATACTCCATATTGCACTTGCATACTTCAATTGAGCCACCACCCTATCTTCATTATTTTCAAGCTTTTGGCTTGAATCAAAAGGCGTGTTTGCCTCTTTGATAATAAGATGACCATACTTGTCAAGCATCTTTTCAATAAAACGAGCCTGACCTAAGGCATATCCATCTACATTTCTTCTAACTTTGATACCTAGTATGGTATCAACCTCTCCAAGGTCTTTCGTCTTGAAATTAGAAGATAGAAACCTATTTTTTTTTATTATGCCTTTCAAGTCATTACTTAATACCAACATATAGACACACTAAAATGACATAGTCATCACAAGACCTAGAGTATAAGCACTTGTCTGCACTATTGTGTCTAAATCCATCAGAAAAAATGGCTTCATCAAACTTCTCCTGCCATTGTTTTAGTGCTTGTTTTAAACCATATAAAGATTTAACAAGCCTACACACCTTATGTTCTTTCCTCTTAGAACAAACCATTCCAGTTGTTCTATGTAAACCTCCTAATCAAGATTATAATTTAGGAATGTCATTATGACATCCATTTGATGAACATATAAATTGTGTATTGATGATGAGGCAAACAACATTCTTATTGAAGTTTTACTTGCTACAGATGCATAGATATCAAAATAATCTATGCCTTCCTTTTGACTAAACACTTTGGCCACCAACCATGCTTTAAAGGCTTGAGTGGTCCCATTAGTGTTATATTCTTTTTTGAAATGCCCACTTACAACCTATTGACTTTGATCCTTATCATAGATAAACAATCTCCCAATTGTGGTTAGAAATAATTGAATCCATCTAATCATTTATATCCTCCTTCCAAAAAGTGGAGTCCCTTGAAGGCATAAATTCTTGGGAGTTTTCAGAATCATCTATAATGAGCCAACTATTTCTAAGACTTAGATCATTAAACCTACTAGACATAACTACTACTTTGAAGAGAACATACATGAGAAAAATTCATAGCTTTATTGAAAACTTTAAAATAATGTTTGTAATACATAAATGAGCTCATTGTTTTAAAATAAAACATAACTTAAAATGAAATTGTTTACAAAGCTAAATGCGGAAAATACATAAAAACGCAATCTTAAGAGACTAAAGAAAATAACGACATCCTCGAATCGACACGGAGCCCATCCACTCCATTCACCTCAACACACATGCCAAGCTTCTAAGAATCCTTCCGCCTTTGTATCTATTTTCCTGCATCAAACTAAAAGTAAAGGAGTGAGCCTAATGCCTAGCAAGGAATACTACTAACAACATAAACCATATACAAAAATTATATCATAACCACATATACTATAAACATATGTCATATAATACTACAATGGTCATTATACTACTAGGGGCTTGTTAATTAGGCAAGTCATATGCTCAATAGATTTGTGGGGCTTGCTAGCTAAGCAAGTCATATGCCCATAAATTATTGGGGCTAGCTAGCTAGACAAGTCATATGCCAAAGGTCTATAAACATACTATACATAATGTTAACATACAACATAAGATGACATAACATATAACATCACATATAACATAACATAACATATCATGCAAACATACAGGATCTATCCTATTTTCCTTACCAAAACCAGGATTTTTGAGAACAAATGTGGGACTTGGAACACTCCTAAAACCAACAATAAGAATGGTGAGAATTTCTAAAGAGTAAAGAATAAATGTGGGAACTAAACCTTCAAAAAGAAACTTACCAAGAAAGATCCTTAAGTTTCAAAAACCTAGTCAAAAACCAATATCAAAAGTTAGGATCTGAATAAAAGGAACTAAAGAAAACTAAAGTAGTTTAAACAATTGGACTTAGAGAATAGAAATACCTTAGTTAACCTTATGGATTGGTCTAACTTCAATATTGAAATACACTAATCCTCACTTCCCAAGTATTTTATAAAGCTTAAGAATGGCAAAAAAATTTCCCAACACAAGTGTTTATCACTCTATGGAATCACTAGCACCTTGGAGTCTCTGATCACAGCTTGAAGAGTGAGTGGAAGGGTTGGGTACTAAGTCCTATTTATAGTGTTATAGGAATAAAATATCTTCTTTTTGTCTTATAATTGAAAATATTTTAATATTCGTCAATCAGAGGCTGAAGACTCGGTCAAAACTATCCAGGGGCAGGTCTAAGGAGTCAAACTTATTTTAAAAATTAAAAACAAAAATAAAAAAAATATCTACTAAGGGCGATATATCGCCCCTATGTGGTGATATATCGACTCTGCCCTAGTTCCGAGCCTCCGTTCGTACGTTCGTGCAACTTCAACGTGTTTTCCGTATCCTTCATCAGGCGATATATCGGCTCCCAGCTGCGATATATCGGCATACGTGAATATTTTAAACACGTAATTGCACTTTTTCAGCATAATTAAGGTTGGATAAATGCTTTGACTGAGTCGAACTACGATCTAATAGTTTCTTGTGAAGACAAAAGCTTATATTTCCTCATTTTATCATGAAAATACTAATTCCTTAATAATCATGCTTATGACAAGTGTCATATTCTTATTGGCTCCATCTAAACCTTAGGTTATAATAAATATCATATTTATGACTAGAAATATTAATCAAACCTTATGTTATAATTAATATTCTTAAATTATAGGTTAAACTTATAAAATCCATAACTATTGCTAGGAGTTTCCAACTAAGTCCCGGTTTGAACCAAAATTCACGAAATCTAAAATACTACAACTACTACTAGCTACCTAAGTAAACATTCTGGGACTCTACAATTCTCCCGTACTTCAAAGAATTTCATCCCCAAAATTTACTTACCAAATAATTCCGGATACAGAGCATGCATGTCCTCCTCCAACTCCCACGTTGCCTCCCGTTCAGAACTATTTCTCCGTAGGACTTTGACTATCGGAATACTCTTAGACCGTAATTCTTTCATCCCTCTATCTAGGATGCTAACCGGCTGTTTGTCGTAACTCAAGTCTTTCTGGAGTGCTATCGTATCACACTTGAGGACGTGAGATGGACCTGACACATATCTACGCAGCATCGAGATGTTGAACACATTCTGACTATCTGCTAATGATGGCGGTAAGGCTAATCTATATGCAACTGCTCCCACTTTGTCCAATATCTCAAAAGGACCTACAAACCTGGGACTAAGCTCGCCTTTCTTCCCGAACCGCTTCACACCTTTCATAGGAGATATCCTTAAGAAGACTTTATCTCCGACTTTGAATTACACATCACGCTGCTTGGCATCCGCATAACTTTTCTGATGGCTTTGAGCAACGAGCATATGATTTCTAATCAGCGCTACTACATCCTGAGCCTCTCTAACAGCTTCGAGTCCATGTAGTTGTCTTTCTCCTACTTCGTCCAAATGTAACGGTGATCGACATCTACTTCCATAAAGTAGCTTGTAAGGTGTCATCCCGATCGTTGACTGGTAGCTATTATTATAGGAGAATTCTATCAGTGGAAAGTACTTGATGTAACGCCCTGGTTACCCTAGAACCGTTACGGTGAATGGTGAACCGGAAATTTGACCCATTACCCGAGTCCTTTGGTTAAAACGTGTTCTAGGTGTTATTAACAGGCTAAGGTGGAAAAATCAACAAAAAGGAAAGGATATATTTTATTAAATACATAAAACTGTTCATGGGCCCATAAAAACATTTACAAGTTATTTACAACTCAAAATGGTCATTACAGTTTAACAATTACAAACCCGCCGACCTAAGCGACAAAAATAGGGTAAACCCCCTAGTTCCTCTGAGAACTCCTTGGCCGTGGTGGTCAATTGGCCGCATATGTACACATCACCACCTAAGCTCTCCACTCAAGACTGGGTGAGCTATTCTTTCCTTTTACCTGCACCACATAGCACCCATGAGCCAAAGCCCAACAAGAAAACATAGTAATGCATAAGGATACTAACAACTCATTATAATTATAATCACACGGAGCTTATAGCTCTCAAACAGATGAGTGAATATCACTTGAGGTTCTAGTAAACCATAATGAGTGACTAACAAGCAAGTCACCAATTTAAATAGAAGAGTGACTACTGGGTAAGCCACTAGCCTTAAACAGATGAGAGACTGATGGGTAAGTCTCTAACTTAACAGATGAGTGACTGATGGGTAAGTCACACAAGCGCTTATAGTATTCATCGAACTTGAGGTCGGTCCGGTATTAGTCCTCTTTGAGTCACCCAATGCAGATATTGATTAGATCTAATCTTTATTGGCTTGCGTTGAACACGCTAAGGCCGTTCCTGACTTATGAGTCAACACTGTGTGACCAGTGCTCAGTACCACTGCCGAACTTGACTAATGAGTCACAGCTTCACAGTTGATACTGACACCTTTGCCAATTCGGACTACTGACTCAGTACCATGCACAAGTGAGCAAGATTTTCTAAGCATTCAATAATCAATCCATGTCCACATTTATACAATCAACATGTCTCATGAACAACCACGCATGTCACGTTTGGGGTGCAGTTTTCTTACCTTTGGTTTGAGCAAGAATTGATATAAGAACGACCCTTGAGAATGACCTGTCTTTTTGCCCCTTAGCGGTTACCTGGTCATAACAAATTATGGGATTCCATCAAAAAAATGAATAACAAAGGTTCCCAAACCAAAACCTAGCCTCCGAGACATCGAGTACTACTAAACTGGGTAGTAGGATCGATCCCGAGGCCTAAGGCTAGCATCCTCGAGCCAAAAACTCATTTCTGGCCAAAATGCCACTAATGGCCGCGGCCCTCCCTGGCCATGCCGCAGCCCACCCATCAAATAGAGGCGGCCTCCTTCAGCACCCCTCAAGAGTCGTGGCCCTCCTTGGCCATGCCACGGCCCAACCTTCAGTTCAACCTATTCTTTGGTTTTTCCTCCCTTGCGATTTTCCTTGGAACCAACCTTTCAAACCAAGCTCAAACACCACTCAAACATTCAATACAACCCCTAAACTTGATATATATCACACCCTAATCAAAACGCAAGTTAAACCCCAATCAAAACTTCCATTAATTCCAACTATCCTTAACAAAATCACAAGCTCAAACTAAACACCAAAACTGAGAAAACCAGGGAACTATTGGCTAGAAGCTTACCTCAAACTCAGGTTGTGATGCTTTTCAATGGTAGAACACTCTCCCAAACTCCCAAGGTCTACTTCCCAAGCTTGAATCCTCAACAAGTGCTCAAAAATTCACAAAGGAAATGAAGGAGAAGGAAGGTACGGGTAAGCTCAAGAACTTGCTCTATTTTCCCTCTGTTACACAGCCAAAGGTAGTTTATATCTATCCTAGGGGTAAAAAGACCATTATACCCCTAGGTCAATTAAGGGTTTCTAAAGGCCCCTAGGGAAAAATTGTCCTTCCCATCCTATCTCGTTAATCATAATTAATGCTCTCCAATTCCCGCTATTTTTGATATTCTCAAACACCAATAATTCATATCCCGTTACCCTTTAACTCCTAGTAACGCTCTAATCATTAAAATCACCCCGAGACTCATCCCGAGCCCCGAACTTAAACCTGTTATGACTAGACCACTAATCAATATTCCAAGATCGTCTCATGCCGAATAGCTCGAACAAACCCACATTATATTGTGGTCTCAACAGTATACCACCAACATGCATACAAATATACAATTATGCCCTCAACGAGCCAACTTACCATCACACCCCTGTAATTATAATTGTAACACCCCAACTCCAGGGACAGTTACGGTGTGCCTTGGAAACAGTGCTAAACTCGCTAACCGAGTCATTTGGCCAAAATCGTGAACTAAGTATGATTAGCGGTTTAGGGATTAAAAAATTTGGTTAAGATGTAACGTTTCACTAGAATGTTTAATATATATACATTGGGATTCCAAAAATATAATTTCAGAGTCTATTACAGAAAGATATTTAGAACAGGCCGTTCTATGCGGCAAAACAGGGTTTAACCCTAGTTCCTCTTTAAACCTTGGCCGTGGCGGACGAGCAGCTGCATATGTACACATCATCACCTAAGCTCTCCAACTCAAGGATGGTCCAGCTTTCTTTTGCCTTTACCTTCACCACATAGCACCCGTGAGACGAAGCCCAGCAAGAAAACACAATAAAGCATGATATAATATCAACAATGATTATAATAATCATTCAGGACTATCAGTCCAAAACAGGTAGGTGACAGTAGCCAAAGTCACAAAAATGGGTACAACTCCCTTTAGCCACGTGACGATAGGGTCACCAGGGCTTAAGTGATAAGTTATCCTTTCTTAAGTTCAATCAGGATAGGTGTATGGTGAATGGTCACCAACATAACCTTCCTCATGACCATAGAGTCATAACCTGGGGACAGCACCCTTTAGCCATGTGATAATAGGATCACCAGGGCTTAATAAATAAGTGAGCATCTCACTAGCTTTAGCAGGATAGGTGCATGGTGATTGGACACCAACATAACCTTCCTCCCGACTCTAGAGTCGTAACTATGGACAGCGTCCCCTAGCCATGTGACAAACAGTCACTGGGGCCATATGCCCTGGCTATGAACATTTGGTCTTAGACCAGGTAAGCGCTTATAAGTTCTTCGACCTTAGGGTCGGTCCAGCATTAATGCCATAGAGCCATTCAATGCTTATATCGATTAGATCTAATCTTCACTCAGCCCTGCGTCCTCGACGCTTATGCTGTTTCTGACCCTCAGGTCAGTGAAACACGACCAATGTTCAGCTCATTGTGAACTTGACTAATAAATCACAGCTTCACAGATGAATCCAACACCATTGCCGATTTTGACTAATAAGTCAGTGCCATACACAAGTAAGTCATGCCACAAAACATATGTCACATGTCCAATATCCATAAACAAGGTATTCAACATGCTTACTCAACAAGTATTAATACAATTAGGACCATGCACAAACCCAGAGGCACAAGCTCTAAACAATATCATACTCAGTACTCAAAGCATGTCCTAATCACATGTTTCTCATGCATCACATGCATTATACTTAACAATCCAACATGCACCAATCATAGCCATGCATGTCATCTTTAATAACCAACCAATATGCATCAAGAATAGCCATGCATGTCATACTTAATAATCAACCAACATGCATCAAGAATAGCCATGCATGTCACATATACACAGGGTGCAGTTTTCTTACCTCAGATTCGAGCTAGAATGATTAAAAGAACGACCCTTGAGAATGATCAACTTTTAGTCCTTTAGCGGTCACCTAGTCATAACCAAATATAGGATACCATCAATAAAAATGATCAACATAGGTTCCTAAACCAATATCTAGCCTCCGGGACATCAATCCACACTTAACCGGGTAGTAGGATCAACCCCGAGGCCTATGGCTAACATCCCCAAGTCAAAAACCTATTTCTGGCCAAAATTGCCCTGATGGGCCGCGGCTCACCATAGCCTTGCCGCGGCTCACCCTCAGACAGAAGCATGATTCCTCCCAGAAACACATACAGGCCGCGGCACACCACAGCCAGGCCGCGGCACACCACAGCCAGGCCGCGGCACATTACGCAAACCAGCAAGCCACCAGCTTGCTTCCCCTGCGTTTCTCCTCGAAACCAAACCTTCAAACCAGTCCCAAACCTCAACCTAACACCCAATTCAACCACTAAACATTATCAACAACTCACCCACATCAAAACCCAAGTTAAACATCAACTAAACTTCCATTAATTCCAACTATTTACCAAGAAATCACAAGCTGAAAGTTTAAAGCCAAAACAGGGTATACCATGAAACTAATGGCTGGAACTTACCTCAAACTTGATTTTGAATCCCCTTTAATGGCTGAATCAAGTTCCTAAGCTCCCACCTTTGATCTCCTAGCTTAACTCCTCAATTTGGGCTCTCAAAATTCAAAGGAAAGAATGAAGGGAAAACTTGTACGGGAGAGAAAGGAGAAGATGAGGATGAGGCTCTGTTTTGTTCTATTTTCCACAGCCTTGTAGTCCATATAAATCCAATCCAAATGACCTAAATACCCCTAGGTCACTTAAGGTTCCTAAAGCCACCCCAAGGGAAAAATTGTCCTTTCCAACCTATACCGTTAATTGTAATTAACGCTCTCCAATTCCCGCTAATCTCAAAATTATCAAATACCAACAAATCATATCCCATTACCCTTTAATTCCCGGTAATGTTCTAGTCATCAACATGACCCCGAGACTCACCCCGAGCCCCGAACTTAAACCCATTATGACTAGACCAAACACTTACATTTCATGATCGTCTCATGCTGAATAGCTCGAACCAATCCACCTTATAAGGTGGCCTTATTTATTAATCACAACCATGCACTCAAAATACACAATTACGCCCACAGCGGCCAAATTACCAAAATGCCCTCATAATTAAAATATGAACCCATATGCATGCATTCACCATCATATAATAATATAATTCACGTAAACATGCATATAATCATTAAATACCATAATAAATCAATTATGGCCCTCCCGGCCTCCTAATCAAGATCCTAAACCTTATTAGGAAATTTGGGGCATTACAATAATGTGGACCCACATGCATGCATTTAACATCATATTATAATATAATTCATATAAACATTCATATTATCATTTAATGGCATAATTAAACAGGTATGGCTCTCCCAGCCTACTATTCCCGCCATTAAAACACATCGGAGAATTTGGGGCATTACAACTATCCCCTCCTTACAGAAATTTCATCCTTGAAATTTACCTGAACAACTCGAGATACTGACTCTGCATATCTGACTCCAGCTCCCAGGTCGCTTCCTCGACCTTGCTGTTCCTCCACAACACCTTAACCAAAGGTATCGTATTATTCCTAAGGACTTTATCCTTTCTGTCGAGTATCTGAACTGGTTGCTCCTCACAGGAGAGATCTGGCTCAAGCTCTAGATCTTCATAGCTCAAAATATGGCTCACATCAGATACATACCTCCGAAGAGTTGATACATGAAACACATTATGCATGGCTGACAACGCCAGAGGCAATGCCAATCTGTAAGCCACTTGACCAACCCTCTCAAGGATCTCAAATGGACCTACAAATCTAGGACTCAGCTTGCCTTTCTTCCCAAACCTTCTCACCCCTTTCCATGGCGAGAATCTAAGGAAGACATAGTCCCCCACTTGGAACTCCACATTCCTGCGCTTGGGATCTGCATAGCTCTTTTGTCTACTCTGAGAAGCAAGCATCTGAGCCCTAATCTTTTCAATGGCCTCACTGGTCCTCTGAACTGCCTCAGGACCTAAGTATCTCCTTTCACCTGTCTCATCCCAATGAATGGGAGATATGCACTTACTACCATACAACATCTCATAAGGTGCAACTCCAATGGTAGATTGATAACTGTTGTTGTAGGAAAAGTCTATCAAAGGCAGATACTTACTCCAAGATCCACCAAAGTCCAACACACATGCTCTTAGCATGTCTTCCGGAATCTGGATCGTCCTCTCAGATTGCCCATCTGTCTGAGGATGATAAGCAGTACTGAGCTTTAGTTGTGTCCCCATGGCTTTCTGCAAACTTCCCCAGAACTTGGAAGTAAAAGTAGGGTCCCGATCTGACACGATCGACCTAGGTGCTCCATGGAGACGCACGATCTCTCTCACATAGAGATCTGCATACTGGTCAACTGTATATGTAGTCCTTACTGGCACAAAGTGAGCTGACTTGGTGTAGCAATCCACTATCACCCAAATAGAATCATGCCGACCAACAGTCCTGGGTAAGCCCACTACAAAATCCAATGTGATGTCTTCCCACTTCCACTCTTGGATATCCAGAGGCTGCAATAACCCTGCCGGCCTCTGATGCTTAGCCTTGACCTGTTGACAAGTCAAGCACTTAGCCATATACTCCACTACATCTCTCTTCATCCCTGGCCACCAATACAATGATCTCACATCCTGATACATCTTCGTGGTGCCTGGATGCAAAGAGTAAGGTGTAGTATGAGATTCATCCAGAATCTTTTGCCTCAAAACAGTGTCCAGCGGAACACATATTTGTCCTTTATATCTCAGCAAACCTAACTCAGAAACTGTATAATCTCTGGATGCTCCAGCCAAAACATCCTCTCTGATCTTGATCAGCTGTGGATCACTCAGCTGACCCTCCTTGATTCTCTCCAACAACATAGACTGTAGTGTAATGTTAGCCAACTGGCCCACCAGTAACTCTATACCAGCTCTGGTCATATCATCTGCTAACTCCCTGGCTATCAGCCTCATACCATGAATCTGTCCCAGACCCTTCCGGCTTAAGGCATCAGCTACCACGTTGGCTTTTCCTGGATGATACAGAATCTAACAATCATAATCCTTTACTAACTCCAGCCAACGCCTTTGCCTCATATTAAGATCTTTCTGGGTGAAGAAGTATTTCAGGCTCTTGTAGTCTGTATAGATCTCACACTTCTCTCCATAGAGATAATGCCTCCATATCTTTAAAGCAAAAACCACAGCCGCCAACTCTAAATCATGAGTAGGATATCTTTTTTCATACTCCTTCAATTGACGAGAAGCATAGGCAATTACCTTCTCTGACTACATCAGAACACATCCCAAACCCTGATGGGAAGCATCACAGTAAATCACAAACTTCTCCTGATCTGTCGAAAGACTCAGAATCGGAGCAATAATCAACCTCTGCTTTAGTTCCTGGAAGCTGTTCTCACACTTATTTGACCACACAAACTTCTAGCTCTTGCGTGTCAGCTCAGTCAAAGCACTAGCTATCTTTGAGAACCCTTCCACGAAACGCCTATAATAACCTGCCAATCAAAGGAAACTTCTAACCTCAGAAGCATTCTTTGGCCTTGGCCAATCTCTGACTACTTCAATCTTTGCTGGATCTACTTTAATCCCCTCCTTACTGACAATATGCCTAAGAAAGGATACCTGAGACAACTAGAATTCACACTTCTTGAATTTTGCAAACAATCTGTGTTCCCTCAATCTCTGTAGAACCAACCTCAGATGCTGCTCATGCTCTGACTCAGTCTGAGAATATACCAGAATATCATCGATGAAGACGATCACAAACTGGTCTAGATAATCTTTGAACACTCTGTTCATCAGATCCATAAATGCACCAGGGGCATTAGTCAATCCAAATGACATGACTAAAAACTCATAATGCCCATACCTGGTACGAAAAGCAGTCTTCGGTATGTCTCCTTCCTTGACCCTCAACTGATGATAACCAGAACGAAGGTCGATCTTAGAGAATACCTTCTTACCTTGCAAATGATCAAACAGATCATCTATCCTTGGAAAAGGATACTTATTCTTAATCCTCATCTTATTCAGTTCTCTGTAATCAATACACATTCTCAGAGAACCATCCTTCTTTTTCACAAACAGAACTGGCGCACCCCAAGGTGAGAAACTAGGTCTGATAAAACCTAAATCTAACATTTCTTGCAACTGTACTTTTAATTCTTTCAACTCAATTGGGGCCATTCTATAAGGCGCTCTAGACACTGGCTCCATCCCTGGTGCCAGTTCTATAACGAACTCAATTTCTCTGTGTGGTGGCAACCCTGGAAAATCTTCTAGAAACACATCCAGAAACTCACATACAAGTCTAGTATCCTTTGGTCTCACTGACATGACCTGAGTGGTATCAACCACACTAGCTAAGAATCCAATGCAACATCTTTGCAATAGATCCCTAGCCCTCAATGCAGAAATCACAGGAATGCGAGGTCCATGCACAACACCAACAAACACAAAAGGATCCTCACCTTCAGGCTCAAAGGTGACCATCTTCCTCTTGCAATCAATGGTTGCCCCATACTTTGCTAACCAGTCCACACCCAATATCATGTCGAAGTCAGTCATAACAAACTCTATCAAATCCACTGACAGCTCTCTGCCCTCCACTGTCACTGGCAAAGACCTGACCCGTTTCCTGGATACCACTAACTCTCTAGTGGGTAACAAAGTACCAAACCCCACAGCATAAAAATCACAGGGTCTACACAGTCTATCAATAACACTACTAGCAACAAAAGAGGGTGTAGCACCAGAATCAATCAAAACATTATATGGGGTTCCAACACTAAGAAGTTGACCTGTAACAACTCAGGGAGAAGCCTCAGCTTCTGCTTGTGACGCGAACACTCGGGCTAGGGCCAAGCTGTCTGCCTTCCTGGGTTCTTCTTTTCTTGCATGAGGGCAATCTTTCTTAAAATGACCCACTGCTCCACACAATTAGCAGGCCTTTGCCCTACACTCTCCCAAATGACGCCTCTTGCATATAGGGCATTCAGGACGAGTCTTCCAGGCTTCACTACCCCCTGGACGACCCATTGTAATACCATGGGGCCGCCTATCAGGACCTGGAACTGGGAAGGTGTCAGGAACCTTCCTCTTCTGATCACTGGGGCCTACCCCTACCAGAACCCACAAATGGTGAAACTGTCCTCTTGAACTCCTTTATGGCTACACTGTCTCGCCAGATCTTGTTCTCTGCACTCTCAGCTGTGAGTGCCTTCTCAACCACATGTGCATAGGTAGTAACCCCAGCCACAGTGGTGATACGTACATCACGGGCTAACCTGGGTTGTAGCCCCTGAAGAAACCTCTCTCTTCTGGTCCCATCAGTGGGCACCAGCTCCATGGAAAACTTCGCCAAACGATCACATTTCAAGGCATACTCAGTGACTGACAAACTTCCCTGAAGTAGCCTGATGAATTCCTCAACTTTAGCTGCCCTGATGGCATCATTATAATACTTATCATTAAACAGAGTCTGAAACTCTTCCCAACTCAGGGCATTTACATTCTTGGTCTGGGTAATCACTTCCCACCAAATCCGGGCATCCTCCTGAAATATATAGGTGGCACAAGCCACACTCTCATTACCAGTTACCCTCATGAAATCAAGGATAGTGGTAATCATACTCATCCATTGTTCTGCCTTGGCAGGATCTGCACTACCCTAAAAAACTGGAGGTTGTTGCTTCCTGAACCTTTCATTTATTTCCTACCTCAGGCAGCTGTTTTGCCGCTTGCACTGACACAGGAGGTGCCTTTGATACACTAGCCACTACAGACACTTGTTGCTGTCTTAGGAGACGAAGCTCCTCTCCCTGTTTCAACACTGTTGCCTTCAAATCATTAAACAACTGCTGCCAATTTGCAGGAGCCGGCTGTGGAATCTGAGACTGGTCATTTTCCTGACCTTGACTGTTATTATTATTCTGGCCCTGATCACTCTGGCCAGCTGAAGTATCTGTCTGCCCTGGATTCATTCTTATCTGACACCTTGCTGAAATAATGATCAATACGGCCAGTCAGGTAATAATAACTAAACCTCTTGCCGCCTTGCGGTCCAAGAACAAGTAGACAATTATCATATTACACAATCATTTAATTATACAAGCAGATACATGTTTATAGCATTTAGCACTTAGCATGTATCGCATAATAATTCATAATCAACCATACTAATGAGTATGCTCCAGCAATCTCAGTACTAATTAGCACACATTTACTGAGGATATAATGTTTCAGGGCACAGGTTTAACATGGTATCTCATGCATACAGGTAAAGCATATATACCATATTTAAGCAGTTATACATATAACTACATAAATAGTTACCAAACCATGAGTCGAGCTTGACTTCAATGATGTGTGTACATGCCCAGCCAGTGTATACAAACCTTTACCTTGGCATGCTCTGATACCAAGTTTTAACGCCCTGGTTACCCCAGAACCATTACGGTGAATGGTGAATTGGAAATTTGACCCGCTACCCGAGTCCTTTGGTTAAAACGTGTTCTAGGTGTTATTAACCGGCTAAGGTGGAAAAATCAACAAAAAGGAAAGGATATATTTTATTAAATACATAAAACTGTTCATGGGCCCATAAAAACATTTACAAGTTATTTACAACTCAAAATGGTCATTACAGTTTAACAATTACAAACCCGCCGACCTAAGCGACAAAAATAGGGTAAACCCCCTAGTTCCTCTGAGAACTCCTTGGCCGTGGTGGTCAATTGGCCGCATATGTACACATCACCACCTAAGCTCTCCACTCAAGACTGGGTGAGCTATTCTTTCCTTTTACCTGCACCACATAGCACCCATGAGCCAAAGCCCAACAAGAAAACATAGTAATGCATAAGGATACTAACAACTCATTATAATTATAATCACACGGAGCTTATAGCTCTCAAACAGATGAGTGAATATCACTTGAGGTTCTAGTAAACCATACTGAGTGACTAACAAGCAAGTCACCAATTTAAATAGAAGAGTGACTACTGGGTAAGCCACTAGCCTTAAACAGATGAGAGACTGATGGGTAAGTCTCTAACTTAACAGATGAGTGACTGATGGGTAAGTCACACAAGCGCTTATAGTATTCATCGAACTTGAGGTCGGTCCGGTATTAGTCCTCTTTGAGTCACCCAATGCAGATATCGATTAGATCTAATCTTTATTGGCTTGCGTTGAACACGCTAAGGCCGTTCCTGACTTATGAGTCAACACTGTGTGACCAGTGCTCAGTACCACTGCCGAACTTGACTAATGAGTCACAGCTTCACAGTTGATACTGACACCTTTGCCAATTCGGACTAATGACTCAGTACCATGCACAAGTGAGCAAGATTTTCTAAGCGTTCAATAATCAATCCATGTCCACATTTATACAATCAACATGTCTCATGAACAACCACGCATGTCACGTTTGGGGTGCAGTTTTCTTACCTTTGGTTTGAGCAAGAATTGATATAAGAACGACCCTTGAGAATGACCTGTCTTTTTTCCCCTTAGCGGTTACTTGGTCATAACCAATTATGGGATTCCACCAATAAAATGAATAACAAAGGTTCCCAAACCAAAACCTAGCCTCCGAGACATCGAGTACTACTAA
This sequence comes from Humulus lupulus, assembly GCF_963169125.1. Lineage (NCBI taxonomy): Eukaryota > Viridiplantae > Streptophyta > Magnoliopsida > Rosales > Cannabaceae > Humulus > Humulus lupulus. The sequence goes on from NC_084797.1 coordinate 70,839,783, forward strand.
ACCGGGTAGTAGGATCGATCCCGAGGCCTAAGTCTAGCATCCCCGAGCCAAAAACTCATTTCCGGCCAAAATGCCACTAACAGCCATGGCCCTCCTTGGCCATGCCGCGACCCAATCGTCAAACAGAGGAGGCCTCCTTCAACACCCCTCAAGATTCGCGGCCCTCCTTGGCCATGCCATGGCCCAACCTTCAGTTCAGCCTATTCTCTGGTTTTTCCTCCCTTGCGATTTTCCTTGGAACCAACCTTTCAAACCAAGCTCAAAAACCACTCAAACATTCAATACAACCCCTAAACTTGATATATATCACATCCTAATCAAAACCCAAGTTAAACCCCAATCAAAACTTCCATTAATTCCAACTATCCTTAACAAAATCACAAGCTCAAACTAAACACCAAAACTGAGCAAACCAGGGAGCTATTGGTTAGAAGCTTACCTCAAACTCAGGTTGTGATGCTCTTCAATGGTAGAACACTCTCCCAAACTCCCAAGGTCTACTTCCCAAGCTTGAATCCTCAACAAGTGCTCAAAAATTCACAAAGGAAATGAAGGAGAAGGAAGGTACGGGTAAGCTCAAGAACTTGCTCTATTTTCCCTCTGTTACACAGCCAAAGGTAGTTTATATCTATCCTAGGGGTAAAAAGACCATTATACCCCTAGGTCAATTAAGGGTTTCTAAAGGCTCCCAAGGGCAAAATTGTCCTTCCCATCCTATCTCGTTAATCATAATTAACGCTCTCCAATTCCTGCTATTCTCGATATTCTCAAACACCAATAATTCATATCCCATTACCCTTTAATTCCTGGTAACGCTCTAATAATTAAAATCACCCCGAGACTCATCCCGAGCCCCGAACTTAAACCTGTTATGACTAGACTGCTAATCAATATTCCAAGATCGTCTCATGCCGAATAGCTCGAACAAACTCACATTATAATGTCGTCTCAATAGTATACCACCGACATGCATACAAATATACAATTATGCCCTCAACGGGCCAACTTACCATCACACCCCTGTAATTATAATGTGGACCCACATGCATGCATTTAACATCATATTATAATATAACTCACATAAACATGCATATTATCATTTAATGGCATAATTAAATAGGTATGGCCCTCCCGGCCTACTATTCCCGCCATTAAAACACATCAGAGAATTTGGGCCATTAAACTTGCTCCATGATCCTCCGAAATCAACTACACTAGTGCGCAACATATCTTCTAAAATCTGTATGGTACGCTCGGACTAACCATCGATCTGTGGATGAAATGTTGTACTAAGACTTAACTTGGTACCCATGGCTTGCTGCAAACTTCCCCAAAATCTTGATGTAAACACCCATCATCTATCAGACACTATTGTCTTAGGGATTCCATGCAGTCTTACTATTTCTTGAACATAAATGTCTGTGTATTGCTCTGCTGTATAGGAAGTCTTGACAGGCAGAAAATGAGCTGACTTGGTTAGTCTATCTACTACTACCCAAGCCGAGTCGTGCTGCTTATTTTTTCGAGGAAAACCCATCACGAAATCCATGGCTATGTCGTCCCATTTCCATTCTGGAATGCTAAGTGGTTGCAATAAGCCTGCAGGCCGCTGATGTTTTGCTTTTACTTTCTGGCATACTAATCATTTAGAAACATACTCTGCTATATCCTTCTTCATTCCTGGCCACTAATACAGTGCTTTAAGATCGTGAGTCATCTTGGTCGACCCTGGGTGAACTGAGTATGGGGTATAGTGTGCTTCTTCTAAGATCTTCATCTTAATCCCTTGATCATTTGGCATCCATACCCGATCCTTATATCTCAATAAACCTTGACCTGATATTGATAAATCTGTGGCCTTCCCTTCTCTAACTGCATCCATATGTGCTACTAACATGTCATCATGCCGTGGCCCAATCTGTATTTCTTCTAACAGACTTGACTGGATGGACAAGTTAGCCAGTTTACCAATGACTACTTCTATTCCAGCGTTGATCAGCTCCTGCTGTAGTGGCTTTTCTATTCCGGCTAATGATGCTAGACTTCCATAATTCTTCCTACTTAGCGCATCAGCAACTACGTTTGCCTTTGCCGGGTTGTATAAGATTTCACAGTCATAATCCTTCACTAGTTCTAACCACCTACGCTGCCTCATGTTGAGCTCCTTCTGAGTGAAGAAATAATTTAAGCTTTTGTGGTTCATATAAATCTCACACCGTTCTCCATAAAGATAGTGATGCCATATTTTCACGCAAAGACCACTACTGCCAACTCCATATCGTGTGTTGGATATCATTGCTCATACTCCTTTAATTTCCTTGAGGCATAGGCTATCACCTTGTCATTTTGCATTAGCACACAACCCAATCCTTGCATCGACGCATCACAGTAGACTACAAAATTGTCATTGGATGTCAGTACACAAAGTACTGGTGCTGAGCATAACTTATCCTTTAGCAACTGGAAACTCTCTTCACACTTATCATTCCAGTTGAACCTCTGCTGCTTCCGAGTCAGGTTGGTGAGCGGAGTGGCTATCTGAGAAAAGCCTTCTACGAACCTTCGATAATAGCCTGCTAGTCCAAGAAAACTTCTTACTTCAGACGCATTCTTTGGTCCTGGTCAATCCTTCACAACCTCTACTTTAGATGGGTCTACTGCAACTCCGTCCTTGGATACAATATGGTCGAGGAATGCTACTTGTGAAAGCCAAAATTCATACTTCTTGAACTTGGCGTAAAGTTGATGCTCCATTAGTCGTAACAAGATCCATCTTAAATGTTCCTCATGCTCGACTTTATCCTTTGAGTACACCAAGATATCGTCAATGAATACCATGAAAAATTTATCTAAGTAGTCCTTAAAGACCCTATTCATTAAATCCATAAACGCGGTTGGAGCGTTGGTAAGAATGAAAGACATAACTAAAATCTTGTAATGCCCATAATGAGTTCTAAAAGCTATCTTAGGAACGTCTTCTTCCCGTACCTTGAGCTAATGATACCCAAATCGTAAATTAATCTTTGAGAACATGGTCATTCCTTGGAATTGATCAAACAAGTCGTCAATCTGGGGTAGCGGATACTTGTTCTTAATCGTCACCTTATTCAACTCACGATAATCTATGCACATCCACATACTCCCGTCCTTCTTCTTCACAAATAGAATGGGTGCTCCCCATGGTGAATGGCTTGGTCTAATGAATCCCAAGTCTAAGAGTTCTTATAGCTGCATTTTTAACTCCTTGAGTTTGGTAGGTGTAATATGATATGGTGCCTTGGAGATAGGCTCGGTGCACGGTACTAATTCGATTGTGAAGCCAATTTCCCGAGTCGGTGGCAACTCTGGTAAGTCGTCATGAAATACTTCTGGAAATTCCTTTACCATATGAACGTCTCCAACTTTTAGTGGTGTTTCCTTGACCACATCCATGACGCTAGCTAAAAATGCTTGACATCCTTTTTCTATCATCCTATGATCTTTAAGTGAAGAAATAAGCGATGTGCATAGACCTGAAACCTTTCCCATAAAGCATAGTCTATTACCATTAGGAGTTTCGAACATCACTTGCTTACGTTTGCAGTCGATGGTTGTGCCATGCCTTGCTAGCCAATCCATCCCAAGTATCACGTCAAAGTCTTTAATCTCCTGTTCTATCACGTCTCCTTCTAGTTCTACATCCTCTATCTTGATCGGTATGCCTCGCACTATCCGTGATGATAGGGCTACTTCGCCCGAAGGTAACTCAGTTACAAACCTAGTTGAATTTTTTTCACAAGGTTCGTCTAATTTCTCTATCATTCCTAACGAGATATACGAATGAGTGGCTCCTGAATCAAATAATACATAACATATATTATGGAGGATAGAAACCTGACCTGTAACTACTTTATTGCTAGCGTCAGTTTCTCCTTGGGTTAAGGAAAATACCCTGGCAGGAACCATCTTGTCTTCCTTTTTCCCCTCTGGCATGAGCTAGGGACAGTCTCTCTTCTGGTGTCCTTCCTGACCACAGTTCTAGCATCCCTTAGTGTTTGTGCGGCACTCACCAAGATGTTTCTTTTGGCATTTAGCACATTGCGGGTAGTCTACATAACCCGGCCTATTACCTCCATTGTTTGTCCGTGCTCTTTTATTGTTATCGGACTGCTTATTTTCAGGATGCCTTCTCTTCTGACCATTACTATTGTTGCTGGGCTGATTGTTGTTGTTGGTGTTCCGACCATTCTAAGGCTAACTCTGATGTTTAGGCTCAGGCTTACTGGCCTCTTCTTTACTAACGTTCACCTGAAGTCTTTCTACTTCTATTGCCGTTTCTAGAACATCGGCATACGTAGTATTTCCTGGATTTGCGAGCTTAACCCCTAGCTCAATCTTTGGTCGAAGTCCTCTAACGAACTTAGTCACCCTTAGAAAGTTAGTTCGAACCATTTCTGATGCAAACTTGGTTAATCGGTCGAACTTCCGAGCATATTCTGTTACTGATAAACTCCCTTGCTTCAGACCAGTTAACTCCTCGACTCTTGAAGCGATGACTGCCAAATTGTAGTACTTTTTGTGGAACAACTCCACAAATCTGGTCCAAGTCATGGTGGCGACATCGTGAGTCTGTTGAACTAAATCCCACCATATTCTAGCATCTTTCTTAAGTAGAGACGAAACGCAGGATATACGGTCCGCATTACCGAGGTTCATGTGCATCAGGATCGGCTCCACATTTCTGAGCCATTCTTCCGCCTCGAAGGGGTCTGTTGTCCCTTCAAAGTTCGGAGTGTGTTGCTTACGAAACCGCTCATAAACTGGCTCCATGTGCTGAGCTGCGTATGGCGCATAGTTCGCCATTGGCCATCCCCCATATGGACCAACTTGTTGGGGTGCTGGGGCCATTTGCTGAGGCTGAGTTTGTTGTCGCTGTTGCTGTAGTAATTCCTCAACTTGTTGTCGTAGCCTCGCAATTTCTGCAATGTTGTCAACCGGCGGCAGCGACGCACCTTCATCAACAACAGCATTGGTTGCACACATTCCCCTTCTTCGAACTGGAGGGGCTTCATTCGTCTCATGAGCGACGTTGGAGACATTGACATTGTTGCGTGCAGATCTCTGAGCGACATCTTCAGCAGAGTTCTAACAGTCGAGAAAAACATGTTAGAACTTACCTTAATAGGCTCTAAAGTTAGAACTTAATTTAAGCAAACATAACTCGAACCTATTAATTATGATTTCTTATGAAAAGAATTATATAAGCCTTCTTTATAATTAGGGTGTGTTTCTAAACTTAGAAAAATAAGCCATTTTTATTATTTTCTAAGTGTGTTTCTAATTATCCTATATGACTTAATTCTCAGGCTCGAAACTCATCGTTGTTCCAAAGTAAACCATATTAAGGGAGGGCTGGGATCAGTAAAATCGTTCCCACTACTATGGCCACCGAACTCTCAATATAGAACCCTGGTTCATTGATTTGTATCCACCATCACCGAACTTAGTCATTATTTATTAAATTTATTATTTATTATGATTGCAAAATAAAATCAAACTCATACATGTCATCAAGATAAAAATGATATTAATTTGGAAAAACAGTTTTCACTAAGTACAATCATAAAGGCAAAATAATAAATAAAATAAATAAAGAAACTAATCTATTCTAAAAATCAGGATCTTCTACATCACATCCTTCATATAACATGTCATCATCTATCTCTTCATAATCACCATTTTCATGAGCCTCAAAAATTCATCGGGGAAGATTCGTAAAGATTCTATTCTTTTGTTCTCCTGTGAATTGAAATTCCATCTTAGAGGTAAACCTAATTATGAGAAAATAATATCTCATAGCCGGTGGTATTTCATCTTCAACATCTATTGTCTCCCAAATTTCTTTCAAAGCAGCAATTACAAAAGGAAAATCATTAAAAAGCCTAATTACTAAAATTTATTGTTTCGTAGCTCTCATCATTATTTGCTTAGTCGTTTGGAGATGAACTATTTGATTATGAAATAAAAGAAATCTTTGAGTGATTCTTTCCAATATACCTGCTGTATTTCTTGGTTCTCTAACCCTTTCTAAGGCCTTAATGGCTTGGATATCGTTATATGATAAAGCTCCATCCATTCTTAACTGAAAAACATAAGACTAAAACGTTAGCTAATACACAGAAACACAATAACTAAAACATAAATACTTACATTGGCGGTTAGATTCGGAGCTTGAGCGTGTGTATCAAGGAGAATTTCATGTAAATGGACTGTTGCTCTGATACCAACCGTAATGACTAAACTATTTCTAAGACTTAGATGATTAAACCTACTAGACATAACTACTACTTTAAAGAGAACATACATGAGAAAAATTCATAACTTTATTGAAAACTTTAAAATAATATTTGTAATACATAAATGAGCTCATTGTTTTAAAATAAAACATAACTTTAAATGAAATTGTTTACAAAGCTAAATGTGGAAAATACATAAAAAAGTAATTTTAAGAGACTAAAGAAAATAACGTCGTCCTCGAATTGACACGCAGCCCATCCTCTCCATTCACCTCAACACACATGCCAAGCTTCCAAGAATCCTTCTGCCTTTGTATCTATTTTCCTGCATCAAACTAGAAGTAAAGGAGTGAGCCTAATGCCCAGCAAAGAAAGCTACTAACAACATAAAACATATACAAAAATTATATCATAACCACATATACTATAAACATATGTCATATAATACTACAATGGCAATTATACTACTTGGGGCTTATTAATTAGGCAAGTCATTGCCCAATAGATTTGTGGGGCTTGCTAGCTAAGCAAGTCATATGCCCATAAATTATTGGGGCTTGCTAGCTAGACAAGTCATATGCCCAAGGTCTATAAACATACTATACATAATGTTAACAAACAACATAAAATGACATAACATATAACATAACATCACATATAACATAACATATCATACAAACATATAAGATCTATCCTATTTTCCTTACAAAAACCATGATTTTTTAGAACAAATGCGGGACTTGGAACACTCCTAAAACCAACAATAAGAATGGTGAGAATTTCTAAAGAGTAAAGAATAAATGTGGAAACTAAACCTTCAAAAAGAAACTTACCAAGAAAGATCCTTAAGTTTCAAAAACCTAGTCAAAAACCAATATCAAAAGTTAGGATCTGAATAAAGCGAACTAAAGAAAAACTAAAGTAGTTTAAAGAACTGGACTTAGAGAATAGAAATACCATAGTTAACCTTATGGATTGGTCTAACTTCAATACTGAAATACACTAATCCTTACTTCCCAAGTATTTTATAAAGCTTAAGAATGGCAAAGCTTTTTCCCAACCCAAGTGTTTATCACTCTATGGAATCACTAGCACCTTGGAGTCTCTGATCACAGCTTGAAGAGTGAGTGGAAGGGCTGGGTACTAAGTCCTATTTATAGTGTTCTAGGGATAAAATATCTTCTTTTTGGCTTGAATAAAATAATGAATAATAATTGAAAATATTTGAATATTCGTCAATCAGAGGCTGAAGACTCGATCAAAACTATCCAAGGGCAGGTCTAAGGAGTCAAAGCTTATTTTAAAAATTAAAAAAAAATATCTACTAAGGGCAATATATCGCCCCTATGTGGCGATATATCGGCTCTGCCATAATCCCGAGCCTCTGTTCGTACGTTCGTGCAACTTCAACATGTATTATGTATCCTTTGTCATGCGATATATCGACTCCTAGCTGCCATATATCAGCATACGTGAATATTTTAAATACGTAATTGCAATTTTTCAACATAATTAAGGTTGGATAACAGCTTTGACTGAGTCAAACTACGACCTTAACAGTTTCTTGTGAAGACAAAATCTTAAATTTCCTTATTTTATCATTAAAATACTAATTCCTTAATAATCATGCTTATGACAAGTGTCATATTCTTATTGGCTCCATCTAAACCTTAGGTTATAATAAATATCATATTTATGGCCAGCAATATTAATCAAACCTTATGTTATAATTAATATTCCTAAAATATAGGTTAAACTTATAAAATCTATAACTATTGCTAGGAGTTCCCAACTAAGTCCCAGTTTGAACCAAAATCCACGAAATCTAAAATACTACAACTACTACTAGCTAACTAAGTAAACATTCTGGGACTCTACATCATCCTCTACTTGAAGTACCATTGGATACTTCCAAATGTCTCCCTTGTGATTTCCTCTCTACTAAGTAAAGGTCTCAACTTGTGAGTTTTTATCTTCTGATCCTATCTCCTTAAGCCTTTGGCTTTTTCTTGGCAATAGTGATCGCTCTACAACCCTTGAAAGTAACTCTCCTCTTGAGTTCCTTCTGATGAGATCGGTTCTTTAGGCTTGTTGTCACTATACAACAAATTCTCAAAGAACTCAACTTCTCTTAATTCAATTATGACATGTGACTCCAAGTCTAATAGCCTATAGGCCTTACTATTTGAGGCATAACCTAAAAATACACATTTAATACCCCTTGGACCAACATTGGTCCTTTTAGGCTTCATGCTCTTGCAATAGGCAAGGCACCTCCACACTTTGTGATAACCTAGGGTGGGTCTCTTTCTTTCCATATCTCATATGATGAAATTTGGTAGCTGATAACAAGGCTTCTCCCCATAATGCAAAACTTAAATTTCATGTAATAGCATAGTATTTATCATTTAATCAAATGTTCTATTCTTTCTTTCCGATATACCATTTTTTTGGGGTGTATAAAGAGTTGTACATTCATGTATTATACCATGCATTTCATAAAAAAAATTAAATTCATTGGAAAAGTATTCATCACCCCTATCACTTATTATATCTTTGATTAAACTTCGGCTTTATAGATTTAAAACATGTTAAAGGTTTCATCCTTATTTTTAAGCAAGTACACATATGTGAATCTAGAAAAATCATCAATAAAGGTAATAAAGTACCTATTTATACCCCTAGTAATTATTCTATTCAATTCACATAAATAACTATGTATCATATCTAACATGTTAGTTTCTCTTTCAACACTTGGATAAGGTTTCTTTTTCATCTTAGATTTAATACATAATTCACATTTATCATGCTCAATATCATTGCATACAATTAAACCAAATTTAATAATTCTTTTAATTGTAGTGAAACCTATATGAACAAGTTTATTATGCCACAAAGTAATAGAATCAAAGCAAAGCATATAAGAGGAAGATGTGGATGCATTATTATCAAAACTTGAGTTTTTAATAAACAATTTAATCATACCATCACACACATACCCTTTCCCCACAAAATAATTTCCCTTTGAAAAAATTAGCTTGCCGGACCCAAACATCGCTTTGATGTCCAGTTTGGTCAAAAAGTTCCCACTTACTAGATTTATACTCATGTCCAGAACATACAACACATTTGTTAGAAGAACTTTCTTTCCGAATGTGAAGTAGAGATTAACATTCCCTTTGTCCATAACTTTGGATCTATGCTCATTCCCCAATTTGATTTCATGGCCATCCTTTGATTCTTCAAAAGTCTTAAAAATCTCTCTATCATAAGTTACATGAATGGTAACACAAGTGTCATACCACCATCCTTGAACTTTGCTTTGGATAACATTTGTTGGGTTTTATGCTCTTATAAAACCATGTCGGACATGTAACGTGATTTTATATTGTCAGTAAAAGTAGTAGAAATCATTTAGTTTGACAATTGTGTTGCTTGCTTGTTTTATTACATGATTATTGGAATAATACAAACATTTATAAAATCCTAAACATATAAATAGTTACAATTATAGTGACTAGGTCACAATGGATTACGATTGTAATTATATGTTCAAACGAACAAGTCCTAAGATTAAATCAGTGCATTGGGTTTTCACTGATCTAGTAATCTACGATATGATCTACTTACACATTCAGGGTGTGATGTCTGATTAACGCCCAAATGTGACTTCTACTAGCGGTGGTTGTGTTGGGGGAGGGTGAGATAACATCACCACAAGAAATAGAATCTACACAAAATTTGTATTGACAAAGACTTAATAAAGATTAAGAAAGAACATGCAAACCCAAGTAGAACAATGGTGTTCTTCAACTTTGATGAAGCTTCAAACCCTAGGCAATATCACCACTTTGAGAAAAACTTTAAGCAATCCTTTGAGCCAACCAAAGCAAACCAAGGTTGATACACGTTGTAGAACGTTGTCCTAATACTCTATTTCCCAGCCACAATTGATACTTGAGGCCTTCTATTGAGGAAATGATAATTGAGATTGAACAAGCCTTCAACTCCCTAAGTCAATCACATTATTGGAGAGTTCTTGGAGAAAACTAGAGATTCTTTGAGTTAGAGAGAGAGAGAGAGAGAGAGAGAGGGTAGAGAGAGATTGGAGAGAGTGATCAAGTCTCCCAAATCACTGTTTTTGACCCATATATATCATAGGCACCGTCATTAAGTCAAACCAATAGGATTAGACTTGTAAAACACGTAATTTGGAACATTTACGTAAGTCCACACTTCAAAGCAGGCGACGCGTCACCTGCTAGCGTTTCTGGAAACCCTAGCCTTCAGGCGATGTGTCGCCTTCTGGGTGGCGACGTATCGCCACCCCCTCTGACTTTGGACACTTCCAAAGGTCCAAAAAATGCCCTAAATGCCACTATACTTTTCAGGAACTCTTAGATACTTTTATGTCTCGCTTTGGACCCAAATTTGCATTTTATAAGTGCCTACAATTTGAAACTCAAAGTCACATCTTCACTATGGGAATTCTACTAAGTGTCTATACCTTGCTTGTATTTTAATACTTTATCGCTTGTATTTAACCAATCATAAAAATGCCCCACTTGGTTAAATACAAGCCACATTCTCTAGCTTAAAAAAATTTGGTGCATAAAATAAAGTTTCTTTCGGTTTGAGCTTTTTCTTAGTGAAAATACCACAAAGCATTATCGAAATCATTAGTAGCTTAAAGCTTGAACCAAGTATTCCATATGATAACATCAGTGATATCTCACACACCTCCACCACATCTTTTGTATTCCCACTTTCTCGCTTAGCACTATCATGGCTATGTTCTCATCTTTTTATAGACTTTCCAGGGAGAAACTCCAACTCCCATAAGAGGCGAAACCACCTCTAAGTCCAAATAGGTGAAGTTCTTACAACATCTTTGCTACCTTTATAGATATTTTTTACACTCAACTAAACCTCATTAAAAACCCTAGGCTTAACCCTAACTCAGTAGCAACCAACACTAACCATCTCGGATGGAACTCATCATAAATTTTAGTGTTGAAACTATTCACTTATCACTGACTTGTTCTTACCCATTGAACTCTTTCCCTTGATTTTTACAAGTTGAGAGTTAGGTTTCCATCATTAGTGAATCTATTCTTCTAGGAATTTCAATCCCATCCCTTTTGAAGTAGAACTTACTAACCTTCTCACAAGAGGTTTTGTAAATGGATTCGCTAAGTTCTCACTTTTTTTAACATATGAGATCAATATGATTCCACCTTGAAATTGTTGATACCATATCCATGGTTAAAGGAATATCCATCATGAGATTATGAAGCCACTCAGCCGCTTGGTGGGCACCTCTAAAATTTCTAGTACCCTCAGTAGCACTATATTTTGGATTGTTTTGAAGTGAAGAGAGATATATTGGATAATAGTACTCAAAACGCCGATGATCTTCTTCATTCATTTTTTTTTATTAATATTTTTTTTTTGTAAGTATTATAAGCACAAGTGTGTAATAGTGTAATAAGTATACACCAAAAATGTTCCCAGGCCAATTGGGAAGGATGCCAAGGTACCACTTTAGGCCCAAGAGCATTTCTAGAACTCCCCGAGGATCTTAGAAAAGGTTGGAGGGTAACGCTAACACAGACCTTATTGAAGAACCAATTTTTCTAAGATAGAACAAGTTTGGTTTTTACTAATTTCCAAAATTACACAAATGTTCTCAATACTTTGTTTTGATACAAATTTTATTTTTATTTTGGGAAAAAAACTAAATCTAAAAAAAATAAAATCCTAAACCTAAACCTAAAAGTAAAAGTAAAATAAATAAATAACTAAATAACTAAAACTGGCCCAAAAATAAAAATTAAAAACAAATAAACAAACTAAAAATAAAAATAAAAGTAAAAGTAAAATAAACAAATAAAACAACTATAAAATCAATAAATGAATAAATAAAAAAAACTAAAAATAAAAATTACTAAGGAAAAAAATTAAAAGAGAAATTAAAAAAAATTATACTACTTTTTTTTTTTATAAAAAAAAAACTAATTTACTATGCAAACCTTTAATTGTAGAATTACCTCCCCGGCAACGACGCCAAAGATTGATATCACCCAATAAACTCTTAAGCGGTCGCAGTAGTAATCAGGCTATGTCGTATCCACAAAGAGGCAAACACAACTAAAGATTAGATTAGTAAATAAAAGATAAAAATAAAGTAGAATTGAAGATATGGATTTTGTGAAATTCAAATTATAGATTACAGAAAGCGTTTCAGATAAAGAGCATGGCAAGGTAGAGACGCAGTGCTATAAAACCTATTCTAACATTGATATTAATTCAAAACAAAGTTGCAATTCTACACCATTAATTGCAACTGGAAGATGTATATGTTAAAAACACAAATTAAATAATCTAGATTAAATTGAATCTAACTTCTAATTTCATAGCATATCATATTATATATCCAAGAGTGACAAAATACCACTAGCAGAATGTAGTAAAAGACATACAATATAACAAATATACTAAAATAAATTAACAATCTAAGTTACATAAGAAAAGCATGACTGAACTTATGTAAAAGATGATAAATAATTTTCGAAAAGAAATTAGAAGATGAGAAACAAAATAATTAATAAGATATGGAAATGAAGCGTAAGAAGAATCAATATCAATATTGATAATGAAAAGTACAACAACTACACTCCAACCTCACCAATATTTCTAAAATAATTCACTCATTTTTGTCACCTAAAACAAGAAAAATAAAACTAAAAATAAGAAAAGAAACAAACAATAAAGTGTATTTTTCCACTCTCCAATCTGATGATTTAAATTGGCTTTGGTTCTCTATTTATAGAGAAAATAGGACCCAAAATGTGTAAAATCGTGTACAAAATAGTGGGAAGGTGGCTACAAAAACTGATGGAAGTGGGGGACACGGAGGCCACGTGTCGGCCCGTGATTGGCTGGTAGGAAAAAACTGCAGGTGGAGTGGGGGACAGAAGGCCACGTGGTGCCTTTTGGTTGGCTCAATAGGACGGCGTGGCAGGTGCTGCAGGTGACTTGGTCGGGCGCGTGGGGAGCATCTGCTGGCGAGTGGGACAAGTGGTGGAAGCTGGTTGGCTTAGCAGCTGGCGCGTCAGGCGTGGCAGTGGAGTGCGTCAGGCGACTTGGGTTTTGGCGCGGCTCGGCTTCGGCGCGGCTCAACTTTGGCAGCGTGGGGAGTAGTCATTGGCTTGGGCCTAGGCTGTTTGGTCTTGGGTTTTGGGCCTATTTTTTGTCAAAAATTCCATTTTCTTGAGGATTTCTTCATTTTTAATTCTTTCTTTCTTCTTTCCTTTTCTTTGTGTCAAAATACATTTTATTTCCTGAAAGTTAAACTCAAATTAAATTAAAATTAATATTTCAAATATAAAATATATAACAATAAATCCATGAAAATATTAATGAAAACTTAATTAATTTTAAACTTTAAGACTAATAAAATGATATTTTTGAACATAATCACAAGCCCCAACCAACTTATTACTAGTCTCTAGCAATTCAAGCGAAATAATAAATGTCAACATGATATATTTCAGGTCAAAAATTATAAAAGAACTTAAGTAGTAACACAAAATGTTAGTAATAAGTCAACAAGAGTTATCAAATTTACTTTGAATAAATCTAGAGTTGTGAGTGTGTGCACCAAACTTGAACCTTCTTACTGCAAACCATAGCACATGAAGCCTTCGAAATTATGCCAAGTAAAAGTCTCAACTCCATTATCCTCTCATGTAATTGAAAATATTTAAAGTTTAAGGATTTCACTCATGGAGTTGGAAAAGAAGTAAGCACTCATCAAATGGGTATATATTTTGGATAAACTCTTAAATAATTATTGAAACAAAGATAGGAAATAAACTATTTGGACAACCACCATAAAGAGTACCACAAAACCAGTTTTTCGGGATTTTAAGTTAAATAGACAATCTTTACATTTATTCTAAGAGCCATAAAATTGAACATGAAATTAATAAACACACATTTTTTTTTCTTGGACACAAGAGACAACATAATTGAAAATGATAAAAATATTGCTCTTGTGTCTTTCTCCTTTTTTTTCTATTTTTTTTTCTTCTTTTTTTCTTTTCTCTTTTCTTCTTTTTTTTTTTCATTTTTTTTAACAACATAATAAAGGCTCTCTAATAAGATTTGTCTATAGAAAATATTATCTCTAAAACATCATCCATTCATACCACAATACCTTGTCCAAATAATTATAACCATTTCTAAGAATCAATAAAAATTTAAAAGTTGTTTTCTCAAGTCTCACCTCACCTCTCACACAAAAGAATGGATTCTTAAACGTGGAAAATTTCTAAGCACATATGTGCTGACAACCATCTTACCACAATGTTTGGCATGTGCATTAGGTAACTCTAAAGAAACTCTTAGTAATACAGATAACAAAAATTGACTCAAAAGTAACAATTTGCACAAATAAATAAGTAATTTTTAAAAAAAATTTGACCGTGAAAATATTAATATGACAAAAATCAACATGAACATGCATGAATATGCTCACCACCCCCAACCAAAATCAGACAATGTCCTCATTGTTTAAAAATATATACATGAAAAGCGTGAAATGAGAACATATAGAGAGTGAGCTAATGCCAAATGATATGATATTGATTCTTAGAAAAAGAAAAATAAATAACAAGACAAACTATCAAAATAAAATAAAAAGGAAAAATAAAACAAATAACAAAAATAAAACATACCAGAAATAAAGAAAGCAAGGAAAGATAGAACCTGATTAGTCTTGGCCAACCGGAGAAAAGTTTCCTCAGGTTGGTTCACCAATTCAATCTTCTTGACTGTCTAGTATCAAAAATGAATTTTCTTTTATCCTGTGTCTCAAAAATGGAAGCATTAGTAACATTCTCAGGATAAAGAAAATGTTTGTTGTCAGTGTCGTGGAGGAAATAGTGTGATTGATTCTTTGAGAAAAGTTTGTGAATTTCCTCCACAATAAGGTTTATCATATCAGTATGATAACACTTGTTTTCATTCGGAGTTGTTGGAAGAATTTCAGCATGAGGAATATTTTCACTCCGAATAGTAATGACATCATCCTCATCAAATTTGTAGGAAATATGATTAGAGATTGGTGCCATTGTTTCCTCTTCTGATTGGAATTGACTGAAATAATGTGAATTAACTTTGTCGGTCAATTCTGAAAATTGAGTCCGAATTTCTCTAAGTTCCTCCATCATGTGTTTAGTAATGTTGCTTATGTGTTCAGTAAAGTTTATTTGTTCCTCCATAATTGTATATAATGTTTCCTCTAAGGAATCTGTATTAGTCCAGACATTATGTGGAGGTTCATGGTAAGAGTTAGAAAAATCGTGCTCAACATTCCTGCTAGATGGTGCCAATTCCCAACCAATCAGTGCACGATAGTTGTACTTAGACTTCCAACTTGAAGCAACAGGGTTTTTCCAGCTAAGATTACTATTCTTATAGTAAGAATAGTATTGAAAAGCTTCCTCCTTTTCTCTAAGAGTTGAGTAATCTTGAGCAAAATGGTCGACTCTTTCACAATCAAAATATGGTTCATCATACTCTACCCTTATGACCTCGTTACTTTCTTGACCATACTTAGCTTTCAAGTTTTCGAATTCCCTAGTCAAGAATTCTACTTCAGATTTAAGGTACTCTCTTTCGCTAAGTTGGTGGGCACCTCTAAAATTTCTAGTACCCTCAGTAGCACTAGATTTTGGATTGTTTTGAAGTGAAGAGAGATATATTGGATAATAGTACTCAAAACGCCGATGATCTTCTTCATTCATTTGTTATTTTTTTTTATTAATATTTTTTTGTAAGTATTATAAGCGTAAGTGTGTAATAGCATAATAAGTATACACCAAAAATGTTCCCAGGCCAATTGGGAAGGCTGCCAAGGTACCACTTTAGGCACAAGAGCTTTTCTAGAACTCCCCGAGGTTCTTAGAAAAGGTTGGAGGGTAACACTAACACAGACCTTATTGAAGAACTAATTTTTCTAAGACAGAACAAGTTTTGTTTTTACTGATTTCCAAAATTACACAAATGTTCTCAATACTTTGTTTTGATACAAAATTTTATTTTTATTTTGGAAAAAAATACTAAATCTAAAATAAATAAAATCCTAAACCTAAACCTAAAAGTAAAAGTAAAATAAATAAGTAAAATAAAACAAAAAAAGAATAAATAAATAACTAAATAACTAAAAATGAGCCCAAAAACAAATAAACAAACTAAAAATAAAAATAAACCTAAATGTAAAATAAACAAATAAAACAATTTAAAAAATGAATAAATAAAAAAACTAAAAATAAAAATTACTAAGGAAAAAAATTAAAAGAGAAATTAAAAAAAAAATTATACTACTTTATTTTTTATAAAAAAAATTAATTTACTATGCAAACCTTTAATTGTAGAATTACCTCCCCGGCAACGGCGCCAAAAATTGATATCGCCCAATAAACTCCTAAGCGGTCGCAGTAGTAATCGGGCTATGCCGTATCCACAGAGAGACAAACACAACTAAAGATTAGATTAGTAAATAAAAGATAAAAATAAAGTAGAATTGAAGATATGGATTTTGTGAAATTAAAATTCTAGATTAGAGAAAGCTATCAGATAAAGAGCATGGCAAGGTAGAGATGGAGTGCTGTAAAACCTATTCTAACATTGATATTAATTCAAAACACAGTTGCAATTCTACACCATTAATTGCAACTGGAAGATGTATATGTTAAAAACACAAATTAAATAATCTAGATTAAATTGAATCTAACTTCTAATTTCATAGCATATCATATTATATATCAAAGAGCGACAAAATACCACTAGCAGAATGCAGTAAAAGACATACAATATAACAAATATACTAAGATAAATTAACAATCTAAGTTACATAAGAAAAGCATGACTGAACTTATGTAAAAGATGATAAATAATTTTAGAAAAGAAATTAGAAGATGAGAAAAAAATAATTAATAAGATATGGAAATGAAGCATAAGAAGAATCAATATCAATACTGAGAATGAAAAGTACAACAACTACACTCCAACCCCACCAATATTTCTAAAATAATTCACTCATTTTTGTCACCTAAAACAAGCAAAATTAAACTAAAAATAAGAAAAGAAACAAACAATAAAGTGTCTTTTTCCACTCTCCAATCTAATGATTTACACTAGCTTTGGTTCTCTATTTATAGAGAAAATAGGACCCAAAATGTGTAAAATCGTGTACAAAATAGTGGGAAGGTGGCTACAAAAACTGATGGAAGTGGGGGACACGGAGGCCACGTGTCGGCCCGTGATTGGTTGGCAGGAAAAAATTGCAGGTGGAGTGGGGGACAGAAGGCCACATGGTGCCTTTTGGTTGGCTCTGTAGGACGGTGTGGCAGGTGCTGCAGGCGACTTGGTCGGGCGCGTGGGGAGCATCTACTGGCGAGTGGGACAAGTGGCAGAAGCTGGTTGGCTCAGCAGCTGGCGCGTCAGGCGTGGCAGTGGAGTACGTCAGGCGGCTTGGGTTTTGGGGCGGCTCGGCTTTGGCAGCATGGGGAGCAGCCATTGGCTTGGGCCTAGGCTGTTTGGTCTTGGGTTTTGGGCCTAGTTTTTGTCGAAAATGCCATTTTCTTGAGGATTTCTTCATTTTTAATTCTTTCTTTCTTCTTTCTTTTTCTTTGTGTCAAAATGCATTTTATTTCTTGAAAATTAAACACAAATTAAATTAAAATTAACATTTTCAAATATAAAATATATAACAATAAATCCATGAAAATATTAATTAAAACTTAATTAATTTTAAACTTTAAGACTAGTAAAATGATACTTTTGAACACTAATCACCGCTAAAGCTATAAACTCCACTTCCATGGTTGAGTTTGAAATACAAGTTTGCTTTTTGGAGCCCCATGAGATTGCACGTCCTCCAAGAGTAAACACCCAACCAGTGGTGGAGAGATTATCTACAATTCCCAATATCCAATTAGCATCGGAATATCCTTCAAGTATCTTTGGAAAGTTGTATAGTGAAGACTATACTCCTTGGTACCCTTAAGATAACCAAATATTCTCTCAATAGCTTTCCAATGCTTGATACTTGGATTGCTAGTAAACCTACTAAGTTTACTAACCGCATATGCAATATCCGCTCTTGTGCAATGATCGGTGTACATTAGGCCACCTTTTGCACTTGCATATTCCAATTTAGGCACTGCTCTTCCTTCATTATTTTCAAACTTCATGTTTGAATCAAATTGTGTATGTGCCTCTTTGATTTTGAGATGATTGAATTTGTCAAGCACTTTCTCCACATAGTGGGTTTGACTCAACACAAAACCCCCACTATTCCTTCTCACTTTGATACCTAGAATGGTATCCACCTCTCCAATGTCTTTCATTTTAAAGTTAGAATATAGAAACCTCTTCGTTTCCATTATTCCTTTCATGCCATTACTCAAAATCAACATATCATCTACAAATAGGCATACAAGTATGAAAAAGTCACCACAAGTCTTAGAGTATAAGCACTTGTCCGCATTGTTGTGTCTAAATCCATTAGAAACAACGACTGTATCAAACTTCTCATGTATTTGTTTTGGAGCTTGTATCAAACCATATAATGACTTGACAAGTCTATACACTTTATGTTCATTTCCTTGAAGAACAAAACCTTCTGGTTGTTCCATATAGACCTCCTCTTCGAGATCCCCATTTAGGAATGTCGTTTTGACATCCATTTGGTGAACATAAAGGTTGTATATAGATGATAAGGCAAACAACAACCTCATAGAAGTAGTTCTTTGTAATGCCCCGACTAATTCTAGACCTCGGACCATTAAAAACTAATAAACATAGCTACTATTTGGAAATACATACATAAGAAGTAACATAACTTTATTTAAAATCCAAAATATCATACGAAATACAAAATACGGTATGGGTACCCATTGTTTAGTACATAAAACATAAAAACATAACTTTAATAAATTGTTAAAAAAAACTAAGTGCGGAAATACATAAAAACATAAATAAAAAGACTTAAAAACAATGTCATCCTCGATCTTCCAGCAGTTCATTCAATCCATTCATCCTCAACACACATGCCAAGCTACCAGGAATCCTTCCCGCCTTCCATGCTTATTTTCTTTCTTCATCTAAAAAGAAAGGAATTTGCCTAATGCCCAACAAGGAAAATATACTAAAATAAACATATATGTCAAAAATCATAAAACATAAGACTATATCATAAAGCATATACTATAAACCATGTGGCTATAAAAAAGTATATCATATAGGACTACAATATTAATGGTCATTAACTCATTAACGTGGTATGTGATAAAACCATCTAGGTCCTCAGTCTACTCATCGAGGTGGGTTAATCACAACTATAGTATATGATAACCCATCTAGGTCCTCTGTCTACTAATCGTGGTAGGGTAAATCATAACTCTAAACCACGAAAATGATAAAAATTATTGGGACTTGCTATCTAAGCAAGTCATATGCCCAAGTGACTACAAAACATATATCATATCACATATCATATCATAGTATAAAACATATCATAACATAAACATATAAACAAATATATTCGAACATATTTTCCTTACAAAAAACCGGGATATGGAGACAAGAACGAGATTGAAACACTCCTAAAACCAACAGTAAGAACCATGAGTTTTGTAAAGAAATGGAGATGAAAAAGAGAACTAAACCATCAAGATAGAAACTTACCGAAAAACCTTAAGTTTCAAAGAACTTAAACATCTAACCAAGAATCATAATAAAGAGCTAGGATCTAAATGAAAACAAAAGAAAACTAAAGAACCATGAAGAACTAAACTTCAGGATAAGAATACCTTGGATGAACTATGACATTGATCTACACCTCAATATCGAAATAACACTCTATCTTACTTCCCAAGTGTTTAGAAAAGCTTAGATTGGAAAAGCTTTTAACCCAAGTGTTTCTCTCTATAGTAACCTTAGCAGCTTGGAGACTCTGAACAATGCTTGAATGATGATTAAAATGGCTGAGTACTAGGTCCTATTTATAGAGTTCAAGGAGTGAAACTAACCCCTTTTAAAATGAATAAATAAATGAATATAAAATTAAAAAGATTTGAATTTTCGTTCAACCGATGCCCAAAACTTGGCCAAAATTGTTCAAGAGCAAGTCCAAGTGGTTAAGGATGTTTTTAAATTTAAATCCATAAGTTTAAAAAATGTCTCCCAAAGGAGATATATAGCCTACCCTAGGCAATATATCGCCTGGACCTATACCCTGAGCCTCCGTGCTTTCGTTCGAGCAAAGTCGACGTGTTTTTCGTATCTCCCATAGGCGATTTATCAGCCCCTATAACTGCGATATATCAGCATACATTGATATATCAAACACGTATTTGCACTCTTTCAACATATTTTAAAATTGATTAAACAACTTTGACTGAGTGAAAAGGTGATCCGAACAGCTGTTGGAAGGTTCTAGAGCTTCTAGATCTTTCTTTTAATTAAACTATTCATCAAAAAAAAACTTAAATCCTTAATAAACATGCTTGTGACAAGTGTCATGTTCTTATTAATTTTGTCTAAACCTTAGGTTATAATAAACAATATTTATAGGATCAGCAATATTAATCAAACCTTATGTTATAATTAATATTTCTAAACTATAGGTTAAACTTATAAAATCCATAACTGTTGCTATGAGTTTCCCAACTAAGTCCCAGCTTGAACCAAAATTGACGGAAACTAACATACTACAAGCTACTACTACTACTACTATCTAGCTAAGTAAAATTCTGAGACACTACATTCTTGCTACTGGTGCATATGTGTCAAAGTAATCTATTCCATCTCTTTGTTTGAAACCTTTGGCTACTAGCCTACCCTTGAAGGTTTGTATGGTGCTATCAGTATGGTATTTCTTTCTAAATACCCATTTGCACCCAATTGGTTTGGACCCCTTTGGAAGGTCAAACAATTCTCAAGTATGGTTTGACATCATTGAATCCATTTCATCATTAATTGCCTCTTTCCAAAAAGCGGTCCCTTGAGGACATTGCTTCCTTGAAGGTTTTTGGATCATCTTCTATTTGAATTGAATGTTTCCAAGTAACTTCTTCATTATCACCTTCAACAAGGTATAGTGTCTCTATTGGAGAACATTTCTCATTTGATCCCAAATCTTTGAGCCCTTGACTCCTTCTAGGCAATTGAGGTTACTCACCAACTATTCTAGGAGTCTCCTCTTGAGATTCTCTAGTTTTAGTTGGTTCTAACTTGTTGTCATCGCATGACATGTTCTCAAAGAACTCAACCTCTCTATATTAAATTCTTACATTAGACTCCAAGTCTAATAATCTATAAGCTTTGCTATTTTGGGCATAGCCCACAAATGCACATCTTATAGCTCTTGGACCCAACTTGGTCCTTTTTGGATCGGTGCTCTTGCAATAAGCAAGACACCCCCACATTTTAAGATAACCAATGTTTGGTTTCTTTCCTTTCCATAACTCATATGGAGATATATTATTTTTATTAATAGGAATACAATTCAAAATATGACAAGCGAATAGCAAGGCTTCACCCCACAATCTAAAATTCAATTTAGAATGAAATAGCATAGGATTAATCATCTCAATAAATGTTATATTCTTTCTTTCAACTATACCAATTTTTTGTGGAGTATAAGGGGTTGTACATTCATGAATTATTCCATGTTCCTCACAAAACAAATTAAATTCATTTGAAAAATATTCACCACCCCTATCACTTCTAAGTATTTTAATTTTTCTTTCAAGTTGATTTTCAACTTTCGCTTTATACCCTTTAAACACATCAAATGCATCATCTTTATTTTTAAGCAAATATACATATGTGAACCTAGAGCAATCATCAATGAAAGTAATAAAATATCTATTTCCTCCTCTAGTCAACATTCCATTAAGTTCACATAAATCACTATGTATCAAATCTAACAACTTAGACTTTCTTTCAACACTAGGAAAATGTTTCTTTAACATTTTAGATTTAACACATAATTCACATTTTTCATGCTCAACATTATCACAATCAGTTAATCCACATTTGACAGCCCTTTTAATTGTGCTAAATCCTATACGTGCAAGTATAACATGCCACAAAGTAATAGAATTTGAGTCAAGCATATAACGAGAAGAAGAATTTTTATTGTTCACATTGTCAATGGAAGTAAAAAGTTTAAACATGCCATCACAAGCATATCCATTTCCCACAAAAATATTGCCTTTTAATAAAATAATCTTGCCAGAATCTATCACAACCTTGAGTCCTGGTTTGCAGAGTAAATTGCCACTCACAAGGTTTATACTCATTTCTGGTACATACAAAACGTTGGCGAGTAGAACCTTCTTGTCGGATGTGAAGAACAAGTCAATAGTTCCCTTTCCTTCAACCTTGGACATTTTCTCATTGCCTATTTAGATTTCATGCTCTTCCTTTGAAGATTCAAAGATCTTGAATAGAGATCTATCATAAGTTACATGAATGGTGATACAAGTATCATACCACCACCCACTCACCTTTCCATGAATGGGATTGACCTCACTTAGTGTAGCCACTAGCTCCTCTTGAGCCGAGTTGACCTTTGCTTCATTATTATGGCTCCTCTTGAACCTACAATCTCTAGCAAAGTGGCCATTCTTGCCACACAAAGCAAGGTCCCTTGGAACTTTTGAATTGCCCATCATTCTTTTTGGGCCAAGGGTATTTGGCCCTTGCCCTTGTTCTTGCCATTTCATTTTCCTTTGTTTGGAGGATTTGCCACAACAATGGCCTTAGAAGTCTCTCCATTGGACTTCTCATCATTCAAATCTCTAGAACGAGATTCCTCCTCAAGTCTCAAGTGTTTGAGAATTTCCTCCAAAGAAATCTCTTCATTTCTATGGAGCATCTTTTTCCTATAATATCTCCATGAAGGAGGTGACTTGGCTATAATGGCACCAACAAGAAATTGTTTCGGCAATACAATTTTAAGAGTAGACAATTTATTCACAATAATTTGCAACTCATGAATTTGAGGGAGAAGGGGCTTATCATCATAAAATTTAAATTCCATATAATGAGTAATAAGGAATTTCTTTGTACCTTCCTCTTCTTCTTTGTACTTCTTCTCCAAGGCCTACCAAATCTCTTTGGAGGTCTTGGTGTTGGTGTAGAGATCATAGAGCCTATCCGAGAGGGCATTGAGGATGTGACCACTACAAATCAACTCATCTTCTTCGTGCTTCTTCCTTTTTTTGACAACTTCTTGAGTATCATCTTCCTTGGGCTCTTCCAAGGCTTTTAGGTCTTTATCCAAGACATAGAACACTTTCAAAGTAGTGAGCAAGAACCTAATCATGTCTTGCCAACGAACAAAGTCAGTCCCATCAAATCTATCTAATCTAACAAAAACTTGTGCCATGAATCTCAAAGCCGAAAGAGAGTTAAATTCTTCCACGATATGCTATGTCAGATTATAGAGTATTAGAATTATTGGGGAGAGTGAGATAACCCCACTACAAGAAATAGAATCTACACAAAATTTGGATTGACAGAGACTTAAAAAAGATTAAGAAAGAACATGCAAACCCAAGTAGAACAATGGTGTTCTTCAACTTTGATGAAGCTTCAAACCCTAGGCAATATCACAACTTTGAGCAAAACTTTAAGCAATCCTTTGAGCCAACCAAACACAAACCAAGGCTGATACACGTTGTAGAATGCTGTCCTAATACTTTATTTCCTAGCCACAATTGATACTTAAGGCCTTCTATTGAGGAAATGAAAATTGAGATTGAACAAGCCTTCAACTCCCTAAGTCAATCACTTTCTTTCAGAGTTCTTGGAGAAAACTAAAGATTCTTTGAGCTAGAGAGCGAGAGAGAGGGTAGAGAGAGATTGGAGAGAGTGATAAAGTCTCCCAAATCACTGTTTTTTACCCATATATACAATAGACACCGTCATTAAGTCAAACCAATAGGATTAGACTTGTAAAACACGTAATTTGGAACATTTATGTAAGTCCACATTTTACAGCAGTCGATGAGTCGCCTGCTAGGGTTTCTGGAAACCTTAGCCTTCAGGCGATGTGTCGCCTTTTGGGTAGTAATGTGTCGCCTTATGGGTGGCGACGTATCGCTACCCCCTCTGACTTTGGACACTTCCAAAGGTCCAAAAAATGCTCCAAATGCCACTATACTTTTTTGGAACTATGAGATACTTGTATGTATCACTTTGGATTCAAATTTGCATTTTATAAGTGCTTACAATTTGAAACTAAAATTCACATCTTCACTATGTGAATTCTACTAAGTGTTTATACCTTGATGGTATTTTAACACTTTATCGCTTGTATTTAACCAATTATAACATGTTTTAGTATAGATGGGCGGTTGATTCCACAAGGAGGCAAAGAAATAAAGTTAACAATAAATAAAGTTAAGAGATAAATGATATGAGGAAAATAGAACAAGTGATATTTTTGTTGCTTTTGAAATTTAAAGATAGGATAAAGTGTGATGTAACAAAAGGTATTAAGTAGGAAGGATCAAGAGTCACCAATATGCATACTTATTTATTTGGATCTTTGATTCACAAAAATTACACAAATGAATAGTTCACATCCCAACTATTCATTTAGAAGATTTAACATTGAAGCAGAAATATATTTCACAATAATGCATTCAATTGATTAATATTCATTACAAAGAAAGGATGAGATAAATCTTATGAAAAATCTAAAAATGACATTATACCATTGACAATAATGCAATAAAAGATTGGACATAAAACCTAACACAAATGTTACTTTTACTATTTATAAAATACATAGAAAGAGCATGACTAATTCTTTATAGATTTAGCAAAAGTAAATATATATGAATGAGATGGAGAAAATGATAAATATATTATCTATATTATTTTCACTAATTTGATAATAAACAAAAAGTGCTTGACAAAATCTATATACTATTAGTAAACATAAATAAAAGATAATAAGATGAAGAAAAAGATATTAAAGAAAATAAATCACTCAAATATATAAACTTGAAGCGCATTGTGAATCAAAAATACCAAATAATGTCATAGTGCATATAGGATAATCCTAACCTTCCTAAGAAGGTTAGCCTATTATGCTACACATTCTGATAAAAATTATAGAGAGAAAAGATGAGAACTGAGACTAAAATTTGGTAGAGTTTTGCTACCTAAAAATTACATATAAAATAGATAAAATGAGCTCTTATTTATAGAGCCTAAAAATGACTAAAAATAAATAAATAAAAGTTTGGGGTTACAAAATAAATATTAATAATAAATATGATATTAATAATAAAATGATATTAATATCATTTCTATTATTAATATTATTTTTATTCTTATTATAATTGTTTTTTTTTTTTGCTTTTGTTGTGCATGAAGCTGGAGTGTGATGGAAAAGATGGAGCTGATGGCATTTAGAGTGATCTGATGCATTGCAGATGTGGCAGCTGGTAGGTGAATGGAGGAGAGCCATGTGGCGCGCATGTAGGCTTAGCTACAGTAGGGAAACCAGACGGGTGGGCTGGATCTGGCTGGGTGTGGTGCAGGCCACGCGGGAAGAGGCGCAGGCTCGCCAAGCGGTTCAACATGTGGGTCGGAGGTGGGCACGCGGGTCACGCATCAGGTGCTGGTGCTGCCAAGTGTTTACAGCCAAGCTCGCCATGTGGTGCGTTGGGAGGCGGCTAGATTAGGGAGTTGGGCCTGGGCTGGTTTCATGGGCTTTGGTCATAAAAAATACCACATTTTCCTTCTTCTCTTCAATTTCAAATGTTTTTTTTCTTCTTTCTTTTCATTAATGCCCAAATGCAATTTATTTCTGAAAAATTAACACAAATTAAATTAAAATTAATATTTTCTATTATAAAAATTTATCATATAATATTCATGAAAATATTAATTAAAACGTAATTTATTTTAGCATTTAATATCAATAAAATGAAATTTTCAACTACTATTCACAACCCCCAACTAGCTTATTACTATTACCTAGCAATTTAAGCGGATAAAAATGCTACCAAGATGAAATAGTGACTCAAATAATACAAAATCCTTTAACAAAATATTTAGCGAGAATTTAGAAAATGATATTTAAAACTATCAAAGTTGTAATTCATGAGTTTTGTGTGTGTGTGGATGAAACCATATCGTTCTTTCCAAAATTTATAACACTGACAGTATCGAAAAATCACCAAAGAATAAAGTGATCTCAACTCCAAATCCTCACAAAGGTATTGAAAGTATTTTTACGGAAGATGGTTGAGACTCATGGAGTTGAAATTTATCAATTAACGCTAAAAAATGGATGCTATCATTTTAGGACAAACAATGTTAACGAATATTAATTAAAAGATAGGCTAATCAATTCATTAGAATCTAAATGACATAAAAACCTTTGAGATTTTACAAAATGATACTAAGAACCAAAATAAAGAAGAAAACAAAAATAAATAAAATACAAAAAAAATTTCTTTTCTTTTTTATGACATAAATTGAAAACAAATGTAGTAATGTTAATTTTTTTTAACAATTTTTTTCAATAAAACTACAAAAGGAGAAAATGAAAAATGTTGCTCTTGTTCTTTTTGTTTTCTTTTTTTTTTCACTCATTTATATATATATTTCTTTTTTTTCTGTAATTACTTTTTTTTTCTTTTTGACAAGAAACAACATAATAATAAAGAAAAAATACAAGAAATTAAAAAGAAAATTACAATAAAATACAACAAAGGCTCTTTTAACAAAAAAAAATTATTCCCCTAGTTAATGTCATGTTTTAAATTGCCATAAATTAATTTTACCAACTCAAATGATTAATAGAAGTTTTCAAAGTTGTTTTCTCATTCTCACAACTCACAAAAATTAAAAGCTTTAAACTTTTGGATTTTTCTCAACTGAATGTGCTGAAAAAAAAACTTTCTTTTTCACATGTTTGGTTGTGCATGAAATTACTCTAAAAAATTACTTCTTAATAGTAAAAATAACAAAAACTATCTCAAAAAAATTTTGTTGTCATGAATTTTGCAAAAATTTAACTCAAAATTTCAAAATGGTAATCAAAATATATTTCAACGCATGAATATTTTCACTACCTCCAACTTTAAATGAGACATTGTCCTCAATGTCTAACATTATGCACATTGTTGGAGCAAAAGGGAAAATGTAAACCAACAAACAACACCAAAACAACAAAACCCCAAAAAGTAAAATCGTGCAACATAAAATAAAGAATAAATAACATTTTTGCCCCCCAAACTATGACCACTATATGATTGTGCCCCCTAAATGATTCACAATGTTAACAATTCCCCTCGAACTATGTACGTTACTAAAATATGAGACTTTTGTTAGATTTCGTCGTATGTGGCTAACAAATTGATCATGTGATATTTTGTTTATTGATGTGGCATTGCCATATGTAGAATAATTAGCAATTTTTTCTCCCAAACTTTGACTACTACCAAATTGTTCCCTTTTTATTAAAACTAATATTTTTTTTCTTCAGAAAACCTAATTTTTATATCCTTAGAAATTAAAAAAAAAACATTTTAAAAGATTAAGAAAATACAAAAATACAAAAATTAATTAAATAAATTTCCAAGTACTCAAAAATTAAAAATCTAATTAATAAATATATCTTACAATAAAAATTAAAAATAAATCATAAAACAAAGTTTGTTCCCCTTCGTCCTCCTCCTCTTAAATTAATTTTTTTATTTAAGCCCTTCATCCTTCGTCCTTCGTCCTCCTCTTTAATTAAATATTTTTTTCGTTTGTTTTAATATTTATTTTAAATTTTCATTCTAAAATAGTTATAATTTATATTGTAAAAGAAAAGAAAAAGTAAAAGTAAAAAAGAGTTATTTGTTATTAATTAAAATTTTAATTTTTTCAAGAATTAATTATTGTTTTTAGAAAACAAATTAAATTTTTTTTGAATAAAAAGGGTATTATTTGGGTAGCAGTCAAAGTTGGGGCAGGGGGGGGGGGGATTGCTAATTATTCTACTCATGGCAGTGCCTCATCAACAGAAAAAATAACAAATCATCAATGTGTTAGCCACCTCAGACGAAATCTAACATAAGTCTCATATTTTAGTAATGTGCATAGTTTGGGGAGAATTTTTCAAATCGCGAATCATTTGAGGGGATGATCATATAGTGGTCATAGTTCGGGGGGCAAAAATATTATTTATTCTAAAATAAAACATACTAAAAAGAAAGATAAAACCTAATCAATCTTTGGTAGACAAAAGCGATGCTCTCAGGTAATTATACCAACTGCATGTGTTGCGTACTATCTTGTATCAAAAATGAATTTTCTCTTATCCTGCATCTCAAAAATTAAAGCGTTAGTAACATTTTCAGGATAAAGAAATGTTCAGTTTCAAAATCATGGAAAAATCGTGTGAATGTTTCATTGCAAATATTTTTATGATTTCCTCAACGATTAAGTCTATCACATCATTATGATAGCTCGCATTTTCCTTTGGAGTGGTGGGAAGAATTTCTATTTGGGAAAGAGTTTCACTCCAAATGTTAATGGCAACATCCTCAACGGGTTTAGAAATGGGAGTGGAGGATGGTGCTATGGTCTCGGGTGGTGACTGGAATTGATTTTCATTATGTGAGTTAACAATATCGGTCCACTTCAAGAGTTGAGCCTTAAGTTCTCTAAGTTCCTTCATAAAATTGTGCATTAAACTCTCTTTGTACCTCAATAAATGTGTAACATGTATCCTTGAAAGGATCCCTACCAGGCCAGATATTATATTAAGGTTCATGATAGAAGTTAGTAAAACTATGCTCAAAAGGCGGTGCATTGTAGTTGTACTCAGACTTCCAACTAAAATCAACGGGGTTGTTCTAGCTAGGATTATGATTTATATGGTCAACATAGTCACTATATGGTTCATCATAATCTTGTAGTGCACCAAAAAAATTTTTTAGTTATTAAAATTTTCGTGTTTTATTTTATTTAAGTGTTAAGTGTGGTGAATTGTTTTACTTAAATGTTGTTTATTTTTATTTAATTGTTGTTTGTTGTATTTAATGGTTTGCTATTTTATTTAATTGTTAGAATTGTTGGTATCATTATTGTGAAATTAATTGTTAAATGATATGTAATTATTTTTATTTTTAAAATGTGATTATGTGAGATTTGGTTGAATGCACTAAGGTGCATTGTAGGTAGTGATGCAGCTTAGTGATTGAGTATGTGCATGTGCATAGTTGCATGGTGTGCATGCAATAGTTTTCTACACATTAATTTCCTTTTATTGGTTTATTTATTTTTATTTAATTAAGGGATTTAAAAAGAAAAAAAAGAAAGGGAAATAAAGAGGCTTGTGTTCACACAAGAAAAATATTGGGAAACAAATGGTGAGAAAGGATAGAGTTGTCATCTTTTTTTAATTCCCGTAACCTTAGACACAACCTCAGTAAAACGGGTATAACATGGGCTGTGCATATCCAATTTAGACACAACTGGTATTGTTAGAAAGCTAATGAAATTATCTACATTTTCTGTGAATATCATTTTTCCTAAAACATAACAGAAATGGGTCAAAAACCAGTCCCAAGTCTCAGCACCCTAGAATTACGAGAATAACATTATTTCCTTTATTAGCCATGGACAGCCAAGGAAGACAAGAGAGGAATTAGTGTGCTATCAATTATAATGGATTGATTGGCTAAGTATAATTTTTAATTGAATTATATTTTGATTTAGGGAAAATAAAGGAAAATGATAATTACATTTTCCTTAGCCAGGTTTTGATGATTGAGGCATTTAAATAGAAAATAAGAAAGAGATTGAAGGCTCATTTGGCTTGGTGGCTGCCGTGTGCTTAGAGAGAAGGGAGAGGGAGAGCTCGTGAGTTCTAGAGAGAGAGGTGGAGAAGAAGAACGTGAAGGAGAAGAGAATGAGAATAAAGAAGATGCCAAGGCTAGGGATCCTAAGGTATGGGTTAAGGTTCATAGCATTATATTTTGTCTCCTCTACATCTTGATTCTAAGCAAGGCAAAATGACGGTGATGATAGGTTTGGATTTTGTTGCAAGAGGATTGGAGGCTAGTGTTCGAAATCCCTAGGGTAAGTATTTGGGTTCATAGTGATGTTAATTTCTACCTCTTCTTGAATCTAAGATCATTTTTTTTTCTTTTCTTCATGTGGGTTTCACAACCCTAGGCTTAAACAAGTGGTGGCCATAGTTTGAGTTATTGTCACTATTGTCCTTGAGTTCTAGCAAGAGAGGTAATGGGAACCTTTTTGTCTTATGGTTATTATTTTTATATTTGGTTTCTTGTGGTTTGGAGAATATTGTTTGAGAATGATGATTCATTGTTTTGTTCTCCTTTGATATATTAGATGATTAATCTTATTGAAATGTGGTGTTGATGATATGTTGTTTAAAGATCTTTTATGATTTGATGATGGGTATGTTTTGGCTTAAAGACTCTATGTAAAAATATACAAAGGTTTTAAATTGTGATCTATAAAAATGATGATGAATATCTCTTTTAAAAATAATATGAAAGGATTTGATTATTATGGCTATGGGGATTTCGGCCTAAAGGTGGTATTCAAAAGCATGATGGTTATTTTTTTTATGTTTAATGTCAATTTAATCTTAGAGATCATGATAGGTTGTGCAAGATCTTGTATGAAGTTATGATGGTTTTGTTCTTTGGAATAATTGCATGGTAATAATATATTGAGAGTATATTTAACACAATATCAAGGGTGGTTATTTGTTCATGACTTGTGAATAAGTTTTTCAAGGTGATTGATGAATTATTGTATGCTCATGGTGTGATTAAAATGGTTAAAGAGGTTAGAAGCATTCTAGGGTTTGTGTTGGAATATTGTACATAAATAAGCATGAATTTTGTGAATATAATGAAAAGAATGAATTTTATGATTAAATGTGCTTGCTGTTTTTTGTGCAAAAATGATGTTGTTTATGATGAGAATAATGTATTGAGTGCTTAAATAAATTTTGCACGTGTTTTGATGTTTTAAGAAATTTATTGGGAAATTTAATTATGCCTTGAAATGATATTTTGTGTAAA
The DNA here is from genome assembly GCF_963169125.1 of Humulus lupulus. NCBI lineage: Eukaryota > Viridiplantae > Streptophyta > Magnoliopsida > Rosales > Cannabaceae > Humulus > Humulus lupulus. The sequence goes on from NC_084797.1 coordinate 70,871,218, forward strand.
TAAATATCTACAGATTTGTTTTTTTTTATATTTTTGAGAAAATATGAGTTTTTTTAAAAATAAGGATGGTGATTTTAATGATAAATTTGATTGCTGTAATTTTGTTTAAAAATGTAAAGTGTGTTTCAATAAAAGGAGTTTGATTGGTATTTTGAAATAAATTAATATCCTAAACTATAGTAAAATTTAAAAGTGGTATTTTTTATATAATATGAGTGGTTATTTTACAGGTTATGATTTTTTTTAATTGGATTAAGAAAAATGTTGGATTTAATTCACTTGTGATATTTAAATAATGGCTGAAAGTTTAGTTTAAATTTTTTTAAATAGTTATTTAATTTTCACATATGAATTTATGTTACATAAAATTAAGTATTTAAAAAAATTGAAGCAAAATATATTTTTCCCACACTTAAAATTATTATTTTTCTAACATCAAATTATGTAATTCTATTAACTTAAAATAAATTGTTATTTTCTAAGGAGACATGATAATCATAGGTATTTTTTTTAAAAATAATTTCCAAGCCTTTGCTTTTCTTTGTAATTTAAAAATAATAAATGAGTCTTTTATTTATTTTTAATGACTAAATAAAATTGTTTTGATGAAATAAAAAGAATGTCTTGGGAGATTTAATCAACCTAGTAACTTTAAAAAGATAAACAATGGTAAACAAAACATGCTACAAGTCTATTATTTTTAAAACGATAAAAGTAAGACACATGGAATTATCGTTTTAAACGCCACATTTTCGCAACGTTCCCACATATGCATGTTACATGCAAATTCACTTTTACGTCCAAAATTATATCTATTATGCAACCATGTACTTTTTATACAAAGATCATGCATGCAATATAGGTAGAATGAGCATTATTCTTTTATGACCTTATGTGTAATTAAGCATATTTGTATGGTGTGTGTAACTCCTACCATGTGTGCATGGCCCATGCACACATGAGTTATATGGGAGGGCAAAATAGTAATTATGTGAAGCTAAGGAATGTCGTTTTGATTATGGTATAGGCTCGTTGAGAAGTTGAGGTTTTACTTAGCTTGGACCTGAGGTAAGGAAGTTAGATAGAATTTATAATTGTGTTATGTTATGAATGGTAAGACTGTTTGTATGAATGAAAATGTTATGAGTTATGAAATGCTATAATGTGATGATAAGTTGCCTTGTATGAATGATGTATGATATGAATGGATGTTAGCGTGACGAACGCAACACATCAAATAAAGAGGTTACTAAGGATATGAAGATGTAATCGGGTTATATGTAATGGTTGTTAGCGTGTTGAACGCGACTCAACAAATGTGTTACTAAGGATGTGAAGACGTAACCCGAGTTACTAAGGATATAAAGATGTAACTCCAAGGGCGGACGCGCCGAGGTTATTCAAGGACCAGAGACTCCTGCTTACCTCAAAGGGTGGCATGGACAAGTTAGCGGGCCATGTTCACAAGGAATTGTTTATGATTATGTTATGATGTTTGGTGATGTTTATGATTTAGTTATGATGTTATTATGTTCATGATATGATAGATGGCATTATGTTGACGTGGATATATTTATGTTTATGATATTGATGCCAATTTTATGATGATGATGCTATGATGTATAAAGATGAATGATAGTGTTTGTAATTTGTTGTATTCGTACTTGCTTGTTGTTTGTACTTCCTTACTGGGCTTTTAGCTCACCCCTTTACTTTCCCTTCTAGGTAGCAAATATGTTTCTCTGTGGCACGCGTGGTGATGTGGGGAATTCTGTCGTCCTGGTGTGTATGGCGTGGGGCATCCTATGGATGAGAAACGATCAACTTTAAACGCCAATTTTTAATAATATTATGTTTAATGGGATTTTCATAAAATTGGTAGTGGGACTTAAACTTTTGTTTGTTTTAGAACTTTGCATAAAACTGATATTTTCTTTTTAAACTTTTGGGCCCAACTTGCATGTTTTAAGTGAGACCCAACTGAAACCTTTATAATAAGCGACTTTCTATTATAAACCATTAAAAATGTGAATGTTTTATTACGTACTAGTTAAGGGCATTTTAAAAATGGTATCAGAGATGGTCGTCCATGTTTCCGAGGACCCTCCCCGTACACGCTAAAGATGGGAAAATCTCACGTCACCGTGTCATAAGTACTTGCTCTAAATGTTATCTATATTCTTTCCTACTTTTAAACTTTGTAGTTTTGTAATTGTTGTGTAGAAAGTATGCCTCTAGTAATTAAGGCTTTTAGAAAGAAACTTCTCGATGAGAGCAGTGGGATCTCAAGGGTTCATATAGATGATGTAAACGCCGAGATGAGTGGATATGAGCTCCCTGAAAGACGGTTGTTGAGAATGAACATATTTAATGGGTGAGATGCATCATAGGAAATCGCAAGTATGACACTATCAAGTTTAAAGTAAAGTGAGGAATGGATTACGTCAAGATCAAAGGACACATATGCTTTGCGACACGATTGTTAATAAAGAGATAGGTTAGGGAGCTTACTCCACGACATTATCTTGCGAGGTGATGTTGTTAACTAGATAGATACATGCAGTAGCAGAGGAGCACACAAGGTGGACACGCCACAACATTTGGTAGCAAACATCAGCAAAAATCTCGATGGAGTAAATGGAGACTAAGGAGGCGGAGAGGCGAGCAAAACCATGATAACATAGTTCAACTTAGAGGACAATGACAAGCTACGAATTGACGCAACAATGAGGATAAGTAATGAGTTGCGACATGAAAAAAATAAGACAAAGGCTACTAGCACAGACTAAGGATTTACAGGGACAACAAGATAGTTAGCAATCCTAAAGATTGATTTGGTGGGACATGGTTAAGAAGACACAAACTTTAGACACCATGACCTAGGCTGACTTTGTACAAGTTTTCAGCAAAAAGTACTTCAATGCTATAGTACTAGCAACTAGAGCTAATGAGTTTTTGACACTTACACAAGGTAGTCCTCCAGTCACAAAGTATGCCTAGAAGTTTGACAGACTGGCAAGGTTTACATCTGAAATAGTCTCAACAAAGGCCGTGAGAGTTCAAGGATTCTTAAGGGGACTGAAGCCTATCATTGTCAGGGACATCAAAATGACTAGTGCAGAGCTAGTTAGCTATGCTGAGATTCTGGACAAAGCTTTAGACACTGAGTATATGAAGAGTTGTATATGAAAGTACGATGTTGCAAGGAAAGAGGCCAATAAGAGTAAAATCTTTCAGGAGAGTAACAAGAGGAGGCCTAATAGGGACAAAGTAGTGGCACTGACAAAAGGCCCAAAGTCACATCTCCCAATGGAAATCACAACAACCACAACAGTCACAATAATGATTAAAACTGTGGGAATCATTGAAGCAATAAAGTTGAGCACCCTAGCTGTCCTAAATGCTTGAGATGGCACATGGGAAAATGTCAAGACGACACCAACAAATGTACAAGTGCGGTCAGGCAAGACATCTGAGAAAAGATTGTCCACAATAGAAAGCGGGACAGGATAGTAACAACAATTTGGTGCCAGTAAGGGTTTTCGCCTTAACCCAGAATGAAGCGGCCAATAGCAACACCGTGGTTACAGGTCAGCTCCTTATATCTGGTACAATGTGTAGAGTCTTAATTGATTCTAGAGCGACTCATTCTTATGTTTCCATGAATGTGATTGATAGACTGAATATGCCTTATAAGGTGTTTGAACATAACTTTAGTACATTGTTGCCATCGGGAGATATGATGTAGTCAAATAAGTGGTTACCATCAACACTTGTAATGGTAGAGGGCAGGGAGTGCCCAGTAGATCTCATAGAACTGAGTATACAGGATTATGATGTCATACTCGAAATGGATTGGTTATCTAAACATGGGGCTACGAGAGACTGTCGAAAGAAGATCGTAAAGTTCCCGCCAAAGGAAGGAGAGGTCTTTTCCTTTAGTGGTGAAGTAGTAGGCTTTCGAACACCCATAATATCTGCACTGGAAGCACGAAATATGATGCAACATGGATGTTCAGTGTTCCTTGCCAGTGTGGTTAAGTCCAAGGAGTCAGAACTAATGCCAGAAAATGTACATATTGTTTGTGAGTTCTCGGAGGTGTTTCCCGAGGAATTACCAGGACTACCCCCGGACAAAGAAATCGAGTTTGTAATCGAGCTTGCACCTGAAACTACACTGATCTCTAAAGCACCCTATCGAATGGTACCGGCAAAGTTAAAGGAACTTAAGAACCAGCTACAGGAGTTGTTGGATAAAGGGTTCATAAGACCTAGCCATTCGCCATGGGGAGCACCAGTCCTATTTGTGATGAAGAAGGACTGGAGTATGAGAATGTGCATTGATTACCGAGAACTCAATAAGGTCACCATTAAGAATAGATATCATTTTCCTAAGATAGACGACCTTTTTGACCAACTGCAAGGGGCTTCAGTATTCTCGAAGATTGATATGCGATCCGGGTACCATCAGTTGAAAGTGAAAGAGGGAGACATTCCGAAAACGACCTTCAGAACTCGCTATGGGCACTATGAATTCTTAGTGATGTCTTTTGGACTCACCAATGCCCTAGCAGCCTTTATGGACATGATGAATAGGGTATTTAAGGATTTCTTGGACAAGTTTGTAGTAGTGTTCATTGATGATATCCTCATTTACTCGAAGACCAAGGAGGAGCACGAGGAGCATTTGAGATTGACTCTGAACAGATTACGGGAACATCAGTGGTACGCCAAGTTCTCTAAATGCGAGTTTTGGCTGGAACAGGTAACTTTCTTAGGGCAAATAGTTTCTAAGAATGGGATAGCAATAGACCCATCGAAGATCGAGGTCATTAGAGACTGGCCCTAGCCAAAGAATGCCTCAGAAGTTCGGAGTTTCTTAGGGTTGGCGGGTTGTTATAGGAAGTTTGTCGAGGGTTTCTCGAAGATCGCCACCCCGTTAACCAACTTAACTCACAAGCATTAGAAATTTTCATGGATAGAGAAATGTGAAGAAAGCTTTCAGACCATGAAGGATAAGTTGATTTCTGCGCCTATCTTTTGTGTTCCCACTGAGGGCGGGAAATTTGTAGTGTATTGTGACGCATCAAAGAACGGTTTGGGATGCGTGTTGATGCAAGATGGGAAGGTGGTAGCTTATGCTTCTAGACAACTCAAGGATTATGAGCAACGTTATCCCACCCATGACCTTGAATTGGCAGCAGTAGTGCTCGCATTAAAGATATGGAGACATCACCTGTACGGAGACAAGTGTGAGATATACACCGACCACAAAAGTCTGAAATACTTTTTCACACAAAAGGAACTGAATATGAGCAAGCGAAGGTGGTTGGAATTAGTGAAGGACAACGATTGTGAGATTCTATACCACCCAGGCAAGGCCAATGTGGTTTTAGATGCTCTGAGTAGGCTGGGACATGGGAATGTCTCAGCACTACGTACAATAGAGATGCCTCTTCAGAAAGAGATCATAAATGCCGGCATCGAAATTGTGACGGGAAGTTTAGCGAACCTCACATTGCAATCCTCCCTATTATAACAAATTCGAGAAGGACAAAAATTGGATGAAGCCTTAGTGAAACAAGAGGCTTTGGTAAAAGAAGGTGGCAGCAGCGATTTCACAATGTCTAATGGTGGATTGCTGAGATACAAGGATAGGATTTGCATGCCTGACAATGCTGAAATTAAGGAAAGTATTATGAAAGAAGCACACACAAAATCTTATTCCTTGCACCCAGGGTCCACAAAAATGTTCCAAGACCTTAAGGCATTATGTTGGTGGCATGGAATGAAGAGGGACATTGCTGAGTTTGTTGCTAGATGTTTGACATGCCAGCAAGTCAAAGCAGAACACCAGAGGCCAGCAGGGTTGCTTCAACCGCTCTACATTCCTAAATGGAAATGTGAGGATATAACAATGGACTTTGTTATAGGGTTGCCTAGAACCACCAAGCAGCACGACTCAGTGTGGGTGATAGTAGATAGACTCACTAAGTCTACCCCTTTTCTGCTAGTCAAGACCACATACTCAGCAGATCAATATGCTGACTTATATGTTAGTGAGATAGTGAGACTTCATGGGGTGCCAAAGTCGGTAATTTCTGATCATGGGTCAGTTTTCACATTGAACTTTTGGAAAGGGCTACAGAGAGTTATGGGATCAAGACTAAAGTTTAGCACCGCGTTTCATCCTCAGACCGATGGCTAGTCTGAGAGGACCATTCAAATTTTAGAAGACATGTTGAGGTGCTGTTCTTTGGACTTTTTAGAGTCTTGTAACCGATATTTACCCCTAATGGAGTTCTCATATAATAACAGTTACCAATCTACTATTGGGATGGCTCCCTATGAGATGCTTTATGGGCGTAAGTGTAGATATCCTTTGCATTGGGATGAAGTTGGGGAGAAATAGATTTTAAGCCCTGAAGCAGTTAGGGAAGCCAGTGAGGCGATTGAGAAGATTCACCAAAGGATGCTTATCACGCAGAGTCAGAAAAAGAGCTACGCTGACCTCAAGAGAAGGGACATTGAGTTTTCAGTGGGCGAGTTTGTTTTCCTGAAGGTCTCGCCAATGAAGGGTGTTATGCGTTTTAGAAAGAGAGGGAAGTTAAGCCGATATATTGCTCCATTTGAGATTTTGGACAGAGTAGGGCAGGTTGCATACCGTTTGGCACTGCCCCTAGTATTAACTAAAACACATAATGTCTTTCATATCTCGATGTTGTGTAAGTTTGTGTCAGACCCCTCTCATGTTTTGAGTTACGAGCCGTTACAGCTGAAGCAAGACCTGAGTTATGATGAATAGCTTGAGCGCATTATTGAAAATGGAATCAAGGAATTGAGATCCAAAAGGATTCCACTAGTTAAGGTCACTACAAGAAAAAATGCTTTTAATAACACCAAAAATGTGTTATCAAAACATACCGTAACACTTTCTGATGTGTTATGACCGACTATGTTATCGTAGGTCAGGGTACTTTACATAACACTTTATCATTGTTATACAGATGTGTTATTATACTGTCAACGATAACACACTTTCTTTGTTATTTTAATAAATAGATAAGTGTTTAATTATATTATTCATAGTTGATTATATAACACATTTCAATACTTATAAATTTGTGTTATACTACACTTTAGCATAACACATTTTTTGTTTTATACTACACTTTAGCATAACACATTTTTTGTGTTATACTACACTTTAGTATAACACATTTTTTGTGTTATATAATGAAGTTTGCATAACAAAATTCTTTACTTATAAAAAGTGTTATTGTAATAGATATTATAACACATTTTTCGTATTATTTTAATATTTAGATAAATTTAGATTCTCATTATTTATTCATTTATATAACACTAATTTATTCTATTATATTTTTATTTTTTATTTATATAATTAAAATTTGCTTTCTAATATATACTAGCATCATCAAATGAACTTGATTTTCAAATAAAAAAAAGTAAAAAGCATTCAACATTGTATTAACAATCCACAAATTAGTTTAAAACATTCAACACTGCCATCAAATTATATTATAGCTCTCAGGAGACAAAGACCCGAAAACTTAAACCAATAAATCTTAAATCACATGGTAAAAAACATTATCACATTATCGCATATAAAGTGCATCCTAATGACCAAATATCAGCTCTCTCATCGATATCTGCATTACTTGGACAATCCCACAACTCAGGAGCTCGAAAAGGTGCTGAACAATGCTCAGATGCCCATTCCTACACAGCAAGCAATGAGTCCACCATCAATACAAGTACGAAATATTTAATGAAAGATGAAATCTATGTCCATTCCTCCATTACTTTGGCATATTCTAACAATAGGAACTTTTAAATTGTACAAATTAAAAATTCAAACATTTTGTAATTTGATAAGTTTTTTAAATGAGGCTATCCAAACAGTAACTAAAAATACAAAAACTTGATAGAAAACCTCAAAACATGAACACATGTCAAGTCTTCACAAATATGCCATTAATTAAAAAAAATCAATATTTTTTTATCTCTTAAGACTATGAAAAAATAAACTCGGACCTCATATAAATACCAAAGCATTGGATCAATGTCATTCATAGTAGCATCTAATTCATTACATACAGAAAGAAATATCAAGTATGCAGCCAGAAAAAACTAGTGCATACAGGGTGGCATGCTTTACTAGACTATATGCAATAGAGACAAGAAATCTAGGACCCAGATAAGCAAAGAAGTTTTTCCAGCTCGTCCTCTACATTAACCAATATGTAAATCAGAATGACCAGCATAAACTACCATTAAACAATCAAAACTCCAAACTACAATTTCTTTATTAATGGAACTCAGTGTTTCATCTAATCTTTACATTGCTGGATTTAAGAGACTTATAATAGTATTTTTATTTTCTTTTGGAAAGGACTGCTTGTCATATATTTCTCTAGTTATGTATAAAAAAAAAGTATTGTGTGTGTGTCTCAACCCCTTCAAAACCATCTCGGGCATAACAAAATAAGAAACAGACCTGCCACTCAAGATGACCCAAAACTGCTTTCAGGAGGCCTTTTCTAAGTTGCAAATGTCTCGGGAATCCCCCTGCATCAACATGAAGGAATTTGATTTAACACATTATACATACAACCTCTGTTGCTTGTATCAAGCTTTATATGACCTGTAACTACATTATTAGAATGTAATGGTACTGATGTCTTAATTACCAAGCTCATCTAAAACCGGTAACTAGGGTGGTTATTTATATATTTAGTTTCCCTTAATATATTTTACAATGTTCACATCACACAACTCATAAACTATTAGACTCCTAAATTAAGGAATGGGAGAATTGTTGCATTTTCTTTATAAAAAGTAATAACAATTACAAAAAAGGAAACTTGATATTGCCAAATTAATCAGTTTATGATTTACCATAGCCACTTTCCTTTTTTGAGCTCTTCTCTTAAACGTGCATCAGCATGCTCTCTCTTCACCCGCTTCTCAGATGATGATGGCTTATCTTTGTTAACACAAGCCTAAGAAGCAAAATCACATTAGATACCTCTTACCTGAATCTTTATCTCAGGAAATTTGACATAAATCACAACTTTTATAACATGAATAGAAAATAACTACCCGATAGAATAAAGCAGCTGCAAGGTCAACAAGACCATACTATGTCCTACTTAAAGCTCCAAATCTATCATCTTTAGTTGCCTCAGCCCTGAATAAGTATAGATTTAATATTATTTTTCTATTGATAAAGCAAGTTGTATAAATAAAAAGATGACAGTCATCATCTGTATTACAACCTAGGCAGTAGCAAAAATGCTCCTTCTAACAAATAGCAAGCAAGACCATTAAAAGCTTATTTATCGCATGGCCTATTCATAACAGTTCATTTAATAAGTAATTATGCAAATATAACAAGAAACATGTATTCCAACAAATAAGATTGTCCTGGCATATAATTGGTAGAAAAAAAAATACCTCCTCCATTCATATCAAGCCATGACGACGATCGGGCCACTCCAAAAGGAGTCGATGCCAAAGGATCGGGCCAATCTAGAAGTAGCAAGAGGGCTGCTAGTGCAGACCCTTCCATCTCGAACAAGAGACGAGCTGTCAGTGCCAACTCTCGATATTGGACCAATCTGAGATGGAACAACACTACTTGGACTTCTTCTATTGCATGACTATCAATCCTTGTAAAGATGCACAGCATCAAAGGGCACACCAGGAAAACAGTAATATATAATACAATGAGCAAATTATTCTTAAATAATATCCTGACTGTATAGATGAAACTAACCCAGTTGAAGTGAGCATTTGCATCAACTTTTTCTGGTTGGTGCGGCACCATTAACAAGCTCAACTATCACTTCATCTTTTACAGCCTGAACAAAATGGCAAAAGAACCACATTAATTTTCAGGGATAAGTAGCTCATAGAGATTATTAAAAAAAGGGGACAAGTAGCTCATATCATAGATCATAGAGATGAAAAAAAATTCATTGCTCATACCGCAAAATCACCAGGATTTACTGCCTGTAGCATGTCAATTAGGAGTTCCAGAACATTCTGCATAGCCTCCATGCTTGACAAGCTTTATGAAAAAAAGAAATCAGAAGAATTCTTTTTTTCAAAACCTAATATCTAGATCATGAACTGCATTAAAATTGTCACCTCAAACTCTCAATTTCTGTAGCCATAGTTTCATCAAGCCTTCTTGAAGCATTGCTAGGCATTCCATATCTAGGTTGAGGACGACCCATGGTCTGATGTGAAGTAGGGGGTGTAAAAATAGGGACGGCGTCTAATGAATGCTTGGGAAATTCTACTCCAGAATGTTGTCATTCATTCAATTCACTGTTATTGGATAACAATTCATCTGATTTGAGAGAGAGAGAGAGACCTATTTCACAAATTTTAATATAATAGGATGTTAACAAATTTATATCAGTAATGAAACAGTGGGATACTAAGAACAGTGGTCATTATCATTTCCAACTAGTAATTCCCTAACACAGTCAGGAAAAGTATACAAATAGCTATGACTAGCTCTTCAAGTAATTTCCTTTTTTTAAAGAAACAAATAAATTTAAGGATCAGAATATTGAAATGGCAGCTACAACATGTTTAACCACTTGATACTGTGTTCCAAAAAGAAAAAAAAACATAGGACCCATCAGCCCTGTAAAGGCTGTGATGAATTTTGATTTGAAAAGGTGATTGATGCAAATCAAACCTCATAATACCAAATTTCTATATCAAACCTAAAAAGGTGAGAACAATTGAAAAGGAAAAAAGAACTCTTCTAGATTTAGCGCCACAGGGAGGAAGAGCACATAGCATCTAAAAGATGGAGCTAAATGCATACCCTTAATTCATCATATGCCCAATAATATTGAGAATGCTTTCCTCCAGGCCCACCAAAAGCTTCTTGCCAAGAGTCAAGCAAGACCAAGATGTTCTCCCTCACTTGCATATCTGCCTGAATGTTACAATCCACGTGTTTCAAAAGTTACAATCCATACAAATTCTTAATTAGAGAAAATAATTTAGACGCATAGAGAACTAGAAGAGAACACAATTCCACCAATAAAAGTTTGGAAAACAGTTACTAAACAAAAAGACGGGGAAATAAACGCCTATCCAACTTTGTTTGGCAAAAATAATATCCTTAACAATTCGGACAGCTTAAATATGTGGAGAATGAGAATTGCTGATGAACTATACAAAACCAGTATGATAAGGATGTACACTGTAACTGTATGTATATATATATGGGAGTGAGACTGCTAGCAACACTCTTCTTCCTAATCTCTCTCTCTCTCTCATTTCTTAGCATGTAGAAAAAAACAAGTTAGTATCTTAATACTAAATTATAATTTTTTGTAATAAGATTCCACATGAACATAGAGCAATGCGAACAATGCTATTTTTCTCACTATCTTCTACAATTTACACTCCTCTCATTACCTGACAAGAGCAATAAAAAGTTAATGTCTTAATATTAATTTTCATCTTATGGTAATAAGATTTCCCATGTCAAGCAATAAGAAGGATTTTCATCTTATGGTAACATTGTCTAGTTGTTTGAGGCATTCTCAAACATCTAATGTGCATTAGATCTGAGAAACAGAGAATGATAAAAGAAATAAATTCCTAGTACTCATAAAGTCAACCTAAAATACTTATTAAATAAAAGCCTAAATACACGGATATAGCTGCATCACAATTGGTATGATAAATGAAAGATCTACTATTACTTGTTCCTCAAAACTGTTTATTTTTACTGAAGTGTTTTGGCCACTAGCTATTTTAGTCTCTCGTTTACCTTAATCACAACATTGCAACCAGAAGAAACAACACCATATGCAATACAAAATATCAACAAAGAAAAAATACAACAACTCAGGCTAGCCTCCCCGTCCCAACCAAGAGCGTTGCTGCTGCATTTAAGATCTGATCCAATGTTTTTGGCATGAGTTATGTTCTCAAAAAAACTTAAGGCACTAGTGCTTTGTCATAAGAATTGAGGAGATACTTACAAATGCATCTGCAATTGAACTTTTCTCCCCTGACATGCATACTCTATAAATTCCTCTTGAAGACACAAATGTACAATTCCTCTTGTATCAACTAAACTCCCTAAAGCATTCTAATACTTACCAAACATAATAGTTTTTTTAAATCTATTAGATTTTAGTGTTGTTATTAACACAATAACAAGTTAACTAAATCTTTATTAAGACAAATATTAACATAACAAACCAACAAATTATGGTTTGAAGGGCACCATCAAACCATTTTTCGAACCGAAAGATGCACATTTACACAATCCACCAGTATGATGCAACTTATTACAATAACCACTGTCAAACATACTTAATAAATTAAACATGTTTACAATTAAAGTGTAAATAAAAGATGCTCAAATGAATGGTTTCTCTTCAATGATTTTAATTGCTAGTGCAGGATCCTTGGGTTAAAGTTTCTGAACAACAAGCCTAAAATGAATAAATTGCTTAAGTTGCACAAGACAAAACATGAATGAAGAAACCTAACCTCAACAGAGCATTTTCTATCAAAGATAGTTAGAGCACATGTTTAGACTCTTCATAAGAAATATCATCAAAGAATTTCATTAAGTAACAAGGCACCAGCCAAATCGAAATCAGATTTAAACAACTATTTACTAGTAATACTTAAATTAATAAGATGCTCTGAGACTTGAGTACTTAGCTCATAGATATTTAATTACTAGATATGCCGTTATCCAAGTTGATGAACCAGAACAAGTAAAAACATAGTCTAGTTGATTAAATGCAAAAATTTTCTCTAAACCAATCTACTCGTTAACATAGATTTGTGGAATTAATTTCTCGTTTATGAACCAATGAATGGAGTAAAACTAGAATTCATGTAAATACAATGGTAAGGGCATATAACAGTGGTAAGTCCAATTTATAGATTTATTGGATTTGGACTATATATAATGTTGACGCGGTTCTTCGCCAACAGGTAATTAAGAAAAGAAAGAGGAAGGGATTAGTGCTTACGTAGAACCGAAATAGATGAATGATCTTGGAAATGGAATGGTGACACAAAATACGTTTTTTAGGTGGTTCAAAGGTTAAAATCCTTCTACTCCACCAGTCAATATTATTGCTATATGCTTAGTATTCTTTTACAGGGTATTTCTTACAATATAGAATCCAACCCCTTGTAACTCCCAGGGTCTCCATATTTATAGGAGAAGGCACTTGGGAGTTGGTAAGAAGGTCATCCCGTGACCTTCTTACCTATCATGTCAACTCTGTGACATTCATGATTAATTCCTAAACCTGACACATAAGTGTTGTCAAATCAATAGGTAAGGGGATAATGGGCCGTACGACCCAACCTAGTCGTGGGTGTCTGAATACGCACCTTCCTGTTGCGTGTCCGAGAAGTCAGGGATATATCAGACACGTGATGTCTGATATATGCATGTTTACCTTGCGTGGTTGACTTTATAAAAGGTCACAGCCTCCAACTCTAGCTCATACCACGAGCTGGATGCTTCCCTCGACCTGCGGCCTTCAGAGTCCAGACTCAGTCCTTAAGCAATCTTGGCGAACCCTTAAGTTACCTCGAGCTAAGGATGTATGATCTTACAATGGCAGCTCCGGTCTTGGGGATGTCCACGTAGTAGTCATGATTAGGCCGTATCTCAGCTCGTTAATCAGCCCGTGGGAAAATTAGGGCGTACATATACAATGACAATGGGAGAATTCAAACAAATAATTGGCAATTGGTATAGAAAATTGCTTTAAGCAAATGAAAAAAAAAATAAGCAAAAAATGACAAGATTCCACTAATTATGATGGATCATAGGCCAATGACAGCAACAACATAACCAAATGCAAACATGTAATCCAAATGATTTTACTTCCAACACAGTTATAACAAAAAAAAAAAAAAACAACCCATGAATCCATGCCATTGTATTCGAAGTTTTAGTCCTCTATTTATATATACAAAGATAAAAATATAGCTAAACATTTGAATCATGGGAAGTTCATTAGTTCATTACTAATATCAAACTTAAAAAACCTATTTCAAAATTGCATGGAAGAATTTAAGTGGCCTTTTTCCAAATAAGAAGAGATGACTAGATATCTTGTAAACACATAATATATATCACATCTCATCTCCTATACACATAAATATATTTGTGTCTCTCTACTCTGTTTTTAATGAAGAGTCCAATATGACTTGATCATATATTTTTTTTCTGATGCTTGTGTCTTCAATTCGTCATATATACAAGTCTTGGGGTAGAGATTAGCCCAACAAGAATAGGTACAAAAGGAAGCGCAAAATATATTAGCAGCACTCCAAAATTTAGCAAGTCTTGGAGAATGCAAACTTTTGTAGGGATCATAAAAAGGCTTTGAAAAATAAAGGAGTAGTAATTCATAGAAGTAGAGGGACACGACGAGAGTGGGCAAAAGGAATCGATACCCTATCACATAAGCAGATTAAAAAAAAAGCTATAAAAGTAATTCAATTCACTCATTTATCTCATTGAAGCATTCCATCAAACAATTATTAGGCATTATTTGAGAAAATCTTAGTAATACATTCAAACATGCAAACAAGACCAACTTAAGTAGTAAGACAAACAAAACTTTCAGACAAATTGATACAAACATCAATTAACACGATTATACTCTATAGATACGAATTTAGCCTAAATACAAACATTCACTCTTAATCATTCTTATTCCCAAACAGTCCAAATCTGAACAATACAAGCTAGTTTCAGTTAAAACAAAAATACCACCATGTTATGTTTATGGCCAAAAGCTTTAAACATAGGTCAGCTAAACCAACAATAAAAAAAAAAAATGCACAACCAAGTTTCAGTTCAATCAAATAACACGTGAATAAGAAAAAGTACAAGGTTTTATTAGATCTAAACATGAGTGAAAAGTGAAAACAAAAATTGAAAATCAATGATACCTCAAGACAAGTCCCCAAACAGAGTCTGAAAGGAATATTTAAATCACAAAAAAGTGGTATACATTTCAAATATTCTAAATAAATAACCAGCCTATACTGACCTTAAAAATTAAGACTCTAATACATGATACATGATACAAACTTACAAACATAACAAAGGAATACTTAGAAGTTCATATCCCAACCTAGAGAAGGTCATGAGAGATTTAGGGAGATACACTGAGATGGGGGAGAGTAGTGAGGGAAATGTCAAAGATTATATTTATATATATATATATATGATCTGAAAACATGGCTCATGAATGAAGTGATTCTTAAGAAAAGTATAGTCAAAATTTCAAATGAAAAATTATAGAGAAGCATAGTTTATATTTATCATATATCTTGAGATTTTAATTTTACATAAAAATCTAAATTTCAACATATGCTATTACCTTTGTCTTAGTTATACAACTAGCTATATTGCACTTGCTTTCTGCTAGGGTTTTCAGAATTTTCTGCCTTGTTGGTCAAAGAAGAAGGCATCGACCGTACCCTTCTCGCTCATTTCTGGGCCGCATAGACCTGATCATCAGTCAAATATATCATGAAATTTCAGGTGATGGGTAATGATGATAATACCAAATGTTTAATTTCTAATCAAACAAAATATATATCTACCTAACTAGCTAGGCGCTGGTTACGATTGATGGATTTTGTGCAAGAAGATCAATTATCATATTCAAAGAAGAAGAAGAGTCATGATTACACATAGCTATTACCTTTGTTCTTGTAGATGCTTCATTTCCAAGAGAAAGCATGAGAGAGGGCGTCCCCAGGGAAGAGAGCAACAGAGAGGGCTTCCAATGAGGAGAAAAATTGAAGGAGAGGGTTTCGTTGGGGAGAGAAAACAATTGAGTGGACTTTACAGGGAGAGGGTGACAGAGAGAGTACTCCACGAAGAGAGACTGATGAAGAGGAACCAAGGAGCAGAGAGTGTTTTAGAGAGAGGAAGAGAGTGAGTGAGGAAAAAAGAGATGTTTAGCAAATATATCATTGCCGCTTAAAAATTTTGAGGCCCGCCATTTTGTTTCAACTTTTTTTTTACTTTGGCTATTACCATATTTTAATTATAATACTTTTTAAATAGTATTATAATGATGTGTTATGGAAAGGAGTGTTTGGTGTAGTGGGTCCTGTGGAAGAATAGTACGGAACGAGAAGCAACATGGGAGTTGGAGGAAGACATGAAAGAAAAATACCCTGATTTATTTGGTAAGAAAGAATTTCGGAACGAAATTCTTTTTAAGGAGGGTATATTGTAGTGCACCATATTTTTTTTTAGTTATTAAAATTTTCCTGTTTTGTTTTATTTAAGTGTTAAGTGTGGTGAATAATTTTATTTAAATGTTGTTTATTTTTATTTAATTGTTGTTTGTTGTATTTAATGGTTTGTTATTTTATTTAATTGTTAGAATTGTTGGTAGCATTTTTGTGAAATTAATTGTTAAAATGTGATTATGTGAGATTTGGTTGAATGCACTAAGGTGCATGGTAGGTAGTATTCACCCTAATGATTGAGTATGTGCATGTGCATGGTTGCATGGTGTGCATGCAATAGTTTTATACACATTAATTTCCTTTTATTGGTTTATTTATTTTTATTTAATTAAGGGATTTAAAAAGAAAATAAAAAGAAAGGGAAATAAAGAGGCTTGTGTTCACACAAGAAAAATATTGGGAAACAAATGGTGAGAAAGGATAGAGTTGTCATCTTTTTTGAATTCCCGTAACCTTAGATCCAGCTTCAGTAAAACGGGTATAACATGGGCTGTGGATATCCAATTTAGACACAACTGGTATTGTTAGAAAGCTAATGAAATTATCTACATTTTATGTGAATATTATTTTTCCTAAAACATAACAGAAATGGGTCAAAAACCAGTCCCAAGTCTCAGCACCCTAGAGTTACGAGAATAGCATTATTTCCTTTATTAGCCATGGACAACCAAGGAAGACAAGAGAGAAATTAGTGTGCTGTCAATTATAAAATGGATTGATTGGCTGAGTATAATTTTTAATTGAATTATACTTTGATTTAGGAATAATAAAGGAAAATGATAATTACATTTTCCTTAGCCAGATTTTGATGATTGAGGCATTTAAATAGAAAATAAGAAAGAGATTGAAGGCTCACTTGGCTTGGTGGCTGCCGTGTGCATAGAGAGAAGGGAGAGGGAGAGCTCGAGGGTTCTAGGGAGAGAGGTGGGGAAGAAGAACGTGAAGGAGAAGAGAATGAGAAGAAAGAAGAGGCCAAGGCTAGGGATCCTAAGGTATGGGTTAAGGTTCATAGCATTATATTTTGTCTCCTCTACATCTTGATTCTAAGCAAGGCAAAATGATGGTGATGATAGGTTTGGATTTTGTTGCAAGAGGATTGGAGGCTAGTGTTCGAAATCCCTAGGGTAAGTATTTGGGTTCATATTGATGTTAATTTTTACATCTTCTTGAATCTAAGATCATTTTTTTTTCTTTTCTTCATGTGGGTTTCGCAACCCTAGGCTTGAACAAGTGGTGGCCATAGTTTGAGTTATTGTCACTATTGTCCTTGAGTTCTAGCAAGAGAGGTAATGGGAACCTTTTTGTCATATGGTTATTATTTTTATCTTTGGTTTCTTGTGGTTTGGAGAATATTGTTTGAGAATGATGAATCATTGTTTTGTTCTCCTTTGATATATTAGATGATTAATCTGATTGAAATGTGGTGTTGATGATATGTTGTTTAAAGATCTTTTATGATTTGATGATGGGTATGTTTTGGCTTAAAGACTCTATGTAAAAATATACAAAGGTTTTAAATTGTGATCTATAAAAATGATGATGAATATCTCTGTTGACCCTGATTTTGGTCAACTGACACAGAGTCAAAATTGCTTGATGTGGACAGATATGTTGGAATGAGAATAATGACAAAAACAATAAAACACACAGGAATTTATAGTGGTTCGACCCCAGAATTTGGTAATAACCTACGTCCACTTGAGCTGTTATTGATATAAGATTCAAAGGAGTGATCAAAGAACTAGGGTTCAATGAGTTTACCAACCTATGAAGAACAATACAATATACCAAATATGATAGCTCTAATACACTCATAAAACTCTAATCTCAGATAATTCGAAAGCCAAAAAAGTCCCCTCCCTTGAGCTATCTTTCTCTATTTATAGGCTCAAGGAAGATTACATTAATTTGTTACAGATATTATTTCCTAAATAGTTGGATACTCAGGAAATCATGGGAGATAATTTCGGATATGATTATAACTACCTAAGATTTTCTCCAAATATAGCAAGTATACGACTAAGCTGGTCGTATATAAAGATTGAGCGTTGCGCCACAGACGTCTTTCTGGTCGATGGTCGAACAAGACTTCTGCCAGATGTCAACCACGTGTACTAAACGTCTGCCATGTCATCCATGCCTGTTTTTTGGATAACATTTGCCCCCAAGTTTGTTTAATGCGACCAACAATAAAGAAACTTTAGGGAAATAACCGTTCATATGCCCCACGAAATCTGTTAGAATCCTCGTGCATTTTTGAAAACCGTGACATAATTATGTCTAATCAAGCCTTTTTGGTTTTCAAGAAATCAATTCGACGGCTTACACACTCCCCCACGTTTCGAAAATGGGAAAGTCATGATTGCCACTTTTTGACATACTTCAGCCCCTATAAGTAACCTCTTTATCTTTCTTATAATTCTTTACTCACCATTCCAATCAAGAACTTCAAGAACTTCAAGAAACCATTCAGACATCCTGCTGAAGATCTTCCCGACTCAAAATCTTTATTTTTCTGAGTCTCCATCTTTGCCCAGGTAATCACTTCGTCTTTTAAATTCTTTATTATGCCATGCATGCTGTTACTGCGCTCTGTGATTTCCTGCGTTTTTGAGTAGAAATTTATGAGGAAGTTGTATAAACCATCAGATGCTTGATAGGAGAGTGTATTTCTGCCTTATGTAAGTTAGGAGCTAGTTCGATAGTAAGGATCATAGGTTTAGGGCGTAAGATCGACGTAAAAATTCAATCTTTAAGCTAGTTGAAAAAAACTGGGTTTTTTCCCGCCCTTTAGGAGTTGAAAAAGTTCCTTTTTAGAAAACATTTTATTTCCTTTTTGATCCGTTTTCCAAACTGCTAGCACCAAACTTAATGTATGGGTAGGATGCTGCTGGTCAATAGACACGAGCAACGTTATCCCAATCTCCCACGTAACTCCGCAAGCTATGTGTCTTATCTCCTCCTTTGTATGTTTGCAGTTCATATGCAAGACCCTTGGGGAGGAGAAAGACCCATTGAAGACAACCTCCTAGCTCAGCTGCTTGAAGGCGAAGAAAACCCCTCTACTCTGATACCAGATATTCCTTTCTCTCACCCTAGCCCAAACCCTTCTCCAGTTCCAACCCAAAGAATGGTTCGAACAAAAAAAAAAGCTCAAAAAAGGAAAACCCCTAACTCCTTAGGCCAGCCTACTACTGATGCCCCCTCGACCAGTGGTCGAGGTGAAAATGCTCCTGATGCCAATGTACAAAGGCATGCCCGTCCTCAACACCCTGCTCAGCTGGATGTTGAGTGGCATGTTGTTCCTCAGAGTAGAGTGACAATGCGGATGATCGCCAACTACTTAAATAAGTATAAACTAACAGGGTGACCCTGGTCAGACCTTCTATCGACCAGAGGGCCAACCTGCCAGGCGGGGCCTACAGCGCCTGGTGGCGGTTTCACATTGAGGCAGGTGCCACTTTGCCTCTTTACTCGTTTTTCAGGGGGTGGCAAATTACTTTGGAGTTGCCCCCTTTCAAATCACCCCAAATGGATATAGAATGCTGGCCGCACTCTATGTCCTTTACAAACTCAGAACATGGCCAGAGCCCACTCCCCACGAGGTCAACTTTCTTTTTGACCTTAAGTCCAACCCTAACCAAGAAGGCACGGGGTTTTTCCATTTTTGTCACCAAGAAACTGGGCGCACTTTGTTGTCCGACACTACTCACCAAGAATACTTCCTTACTCCCGACTTAGCCACAGACAACCTGGCCTTCACCCGAGGAGGTAAAAATTCTTACGCCACTAGCTTCTTCGCTTAGTGTTTTTCTGCCACAATTTCTTAACATTCCAATGTGTTCCAGGCCCATGGTTACGTCCAACCCCAACTCCAGGGATGGAGTCAAGGGCGACACTCTTAGCCAGCATGTTGAATGCTGATAAGAGTGTCAAAAATTTAGTTACTGAGGCTAACCTTAGGCTGGTCGACCTCTGGAATCCTCAACCAACGACGGGTGAACCTTCGGCGGAGAACGCCCAAGCCGAAGTGGAACCTGAGCAGCAACCCCAAGTGTCTCCTCCGCGGAGGAGACCAACTGGGGTTACGATCAGGGAACCTGCCATCCCTCATCGAGCAGAGAAACCCTTGGCCCCTCTGGGCAAAGGAAAACAAAAGGCTGCTGAGCCTACCAAAATTTCTGACGACTCGTCGGATGAAAACGGTATAATAATCTCACTTTTAAATCATTTTCCAATTCCCTCTCATCTATTTGATGGGGATGGAAACTTTAGGAATGCTCCCTCCTTAAATTCAAATTTCTTCCAGGAACTAGGTAGTTCAATAAATAATGTTACGACCAGTAGTTGTAGCACAGGTACTTTACTTATAATCCTTTTACTTCTATTCTTTTATCTTGCATGACCATTTAGTCTTACTGCTTGTGTTGCTTCCTTTGGTGCAGGTATGGACTCCGAGGACCTCTTTGAGCACTATCAGGCTGCCACTGACTCTTCTGTCCCGAAGAAGGATAGCAAGAGGGCTCGAGGGGAAAGCAGCAAGACCCCCTCGAAGAAGGCTCGAACAGACGATGCTCCAGCCACCGCCCCCTCCAAGGAGAACTCACCACGACTCCTACTCCTGTTAATCCATAGCCTTCTTCTAAGGCTACGGACAAGGAGGCATTGGACAACTTGACCGAAGGCTCCCTGCCCAGCTTCGTGGTCGGCTCAGCTAGGGAGAGGATATACAAGCTCTCGAAGCACAGACGCAGTCAGGCTGCCATTACTGAAACTGCCTCAATGGAGGCTGATCAAGTCGTCAACAGAGGGTTGAACGAGATAGTTAGCGTAAGTAATCTCCTGCTACTTTATCATTTATGTCTGATTTCTTTTCCTTACTTTATATAATTCATTGACTTCAGGGGCTGCTAACTTTAACTGCTGGCTGGCGCCGTGTCGGGGTGTTGGTTTCTTGGGGAAAGAACTTCGACTCCAGGCTTGCCCAGACTAAGTAGGCATTTGAGGCTGACTACAACAAGCTGCTCGAGGAGAATAAGGAGCTGTCCAAACAGGCCGAACAACTGTTCGAGGACCAAGCTACTCTCACCAAGGAGCTTCTGGATGCCCAAGATGCCTTGAAGAAAGCCAACGTCTCCCGGGAAAGATTCAGGGAAAGTGCCAGGCTCAACACCCAAGAATGTAAGCAGCTTGAGCTTGATCTGATTGCCAGTAGGCAGGAGACGAGGGAGCTTGAAAAGTGAGTGCAGGAGCTCGAGGAGGACGGGGCCAAGAATTTGAAGAAGTACAAGGAGGCCACTCACCTTTGCTTCTATGATTTCTGGAAGCACAACCGGGAGGCCAACTTCAACTACTTGTCCGAGAGGTTGAAGAGGACTCTGATGGCACAGTGCGCCATCCAGCTGGAAGAAGAAGAGAAGGCCAAAGTGCCCACCGCTGATGCTGAAGCTGGTCCTTCGGCTGACCAAGGCACTCCTCCCAACCTCAGGACCCTCCTGTTCCTTAAAAGTATTTTTTCTCTTTTTTCTTTTTATTTCGTTTTCATGGCCCACGGGTCGTATTGTAAAGACAATTTGTTTTTATTGCTACAAAGGCAGCTTTTTACTTTGCTGCAAGGGCAGCTTTTTACTTTTAATTAAACAGTTACATCCGAGCAGTACTGCTTGCGGTGTAAAAGAATGCCATTTGATATTTATAATATTTTTGTCTATTATAACATCTTTTCGCATGACCGAACTTAGCATAGTACTTTGGCTTGATTTAACAAAATATAAGTTTTGAAAAATACTCTAAGTACCGTAGCATGCTTTCACTCATTTTGTTCATGTGTTTAAATACTTATTGGAATGCTTTGCTATCGATGTACCTTATATGCCCCCTAAGTGATCGAGGAGCATTAGGTCCTTGGTCACTTGCCTTGACCACGACCTGTGCGAACATTACTGCTCGATATGAAATGTAGCACTTATAATACAGCAAAACAACACACGTAATGAATAAATACTTGTAAAAATAAATTTACAAAGGTTGGCAAGAATGACTGGCTGCGCACAGTCCCTTATAATCTCGTATTAAAAATGGACTAAACATGTCTTTACGAGTGATCTTAAAAAGATCTTACACTTATAAGCAATTAGCCATACAACGTGGCTAACCCTTTTTCGAAACTTGTAAAAAGTAAAAATGAATACAAGCCAGTCCTTTAAAAAGGATTGTTTATTGATAATACTTGCGCAGGTGTTCTCCATTCCAATAGTGTGGAACGAGATCTCCATTTAACTGTGCAAGATTGTAGGTACCTGGATGAAGGACTTCCTCAATCTGGTAAGGTCCTTCCCAGTTTGGTCCGAGCACTCCAGTAGTGGGGTCGCGGGTGTTTAAGAAAACTCGTCGTAGTACTAGGTCTTCGACGTTGAACTTCCTTTATTTCACTTTCGAGTTAAAATATCGGGCGACCTTTTGCTGGTACACAGCTACTTGGAGCTGGGCTTTTTCTCGTTTCTCTTCAAGTGAGTCTAGGGACTCCATCATCAGTTGGCTATTCTAGTCCTGGTCGTATGTAATTCATCGGTGTGAGGGGGGATCTAACTCGACAGGAAACATAGCTTCATACCCGTACGCTAAGGAAAGCGGGGTATGACCTGTCGCTATTCGATGAGACGTTCTATATGACCAGAGGACTTCGGGCAACTGTTCTGGCTATGCTCCTTTAGCATCTTCGAGCCTTTTCTTCAGGGTGTCCTTAAGCATTTTATTCACTGCTTCAACTTGCCCATTTTCTTGTGGGTGTGCGACTGAAGAAAAGCTTTTGACAATTCCATGTCTTTCGCAGAAGTCTATGAATAAGTCACTGTCAAACTGGGTGCCGTTGTCTGAGACAATTTTTCTAGGCAAACCATATCGGCAAACAATGTTCTTGATGATGAAGTCAAGAACTTTCTTGGTCGTTATGGTAGCAAGTGGCTCAGCTTCGGCCCATTTGGTGAAGTAGTCGACTGCTACAACTACATACTTCACTCCACCTTTTCCCGTTGGCAGGGATCCAATCAAGTCTATACACCATACTGCGAAAGGCCAAGGACTCTGCATTTGCTTTAACTCGTTGGGAGCTGCGCGTGGGATCTTGGAAAATCTCTGACACTTATCGCATTTTCGCACAAACTCCATTGAGTCTTCGTTCATAGTCGGCCAAAAATAGCCCTGCCTTAGAATCTTTTTTGCCAAACTTTACCCCCCAGCGTGATCCCCGCAGAAGCCTTCATGTACCTCCTTCATCAGCGTTTTAGTCTTTTCCGGTGTAATACATCTGAGCAGTGGCATGGAATATCCTCGTCGGTAAAGAACACCATCGACCAGTATATACCTAGCATCCTGCCTTTGAAGAGTTCTGGCTTTGTTTCTATCTACCGGTAGTACACCATTTGTAAGATACTCCAAGTAAGGTGCCATCCATGTATCCTTCATCCGGATTTCCATACTAGTTTCATCCGCTCGTATGCTCGGCTCGCACAATCTTTCTACTGGCACAATATTCAAAGTGTCAGCGTCTTTCGCGATTGCGAGTTTGGCTAAGGCATCTGCGTTCGAATTCTGATCCTGAGGTATTTGCTGGAGGGTATACTTCTCAAATTGAGCCAACAGATCTTTAGTCTTATTTAAGTAGGCCACCATTTTGAGGCCTCGTGCTTGATATTCCCCTAGGACCTGATTCACTACCAGCTGTGAATCACTGTAAATGTCCAGCACCTTTATACTCATGTCTTTTGCCAATCTTAACCCAGCGAGGAGTGCTTCATATTCGGCTTCATTATTTGACGTAGTGAAGTCGAACCTAATAGTGCAGTGAAATCGATGCCCTTCTGGCGTTATCAATATCACTCCCGCTTCTGCGTGAGATTCGTTGGATGATCCATCCGTGAATAACTTCCACGAAGGAGCTTCTTCTTGGGGCTCAGGCGCACTAGACTCTTTGCACTATTCGTTGCTGGGAGCTCAGTGAACACGGAAATAAGATCAACCAAGACTTGTCCTTTTACTGCTGCTCGCGGTGAATATGTAATATCGAACTGCCCGAGTTCGACTGTCCATTTTAATAAACGCCTAGCCGCCTCTGATTTTGGCAGAACTTGTCAAAGGGGCTGGTCAGTTAAGACTGTAATGGGATGGGATTGGAAGTAAGGACGTAGTTTCCTTGAGGCCAAGATTAAAAAACAGGCTAACCTTTCGATGGGAGGATACCTCAATTCTGCTCTGATTAGCCTCTTGCTTACATAGTAAACCGCCTTTTGTATGCCTTCTTCTTCTCGTACCAGTATCGCACTAGCAGGAACTTCGGTGATCGCCAGGTAGATGAACAAAGTTTCTCCTTCGATAGGCTTTGATAAAAGAAGAGGTTGTGCCATATGGGCTTTCAGGGCTTGGAAAGCCTGCTTGCAGTTTCCTGTCCATTCAAAATTCTTGTTGCCTCTAAGTAGATTAAAGAAAGGGACGCATTTATCCGTCGACTTGGAAATGAATCTACTTAGTGCGGCAATTTTTCCAGTTAAACTTTGCACATCCTTGATCTTTTATGGCAATTTCATGTCGATTAGGGCTTTTATCTTGTCGGGCTTGGCCTCGATTCCTCTTGAATTGACAATAAACCCCAAGAATCTCCCTGATCCGACTCCGAAGGAACATTTGAGAGGATTTAATTTCATTTGGTACTTGTTCAATACATCGAAACATTCTTGTAAATCCTTCACATGTCCTTCTGCTTTTTTCGACTTTACCAGCATGTCGTCCACATACAGCTCCATGTTTACTCCTATCAACTCCTTAAACATGTGGTTAACCAATCGCTGGTAAGTCGCACTTGCATTTTTCAGTCCGAAGGGAATTGCTTTATAACAGTACAACCCCGTATCGGTCCGAAAGCTGGTGTGATCCTCGTCAGGGGGATGCATACTAATCTGATTGTATCCTGAGTATGCATCCATGAAGGAGAGGATCTCATGTCCTGCAGCTGCATCGACCAGCTGGTCGATCCTTTGGAGGGGAAACAATCCTTTGGGCAGGCTTTATTGAGGTCTGTGAAATCCACACAGGTTCGCCATTTGCCGTTAGGCTTGGGAACCAGTACGGGATTAGAGACCCACGATGGATAAAACACCACCCGGATGAATCCATTCTCCTTCAGTCTTTCGACTTCCTCTTTTAAGGCTTTCGATCTATCCTTATCGAGCAACCTTCTTTTTTGTTGCACGGGTGGAAAACTCTTGTCAACGTTCAGGACATGGCTGATAACTGTAGGATCTATCCCAGCCATGTCTTTGTGTGACCAGGCAAAGACTTCCTGTTTCTTTCGCAAAAACTCCACCAGTGCATGCTTCGTGATTGCTTCTAAGTTTTTCCCGACCTTCACAACTCTGGTCGGGTCTTTTTCGTCAAGTTGGACCTCTTCCAGGTCCTCGACGGGTCCAACATTTTCCTCAAAATCCTCAAAGCGAGGATCTAAATCCCTATCCTCACTTTAGGCAACACCCTATTTAGTGACTCTATCACCAGATTGGGCTTGTGTATCAATAGCCATCTGCAATTTATTTGGGGGAGTGCTTTTTGACGTTCCCTTCTTCGCCTTTGTAACTAAGGTGTTGTAGCACTCCCTTTCTTCTCTTTGATTTCCCAACACACGTCCTACCCCTGCGTCTGTCAGGAATTTCATGGCCAAATGCCATACTGAGGTGGCGACCAGGAGATCAACCAGTATGGGCCTTCCAATGACAGCATTGTACGCCGAAGGACAATCAACTACTATAAAAGTAGCGAGTAATGTCCTGGTAGCAGGCACTATACCTGCTATCACTGGAAGTCTGATTGACCCTGCTGGGGTGAGTCCCTCACCAGAGAAGCCGTAAATTTTTTGGTTGCAGGGCTCCAAGTCCTTAATGGACAACTTCATGCATTCCAGCGAAGATTTGTACAGGATGTTCACTGAACTTCCTGTATCAACTAGTACTCTTTTCACCATCATGTTGGTGATTTGAACGTCCACGACCAGCGGGTTGGAATGTGGGAACCGAACATGCTAGGCATCGCTATCAAAGAAGGTTACCTCACCCTCCTCTTAACGAGCCTTCTTTGATGCCCTGTCCTCCACAATCATCATCTCGATGTCCTGGTCGTGACGTAGGGTCCGAGCATATCGTTCCCTCTCCTTTCCACTGCTTCCCGCGAGGTGCGGACCTCTACAGATGGTGAGTAAAGTGCCAGCTACGGGGTTTTAAGAGTTTTGGACAGAACGTGGTCTCATGAGACCTATGGGCACGAGCCCAGTGACATGACTAATTGACTGTTATCCCTGTGCTCCAACCAGGGACTATAGATTTTTTTCTTTGGTGGATTTTTGGCATCCACAATGTGATTTATTGATTAAATGCGTGACTATGTGGCAAGCATGATTTATATGATAATATGAATATGCTTAAATGCATGGTTATGAGTATTAAATATACATGTGGATTAGCGAAATAGTCACAGCGGGGTAAAATACTCGGCTCGGGGTGAGGTTAGGGGTATTTTGGGAAGTTTAATGTATATTTGGGATTTAATGAGTAATGAGTAAGTATTTGGTAATTAGTTGGGTATGTCGGGATTGGTTGGGAATTGGTAGGACGACTCGTGGAATTAGCAAGAAATGGGGCAAATGATCGTTTTACCTTTAAGAGCAATTATAGGGCTGAGTTTATTTTAGGGCCTTTTTGGTCCTTTTTACTTAGGGGATATACTCAGTTGAGACTCTAGGAAGTAGCCAGAACCATCAGAAATTTCTCAAACACTCCCACTCTCTTGCTCTCATGTTCTCTCTCTCTCTCTTTGGAGTGCTTTGCGGCTGAAGTAAGTATTTGGTAATTAGTTGGGTATGTCGGGATTGGTTGGGAATTGGTAGGACGACTCGTGGAATTAGCAAGAAACGGGGCAAATGATCGTTTTACCTTTAAGAGCAATTATAGGGCTGAGTTTATTTTAGGGCCTTTTTGGTCCTTTTTACTTAAGGGATATACTCAGTTGAGACTCTAGGAAGTAGCCAGAACCATCAGAAATTTCTCAAACACTCCCACTCTCTTGCTCTCATGTTCTCTCTCTCTCTCTTTGGAGTGCTTTGAGGCTGAAGAAAGTTCTTGAAGAGAAACCTGGGAATTGAGTTGGAAATATAGAGGAAACTAAACTAGGAGCAGTCAAGGATTTGCGGAGGAGTAAGGCTATTAATTGAGGTAAGACATTAGATTCTAATTGGTTAGGGTTTGGATATGTTTAGGGATGCGTGGGTTGGTTTCTAAATTTGGGATTTATGGAAATTTGAACTGGTGTTATTGGCTATATATGTTGTTTATGGGGTGATATTGGGAATTCTTTACATATTTTTGGCTTGGGTACGTATTTAGAGTTGAATTCTAAGGCTATGAGTTGGGGAAAAGTGCAGAGAAACCTAGGGACAAGAGGCCTGCCTCCCCCCTGGGACAAGAGGTTGGCGCCTCTGACTTGGGGCATGTCGTGACCCTTAGGGCCTAGTCGCGGCCTGCTCAGGCAGCCATAGCCAAAATTAGTTTTTAGGCTCGGGGACTTAAACCTAAGCGTTTGGGACGAATTTTACTACCCGATTTAGTAGAATTTGAGGTCCTGGAGGCTAGTATTTGATTCCAAAGCATTTAATTAGATTAGATTTTGATAGTTATCCATTGTCACTTGTGACTAGGGCTACCCTTAATGCTCGG
This sequence comes from Humulus lupulus, assembly GCF_963169125.1. NCBI lineage: Eukaryota > Viridiplantae > Streptophyta > Magnoliopsida > Rosales > Cannabaceae > Humulus > Humulus lupulus. Next base: position 70,899,294 of record NC_084797.1, read on the forward strand.
GATTGTGGATCGTGCTCGGGATCACTTTACATCCTTCGCTCAAGACTCTAGGTAAGAAAATTGCACCTAAGTTGTGAATGAGACTGAGATTACTTGTAAATGAACATATGTGTTATGTAACCTATATATCTATTATGTATGATGTGAAAGTATGACCTACGGGAGTCGGGGCTGATGTTGAGCGTACTGAACACAGCTCGGCCTATGCGAGCTGAGATCAACTAAATAACCAGAGGACTTGGCCTAAGGGCATCGACCCCTATTTAACTTTATTAAGGTTGATTTATATGTTTGGATTAAACTATTATTGTTGCCTGCTTTATCACTTGTATTCTGCTATTAATTGGACTGATTGATCTTAAGTTTACTATGGATACTCTGATGTCATCTATACTTGTTGATTGTGCTAAAGGTAAAGGAAAGCAGGACCAGCCATGAGTTGGAGAGTTTTGGGGGCGGTGTGTACATCAGTAGCTTCTCGATCGCCACGACCGAGGGAATTATAAGAACTAGAGCCAAAATTTGTATTTTGGCATTTAAGCTGGTTGCAGTTGTATTAGCTTTTGAGGGTTGTAATTACCATGTAAACATTATTTTTGGGATCCCGTGTATTAAACTCTTATTTGAATGAAAGTCAACCATTTTACGATCAAAATATTTTACCCTAACCTATCAGTTGACCTTAGAAACACATTTATGTTCAAACGACTTGGTTAGCAAGTCTTGCACTAATTTAAATACACAGTGTAACGATCTTGGTTACCGAGGGTGTTACAACTTGGTATCAGAGTGGTCTAGGTTTAAGGATTCTTGAAGATTGGCTGGGCATGTACACTCACAGCTAAAGACAAGCTCGACTCAGGGTTCGCTAACCATATATGTGATTATATGTTTGAGTGTTTAAATGAAATACAAATGCTTTATCTACACGATTAATAGGGAGCATAAGATATACTGATAGGGCCTTGCCCTTGACTGCTATGTGAATATGATAAGGCATGCTTATTAGCATTGCTACTGTATGTGAATAATTATTTAAATGCTTGTTTGTATTATGACTGTGTGATGTTGGTTGTGTTTCGACGTTGGATCATGGGACGATCATAAACCTGTTATCATTGCCTGACCAACCAAGTCTTTGATTGCAGATAAACTTGGAGAGTTATGCCCACAAGGTGATCAATTCGACTAGCTAACATTGAGGTTGAGGCTAGAGATGTTGAGCAGAATTAGAACCCTCAGCCAGTTCCTGAGCACTTACAGCAGTTGCTTGCTGATATGCAAGCTTGACTTCAGAGTTAGGAATAAGAATTTTACCTTCTGAGGCAGCAGGCTTTGTCAGGGAGTGTTGCACCTAATTTTCCACCTATTGTGGCAATAGTTGTACAGCCGCCTGAGATTGGGAAGAAGTGGGAGCCACTTTATGAAAGATTTAGGGGACAACATCCTCCAATATTCGAGGGAGGAACAAATCCACTTAAGGCTGAACAGTGGATGAGTATGATCACTTCCATCCTGGAGTTTATGTGGGTGGAAGGTAATGACAGGGTGGCATGTGCCACCTATATGCTTTGTGATGATGCCCGCATCTGGTGGGAGGTAGCATAACAGACTCGAGATGTTTCTACCATGAGTTGGGATGGGTTTAGAGATTTGTTCAACCAAAAATATTATAAAATTTTTGGCAGGGCGGCAAAGGTGAATGAGTTCACTAGGTTGGTACAGGGCAGCATGACAGTTATTGATCATGCCCTGAAATTCGACAAGCTAGTGAAATTTGCACCTGATCTAGTGCCCACAGATGCATCTAGGAAGGACAGGTTTGTTCAATGGCTTAATGCTATGATAGTACGATGTGTGAGGATCACATCAGTACCTAGGGAGACAACTTATGCCAGGCGGTTGAGAAGGCCTCACTGCTAAGGAGGTAGAGAATAAGATTTGGAGGGGGAACGCTGCGAGATGGGATGTTTTCAGGGCAGTGCCTCCATTTACAGGGTCTGGTAGGGGCGGAGGCCCCAATGATCAGAAGAGGAAGACCCTTGACACCTCGACCACTGCTGGCCCTGATAGGAGGGGTCGGGGTGCCCAAGGTGGCCGCCAGGGAGGCGGTGAGACATGGAGGAGCTATTCAAAGTGTACCGGATGCAGGAAGCACCATCTATGCGAATGCTGGGAAAATGCCTGTTATTTGTGTGGGATAGTTGGACACCTTAAGAAAGATTTCCTGACATTGAAGAAAGAGGAACCAGGGAAGGCGGATAGCTTGACTCCAGCTCGAGTGTTCGCCTTGACACAGGCAGAGGCTGAGGCTAGTCCCTCGGTAGTGACAGGTTAGCTTTCTACCGTTGGCTCTTCATATACTGTATTGATTGACTATGGTGCTACACATTCATTTGTTTCTAGTAAAGTGATTGATAGATTGTGCAGACCTAGTGATTATTATACTGCGGCGTTCGGGACTATATTGCCTACAGGGGAACTGGTAATTTCTAGGAGAAGGACTAGAGCACTGCAAATGATGGTGGATAGTAGGGAACTATCAATATATTTAATTGAGTTAGGTATGGATGATTTTGATATGATTTTGGGATGTATTGGCTAGACAGATATGAGGCCACTATAGATTGCATGAAGAAGATGGTGACTTTCGAGCTAGAGGGTGAGGACCCCTTTGTTTTTGTGGGTACTATGCACGAACCCCGCATTCCTATGATATCGACGTTGAGTTCTAGGAGGTTGTAGAGGTTTTCTAACTAGTGTGGTGGATACCACTAGAGTTACGTCGGTGGGGCCGCCGCACAGGGAGATTCTGTTTGTCATTGAGTTAGCACCGGGTACAGAGCTAGTGTCGAGGGCGCTATATAGGATGGCTCTGGCAGAGCTAAAGGAGTTGAAGATACAATTGTAGGAACTATTAGATTTAGGGTTTTTCAGACCTAGCTTCCCGCCATAGGGTGCTCCGGTTTTATTTGTGAAGAAGAAGGATGGGACGCTGAGAATGTGTATAGAGTACATGGAGTTGAAAAAATTGACTATCAAGAACAAGTACCCTCTACCGAGGATAGATGACCTGTTTGAGCAGTTGCAAGGTAAGGTAGTATTCTCGAAGATTAATATTCAATCTTGTTATCATCAGCTGAGGATCAAGGACGAGGATATTCTGAAGACGGCCATCCGTACGAGCTATGGGCATTATGAGTTCTTGGTCATGTCGTTTGGTTTGACCAATGCCCCATCAACATTTATGGATCTGTTAAACAAGGTATTCAAGGATTTATTAGATCAGTTTTTGATTGTCTTCATCCATGACATCCTGGTTTACTCTCGTTCAGAGGCAGAGCATGAGCAACGTCTTCGACTGGTATTGCAGAGGTTGAGGGAGCATCAATTATATGCTAAATTTAAGAAGTGTGAGTTCTGGCTGCCAGAAGTGACATTCCTTGGACACATTGTTAGTGGAGATGGGATTAAGGTGGATCCAGCAAAGGAAGAAGCAGTTAGGGATTAGCCAAGGCCAAGGAACGCCTCAGAGGTTAGGAGTTTCCTTGGATTAGCGGGATATTACAGCGATTCGTGGAAGGGTTTTCAGAGATTTCCACACCATTGACTGAGTTGACGCAGAAGAATCTAAAGTTCACATGGTCAGACAAATGTGAGGGTAGTTTCCATGAGTTGAAGCGACGATTGATTACTACTCCGGTACTAAGTCTTCCATCGAATGGGGACAAGTTTGTAGTGTACTGCTATGCATCTGGACTGGGACTGGGACTGGGATGTTTGTTGATGCAAAATGAGAAGGTTATTTCCTATGTGTCGTAGCAACTAAAGGAATATGAGCAATGGTACCCTACCCATGAATTGGAACTAGCAGCGGTGGTATTCGCACTGAAAGTATGGCGAAATTATTTGTATGGAGAGAAGTGTGAGATATACACCGATCATAAGAGTTTAATGTATTTCTTCACCCAAAAGGACCTTAATATAAGACAAAGACGTTGGCTAGAATTGGTGAAGGATTATGACTTGTAGAGTCCAAGAACTTTACTTAGCTAGTTCGATAGTAGTATTATAGTATTTATAGTATTATCTTTATGACTGTGGATTTTTGGTTCAGACCGGGAATTATTTGGACACTCATAGTAGTACTTGTAGATTTTCTAAGTTTAACCTATAGTTTAAGAATATTAATGTTAACCTAAGGTTTGATTAATATAGCTGATATTAAGGATAATATTTATTATACTATATGGTTTAGATAAGAACCAATAGGATTTTAAGCACATGTTATGTATGGGTGATTAAAGGATTAAGTATTTTGAGGATTAAATTTAATAAGGGTAAAGTTTGAATGCTCTAAGGTCAGCCAGCAGCTTTGAATACGTTTAAGGGCTTAGTCAAGGTTGTTTACTCAATTTGAATTAAGCTAAAAATGTGTAATTTCGTGTTTAAATAATCAGCGAATGCCGATATATCGCAGCTATAGGGGGCGATATATCGCAGCACGTAGATACGGAAAACACGAAACGATGCACGTTTGCCTCGGGCATATTGGTCCAGGCGATATATCGCCTATAGGGGGCGATATATCGCCTCCTTCAACTTATTTTGAAAGTTTTTGAATTTGTTTTCCATTCAGCCATTCAATCTCTTGATAAGTCCAGCAACTTTTTGAACGAGTCTTCAGCCTCTGCTGAACGATTATTCAAATTATTTTCACCTAAAATGCCATTATTTTTATTCAAGTTAAATCAAGATCCTTTCATTCCTAAACTCTATAAATAGGACCTAGTACCCATCCATTATTCATCTTTTGCTCTAAGTTCAGAGGCTGCAAGTTGCTAGGTGAGTGTGAGAGTGTAAACACTTGGGTGGGGAAATCATAAGCTTGATAATCATAAGCTTATCAAACACTTGGGATAGTAAGGATTTATAGTATTTCGGTTCGAGGTTTAGATTGGTCTACAAGTCTTCAAGGTAGTTCTACACCTTAGTTCATTGGTTTTATTTTATTTTAAGTTCTCATAGTCTTCCACTCAGCCTCTAACCTTAATCTTTATTTTGGTTAGGAAATCTAAGTTCTTGAGAAAAAAGGTTTTGGTAAGTATTTTTCTCTATGATTTAGTCCTTCCATTCCTTTCAATTCTCTTCTTCTCTATACTCACTCTTTTTAATGGTTCTTAAGAGTGTTCCAAAGTCCCACCTCTATCCTCTTATGTCGGTATTTTGGTAAGGAAAATAGGATAGAAATTCATATGTTATATGTTTTATATGTTATCTTATGTTTCTTATGTTATGATAAGTGTTATGATATGTATGTTTGTAGGCTTAAGCATATGACCCATATGACTAACAAGCCCCAAATAGATTATGGGCATATGACCTGCTTAGCTAGTAGGACCCCACTAATCTAATGGGCATATGACTTGTTTAGTCTATGGGACCCCAAGTAATAATGGTCATTATAGTATGTGTATGAAATAAGTGTAATGTATGTTATGTTATGTTTTTATGTTTCTTATGAAATCTATGTATATGAACTATGTGGTAGATTTTCCTTGCTGGGCATTAGGCTCATTCCTTTTTGTTTATATGTGCAGGAAAATAGCTATAGTGGCAGTAAGGTTCGTGGATGCTTGGGGATTGTGAATCGGTGATGAATGGATTCAAGGAGTCGAGAGTTCGATTTTCGAGGATGTAGTATTGTTTTTATGGTTTTACATGTATTTTTCCGCACTTGCTATGTAACTCCTTTCTATTTTAAATTATGTTTTGTTTTTAAAACAATGGGATCCCATATCCTACTTGATATTTTATGTAATTAACTCTTATTTTTACAAGTTTTCTAATAAAGTTATGGTATTTTCACAATGTAAGTTTTATTAAGGATTAGTATGTATAGTTTCGTTAATGGTCCAAAAGTCTAGAGTAGTTGGGTCATTATAGTTGGTATCAGAGAAAACGGTTCCTTCGCATGAAGTTCTCCTCGATACACACACTCAAAAGCTCCGAATCTGACCACTGAGTAAGTATTTAAGTCATAGTTATTTTGCTTATGTGTATAGCTAACAACTTTAGTGTTTATGTTTTCAGTTAAGTATGAACGGAGCTTTAACCTATCAAGATATTCGAGCCATTAAGGCCTTAAAAAGAATAAGGGAGGCAAGAAACACCGTAGGAGCACTAGAAAGAATCACTCGAAGATTGCTATTGTTTCACAACGAGATAGGTCACCTTCAAGAGTCTAAGCAAATAATGTTGAGATCAACGGAACAATATGTATTAATAATTAGACTAGTTAAAGATTTCCATCCTGTAATAGCAGCCTTGGAAGAAATATGGGAAACAATGAATGATGAGGACGAACTGCCATTAGCAATGAGATATTATTTCCTCTTAGTTAGGTTCACTGCAAAATTCGAGTTTCAGTTCACAAATGAGCAAAAACATAGGATTCTCACAAACCTTCCTAGAGGACATTTTGATGCACATGACAATGATGATTATGAGGAGATAGACGACGATATGCTAGATGAAGGATCGGATGTAGAAGATCCCGATTTTTAGAATAGTAGTTTTCATTGTTTGTTTTATTTCTTTCTTCATTTTGTGATTGTAATAAGTTAAAACTGTTTTTCCAAATGAATAACATGCTATTTTATTATCATGTATGAGTTTGATTTTATTTTCGCAATCATAATAAGTAATAAATAAAATGAATAATGACTAAGTTCGGTGAGGGTGGATACAAATCAATGAACCAAGTTTCCTTATTGAGAGTTAGGGGGCCATAGTAGTGGGAACGATTTTACTGATCCCAGCCCTCCCTCAATATGGTTAACTTTGGAACAAAGATAAGTTTCGAGCCTGAGAATTAAGTCATATAGGATGATTAGAAACACACTTAGAAAATAAAGATGACTTGTTTTTCTAAGTATAGAAACCCACCATAATAATAATAATAAAGACTTATATAATTTTTTTCCATAAGAAGTCATAATAAATAGGTCTGAGATATGTTTGTTTTAGAATAAGTTTTTGCCTTAGAGCCTATTAGGTAAAGTTCTAACATGTTTCTTTCAACTGTTAGAACTCTGCTACGATGTCGCTCTGAAGATCCGCACGCACCAACAGAAACGCCTCCAACGTCGTCCCAGTGACCAATGAAGTCCCTCCAGTTCGCCGAAGGGGAGTGCGTACTACTGCCCGCCGCAACGCGCCGGCACCGCCAGGTGACAACACTGCGGAGATCGCCAGACTGCGACAGGAAGTCGAGGAACTTTTGCAGCAACAACGCCAACAGGCTCAAACTCAGCCTCAGCCTCCGCCGCAGCCGCAGTTGTAGCCACAACAAATGGCCCCAGCACCCCAACAAGTTGGTCCTTATGGGGGATGGCCAATGAAGAATTATGCGCCGTATCCAGTACTGAACATGGAGCCAGTGTATGAGAGGTTCCGCAAGCAGCACGCTCCAAACTTCGAAGGGACTACAGACCCCTTTGAGGCAGAAGAGTGGCTAAGGAATGTGGAGCCGATTCTGATGCACATGAACCTCAGTATTGCGGAACGCATATCCTGCATCTCGTCTTTACTCAAGAAGGATGCCAGGATATGGTGGGACTTGGTCCAGCAATCTCATGATGCTGCCACCATGACATGGACCCGATTTGTGGAACTCTTCCACAAAAAGTACTACAATTCAGCTGTACTCACTTCAAGAGTTGAGGAGTTTGCCAACTTGAATCAAGGTAATTTATCAGTGGCAGAATATGCTCGTCAGTTTGACCGCTTAGCCAAGTTCGCCTCTGAGATGGTTCCAACCGTTTTTCTGAGGATGAACAAGTTTGTTAGAGGACTTCGACCGAAGATCGAGATGGGGGTTAAGCTAGCAAACCCGGGAAACACTACATATGCCGACGTTCTTGAGACGGCAATCGAAGTAGAAAGGTTGCAGGCCAATGTAAGCAAAGAAGAAGCCAGTAAGCCTGAACCTAGACAGCAGAGCCAACCTCAGGCCAGTCGGAACAACAACAACCATAACGACAACAATCAATCCAGCAACAATGGTAACAGCCAGAAAAGACGGCATCCGGATAACAAGAAATTCGACAACGATAAGAGGGCACGCACGAATAATGGGGGAAATAAGCCGGGCTACGTGGAATACCCGCCATGTGCTAAGTGTCAAAAGAAGAATCCTGGAGAATGTTGCGCAAACACCAAGGAGTGTTTCAACTGTGGTCAAGAAGGGCATCGTAAAAGAGATTGTCCTCAGCAGAAGCCAGAAGGGAAGAAGGATGAAAAGATGGTTCCTGCTAGGGTTTTTGCTTTAACCCAAGGAGAGGCTGATGCTAGCAACAAGGTGGTCACAGGTCAGGTTTCTATCCTCAATAACTTATGTTATGTATTATTTGATTCGGGAGCCACTCATTCGTATATCTCGTTAGGAATGATAGAAAAACTAGGCAAACCTTGTGAAAGATTTAGAACTAGGTTTGTAACTGAGTTGCCTTCGGGCAAAGTAGTTCTATCATCACGGATAGTACGAGGCATACCGATCAAGATTGAGGAGATAGAACTAGAAGGAGACCTGATAGAACTGGTGATCAAGGACTTTGACGTGATACTAGGCATGGATTGGCTAGCACGGCATGGCGCAACCATCAACTGCAAACGCAAGAAGATGATGTTCGAGACTCCTGACGGCCGGAGATTATGCTTCATGGGACAAGCTTCAGGATTGCGCACCCCGTTAATATCATCTCTCAAAGCTCAAAGAATGATGGAAAAAGGATGTCAAGTGTTCTTAGCCAGCATCACGAATGTGGAGAGGGAGACACCACTTAAGGTTGGAGATGTCCGTGTTATACAAGAATTTCCAGAGGTATTTCCCGATGACTTGCCAGGATTGCTGCCAACTCGAGAAATAGACTTCACGATAGAATTAGTACCAGGCACCGAGCCTATCTCTAAGGCACCATACCGGATGGCACCTACGGAACTCAAGGAGTTAAAGATGCAGCTACAAGAACTCCTAGACTTGGGTTTTATTAGGCCAAGTCATTCACCATGGGGAGCTCCGGTACTATTCGTGAAGAAGAAGGACGGAAGTATGCGGATGGGTATAGACTATCGTGAGCTGAACAAAGTAATGATTAAGAACAAGTACCCGCTACCTTGGATTGACGATTTATTTGATCAACTCTGAGGCGCGACTGTATTTTCAAAGATCGATTTACGATCTGGGTATCATCAGCTCAAGGTAAAGGGAGAAGATATTCTTAAGACAGCCTTTAGGACTCGTTATGGACATTACGAGTTCTTGGTTATGTCTTTTGGTCTTACTAACGCACCAGCCGCGTTTATGGACTTAATGAATATGGTCTTCAAGGATTACCTAGATAAGTTCGTCGTTGTGTTCATCGATGACATTTTAATATACTCCAAGGATGAAGTAGAGCACGAGGAACATTTGAGGTTGATTTTGACGCGATTGAAGGAACATCAACTCTACGCCAAGTTCAAGAAATGTGAGTTTTGGCTTTCGCAAGTGGCGTTCCTCGGGTACATTATATCGAAAGATGGAGTTGCAGTAGACCCATCAAAGGTAGAGGCCATGAAGGATTGGCCCAGACCAAAGAACGTATCTGAAGTAAGAAGCTTCCTAGGGCTAGCAGGTTATTATAGGAAGTTTGTAGAGGGCTTTTCTAAGATAGCCACTCCGCTCACCAACCTGACCCGGAAGCAACAAAAGTTTAACTGGAACGATAAGTGTGAAGGAAGCTTCTAGTTGCTTAAGGATAAGCTTTGCTCAACACCAGTTTTTAGTGTACCGACACCCAACGATAAGTTCTTTGTCTACTGCAATGCATCGAAGCAAGGATTGGGTTGCGTACTAATGCAAAATGAAAAGGTGATAGCCTATGCCTCACGACAGTTAAAGGAGTATGAACAGCGCTATCCAACTCACGATATGGAGTTGACAGCGGTGGTCTTTGCGTTAAAAATCTGGCGCCATTATCTTTACGGAGAACGGTGCGAGATTTATACGGACCATAAGAGTTTAAAGTACTTCTTTACTCAGAAGGAGCTCAACATGAGGCAGCGCAGGTGGTTGGAGTTAGTAAAGGATTACGACTGCGAAATCCTATACCACCCGGGGAAGGCAAATGTAGTTGCCGATGCACTTAGCAGGAAAAGTTATGGGAATTTAGCAGCTTTAACCGGAATAGAAAAGCTGCTACAGCAGAAGCTGATCAGTGCCGGAATAGAAGTAGTTATAGGCAAGCTGGCTAACTTGTCTATCCAATCGAATCTGCTAGAGGACATACGGATTGGTCAGAGACATGATGACGTGCTAGCAGCACATATGGATGCAGTCGGAGAAGGCAAGACTACAGATTTCTCAATATCTAGCCAAGGCTTATTGAGATATAAGGATCGGGTATGCGTGCCAAATGATCAAAGTATTAAGAAGACGATCCTAGAAGAAGTGCACAGTACCCCGTACTCAGTTCACCCAAGGTCTACCAAGATGACTCATGACGTCAAGGCAATCTATTGGTGGCCAGGGATGAAGAAGGACATAGCGGAGTATGTATCTAAGTGTCTTGTATGCCAACAAGTGAAAGCCGAGCATCAGCGGCCTGCAGGTTTATTGCAACCGCTTAGCGTACCAGAATGGAAGTGGGACGATATAGCTATGGACTTCGTGACGGGTTTGCCAAGGATGAATAAGCAGCATGATTCCGCTTGGATAGTAATAGATGAACTAACCAAGTCGGCTCATTTCTTGCCTGTTAAGACTTCATACCCGGTAGACCAATACGCAGACATCTATATCCAAGAGATAGTACGGTTGCATGGAATCCCCAAGACAATAGTGTCAGATAGAGGATCGGTGTTTACATCGAGATTTTGGGGGAGTTTACAGCAAGCTATGGGTACTAAGTTAAGTCTTAGTACAGCTTTCCATCCTCAGACAGATGGGCAGTCCGAACGCACAATTCAGATTTTAGAGGATATGCTACGCACATGTGTACTTGATTTCGGAGGATCATGGAACAAGTACTTGTTGCTGATCAAGTTCTCATACAACAACAGCTACCAGTCAACGATCGGGATGGCACCGTATGAGTTGCTCTATGGAAGAAGGTGCCAATCACCATTGCACTGGGACGAGGTAGGAGAAAGGCAGCTTCTAGGGCCCGAAGCTGTTAGACAAGCTCAAGAAGCAGTAGCGCTTATTAGACAGCGTATGCTTGCTGCTCAAAGCCGTCAGAAAAGCTATGCGGATGCCAAGCGACGCGATGTGGAATTCCAAATTGGAGATCAAGTCTTCCTGAAGATATCTCCTATGAAAGGTGTCAAGCGGTTCGGGAAGAAAGGCAAGCTTAGTCCCCGATTCATAGGTCCTTTTGAGATATTGGACAAAGTGGGACCAGTTGCGTATAGACTAGGCCTACTGCCAGCACTAGCCGATAGTCACAACGTATTCCACGTCTCGATGTTACGCAAATATGTGTTAGACCCATCTCATGTCCTCAAGTACGATACAATAGAACTCCAGAAAGACTTAAGTTACGAGGAACGACCGGTTAGCATGCTAGATAGGGGGATGAAGCAGTTAGGGTCCAAGAGCTTTCCTATAGTCAAAGTCCTATGGAGTAATAGTTCTGAACGAGAGGCAACGTGGGAGTTGGAGGAGGACATGCAAGGCCGGTATCCGAAATTATTTGGTAAGTAAATTTCGAGGACGAAATTCTTTTTATTAGGGAAGAATTGTAGAGTCCAAGAACTTTACTTAGCTAGTTAGATAGTAGTATTATAGTATTTATAGTATTATCTTTATGATTGTGGATTTTTGGTTCAGACCGGGAATTATTTGGACACTCATAGTAGTACTTGTAGATTTTCTAAGTTTAACCTATTGTTTAAGAATATTAATGTTAACCTAAGGTTTGATTAATATGGCTGATATTAAGGATAATATTTATTATACTATATGGTTTAGATAAGAACCAATAGGATTTTAAGCACATGTTATGTATGGGTGATTAAAGGATTAAGTATTTTGAGGATTAAATTTAATAAGGGTAAAGTTTGAATGCTCTAAGGTCAGTCAGCAGCTTTGAATACGTTTAAGGGCTTAGTCAAGGCTGTTTACTCAATTTGAATTAAGCTAAAAATGTGTAATTTTGTGTTTAAATAATCAGCGAATGCCGATATATCGCAGCTATAGGGGGCGATATATCGCAGCACGTAGATACGGAAAACACAAAACGATGCACATTTGCCTCGGACATATTGGTCCAGGCGATATATCGCCTATAGGGGGCGATATATCGCCTCCTTCAGCTTATTTTGAAAGTTTTTGAATTTGTTTTCCATTCAGCCATTCAACCTCTTTATAAGTCCAACAACTTTTTGAACGAGTCTTCAGCCTCTGCTGAACGATTATTCAAATTATTTTCACCTAAAAAGCCATTATTTTTATTCAAGTTAAATCAAGAACCTTTCATTCCTAAACTCTATAAATAGGACCTAGTACCCATCCATTATTCATCTTTTGCTCTAAGTTCAGAGGCTGCAAGTTGCTAGGTGAGTGTGAGAGTGTAAACACTTGGGTGGGTAAATCATAAGCTTGATAATCATAAGCTTTTCAAACACTTGGGAAAGTAAGGATTTATAGTATTTCGGTTCAAGGTTTAGATTGGTCTACAAGTCTTCAAGGTAGTTCTACACCTTAGTTCATTGGTTTTATTTTATTTTAAGTTCTCATAGTCTTCCACTCAGCCTCTAACCTTAATCTTTATTTTGGTCAGGAAATCTAAGTTCTTGAGCAAAAAGGTTTTGGTAAGTATTTTTCTCAATGGTTTAGTCCTTCCATTCATTTCAATTCTCTTCTTCTCTATACTCACTCTTTTTAATGGTTCTTAGGAGTGTTCCAAAGTCCCACCTTTGTCCTCTTATCCTGGTATTTTGGTAAGGAAAATAGGATAGAAATTCATATGTTATATGTTTTATATGTTATCTTATGTTTCTTATGTTATGATAAGTGTTATGATATGTATGTTTGTAGGCTTGAGCATATGATCCATATGACTAACAAGCCCAAAATAGATTATGGGCATATGACTTGCTTAGCTAGTAGGACCCCACTAATCTAATGGGCATATGACTTTTTTAGTCTATGGGACCCCAAGTAATAATGGCCATTATAGTATGTGTATGAAATAAGTGTAATGTATGTTATGTTATGTTTTTATGTTTCTTATGAAATCTATGTATATGAACTATGTGGTAGATTTTCCTTGCTGGGCATTAGGCTCATTCCTTTTTGTTTATATGTGCAGGAAAATAGCTATAGTGGCAGTAAGGTTCGTGGATGCTTGGGGATTGTGAATCGGTGATGAATGGATTCAAGGAGTCGAGAGTTCGATTTTCGAGGATGTAGTATTGTTTTTATGGTTTTACATGTATTTTTCCGCACTTGCTATGTAACTCCTTTCTATTTTAAATTATGTTTTGTTTTTAAAACAATGGGATCCCATATCCTACTTTATATTTTATGTAAGTAACTCTTATTTTTACAAGTTTCCTAATAAAGTTATGGTATTTTCACAATGTAAGTTTTATTAAGGATTAGTATGTATAGTTTCGTTAATGGTCCAAAAGTCTAGAGTAGTTGGGTCATTACATGACTATTGCATCCTTTACCACCCAGGAAAAGCCAATGTAATGGTGGATGCTTTGAGCCAGAGCGACCCAGGATAGTTGTTTAGCTCAAAGCAGATATCGAAGGAATTAGCAGAGGAGATGAATAGAGAGAGGATAGAATTGGTTGTGGGCCAGTTGGACAATATTACTTTACAGTCTACCTGCCTGGAGAGGATAAGAGAGGGTCAGATGGGTGAAGCATAGTTGCAGGAGGTTAGAGGAAATGTCCTAGCGGGAGTGGCTAAAGATTATTCCATTTCATGGATGGGCTTGTTGAGGTATAAGGATCGGATATGTGTTCTGATTGATATGGATATTAGACGAGAGATCCTCGATGAATCCCATACTACACCACACTCACTTCATCCAGGCACCACGAAGATGTACCAGGATCTATGGACTTTGTATTATTGGCTTGGGATGAAGAAGGACGTGGTTGAATATGTAGCTAAGTGCTTAACCTGTCAGCAAGTAAAGGCTGAACATCAGTGACCAACAGGGTTGCTACAGCCTTTGGGTATTCCATAGTGGAAGTTGGAAGATATTACCATGGATTTTGTAGGAGGTTTGTCCAAGACAGTGGGGCAACATGACTCGGTGTGGGTGATAGTAGATAAGTACACCAAGTTAGCTCACTTTCTGCCAGTGAGGATGACCTATACTGTGGATTAGTATGCAAAGTTGTATGTGAGGGAGATTGTACGTCTCCATGGGGTTCCTAATTCTATTGTATCGAACCAGGATCCCATATTTACCTCCAAGTTTTGGGGTGGTTTACAGAAGGCTATGGGAACTCAGTTGAAGTTTAGTACAATCATTCATCCTCAAACAGACGAGTAGTCTGAGATGACAATTTAGATACTGGAGGACATTCTCAGAGCATTTATGCTAGACTTCGAGTTGTCTTGGAGTAAATACCTCCTGTTGATTGAGTTCTTGTACAACAATAGTTATCAATCAACGATTGGAGTAGCCCCATACGAGATGTTATATGGAAGGAAGTGTAGATCGCCCATTCATTCGAATGAGATGTGGGAGAGGAAGTATTTGGGATCGGAGATGGCTTAGAAGACTAATGAAGCTATTGAGAGGATCCAAGCTTGAATGCTCGCTTCGCAGAGTAGACTGAAAAGCTACGCTGATCCTAAGCATAGGGACATGGAGTTCTAGTTAGGGGACCACGTATTTCTCCGAGTTTCGCCATTGCGAAGAGTGAGGAGATTTTGGAAAAAGGGCAACCTGAGCCCTAGATTCGTAGGACCTTTCGAGATCCTGGAGAGGATTGGGTAGGTAGCCTACATATTGGCTCTGCCACCGTCATCATCAGGGTTTCACGAGGTATTCCACATCTCAATGCTTCAGAAGTACGTCTAAGATACGACACATGTATTGGGGTATGAGGATCTAGAGCTAAAGACCGATTTATAATATGAGGAGCGACCAGTTCAGGTCCTAGATAGGAAAGACAAGGTTCTAAGGAACATGATGATACCTTTAGTCAAAGTCTTATGGAGGAATAGTAAGGTTGAGGAAGCGTCCTGGGAGCTAGAGTCGGCTATGAGGGATCAGTATCTCGAGTTATTCAAGTAAATTTTGAGGATGAAATTTTCAGTAGGAGGGGATAGTTGTAACGTCCCAAAAATGCTAATAGGGTTCAATGCCTTGAATAGCATGCCGGGAGGAATAATTGGATATATGTGTGATTTATTGATTAAATGCGTGACTATGTGGCATGCATAATTTATATGATAATTTGAATATATTTAAATGCATGGTTATCAGTATTGAATATGCATGTGGGCCCGTTTTTGTTTATAAGGGCATATATGTAATTTTGGCCTGTTAAGGGCATAAATGTGATTATATGCGTTAAATGATTGAGACCACATTATTATGTGGATATATTCACAGTATACGGCTCGAGGCGATCCTAGTGAATGAATTAGCGGAATAGTCACAACGGGGTTTAATACCCAGCTCGGGGTAAGCTTAGGGGATATTTTGGGAAGTGTAATGTATATTTTGGATTTAACGAGTAATGAGTAAGTATTTGGTAATTAGTTGGGTATGTCAGGATTGGTTGGGAATTTGTAGGACGACTCGTGGAATTAGTAAGAAACGGGGCAAATGATCATTTTACCCTTAAGAGCAATTAGAGGGTTGAGTTTATTTTAGGGGCATTTTGGTCCTTTTTACTTAAGGGATATACTCAGTTGAGACTCTGGAAAGTAGCCAGAACCATCAGAAATTTATCAAACACTCCCTCTCTCTTGCTCTCACGTTCTCTCTCTCTCTTTCTCTCTCTCTCTCTCTCTCTCTCTCTCTCTCTCTCTCTCTCTCTCTTTGGAGTGCTTTGAGGCTGAAGAAAGTTCTTGAAGAGAAACCTGGGAATTGAGCTGGAAATCTACGGGAAACTAAGCTAGGAATAGTCAAGGAATTGCTGAGGTGTAAAGCTATTAATTGCGGTAAGACTTTAGATTCTAATTGTTGAATTCTTGTTGGGTTTGGATATGTTTAGGGATGCTTGGGTCGGTTTCTGAATTTGGGATTTAGGGAAATTTGAACTGGTGTTATAGGCTATATATGTTGTTTATGGGGTGATATTGGGAATTCTGGACCTAGTTTTGGCTTGGGTATGTAATTAAGGTTGAATTCTAAGGTTGTGAGTTGAGGAAAATGCAGGGAATCCCAGGGATTCTTAGGTTCACAGGGGCGCGCTGCGACCCTAGAGGGCAAGTCGAGGCCCGCCCAGGCAGCCATAGCCAAAATTTGTTTTTAGGCTTGGGGAAGCTCGGGGACTTAAACCTAAGCGCTCAAGATGAATTCTACTACCCGATTTAGTAGAAATCGAGGTCCTGGAGGCTAGTATGTGATTCCAAAGCATTTAATTGGATTAGATTTTGATAGTTATCCATTGTTTCTTGTGACTAGGGTTACCCTTAACGCTTGGGGATTGAGGATCGTTCTTGGGACCACTTTACATCCTTCGCTTGGGACTCGAGGTAAGAAAACTGCACCAAAGTTGTGAATGGGACTGAGATTCCCTTTAAATGAACATATGTCTTATGTAAATTGTATGTCTGTTATGTGTGATGTGAAAGTACGACCTAAGGGAGTCAGGGCTGATGTTGAGCGTACTGAATGCAGCTCGACCTAAGCGAGCTGGGATCAAATAAATAACTAGAGGTCTCAGTCTAAGGGCACTGACCCCTATTGAACTGTATTAAGGTTGACTTATATGTTTGGATTAAACTATTATTTTTGCCTAGTTTAGCACTTGTATTCAGCTATTAATTGGACTGATTGATCTTAAGTTTACTATGTATACTTTGATGTCAATTATGCTTGTTGATTATGGTTTCCTTGCTGAACCTTGGCTCACAAGTGCTATGTGGTGCAAGTAAAATAAAAGGAAAGCTAGAATCGCCATGAGTTGGAGAGCTTTGGGGGCGGTGTGTATATCGGCAGTTGCTCGACCGCCACGGCCGAGGGAATTATAGGAACTAGAGCCAAATTTTGTAATTTTCCATTTAGGCTGGCTGCAGTTGTATTAGCTTTTGAGGGTTGTAATCACCATGTAATTATTATTTTTGGGATCCCGTATATCAAACTCTTATTTTAATGAAAGTAAACTATTTTACGATCAAAATATTTTAACCATAACCTATTAATTGACCTTACAAACACATTTATGTTCAAACGACTTGGTTAGCAAGTCTGGCACTATTTTAACGATCTTGGTTATCTAGGGCGTTACATGAGACAAAAATTTGGTAGAGTTTTGCTACCTAAAAATTACATATAAAATAAATAATATGAGCTCTTATTTATAGAGCCTAAAAATGACTAAAAATAAATAAATAAAAGTTTGGGGTTACAAAATAAATTTAATAATTAACTTGAATTTAAAATCATTTATTTTGTTAATATTATTTTTATTCTTGTTATAATTGTTATTTTTTGGCTTTTGTTGTGCATGAAGTTGGAGTGTGATGGACAAAAATGGAGCTGATGGCATTCAGACTGATTTGATACGTTGCAGGTGTCGCAGCTAGTGCGCGAATGGAGGAGCGCCATGTGGTGCGCGTGCAGGCTTGGCTGCAGGAGGGAAACTAGCCGGGTGTCCGGATCAAGCTGGGCCATGGTGCGAGTCACGCGTGAAGAGGTGCAGGTCGCCAAGCGGGTCGGGATGCGGGTCGGAGGTGGGCACGCAGGTCACACATCAGGTGCAAGTGCCGCCAAGTGTTTAGCACCAAGCTCGCCACGTGGCACACTGGAAGGCAAGCTTGATTAGGGAGCTGGGCCTGGGCCTGGTTTCATGGGCTTTAGTCTTCAAAAATACCACATTTTCTCTTTTCTTCAATTTCAAATATTTCTTTCTTCTTTCTTTTCATTAATGGCCAAATGCATTTTATTCCTGAAAATTTAACAAAAATTAAATTAAAATTAATATTTTCAATTATAAAATATATCATATAAAATTCATGAAAATATTAATATAAACTTAATTTATTTTAGCATTTAATATCAATAAAATGACATTTTCAACTACTAATCAATGTCTTATCCAAGGTGTTTCCCTAAATATTTGCATGATGGCATGACATGTTAAAGAAGCACATGACTGGTTATTAATGAAGGAGTGGTCGACCTACGGCCAGAGTATCTGAAGAAATTGAGCTGCTCAATAGATGTTAGATAGTTCAGGGATATTTATTAATTCAAATGTAATCAATGTTATTTATATTATTATTTTATTGTGCTTATAATGCAACTTAAGGACGGCCCATATGTACATCCATGAGCCTATAAATAGGACTGATAGGATTCATTTATGTCTTACGCGCGAATTTGTATTTAGAGAGAAAAAGTGCTTTTATACATGATCGTTGCACTCAACTTTGGAACTTGTGAGACTTAGTGAACCCTAGTTCACTGATCACAGGTTTTGGAGTTTACATTAATAAAAACACTTAGTGGATGTAGGTCATTACCAATCTTTGGGGTCGAACCACTATAAAATCTTGGTGTCTTTTATCTGATTTAGTTCAACTCATATTTTTCATAGCGTTTTCGTGACTCCATGTCGTTGACCCAATCTAGGGTCAATATTTTGGTGCTTTTGTTGAGAGCTGAACTCAAGGAAACTAGGATCTAACATGATGGCTAAGAACACCAGGAGGACAGATCAAGTTGGACAAACATCGAAAAATCCACAAAATCCACCTCCTCCACCAGGCGTGATAGAGGATGAGACACAAGTGGAATTAGAAGATGAGGAGATGGACACTGGAACCTGCGAATGACCTTCGGAGTGTTGCAAGACGAGTTAGCCACCTTAAGAGCTAACCAAGGGTAAATGGCTGAAATGATTGTGATGCAACAGATGGAGCTCGACCGACAGTGTCAAGTATTGAACAAAACACAAGTGGACATGGATCGTCTACAAAGAGCGCGATGGTGGCTTTAGAGGTGTCCATTCAGTTGGCTCGAGGACTGCCACCTGCATAAAACCCCAGCCATACTTACTGCCAAATCCTCATCCTCCTCAAAGCCCACAATCAGAGCGTCACCAATGTCCTCCGAACCCACAAGACTCGAGAAGTCCACAGCAGCTGGAACAACATCTAGCTGCCTATCAGAAAAGACAGCCTCAGAATCCTGCTAGAAATAGTGAGTAGCGTCAAGCCTCTTGTGCTGCTCTAGATAGCATACTGGAGCACAAATAGAACAGGGACAAACAGCATCCCAGAAGTGCTAGACGTCTCGCAACAGAAGAGAAAAACCTACCTGGCAGGCGACAAGGTCCATCAGGAAGTAGGAGGCAAACAGACTTAGGTTCTGCATTCCAGGATCCCCCATGAAAGAGAATGCCTTGGGACCCAATGACCAGTGTAGAAGTCCTCATGTTTACCGAGACGGTCTAGGGAGAAGAGAGGAGGACAATGCATACAATAGGTTGCGTACTCAAAGGTCACAGTACAGAGACGACCATAATTACAATGAAGGGGACTCCGATTATAATAAGAGAAACGCTGGTCAGCAATAGGAGCAATGGTTTGGGCAACAAAACCCTCATCCACTAGACAACCGACCAACAAGCCAGAATGCTGGGCGGCAGCCCAGACAACCCAACATTTTTGACCGACTAGGTGCAAATGAGCAGAGACGAAGGGATGAGGACTTAAGGGACATACCCATTGATTGAAGGGAAAGGCACGATGAGCATGTCCCACTTGTTGCGGTCGCTCCTGCCCCTGCTATACCAGTTGTTGTTTAGGCTTAAATAGATGCCCTGAACCAAGCTGTACAACAGCTGGTCGGGAATAAAACTTCCTATATTGATTATGACTGGATAACAAGTGCCCTAAGCAGAACAAGTACAAGCTGAGGTTCACTAACTACACGACCCTGGTCGATAGCAAAGAAAAAGTGTATCAGGCCACTCACACCACAGTCCCTTTCAGGCGACTAGGCCCGATAAGAAAGGACATATCCAAATAGGACACAACCGAGTTTTTTCGTTTACACAATGACTATGGCCATGATACAAATGAATGTAACCAGCCAAAAGACGAGATCGAGTTTCTTATATGACAGGGACACCCAAGAAGATATGTGCGAACAAGGGGAAACTCCCAGCAAGAGGCTAACAGAGGAAACAAGCAGGCACATGTACGCCAACGCTCGCCTCTGCTGCAGCTATCCTCGGTCGCTGGTACTTTGCTAACTATCTGTGGGGGACCACATTTATCTGGTGATAAAGGTAAGGCCAGAGAAAGATATGACAGGACCTTACGTCACGAGCATGATATAGAAATGTTAACAGTCGAGGAGCGAACTCCAAAAAAATCTCGAACAGAGGAAGAGAGTATAACTTTCTCTGAGCTGGATGCACATAATGTCATAGTCCCCCACTCAGATCCCTTGATCGTGGATGTTCAAATTGCCAACATGATGGTGAAACAATTGTTGGTAGATACTGGAAGCTCGGTGAACATTCTATATAAATCTTCAATGGAAAGAATGAAACTATCAGTGAAAGATTTAGAACCATGCAACAAAACCATCTATGGTTTCTCTGGTGAGGGATTAGTACCAACAGGGTCGATCAGACTCTCGATTACGGCAGGAACAACACCTGCGAACAAGACATTACTCATTACTTTTATATTAGTTGATTGTCTGTCCGAACATAATGACATGATTGGAAGACCCATCATGGTAGAGGTACGAGTGGTAACTCCAATCTGGCATCTGGCATGAAGTTCCCAACAGATGTAGGAGTTGGGTACGTGTTAGAAAACCAACGAGAAGCCAGAGAGTGCTATAACTCCTCGATCACAAAATAAAAAAGTGCGGATCAGGGAGCGGATTAATTGCTTTGCTCAGTTATGGGCGAGCTAAAAAAAGGTTGCTAGTGGTAAATGAATCACATGCCCAATCAGGTGAACAAGTCACCAAATAGGGTGTTGCCCAAAGTAAGGATAGAGACTTAAATCCTCGGTTTTGGGATTTTGAGGAAGGTATTGGACCCATGGAGGACCTCGAGGACGTCCAACTAGAAGAAAAAGTTCCGACCAGAGTTGTGAAATTCGGTAAAAACTTAGAGACAACAATCAAAGAAAAGTTGGTGGAGTTTTTGAAGAAGAACAATGCGGTCTTTGCCTGGTCGCATAAAGACATCATGGGAATCGACCCAGCAGCTATCAGCCATGTCCTGAACATAAACAAAAACCACCCACTAGTCCAGCAAAAAAGAACGTTGCTCGACAAAGATAGGTCTAAATCCTTAAAAGGAGAAGTCAAGAATCTAAAGGAAAATGGATTCACCAGGGTAGTATTTTATCCATTTTGGGTCTCTATTCCCATACTAGTCCCTAAACCAAATGGTAAATGGAGGACTTGCGTGGATTTCATAGACCTTAATAAAGTTTTCCCGAAAGATTATTTCCCACTTCCAAGGATCGACCATCTGATGGATGCTACATCAGGGCATGGAATCTTATCATTTATGGATGCATACTCTAGCTATAATCAAATTAGTATGTATCTACCTGATGAGGAACATACAACTTTTGAATAGATTTTAGGCTTTACTATTACAAAGTAATGCCCTTCTGTTTAAGAAACACTGCTGCGACTTACCAATGACTAGTGAACCACATGTTCAAAGACCAGGTCAACAATAACATGGAGTTTTACGTTGATGACCTGTTGGTCAAGTCAAAAAAAGTTGGTGAGCACATCAAGGACTTACAAAAATGCTTCAACATCTTGAATAAATATCAGATGAATCTTAACCCCCTTAAGTGTTCTTTTGGGGTCGGATCAAGACATTTTTTGGGATTCATAGTAAACATGCGAGGAATCGAGGCCAATCCTGAAAAAGTTCGAGCGTTGATCGAGATGCAGTCACTAGCCAAAATTAAAGATGTACAAAGCCTAACAAGGATAATTGTATCTTTGAGTAGATTTATATCTAAATCTACATACAAATGCGCCCTGTTTTTTATTTTCTTAGAGGAAACAAAAAGTTCAAATTGATAGAAGAATGCGAACAGGCTTTTCAGGCACTCAAGGACCATATGTCGCGACTGCCCATTCTGTCCAAGTCGGTCGAAGGAGAAACTTTGTACATCTACCTAGCAATAACAGAGTACGCTACCAGTGCTATTTTGATCAGGGAAGAAGACAAAAAGGTAGTGCACTATATAAGTAAAAGGCTAGTGGGAGCAGAATTACGTTATCCGACAATAGAAAAATTGGCATACTGCTTTATACTACCATCAAGAAAACTGCTACCCTCCTTTCAAGCTCACCCCATAATAGTTTTTACCAACCACCCACTACGACAAGTCTTGCAAAAACTAGAAGCCGCTGATCGACTATTAAAATGGGCAGTTGAGCTAGGGCAGTTCGAAATCTCTTATTTACCATGAGCAACCATAAAGGGACATGCCTTAGCAGAATTTGTAGCTGAATTCACTTGACTCCTAGCCAACGAGCAAACTATAGAGCTTGAAACCCAGGATAAAGCTCCTACCTGGAGACTGTTCATGGATGGATCATCAAATGAGCATAACTGGTGGGCAGGGTTAATTCTAATAATCCTTGAAGGGCATAGGTTTCACTGTGCAGTTAGATTCAATTTTAATGCCTCCAATAATGAAGCCGAGTACGAAGCATTGCTCGCTGGATTGAGACTAGCGAGGGATGTGAATGTAAAGTCACTTGAAATATATACTGATTCCCAACTATTTGTCAATCATATAATTGGAGAATACTAGGCCAGGGGCCTTAAAATGGTCGTGTATCTGAACTTGGCAAAAGACTTGCTGGTTCAATTTGAAAAAAAATACATTACAGCAAGTACCTCATGACCAGAACTCCAATGCTGACGCCTTAGCCAAATTAGAAAGCGCCAAAGATATTGACACGCTAAGCATAGTGTCGGTTGAACATCTATTAGCTCCCAACATCCAATTAGAAGAATCCTCCCCAGTGATACAAGCAGTCGACTCTTGGATGACCCCCATCATTCAATATCTCGAACAGGGACTATTACTAGTGGACATAAATAAGTCAAGAACACTACAAAGGTAATCGGCTCGATTTGTCTTGTTCAATGGAATTCTGTATCGACTAGGATAGTCTATGCCTTTGTTGAGATGCATTTCCAAGGAAAAAACTAAGGAAATGATGCGAGAAGTACATGAAGGGTTCTGTGGAGATCATGCTGGGGGGAAAAGTTTATCAAGAAAGATTCTACGACAATGGTATTTCTGGCCTACTATGTTCAAGGATTCTATGGAGTTTGTTAAAAAGTGTGATAAATGTTAAAAATTCTCCAAGACACCTCGAGATGCCTCAAATGAGCTTAAACAAATGCAAAGCACATGGCCATTTACAGTTTGGGGAATAAATCTGATTGGATCTTTGCCTACAGGAAAAAGAAATGTCAAGTACGCAGTAGTCATTGTTGACTACTTTACTAAGTGGATAGAAGCTGAGCCCCTCACAACAATCACGACCAAAAAAGTACTGGACTTCGTTGTCAAAAACATTGTATGTCATTATGATGGACTGGCAAAAAATATCGTATCAGATAATTCCACACAATTTGACAGTGACTTGTTTACTGATTTCTATAAGCGGCATGGAATAAGGAAGAGATTTTCCTCATTAGCTCATCCATAAGTGAACGAACAAGTAGAAGCTGTAAACAAAACCCTAAAGGACACACTGAAGAAAAGGCTTGAACAAGAAAAAAGAACACGGCCAAAAGAACTTCCCGAGGTACTCTGGTCGTATAGAACAACACATCGAATAAAAACATGCCATACACCATTTTCTTTAGCATATGGGTGTGAATCCATGTTACCAGTTGAGTTAGATCCACCATTGCATATAAGGATGACATACAACCAGAATATGAACAACCAATTATTGATGGAGCCTTTGGACTTGATTAATGACAGGTGCGAGCAAGCCCAATTACGAGTTGCAGCCTACCAACAAAAGGTCGCTCGATATTTTAACTATAATGTACGCGAAAGAAAGTTTGACGTAGGAGACTCGGTACTTAGAAGGGATTTTCTCAATACTTGTGACCAAGCTGCTGGAGTACTTGGAACAAACTAGGAAGGTCCATATCAAATTGAAGAAATTCTTCAACCAGGCACATACAAACTTGCCCGCTTAAACGGAGATCTTGTTCCTCACTACTGGAAAGAAAAACACATGCGCAAGTATTATCAATGATCCTTGTGTTTAACCAACTCAAGTAAAAAGACATTGTGGTGTTCTTAATAACTTATGTAGATGATATCTTACCCATTGGAAACAATGTCAAGAAATTATCAGACATAAAGAGCTGGCTAGAAATGAAATTACAGATTTCATTGTATCAAGTCGTGCTCGTGCTATCCATATCATCAGGGATAGAAAGAACTGAATTTTGTCTCTAACTCAAGCGATTTGTTTAAGTGAGGTGCTTGGGCGTTACTCTATAAAAAATTATGAGAAAGGATGTTTAGTGTCTTGACATGGAATTTATTTTTCTAAGGAGCAATCTCAACAAACTCCTCAAAAGAAAGAAAAAAATGTAACGAATTCCTTATGCATTCCCAATTAGAAGTCTAATGCATGCTATGTGTGTTATG
The DNA here is from genome assembly GCF_963169125.1 of Humulus lupulus. NCBI lineage: Eukaryota > Viridiplantae > Streptophyta > Magnoliopsida > Rosales > Cannabaceae > Humulus > Humulus lupulus. The sequence goes on from NC_084797.1 coordinate 70,924,178, forward strand.
ACCAGAGATCTTCTATGCAATGGGAGTGGTGAGCAAGTGCCAATAATACCTTGGAAATGAACAATAGATCTCTTTCTCATGTGTTGAGAACCAGCCCACACTGGTTCTAGGTTGATCAAAGGCTTGGTGAGGAAGACTATGTTCCTGATCTATTTTAATCTCTTGATAATACTCTGCTATAAAAAGGAATCAAGGGTTAGAGAGATTGAAGGAAGAAGTTGTTCGAGTTCCGCTTCGTATGTGTAAGTTTCTGTACTTTACTCTGTTTTGTATCAATTTCATAGGAGCATGTTCTAGGATTTTACTTATTTGTTTGATAATATGTAAATTACATGAAAATTAACAAAGAAACTGTAATATGCATATCCTTCAGCATTCACCTAACTCAAGGTTGCAACCAACTCCTATTCGGTTGTGTTGACCTTGGATCCAAAGTTGATAGGTTTTCAGAACTTGCATTCCCTAGTCAAGTGACCACTTTTGCCACAAACAAAACAAGGACATTTCCCACCCTTGAATATCCCTTCATTCTTCCTTGTGGCTAAGTAATTGTCATCCTTTGATTTGGGATTCTTATGGGCCTTCCCTTTATATTGGGAGCTTTTCTCTATGGCGTTAGCCTTGGATGTCCCACCATTGGATTCTTCCTTATACTTGTCTCTAGAACAAAACTCCTCTTTAATCCTTAGGTGCTTAAGGATATCTTCCAAACATTTCACCTTATTCTATAGCCCCTTCAAGATGGAGGGAACTTCGCTATTATACCCCCCACAATGAAGGACTCCGACAATGTTATCTTAAGAGTAGATAACTTATTCAAAATAACTTGCAATTGATGTACTTGGGGGAGTAAGGGTTTTCCATCAAACAATTTAAATTTCATATATTCAGTTATGAGGAATTTATGTTGGTAACATTTTACCATGTGCACAGCGGAATGCACGAGGTGGTAGGCTCAAGAGATTTCAAAAAATTTATTTAAACAAATATAAATAACATATCAAATAATAGACATACATTAATTAAAACACATAAAGATTAAGAACATACAAGTTGAAGTCTATCAAGAGTCCTTGCAACCTTTTAGTATTAAATAACGAACATCCAATCCTAGCAATCTCTAGGTACTCAGACCACGATCTTCAAAGATATTCTCCACACCTCAAGACGTGTGTGGGCACGTAAATCTTGGAGCAGTGAGATTTTTTGTGATTCACAAGATGTACTCAACACATGAGATCTTGGAATTAGGTCTAAGAGATTTGTTTTCAGGTTTAGAGAAAAGATATGATATATTTTCTCTCTATGAAAAATCTGAATAATCTTGGAAGTCTCTAGAAACTCTTTCTATCAAATTGTTTTATAATTGAATTAAATTCAACATTTGAAATTAAACAATTTGATTATTTATATTATTAAATAAATAAAATATCCCACGATTGAGTCTGGGACTTTGCTAAACGCCCATCACAGTGCAATCATTGTGATTGGCTATTGATACATGTCTTTTTTAGGGCATGTGTCTTAACCATTTTATTTATTATTTATTTAATAATCTATTTATTTAAAAATGATAAAATATCTTAAAACTAATTATTAGATAAATAATTTAATCATCTGAGTAAATTTTTGAACAAATTCAAATCCAATTTGAATTATCAAATTTATTTTCCACATTTTAAATAAAGAAAACATAATTTATTCAAAATTAATTATTTTTATTGTTAAATAATAATTTAGAAATTATAAAAAATATTTAATTAATTAATTTAAAAAATAATGAATTAATTAATCTCAATTACATATTTGCCGTGAAGAACATATTTCTTCCAAATAAGCCATTACACTTATTAAGCTTGGTTTCAACTCTTACCTTGAACAATGTGTATAAAGCCACCTCGGGGACCTATGGACCTATAATTTCAAGCTCCAATAAATTTAGATCATTAATTAAATCTCTTTAATATAATAACCTTAATTTATTAAACTCAATATTATTCAACTAAAAATATGAGTCTGCACACTTACAATTATAGACATTTATTTACAAAGAATTTTGAATGAAAAAACGTCTATCTATTTAATCATTACATACAATTCAAACCCTCAATTAATGGTTCATAAATAAAGTAGGGATACAATCACAATTTTACATCTTTAATTATTTCTTGTTTCCTTAAGTACCATTAACATTACTAGTGAAGGTTAATTCATAAACTAATTTATGAATTTGAGCTCAATAACCTTTCAATTTCAAAATTTAACCCTTAAGGGAACCATTATTCAATTCCTCTTAGAAATGTATAGATTCCATATCTTTATACTATGTCCCCAGCCACTTACATTAACGAGTCCCAAAATAAAAGTTTTCAGCCTGATCATTTTGACTAACAATAACGAGTGAATCAATGGACTCAAATTACGTAAACATGAGTTCATAGCAACTTCAGGATTGAGATCAATTTGTATATGATCATCTTATTGATATGTTTAATTGACACTTATAAAACAAAATGGTATTTAACTAAGTATTAATAACATATCAGGTCTAGTTCTGTATAATCACATTATACAAAGTACCTCCACTAAGATGCACTACTATATCAGTAATCCAGATCTATATTACATGTATTCATAATACTAGTGAACAGTACTAACAGTATGTAATCCAAAGGTTCCATATACCTATGTTTTACTATAACGCCCTAGATAATCAAGACCATTACACTGTGTATTTTAAAATCGTGCAAGTTTTGCTAATCAAGTCGTTTGAACAATAATGTGTTCCTAAAGTTAACTATCAGGTTAGGGTTAAAGATTTTGGTAGTAAATAGTTAATTTTAATTAAAACAGATGTTTGGTACATGGGATCCTAAAAACAGGGCTTAAGTGACAATTTACAATCCTCAAAAGTTTAATACAAACAAAAGCCACTCTAATGGAAAATTACAAGTTTTAGGCCTTTGTCCCTATACTTTCCCTCAGCCATGGCGGTCGAGCAGCTGACTATGTGCACTCCACCTCCAGAGCTCTCCAACTCATGGTTGGTCCAACTTTTCATTGCCTTTACCTGCATCACGTAGCACCCACGAGCCAAGGCCCAGCAAGAAAACAATAAACAACAAACACATAAACGGTTGTAGCATCCAATTAATCTTAAAACAATCATTCAGAAACTCAGCAGATTATAAGCTTCAAGCAAATAATAGTAAACATGTACTTCAAGTATATATTTGAACCAACAATACAAATGTTCAGGGTCAGCGCCCTTAGGCCGAATCCTCTGTTTACTAAGCTTACCCCAGCTCGCTTAGGCTGAATCCATTGTTTATTTAGCTGACCCCAGCTCACAATGGCCAAGCCACGTCCAATGCGTTAATCGTCACCCCTGACTCCCTTAGGCCGTACTTTAACATTTCACATAATAATAATACATTTAGATAACACTTATATCCACATATAGGGAACCTTAATCCCAAACACAATTACATGGGTGCAATTTTCTTACCTCGAATCCCGAGCGAAGAATACAGAACGGTCCCGAGCACGATCCTCAGTCCTGAGCCTTGGTGATATTCCAAGTCACAGTGTCAATGGGTAACCATCAATTTCTAATCCAAATAAATACTTAGGGAGAAAATATTAGTCTACGGGACCTCGATTTCTACTAAATTGGGAAGTACAAATCATCCCGAGTGCTTAGGTTTGAATTCCTGAGCCTCCCCGAGCCTTAAATCCCATTTTCCATAATTCCCCATTTAGGGTCACGACTTGCCCTTGAGGGTCGTGGCCCGCCCCTTGGATAGAGGCTTAATCCTCCCTGATGGGGGACATGGGCCGCGACCTGCCCTCATCCGAGTTGTGGCGCACCTAACGAACAGAGGCCCGCAGTCTCAAAAACTCATGTGAGCCGTGGCGCTTGAAGAACAGGGCCGTGATCCGAGCCCCTAAACCTAGAAAATCCCCCATTTTCTTAACGTTTCTCCTTGAGCCTAACCTCAATTCACACCCCAAACCAGCAGCCAAACCTAAATTTAAGCCCAGAACTCCCATCCCTTTGGTCTAAACATTATACCCAACTTTTACTCTTATTAAATACTCAAATTCAACCAAAACCAGCTAATACAATAGGACTCATGCAAACTCTAGTTTCCAACATAGTTTCAGCATATAGTTCAACATGCTCCGTATAAATTTCTTACCTTAATTGCAGCCTAGATCCTCACCTTTAACTTGATTGTTCCTAGCTTAATTCCCTCTGTTTTCCAGATCTAATCCCAGCCTAACTCCTTGGATTCTCCTTCTTCTAGCTTCAATTGCTCCATAGAGTTGTAGAGAGGGAGTGAGTACGTGAGATGAAGGGAGAGAAAATGAGCTGAGGTCTTGTATATTCTGGTGGTTTCTATCCTTCCGAGAACCAGCTGGGTGGGTTACCCTTAACCCAGAAAAGACTAAAATGCCCTCTAAAACCCTCTAAGCCTTTCTATTGCTCTAAGGGTAAAGTGGTCTTTTCCCAAATTCCCGCTAGTTCCTCAAGTCATCCTAACACTTTCCAATTAATCCCGTCACACCCAATTAATTACCAAATACTTATTCAATATCTAATAAATCCACAAATATTCTCTAGTTTCCCAAAATACCCCTAGGTTCCCCCCGAGTCGGGTATTAAACCCTGCTGTGACTATTTCGCTAACCCGCTCACTAGGACCGTCTCAAGCCATATAATGCAAATATATCCACATAATAATGAGGTCTCAACCATATATCACATAAAATCACATTTTTGCCCTTAACAGGACAAAATTACAAATATGCCCTTAAAAGCTATAAAGGGCCCACATGAATATAATATATATTCATATAATCATATTAATCATGCACGCCACATAATCACACATTTAACCAATTAAACATATATATCCAGTTATGCCCACCCTGGCACGCTAATCAAGGCACTAAGCCCTATTAGCAAATTTTGGGTCGTTACAACTATCCCCTCTTACTGAGAATTTCATCCTTGAAATTTACCTGAATAACTCGGGATACTAATCCCGCATCGCTGACTCAAGCTCTCAGGTCGCTTCCTCAACCTTGCTATTCCTCCACAACACTTTGACTAGAGGAATCGTCATGTTCCATAGAACCTTATCTTTTCTGTCTAGGACTTGAACTCGCTGCTCCTCATATGACAAATCTGTCTGCAACTCCAAATCCTCACACTTCAACACATGAGTCGTGTCTGAGATGTACTTTCGAAGAATAGAAATGTGGAATACGTCATGAACCCCTGATAACGATGGCGATAGTGCCAATCTGTAAGCCACTAGCCCAATCCTCTACAGGATCTCAAAAGGTCCTATGAATCTAGGGCTCAGTTTGCCCTTTTTCCCAAACCTCCTCACCCCTCGCAGTGGGGAAACTCGCAGAAACACGTAGTCCCCCACCTAAAACTCCACGTCCCTACGCTTAGGATCAACGTAGCTTTTCTGTCTGCTCTGCGAAGCGAGCATTCAGGCTCGGATCTTCTCAATAACTTCATTAGTCTTCTGAAAAAACTCTTGTCCCAAATACTTCCTCTCACCCATCTCATCCCAATGAATGGGCGATCTACATTTCCTCCCGTACAACATTTCATATGGAGTTACTCCAATCGTTGATTGATAACTGTTGTTATAAGAAAATTCAATCAACGAATGGTACATGCTCCAGGACCCCTCAAAGTCCATTACACACGCTCTAAGCATGTCTTCCAATAACTGAATCATCCTCTCAGACTATCCATATGTCTGAGGATGAAAGGTTGTACGGAACTTCAACTGAGTCCCCATAGCCTTTTGCAAACCACCCCAAAACTTAGAGGTGAATATGGGATCCCGACCTGATACTATAGATTTAGGAACCCCATGGAGACGCACAACCTCCCTCATATACAACTCTGCGTTCTGATCCACGGTATAGGTCGTCCTCACTAGTAGAAAGTGAGCTGACTTGGTGTATCTGTCTACTATCACCCACACCGAGTCATGTAACCCCACTGTCCTAGGTAAACCTCTCACAAAATCCATGGTAATGTCCTCCCATTTCAATTCGGGAATACCCAAAGGCTGTAGCAACTCCGCTGGTCATTGGTGCTCAGCCTTCACCTGCTGACAGGTCAAACACTTGGCCACGTACTTCACCACATCCTTCTTCATTCTTAGCCACCAATATAAGGTCTGTAGATCTTGATACATCTTCGTGATGCCTGGATGGAGTGAGTATTGTGTGTTATGGGATTCATCAAGTATCTCTCGTCTAATACCCACATCTATCAGGACACAAATTCGATCCTTATTCCGTAATAAACATGTCTCTGAAATAGAATAATCCTAAGCCACTCTGGCTAAGACGTTCCCTCTAACCTTCTGCAATAGTTCATCATCCAACTGACCCTCTCTTATCCTCTCTAAAAGGGTCGATTGTAAAGTGATATTGGCTAATCAGCCCACAACCAGCTCTATCTTCGCTCTAGTCATCTCCTCTACCAACTCCTTTGATATCTGTGTAGAGCTATATAACTATCCTAGGCCCCTCCAGCTCAACGCATCTGCCACTACATTGGCTTTCTCTGGGTGGTAAATGATATCAAAATCATAGTCCTTCACCAACTCCAGCCAATGTCTCTGCCTCATATTCAAGTCCTTCTCAGTGAAAAAATACTTCAAACTCTTATGATTAGTGCATATCTCGCACTTCTCTCCATACAAGTAATGTCCCCAAACTTTTAGTGCGAATACCACTGCTGCTAACTCCAGATCATGGGTAGGGTACCGCTGTTCATAATCCTTCAACTTTCGTGGCACATAAGCAATAACCTTTTCATTATGCATCAACACGCATCCTAATCTCAATCTCGATGCATCACAGTATACTACAAACTTCCCTTCCTCTGAAGGGAGACTCAACACAGGAGTGGTAATCAGTCGTCGCTTCATTTTTTGGAAGTTATTCTCACACTTGTCCGACCAGATGAACTTCAAATTTTTCCGCGTCAATTTTGTCATTGGTACAACAATCTTCGAAAACCCTTCTACGAATCATCTGTAATACCCTGCTAAACCAAGGAAGCTCCTAACCTCTGGGGCATTCCTTGGCCTCGACCAATCTCTCACTGCCTCCACCTTAATCCCATCTTCACCAACAATGTCTTCAAGGAATGTTACTTCTGGTAGCCAGAACTCGCACTTCTTAAACTTGGCATACAACCGATGCTCTCTCAATCTTTGCAATACCTGTCGAAGATGTTGTTCATGCTCTGCCTCTGAATTGGAGTAAACCAAGATGTCGTCAATGAAGACAATCACAAACTGATCCAAGAAGTCCTTGAACACCTTGTTCATCAAGTCCATGAATGTTGCTGGGGCATTGGTCAGACTAAAATACATGACCAATAACTCATAATGCTCATACCTTGTTCAGAAGGCTATCTTCAGTATATCCTCGTCCTTGATCCTTAGCTGGTGATAACCAAATCAAAGATCAATCTTCGAGAACACCGTCTTTCCCTGCAGTTGATTGAACAGGTCATCGATCCTCGGTAAGGGGTATTTGTTCTTTATGGTCAACCTGTTCAACTCCCTGCAATCTATACAGATCCTCAGAGTCCCGTCCTTCTTCTTCACAAACAAATCTGGAGCACCCCTAGACGAGAAGCTAGGTCTGATAAATCCCAAGTCTAGAAATTCTTGTAACTGAATCTTCAACTCCTTCAGTTCCGAGCCATCCTATATGGTGCCCTCGACACTGGCTCTGTACTCGACACTAACTCGATGATGAAATGAATCTCCCTATGTGGCAACAGTCCTGGTAAATCCTAAGGAAACACATTCAAAAACTCACGTACCAATATGGTCTCTTCCAGCCCCGCTGGCATAACTCTGGTGGTATCCACTACGCTAGCTAGAAAAACTATACAACCTCCCTATAATAGGCCCCTAGCCCTCAATGCTGATATCATGGGTACACGGGGTCCATGCACAGTACCCACGAAAACAAAGGGATCCTCACCTTTAGGCTCAAAGGTCACCATCTTCTTCTTGCAATCTATAGTAGCCCCGTATCTGACTAGCCAATCCATCCCTAGAATCATATCAAAGTCATCCATACTCAACTCGATCAAATCTACTGATAGTTGCCTACTATCTACCATCACTGGTAGTGCTCTAATCCATCTTCTAGAAACTACCTATTCCCCCGTAGGCAGTATACTCCCAAACCCCGCAGTATAATACTCAATAGGTCTACACAATCTATCAATTACCTTACTATAAACAAATAAATGTGTAGCACCACAGTCAATCAATACAATATATGAAGAGCCAACGCTAGAAAGTTGACCTGTCACTACCGAGAGGCTAGCCTCAGCGTCTGCCTGCATCAAGGTGAACACTCGAGCTGGAGTCAAGCTGTCCACCTTCCATGGTTCCTCATTCTTCACTGTTGGGAAATCCTTCTTAAGGTGTCCCACCACCCCACACAAATAACAAGCCTTTGCTCGACATTCGCTTGGATGGCGCTTCCTACATCTCGCGCACTATGGGTAACTTCTCCATGTCTCACCGCCTCCCTGGCGGCCACCCTGAGCACCCCGACCCCTCCTATCAAAACCAGCAGTGGTCGAAGTGTCAGGGGTCTTTGTCTTCAGATAACTGGGGCCTCCGCCTGTACCAGACCCTGTAAATGAAGGCACCGCCCTACGAACATCCCGTCTCGCAGCCTCCCTCCAGATCTTATTCTCTACCTCTTCAGCGGTAAGAGCCTTCTCCACAGCCTGGGCATAGGTCGTTCCCTCAAGTATTGTTGTGATTCTCACATCTTGGGCTATCGTAGCATTATGCCCTCGAATAAACCTTTCCTGTCTTGCTGCATCGGTAGGCACTAAGTCTGGTGCAAACTTCGCAAGCCTATCAAATTTTAGGGCATACTCAGTAACTGTCATGCTGCCCTGCACCAACCCAACAAACTCATTCACCTTAGCTGCCCTGATAACAATGTTATAATACTTCTGCTTGAACAGATCTCTAAACCCATCCCAACTCAAAGTGGAAACATCCGGGTCTGTGATGCCACCTCCCACCAAATACGAGCATCCTCTCTAAGCATATAGATTGCACAGGCCACCCTGTCATTACCTTCCACCCTCATGAAATCCAGGATGGAGGTGATCATGCTCATCCACTATTCACCCTTAGTGGATCTGGTCCACCCTCAAAGGTTGGAGGATGTTGTCTCCTAAACCGTTGATAAAGTGGCTCCCACCTGTTCCCAACCTCATGTGGTTGTACAACTTATGCCATAGGAGGTGGTATAATAGGGGCAGCACTCCCTGACGGAGCCTGCTATCTCCGAAGGCGAATCTGCTCTTCTTGACTCTGCAATCAGGCTTGCATATCAGCAAGTATCTGTTGCCAATTCCAGGGATTGGCGAAGGGTTCTGGCCCTGGTCATCATCTCTAGCCTCGACCCTTGTGTGGGCTAGTCGTATTGATCGCCTTGCACGCATAGTTATCCAAGTTTATCTACAATCAATGATTCGGAAGTCAAGCAATGATGACAGGTTAACAATATTTACAAATTCCACCATTGCAACTCAACCAATCTTAAGCAATCAAGATGCAAACAATTCATTTAAACATTCATTCACATGCAACAGCAATGCTAATAAGCATGCCTCATTATAATCACACAGCAGTCAAGGGCCAAGCCCTATCAGTATCTCATGCTCCCTATTAATCATACAGATTGAAACATTTATATTTCATTCAAGCATTTCAGCATGTAATAACATGTATACAATTTACCAAACCCTGAGTCGAGCATGTCTTTAGCGACGAGTGTACATGCCCAGCCAGTCTTCAGGAACCCTTAAACCTAGATCGTTACACTGTATATTTTAAAATAGTGCAAGACTTTCTAATCATGTGGTTTGAACAATAATATGTTCCTAAAGTCAACTATCAGGTTAGGGTTAAAAGATTTTGGTTGTAAACAGTTAATTTTCATTTAAAAAAAATGTTTGGTACATGGGATCTAAAAAGCAGGGTTTAAGTGACAATTTACAATCCTCTTAAGTTTAATACAAACAAAAGTGACTCTCATGGCAAAATACAAGTTTTAGGCCTCTGTCCCTGTACTTTCCCTCGGCCGTGGCGGTCGAGCAATTGACTATGTACACTCCACCCCAAGAGCTCTCCAACTCATGGTTGGTCCAGCTTTCCTTTGCCTTTACTTTCACCACGTAGTACCCGTGAGTCCCAGCATAAACGGTGGTAGCATCAAATTAATCTTAAAACAATCATTCAGAAACTCAGCAGATTATAAGCATCAAGCTAATAAAAGTAAACATGTACTTAAATAATATATTGTAACCAACAATACAAATGTTCAGAGTCAGCGCCCTTAGGCCGAACCCTTTGTTTACTAAGTTGACCCCGCCTCGCTTAGGCCTAGTCCACTGTTTTTTTAGTTGACCCTGGCTCACAGTGACCAAGCCACGTCCAATGCGCTAATTGTCAACCCCGGCTCCCTTATGTCGTACTTTAACATTTCACATAATAATAATACAGTTACATAACACATATATCCAGATACAGGGAACCTTAGTCCCAAACACAACCACATGGGTACAATTTTCTTACCTCGAATCTCGACCGAAGAATACAGAATGGTCCCGAGCACAATCCTCAGTCTTGAGACTTGGCAATAATCCTACTCACATTGTCAATGGGTAACCATCAATTTCTAATCCAAATTAATACTTAGGGAGCAAATATTAGTCTCCATGACCCCTTCCTCACTTCCTCCTTCAGCGAGCCTAACCACCCCTCGTCCGACCGGCCCGAGCGAGGCACTACGCACTGCTAGTACCATTGGGAGGGGGGCAGTTGATCAGAATCTGCACGACGCTTCAACGATTCAAGGCTTTGAATACTTCCCTCGACTCAGTGTTGATGTCGTCTTACAAAGAGGGATTGCTCAGTTGGCGAATGTAATTACTCTACCACAAGATAGTTTGTTACTTATGTTCATACTTTGTAGTAACCTCTTATTTTTCATGCAGACGCTCATGACCATCTGTCATGCCCAGCACCGATCAGTAGACTACAAGGAGTTGATCAAGGTCTTAAATGATCAACTAGTGGAGGCTCGAGCTAAGGTGGATGCTCTTCAATCCAAGTTGGAGCGGTCAGAGAAGACTGTGGCTGAGCAAGAGGACTCTCTTAAGGGGTTGGCTGATGGGAATGACCAACTAACCCAAGCCAACAAGTCACTGACCGATCGGCTAGACAGACTGACTCGTGAGAACGAGGGGTTAGCTCGCGAGAACGAAGGACTAATTCGCGAGAATGAGGAGCTGAAACAGGAGAAGGAAGCTGATCTGACTTGCTACGAGGAGATCTGCTTCAACTATTTTTATCAGGTGTGGAGGCTAAACAAGCCTCTCAACCTCGACTTTCTCACCGAGGAGATTAAGGCAGAGGAGCTCGCCAAATGTGAGGCCAGGGCTGCTGAGGAAGCTGCTAATCCTGCCGGCACTACATCTGCTTCCCCTACGCTATCATTCCGACTGGAAGGAGCAGTTGATGCCGAGGAGGGGGTTGATCAACCTACTAGAGCCGACCAGTGATCCCTCATCCTACCAAAGAAGCTTCTGCCCGACCAGACAAGTTGTTGTCCTACCAGCCTTCTATCATACTTTATTTTGTTTTTTTGTTATATACTCTTGCTTGTATGATCAAGCTGTTTGGCATTTGCGGTTTACTTTTCTTTTTTAGCTAACTTGAAACATTTAAGTCTTTTTACACTTAAAACATTACAAGTTTATTGTGAATAGTAAAGTCTCTATATGCCCTTTATTTTCACATGAGTACTTAGTTTTCTAACTTAGAAATTCTAAAGATTTCATAAGTCCATACTAAATATACTTTCTCACGCTCTTATTGCTCTAACATTTTATGAGCATAACGTTTATTATCACACGAATATCTGCTTCTAACTTAAAATTTTAAAAATTCTAAGTTACTTAAGCTTTGTCAAACAAGTTAGCTTAATGGCCTTTTTGGACTTCAAAAATTTACAAGTCAGCCTAAAAACAGATATCTTTGCTCGTGCTCTTATTGCCTGTGTTGAAGTGCACGCTAGTATACCCTATGTGCCCCCCAAGTGATTGAGGGTTGAAAAATCCTTGATCACTTGCTACTTGACCGAATTTGTCCGAGCAATTACTACTCGTGAAACACATAGAATATACAAACATATTTCAGCAGTTAACCACTGCAAAAAAATGTAACTATTTAAGCGTTGGTCATTCATCTGATGGATACCGACCAGTTGAACACTGCCCGATATATATGTATATTTATTTTTAGAAGACCTTTTTTGTTTAAATTGTAATGACAGTTGAACACTGCCAAGCAAGAATAATCAACACATATGCAAAATTTGTAGCAAGATTCGACCACGCTGCGCGTGATCTCTTTTATTACTCGTAAAAAATAAATGACAAAACGTGTCTAATAACGAGTCTCAAACAAAATAACATTGTTCAAAATAACATGACTGGTTAGCAAATAGCCAGTTCACTAACAAACTTAAATAACAAGTTAAGCACTTGATACAAAGCTACTACTCTGTAAGCAGTATTCACTGATAATATTTCCTCAAGTGCTCGCCATTCCAGTAGTTCCTGATCAGCTCTCCATTTAACCGAGCAAGCTTGTAGGTGCCGGGTGGCAAGACTTGCTCAATTTGATACGGTCCTTTCTAATTTTATCCTAGCACTCCAGCTGTCGAGTCTCTGATGAACACCTTTCTGAGGACCAAATCTCCGACGTGGAACTTTCGATCTCGGATTTTGGAATTGAAATAGCGCACCACTTTTTGATGATGAGCAGCAACTCTCAGGCTTGCCTTCTCTCGTCTCTCCTCGAGGAAATCCAAAGATTCTGCTAGAAATTGATGATTCTCCTCCTGGTTGTACATGGTCCTTCGGTGAGATGGGGGGTTTACTTCCACAGGTAACATGGCTTCATACCCATACGCCAAGGAGAAGGGGGTATGACCAGTTGCTGTCCGAGCAGTAGTCCTGTATGACCAAAGGACTTCTGGCAATTCTTCCGCCCAAGCACCCTTAGCTCGTTCTAGACGCTTTTTCAGGGTGTCCTTCAAAGTTTTGTTTACAACTTCAACTTGCCCATTGGCTTGTGGATGGGCCACCGAGGAGAAAATTTTTGTGATGTCATTCCGAGTGCAGAAATCGGTAAATATGTCACTGTCGAATTGGGTGCCGTTGTCAGACACTATCTTCTTGGGCAGACCATAGTGACATATTATATTCTTAACCACAAAGTCCAACACTTTCTTCGAGGTGATCGTGGCAAGTGGTTCGGCCTCAGTCCACTTAGTGAAATAATCCACTGCAACCACTGGAAACTGCACTCCTCCTTTCCCTTTGGGAAATTTCCCGATTAGATCAATGCCCCACACTGCAAAAGGCCATGGGCTCTGCATTTGCTTTAAGACATTCGGAGGCACCCTGGGTACTTTAGAAAATCTCAGGCACTTATCACACTTCTTTACATACTCCATAGAATCCTTGTTCATTGTAGGCTAGAAAAATCCTTGCCGCAAAATCTTTTTAGATAGGCTCTGCCCCCCAGCATGATCTCCACAGAACCCTTCGTGCACTTCAGCTAATAAAGTTTTTGACTGGTTGGGTGTTATGCACCTGAGTAGAGGTAAAGAGCACCCTCTTCTATACAACACCCCATCTATCATAATGTACCTAGCAGCCTGCCTCATAATCTTCTTTGCTTCATTACGATCATCTGGGAGGGTTCCTTGCTCAAGGTAAGCAATGATGGGCGTCATCCAAGTGCTAGCTATTGTGATAGGCATGGCTTCTTATTCATTAATGCTCGGCTCCGCCAAATATTCCACTGGTACTATGTTCAGAGTTTCGGCATCTTTTGCACTAGCTAACTTTGCTAGAGCATCTGCGTTAGAGTTCTGCTCCCGTGGTACCAACTTGATAGTGTACTCCTCAAATTGTGCTAGCAGATCCTTGGTCTTATTTAAGTATGCCACCATGCATAGGCCCCTTGCCTGATATTTCCCCAAGACTTGGTAGACCACCAATTGGGAATCGCTGTTCACTTCCACTGACCGGGCACGCACATCTCTAGCCAGGCGCAAGCCTGCTAGGAGGGCTTCATACTCCGCCTCATTATTAGAAGCATTGAATCTGAACCTCAGTGCACAATGAATTTGGTGCTTCACTGGCATGACCAATATAATTCCAGCTCCTGAATGATGCTCATTCGACGACCCATCAACAAAAAGTTGCCAAGTAGGAAGTTCATCTTTCTGCTCGGTGACACGCTCTTGCTGGTCGGGAACATCAGCGATCCCGGTACATTCAGCAATGAAATCTGCCAAAGCCTGACCCTTAATAGCAGATCTTGGTTGGTACTTGATTTTGAATTGGCCCAACTCAACTGCCCATTTAAGTAGCCGACCAGACGACTCCGGCTTCTATAAGACTTGGCGTAGAGGCTGGCCAGTAAGGACTTTAATGGGGTGTGATTGGAAGTACGGCCGCAATTTTTGTGATGCAAGTACCAAGCAATAAGCCAACTTCTCGATCATGGGATACCGGGATTCTGCTCCTATCAACCGTTTGCTGACATAGTACACCGGGTGCTGCACTCTATCCTCTTCTCGTACTAGGGCAGCACTAACAGCATGCTCCGTGACTGCTAGGTACATAAAGAGGTCTTCTCCATCAACGGGCTTCGAAAGAACAGGAGGTTGGGCCAAATGTTCTTTTATGGCTTGAAAAGCTTGCTCACATTCTACCGTCCACTCAAACTTCTTGCTTCCTCTAAGCAGGTTAAAAAACGGGACACACTTGTCCGTTGATTTAGAGACGAACCTGCTTAGAGCTGCAATCCGCCCAGTCAAGCTTTGCACATCCTTAATTCTGGCCGGAGACTTCATTTCTATGAGAGTCTTTATCTTTTCTGGGTTTGCCTCTATTCCTTGGGAGTTCACAATAAACCCAAGAAATTTTCCAGAACCCACTCTAAATGAGCACTTGAGGGGGTTTAACTTCATGCTGTACTTTCTCAGTATTGCAAAGCACTCCTCCAAGTCTCGCACATGCCCTTCAGCTTCCTTTGATTTTACCAGCATATCTTCTACGTACACCTCCATGCTCTTGCCGATTAAGTCACGGAACATACCATTTACCAAACGCTGGTAGGTAGCTCCTACATTCTTCAACCCAAAGGGCATGACCCTGTAGTAGTATAGCCCTACATCTATTCGGAAGCTGGTATGCTCTTCATCAGGAGGAAGCATGCTAATCTGGTTGTACCTCGAATATGCATCCATGAAGGACAATGTTTCATGACCAGAGGTTGCATCTACCAACTGGTCTATTCTCGGTAAAGGAAAGCAATCCTTTGGGCATGCTTTGTTCAAGTCAGTAAAATCTACACAAGTCCTCCATTTTCCATTGGGTTTGGGCACCAACACTGGGTTTGAAACCCAGGTAGGGTAATATGCTTCCCTTATAAACCCATTCTCCTTTAGCCGCTCTACCTCCTCCTTAAGAGCCTTTGCTCGATCTTTGTCAAGCAATCTCCTTTTCTGCTACAACGCTGGATAGCTTTCATCCACATTGAGCATGTGGCTGATCACAGTTGGTGAGATACCCACCATATCCTTGTGAGACCAGGCGAAGACATCTTGATTCCTTCGCAAGAATTCTACCAGCTGTGCTCTCACCTCTGCTTTCAACTTTTTTCCAATTTTGACCCCTCTGGTCGGGTCATTCTCATCTATTAGGACCTCCTCTGACTCTTCGGACGGTCCCACATCACTTTCATAATCCCCAAAGCGAGGATCAAAGTCCCTTCCCTCGCTTTGGGCAACGCACTATTTGGTGACTTCATCACCGGATGGGATTTTCTACTCTTTTAAACCAAGAGTGCTCTCTTGGCCAAACTCCTCTAACATCTCTTCCCGATCGGTTATGACTGCAAAACTCAGGTCGACATCCATCTTGTCCACCTCCTCTCTCTCAGCACATACAATCATGTTGCTCTCCTTGGCCCCCTTCCTTGCTTTAGCTACCGAGGCATTATAGCACTCCCTAGCCTCCCTCTAGTCTCCTTGGACGCAGCCTATGCCCGCACTGGTCGGGAACTTCATGGAAAGGTGCCAGATTGAAACTGCTGCATGTAATTTTGTGAGCAGTGGTCAACCAATAACCACATTGTAGGCGGACGGGCAGTCAACAATCAAAAACTCGGTCATCACTGTATCATGTTTGGGAGCCTCCCCCGTCGTAACTGGCAACTTGATCGTTCCAGCTGGTGACAATCCTTCTCCAGTGAACCCATAAATGACTTGAGAACACGACTTCAAGTCATTGATAGATAGCTTCATCCTCTCGAAGGATGACTTATAAATAATGTTCACAGAACTCCCTGTGTCGACCAAACATCTCTTCACCTTCATATTGGCAATTTGGACTGTCACAATAAGAAGGCCGTTGTGAGGATACCTCATGTGTCAAGCATCTTCTTTAGCGAAAGTGAGGGACTCACTTTCGTATCGTGGGTTCTTCGGTGGTCGCTCCTCCACTGTCATAACTTCGGAGGTTGATGCTTCATCCAACTCATGACGAAGGGTGCGAGCATACCTCTCCCTCGCCTTATTTCTATCTCCAGCAAGATGTGGACCTCCACATATGGTATCTAGTGTGAAGTCCACAGGTTCAGGTTGCAAAGGTGGGGATCGTTGCCGCTTGAACCCAGGATTGTTGTTACTCCCCTCTCCCTGGGTCTTCTCTGCTCGATGCTTCTTCAGCTTCCCCGACCGGAGGAGAAACTCTATCTCATCTTTGAGATGATTGCACTCATTCTTGTCGTGACCATAGTCTCCATGGAAGCGACAAAACTTGTTCATATCTCTCTTACTCATCTCCTTCTTGATAGGTGGGGGTTTTCGATAAGGGACCTCTTGATGACTAGCCAAATAGATCTCTGCTCAGCTCGCCGAAAGAGTGGTGTAGTTGGTGAATCGAGGTTCATACTTAGTGGGCTTGCCGTTTGGTCCCAACTTAGCCTTCTTCTCATTGTGGCTGTCAGCCCCGTTATTCCCATGTTTCTTACCACCATTTTGATCATTTCCACCATTCTTGGGAGGATCAGTCGATCCGCTTGGGTTGTTCAGGCCCTTCTCTCCCTTCTCAATCGCATCATCCAACTTCATGTATTTGTCCGCCCGGTCCAAAAATTGTTGTAATGTTGAAATTGGATTGCGATGAATGTTGTCCCACAAAGGACTCCAATAGATAATGCCAGAAGAAATTGCCACCATCTTCCCCTCATCTCCAACTGCAGTAGCTTGGTTAGCTTCTCTCATGAACCTTTGTATGTAGTTCTTGAGAGACTCATCCTTTCCTTGCTTAATATCTGCCAAGTGATTGGCGTAAACAGGAGGGGTCCGAGCAGCACTAAACTGCCTGCAAAACTCCTTTCTAAAACTTTCCCAAGAAGTGATGAGATAGGCTTAAACTTCCAATACCACTCTTGGGCAGTGTCGGACAATGTGGTGGGGAAGACTCTGCAACGATAGTCATCACTCACCCCGAGCAGCTCCATCTGATCTTCGAACTTTCCAACATGCCTTATCGGGTCTTCCTTTTCTGTATAAACTGGCAGTACCGGTGCTTTGTATTTCGCTGGTGGTTGAGCTGCTCTAATTCGAGCAGAGAAAGGGTTGCCACTCCTGTGGTCTACTGGATCAATCGCAGATGGCTGTTTTGACAGACTCTGGATTGCTGCTGTCAGAGCATCAAGCTGGGCTTGAATTCCTGGGGCCACTACTTGGGACTCATTTTCGGGACCGCCTGGTCGGGCACTCCTATCCAGCAGACCATCATCGAGTATTTCTACTCGACTGGTAGGTCGGATTGGCTCTTGCCCTTCGACCGGGACGATCCTTCTTCTATCAGCAATGACGTCCCTTAGATCCTTCTGAGTGGTGTGCTTTCCCAATCGATCGAATACTATACTCCGAATCTTCTCGAAAGGCTTGCTGGGTGGAACATGCTCCTTGCCATTGCGCTAGTTGGGATGCAGTGGTTGCCTTCCTGTCTGAGCCGGGCGATCTTTTCCTCCTCGATGATTGTCATTATTCTTCTCCTTCGACTGGTCAGTCTGATGACTGTCAGCTTCATCACGCCCATGCCCATCTTTGAAGTGGGAAGTTTCTTTACCTCGAGGAGCTCTATTGTGCTCCTGCTCAGGAGGTGTTTTCTTGCTACCTGACTTATGACTTCCTGTCCTGGAAGTCTCTGATCGGTGGCTCCTTGAGGGGGTTCTGGAGTTCCCCCTTTGAGTTGAGGCAGTGTCTGACCGGACTCCATCTTCCTCACGACCAGGTGGGTTACTACCACCCCTACTTGGTTCGCGAGAGTGGGGTCTATCAGTGTTCTTACGACCAACTTCTGTGGTCCTTGCTCCTGGGGTGGCTGCCACTCCAGGTACAACTTAGGCATTGGCCCGGGTCAGCTGCGTAGCTACCTCCAGAGCGAGTGAAGCCTCGCGATGTCGCCTATCAGCCTCCTCCTGCAGTCGCCGGATCTCCTCACTCCTGGCGTCCATTTCTCGTCTTTGCTGTTTGAATGCGGCATTCTGCCTAGCCATTTCTTCAGCGAACGACTCCTGTCTGGCATTGAACTGTGCCATCTCCTCCTAAAAGGCACTCATGGCTTCCTGGAGCTCTTCAACCTCTGGGGTTACATCTTCGAGCACGACTCTAGGCTCAGTTTCATGATCTTGAAGGCTAGGACCTTCTGATCTGGCAGGCTCTTTAGAGGAGCCTGTCTTCTTGGAGGCCGCATTGGTGTTCTTAGGCGCCATAATACTTCAGGGACCGTCTGTCTTTCTCTTCAGGCTCTCAATGAAAGCACCAAAATGTTGATCGCGTTTTTGGCCAACGACATGAGAACGTCAAAAACGATAAAACATTCAAGAGAAAATAAACGACACAGACGATTTTATAGTGGTTCAGCCCCAATGTGATGGAAATAGCCTAATCTACTTAGAGTTATTATTATATATCTACACTCAAGATCAGATGAACCTGAGTCAACTGAGTTTCTTCAGTGTAGATTCAAAGAATACAAGAATTCTCTCAAATACAAGTACTATCTCTCTCTAGAAAATTCAGATCAAAAGTTCAAAATTCC
The DNA here is from genome assembly GCF_963169125.1 of Humulus lupulus. Lineage (NCBI taxonomy): Eukaryota > Viridiplantae > Streptophyta > Magnoliopsida > Rosales > Cannabaceae > Humulus > Humulus lupulus. The sequence continues at coordinate 70,943,481 of NC_084797.1, forward strand.
AAAAGTCCTCTTTATGATGCCATTAGCCTTGTATTTATAGGCTTAGGATCGTACAGATGATATCCCCATAATCGGGATATTTTATTATTCTCATTATATTTAAATTACACTAATATTCAAAATGTAACAATACACAATATTCGGGGGATAAGTTGAGAGATTCCTGTGTACGCCAAGACCGATTCTTGTTGAAACCGTTTCTGGGAATCTTGACGTAGTCCTACTCTATCCAATCGATCCATATCTCACTCAAGCTAGTCCACCACACCTTCAATGGGCAGACACGCTCTTGCTTGGGCAATCATGCACTTGACTGGGCAGACATGCACTTAGCTGGGCAGACATGCACTTGACTGGTCGTACATGGTCATATCCGATCGGCCAAGTTCATGCCTGGGCAGACAAGGTCATGCCTGGGCAGACAAGGTCATTCCTGGGCAGACAAGGTCATTCCTGGGCAGACAAGGTCATGCCTAGACAGACAAACACGTGACTGGTCGGACAAGGTCATGCCTGGTCGGTCATGACACTTCTCAAGCTAGTCAAAATTCTTCATCGGTCTACTGGGTTACTCCTAAGCCAGGTCACCCAACCATTCCTTGCCACTTGTCATTTCTATCGCCACATCATCATTTTCAAATTTTGGGGATAACAATGGGGGACACGGGTCGCGATCTGCCCTCATCCGAGTTGCGGTGCGCCTGACAAACAGAGGCCCCCAGCCTCAAAAAATCATGCAAGCCATGACGCCTGAAGAACAGGGCCTGACCCGAGCCCCTAAACCTAGAAAATCCTCCATTTTCTTAATGTTTCCCCTTGAGCCTGACCTCAATTCACACCCCAAACTAGTAGCCAAACCTGAATTTAAGCCAAGAACTCCCATCCCTTTGGTCTAAACATTATACCCAACTCATAATCAACTTTTACTCTTATTAAATACTCAAATTCAACCAAAACCAGCTAACACAATAGGACTTATGCAAACTCTAGTTTCCAACATAGTCTTAGCATATAGTTCAACATGCTCTGTATAAATTTCTTACCTCAATTGTAGCTTAGATCCTCAGCTTGAACTTGATTGATCCCAGCTTAATTCCCTCTATTTTCTAGCTCTAATCCCAGCCTAACTCCTTGAATTCTCCTTCTTCTAGCTGCAAGTTCTCCTTAGAGTTGTAAAGAGGGAGTGAGAACGTGAGATGAAGTGAGAGAAAATGAGTTGAGGTCTTGTATATTCTTGTGGTTTCTATCCTACCTAGAACCAGCTGGGTGGGTTACCCTTTACCGAGAAAAGACTAAAATTCCCTCTAAAACCCTCTTAGCGTTTTTATTGCCCTGAGGGTAAAGTGGTCTTTTTCCATATTCCCGCTAGCTCCTTAAGTCATCTTACCGCTTGCCAATTAATCCCATCACGCCCAACTAATTACCAAATACTTATTCAATATCTAATAAATCCCAAAATATTCTCTAGTTTCCCAAAATACCCCTAGGATCCTTCCGAGCCAGGTATTAAACCCCGTTATGACTATTTTGCTAACCCGCTCACTAGGACTGTCTCGAGCCATATACTACAAATATATCCACATAATAATGTGGTCTCAACCATATATCACATAAAATTACATTTATGCCCTTAAAAGCTATAAAGGGCCCACATACATATAATATATATTCCTATAATTATATTAATCATGCATTCCACATAATCACACATTTAACCAATTAAAGATACATATATCTAGTTATGCCCTCCCGACACGCTAATCAAGGCACTAAGCCCTATTAGCAAATTTTGGGTCGTTACATTTACCGTGAACTATTTAAATTCATTCCCCACAATCTTAATCCTCTCATACCAATACAAGATTGTAGTCACAATAACGAATTAGGGAATATTTTGTTATTCATATAATATTATTCAAATAATAATACTAAACAATCAATATATGCAAAAATTCATTTCAATTATTTATTTCATAAAAACATTGTGCAATAGATATGCTTTAAAGGGAACCATTCCTATCAATTTCTTGGTACTTTCTTCTTCAATTTTCTACTTCTTCTCAAGTGCATCCCAAATTTTATTTTCCGATGTAGTGTTTGGGTAAATATCACAGAGACGATCTGAAAGAACATTGAGAATGTGGCCTCAACATATGAGCTCCTGTTTTTCCCACTTCTTCCTTTCTCTAATTAGTTATTGAGAGTCATCATCCTTTGGAGCATCTAAAGTCTACAAATCTTTGTCAAGTATGTAATGAAACTTCAAGGTTGAAAGAAGGAACTTGATTGTCTTGCCATCACACAAAGTTAGAACCATCGAATCGTTCTAGTCTTACTGGATCTTAGGACACAAACTTGAAGGCTGAAATGGATGAACTTTCCTCCACAGTGTCTGATTAGTACAAGAACCTTAGAAAAAAACAATCTTGGAATATAAAACTAGGGTTTGAGGTTAGAGATTTTTTATTGTTGGGGATATGGCAATACACAAACTTTGAATGTTACAATTCAAATAAACAAACCCAAGATGACCAAGTTCACAATAGATGTATAACACATATAAGAACAAGTGATAGAATAGACCTTTGGAGAGAAAAACCCTTAGTTACATAAAATCATAAAGACTATGATTTTTTGTGAATCATCGAAGATGACAAAGGCTTGACACAAATTGATTTTTTTGTCCAAAAATCTCTCTTCCTAGCCTCTTCTTAGAGATTGCTTGAAGCTACTACGAGTTGGAATGAGATTGAGATTTACAAGCCTTAATCTTCAGGCAAGTCTGGCATTCTTAATGAAGCTCTTGGAGAAAACTAGTAATCTTGTGAGTTAGAGAGAGAGAGAGAGTGTGTGGTTAGTGATCAATTCACCAAACTCTCAAATGAACCCCTTAAGTAGTATAGGAACCCTCATTAGTCTCAACCAATGAGATTAGAACTAAGTTTTGGAGCAAAAATTATGTAATTGTATGATCCCTACGGACCACATTGACGTTGCGTTGCCTGCACCCAGGCGATGTGTCGCCACCATACAAGTGATGCATCGCCTGTCTGAGGGTTTGTCTCCCAAATGATGTGTCGCCTCCTACAGGCAATGCAACATAGGTACCACTGAATTAACACCTCCAAACTCGCCCGAAAACATCTCAAAATGCCTCCAAAATTTTTGGGTGCTCTTATACACTTCAAAGAAACACTTTGGACCAAAAAAGATGATTTATAGATGCCTCTACCAAAAGTCAACCCGCTCATGTTAATGTTGGTGGAATTTTTATGGTTTTTGCACCCCCTTTGTTCCTAACCAATTTCACTATGCATTTAACCAATCATAACAGCTAGCTCATTAAAACACAGGTGCAACTCAACAGATGTCTCAAAATAGGGTCGAAGAGAAGCTAGAGGTAGAGAAGCAGCTCAAAGTTTCCTCCTTAAAGGGAGACCAGAATTTGTGCTTAGAGAATGAGTATTTATTCTAGGCCTTTTGAGAATCCCAAGACCATTCGTTAGCCTTAGAGACTCACAATGGCGAAGTAGAAGCTCACAACTGGGAGCTTGAGGTTTGCCATAAGGAGTTGGAGGTCCATCTTTCAAAGATGCCTGGCTCATTCCCATAATCCTTGGGTTCCACTAAAGCTAATATTACCCAGAAGATTCTCCATTCTCTGTGATTAAGTCATTCAAAGTATTACTACGCTACTCTGAAGAATGTGTGGCTTCTCTTATCATCGAGTGGGAAACTTTGGCTAAGGATTTCTAGGATGAAGATGGGGGTGAGGTGGTTCGCGAAGATGCAGATACAGAGGCTCGGAGCAGAGAATGTTTTTTAGGGGATCGAGCCTCCCAATCTTGATCATTTTAATAAATTTCTTTTGTTGTAGAGACTTTCTTAAAGTTCTCCTGTTATAATGTGTAAATATATATATTTGAACTTTTGATACTTGGAGGGGCTTTTCGTTCCCTTTTTCTTTGTGAATGAACATGCCTATTTCATACACTTATTCAATTTAGCTTGTTGAGTATTATGATCTTTTTGATAGCCCCATGGCCAATAATTCTATCGATCTTGACACTTAATATTTTTTGTATGCACACACTTTTATTATTTTAGTTGAGAAGCCTCCTTCCTGATTGTACTACTTTTGTGAAAATCATTTTGGAGTTCTCACTTTTCTTGACAAATTTTGTGCGAGAAGATGATTTGTCTCTTGTGTAGTTTCTCCTAATTTTGGTCTATAGAGTGAGAATGTTTAGTTCTATATGTACATTTCCAACCTTTTATGACCTGATGGTCTTGGGAAAGTGCCAAAGTATTTATCAAGCCTTCTCTCATACTCATTATAGTGTTCTAAAGATGAGCATGTCATCACAAGTGTTCTAAACTATGTAGTATGTTTTTTCACATCCACACGTTACATCCAAGTGAGCAATATGATTTCTATTTATAGAGGTCTCTTCCACCATTTGATACGGGAGTTATAAATATGCACACAACAACTATAAAATATTATAGCTAATGGAAATCAAATTCAAGATATGTAACTCATTTTACACATCAATTGGTGAATATTTGTGAGAGTTACAAAACTTATGATCATCATTTCTTAAGAATTGTAACTCCACTTTATATGTTACAAAATTTATTATGATCATCATTTCTCAAATTGTAACTCCACAATATATGTTACATTTGACAAAATAACATTTGTCACACTCTATTATTTGTCACATAATTCATTTAATCAAAATATTATATTATTCATGAAATAATATAACATTCCCCACTTGATTAAATGACACTTCTCTAGTGACAAATAGTTTGTAACATTGATTTAATCAATCAAGAACATTATATTATAAAATAATATAACATTCCCCCACTTGATTGAATAATTCAACTCTCTAAAGGAACCAATGCATTAGTACATAAAGTAAAATGTCTTTCGACTTGAATTTTACCTTAGTATAATTATCACAAAGTTTGTTGAAATTTTTGTTGCGGAAGCATTGAATCACTATTCATTGATAACAAACCGATGATAATACACACACTTTTGCTATGTTCACTTGAGAACCTCATAGATCGCTTTTGCAGCGTCAATGGCCATGTGCACAAATCCATTCATGAACTTTTCTTGAGAATGAACTCCCAATTCCCATGAGAGACGACACCACCCCTCAGTCCATATAGGTGAAACTTTTATTGTATCTTGTTACTCTTAAGATACTTGTCATTTCAACACTAAGTTCCATTAAAAAACCTTTCGGTTTTAACCCTCAAATTAGTAACATTTAGAACTAATATCTTAGATGGGACAATTTTAAGTACTATACACATTCACTTAATTGACTAGTTTTTACCTATTGAACCTAACACTAGTTTGAGTAACTAATATTAAGATAGGTTACCATCAACCATGAATCTCTTTAGAGGGTTTTAGTCCTATCCCTCAAGATGTACTAAATCTTTTGTAAGAGATTTGGTTATTTGTCAAGTGTTCACTTAGCTTCTCAAAATTTTGATTCCATTTTGAATCATTTTCTTTTCTCCTGTATGCATACTTAATGAGTCATCACTCTCTCACTATTTTATTCAAATGTGTGCTAGCTATAGTTTGAATAAAATATTTACACCTTTAATTTATCAAAATAGTGAGTTTGACCCAAGTCAACACCCCCACTATTTTAACACTTTAATACTCAAGATAAACACATCTTCTTGAATATTGATTCTAGAAGCTTCTTTGATTCTATTACTCCTTTCTTGTTATAAATTGATTATTTCTTGAACAAAATATATCACAAACTAACCTTAGACATCAAGCACAAAAAAAAAAAACGTAGACGTCAAGCATTTCTATATCACCCATATTATTTACATAAAACTTAAAATGTTTTAAAATGTGGAATTCCAAATCACATAACTTGTATATATACACTTTAATAAGATGACCAAATCAATTAATCACTTCTAAAAATAAATTGACTAATTTTGGAGCATCAACCCTACATTTCCCATAGATGATAAAATGTCAAGCACTAGAAAATACCATTTACGAGTCACCTTTTTAGGACACGCACCTAAATGCAAGCCATAAAAATTGTCTATGAGAGTCCTTAAAAAAAATTTAGGACACGCAATGAGTATCCTAATAAAAAATATAGGGTCATAAAAAAAAGCTGAATAGGAAATTTGAGTGTGAAAATGAGTGGTGATTTTTAAGGGCTCACTTTGGGTGTCCTAAAAGAGTATTACGGGCGCCCAAAGAGTGCCCTTAAAAATATTAAGTAAAAAGGGATAAACTAAAATGGTTTTCTATAAACTAAATGTAATACTATTGAAAAAGTATTATGGTTTCTAAAATTAAAAAATAAAAAGCGCTCTAACTATTTTTTTCACAAAAAAAAATTGCACAGAACACCAAAGTCTTAGGCAGCAAATAAATAAAATTTTAAACTGGAAGACTTTCAAAAGAATAATTTATGAACCCTAACACTAGCATTGATTCTCTTCCATTGTTACTGAGCAGCGGCAAGAGCTACGAGCTTCTCCTCTTCATTAAGGATGAAGCCTCCATTAACAACCTTTCTGTCATTGTTTTTGAATGGCTAGTTTCTTATCTTTAGCTCTTCACTGGTCAAATGGAATGAAACCTAAAGGTCGCCTCTTCACTGTTATTCCCCACCGTCTACTGAAAGGAGCAACTCTCACTGTGTTAATCCTCTTTTTCTTGTTGATCTAAGATTGCATATTTCCTCTTAGTCTTTCTTATACTCGATTTCAGTATCTCTTAGGGCTATACACATGATGATTATGTTTAGCTTTTTTTTTTTTTGGATTTGTTTTATTTGATCATATTGGTACCAAGGTTATATAGTAGACTTTAAAATTTTCTTTCTTATGATTTCTTCTTCTTTATTATATATATATAGATGAATATGTATATATAATGGGTTTTCGCCATTTGAGATCATAGTGAGAAAATAAATTTTAATTTGCCTTTAGATGAAGACACCCATTGATGTGGTAGCAAGTTCAATTTAAGGACCTGAAGATTGGAAAAAAGAAAAATGCTTGTGGAAGAGGAAATCTTCTAAAAAGAGCCCTTGCGAAACCAAAAGTCTTGGTTCTTTATCTTCATTTATGAGAGGTGCTTTGACAATTAAGTAATATTTAGCTGAAATAGTTCTAGATACTTTTCTTTTTTGATTGTTTAAATTTATATTAATTTACTATGGCTTCAACGTTTTCTTCGTTGTTGCCACTCAGTGAGTTGACCCCTTGAATAGGACTGCTGCAAAATAAACGAGTTTAATATGTAAATAAACCTGCCTACTAATGAATTTTAGAGACTATAGTGATTGATGACCTCTTTGATACTCTAGAAAACAATGAATAACAACTTTTACAAAAGTCTAGTTCTAGGTATATAACCTATCTGGTTATAGTTTATTTTTTCTTGTATTTATTTTTTGAATAATACAAATTCTTATAGATTTTGATTTTAGTCACTTTGACAGTGTGGGGATGAATTTAGTTAGAGACATGCAAGCAAGACATTCATACCATATTATTTAATATATTTCTTGTTTTTAATTTAACACTAAATTTCGTTAAAATATGATTGCTAGTGCATGTGAAGAGCATTTAATAGTTTGATAACATGGTAGAAAAATGAAGCACGACATTCAAATGTTAGCTTATTCTTTTAATTTTTATTTGGCAGCCTTTCACAAGTATTGAAATTGTTGACATTTGAGATTGAGATGTTTGCTTTGGATCTAGTTTTTTATTTTTTTATAATTAGGACATTGTTATATGTGTGTATGCCTATCTTTATTTAGTTTCCTTTATGTGACATGGGTATAATTTTTGTTTTATATAAATAAATATATATATATAGTTTTCTTTATTTGTTTGCACATAATATGTTTGTTGAAATGTCTCTAAAAGATAGTTTGAATGCCAAATAATTTTCTTTTGTTAGTTTGAATGGAATTTTTTTTCATTTTCTTTCTTTGATGATAATGACTACCATTGTTGATTTAACAGAAAAATTACAACATTTAAGAATACTATTTTATTTTCTAAGATTCTAGTTGGTGTGTATTAGGTTCTAATCATTAATTCATTGAAACTATTTTTTATGCTTAAAGGTTGTGTGACTTATGTCTTACTATTTATTGACGATTTTTTTAACATAGCTATTTATGTAATGTATACTCTATGCTCATAGTTTGTTTGGACTTGATTATAGGAGATACATTCAAATAATTCAGTTATGGGCTGAGTTAGAGTTTTAGGTCACCAACTTATATATGAAGTTTTCAATTTCTTCTTCAATTGTTATGAGTTTTTGAGGATTGAGTTTTGTTGTCTCTTTTATCAATTTAACTTTGCTTGTTGTTTCAACATCTCATCTTAACAGTTAATGCAATTTTTCATTATATATATATATATATAGAGAGAGTGAAGTTGGCTCCTTGCATTTACTTCATAAAATGCCCAAGTTATGGAAATAACAAGAGTATATAGCTTTTCTGTTTGGGAATTAATTTTTGTTAATTAGTTATTATTTTTTTCTATGGGTTCGTTGTCAAAATTATTCCTTTCTCGTTTAGTAGAGTAGTTTGACTTCTTATTCTTTACGGAGGATCTTTATGAAAGATCATTTTTGTTAGCAAATATAAAATTAATAGAAAGAACAAAGAACTCATCAGTATAAAAATATGCTTTCTTGATTATCTTATCCATAATTGATTCCTCTTATGTTTATGCAACGCTAGGCTCTTATTTTAGATCATTTGAAGATGCCTCTTCATATTTATCTTTGCTTAAACTTTAACTTAATGAGAGGTGGTAGTGTAAAATTTATTGTTGTGTTTCATTGAAGATCAATTAGAATTTTGGGGAATATTCATATAAATAGTTTTTATGAATATGGAATAATTTCCTTTAAAGCATCCATCGATGAAGGTGCAAGACCTAATAGAAGAAGGGCCTCACATAGAGAGGCACTAGCCATCTACAGGCGCATAAGTGCGCAATCTCCCTAGGACAAGGGCCTCACATAGCGAGGCCCAATCTTTGTGTGCTGGCGCATAGGTGCGCATCTCCTTGCGAGGCCCAATCTTCATGTGCAAGTGCATAGGTGCGCATCTCCCTCAGCCAAGGGCCTCACATGGCGAGGCCAAATCTTTGTGCGCAGGTGCATATGTGTGCATCTCCCTCGGACAAGGGCCTTGTATAGCGAGGTCCAATCTTTGTGCGTAGGTGCATAAGTGCGCCATCTCCCTAGGACAAGGACCTTGCATAGCGAGGCCCAATCTTTATGCGCGGGCGCATAGGTTTGCATCTCCCTCGGACAAGGGCCTCGCATAGCGAGGTCCAACCTTCTTACACCTTCACATCTTGACCTCTCACAACATGCTTTCCCACACTTAGAAAATTACAAGAAAACTTGGAGAAAAGATGTATCTTGGAAATGTTTGAAGGAGCATCCGGTACAAAGCACACGTATGGGTACAAGATGTACAACCTTGAGGAAGGCGAAGCAGTGACTCTGACATCTGTATCCGACAAGTAGGGGTGGTACTAGTTAGTACAAAGAGTGGAGGCACTACATGAGCACCCCTAACCACGCACCAGGGCCGACACCACGACCTCTGCACCACTACCCTAACAGTGTACCAATGTACTATTTTGTCCCAGGGACCACCATGTATCAGGGGCCATTATAGCCCAGCTATTAATAGACCTCAACCCCTCAAACTAAGGGGTTAAAAAATTTATGGTATACATAGGAAGTCAAGCAGTATACGTGTTTTCCTCAATTGTTATTATTCTACAGTCTTCTTTTTCAAGCTTTTCTTAAATTCTACCTACCTAGTTTTTATAATACGCTTTGAGTTATCCGATCTTATATCGTTGACGAGTTCTCACCGTCAACAGTTTGGCGTCATCCGTGGGAAGAACACGTATCAATCCATTGTTCTTCCATCAATTTCAACAAGGAAAAATTCAGAGGTGTTCAAGATATGCCTACGTGAATCACAAGATGTTGAAATTCATCTGGATGGGGACAAGATGTTGAAAGACCCTCCACCGCCGGAGAACGGAGGTATGCTTGAGGAGCATCCAACCCATGGATGAGAGAAAGAGGCGTCATCTCTGGCTGTCCAACCTAACGGAGGCCATCATGAACCATTGCCCCCCCATAAGTGGCATGGGTACGTACCCTCCTCCTCGACCTACGACTGCACTGTGCTCTGGCGCCCGGGATCCAAGTCCCTCTACACACAGGCCGGGCAAGAGTCCCCTAATACACTCTGTGAGTTCTAGCTTAAGAACTCACTTCTATGAGGACGAGACACGCGAGTTACACATTGAATCAGAAGTTGGAAACCACACTGGAAAACATGCAGGAAGTGTTGAATGGCCTACTGCAAGGAAAGTCGAGCATGTCCCTTCCCAAGCACAAGGAAAAGGTATGTGGGAGAGGAGAAACCTATGTCCCCGTAGGCAACGGGAAGACCCGACTTTCCACCAACAACTCTCCCAAAAAAAAAATGCCATGAGACCACAAGTTCAGCGAAGACCCCCCACCCCCCCCCCCCCAAGAACCAAGGTGGAGGGACGACACTGGTCATCGAAATGAAGCTAAGATCACCTCTAAGGAGACTCCCCCTGACCTAAGGGAGAAACTCAATAGAAGGTCAAATGTAAGGAAAACGCCCCCTATGGCCCCTACAGAGGACAAGGGGAAAGGAAATGCCAAACTGTTAGATTTGAGGGACTCCTTGAATGAAAGGAGACAATAGCTAGACACTGAGATGAGGAGCCTTTGAAACAAAATATTCACCGCGTCCAAAGGGCATATTATCGATGATGGTTCGACTATGAATCACCTTTCACAAGCAAAATTCAAGTTGAGCCACTCCCCGCCAACTTCAAAGAGCCTTACATGACCCCCTATGAGGGCGTTATCGACCCTAAGTACCATCTTGATGCCTTGAATGACCTAGTGAAGCTGAGGGGGATCAATAGAAGAGCAAGATATCATTGCTTCGTTGTCACGCTAAAAGGGGCTGCAAACAAATGGTTCAAGAGGATAAGGCCAAGAACCATCTGGTCATGGTAGTAGTTTTCTAACAAATTTCTCCAACTACATCATGCAGTGCGTGATTACACCATGTCGGGCACCAGTCTTGCTAACGTAAAGCAGGGCAAAGATGAAAGCTTAAAAAATTATATTCACAGATTCAACATGGAAGGGGCTAAGGTGTGAAGCCTGACTCGAGGGGAACTAAAAATGGCTATCACCGTCGAAGTACATCCCGACACCAAGCTATGGGACAATATGCTCAACAAAGAGGTTGCTGACTTAGACGACTTCTATGAAAGAGCACAAAAGTCGAGGGTGGCCACGAGAACCTTAGGGAAGGAAAAACTGAACCTTTCTCCAAGCCCTCGGCCCATGAAAGCTCAAATGGTGCAAAAAAGAAGAGAGTGTATGAAGGGCCAAGGGATGACCACCAGAGAAAGCACAAACGCTTAGGTGACCCCAGTCAAACATCATAGACCTTCTATACATACCTGACAGACATCGGGGAACATATCTTCATCATGAATGAAAGTTAGGACCCCTTCAAAAGACCCCCCCCCCCCCCCCCCCCGATGAGAAAATACCAATCCAAAAGAGACCCCAGTAAATATTGTCAATACCACAAGGATATTGGCCATACAACAACAGAGTGTACCCATTTGAAAGTGGAAATTGAGGAGCTCATATGCAAGGGACACCTGGGCAGATATGTCAGAAGGGAAAACCAAAGACCAGAGGATGGGTAGGCGTCACCACGAGCTCGAGAAGGAGCTCCAGAAATACAAGGAGAAGTAAGAATGATCTTCGGAGGCCCAATATTTGGAGGAGAGTCAAGGAAGGGTGAGATAGGTATGCTAGGGAAGCTAGACGAAGTTCACCCCCATGCATCGACCCACCATGGAGAGGAAAATTAATTGATAACTTTCATAGAGGAGGATGCACGAGGGGTGCATTTCCCCCACAATGATCCCTTGGTACTGACCGTCCATCTGGCCAATATGAGGGTACATCGAGTCCTCGTGGACAATGGAAGCGCTGTGGTCATCTTGTATCGACCCACCATGGAGAAAATGGGCTTGGGCATCAAGAACTTGAAACCTTTGCATTCCTCCTTATAGGAATTCACTGGGGACTCAATACAACCCCTAGGAATGATCGAATTGACCCTCACCATGGGAGAACAACCTAGTCAAACCTTTGTCATGGAAAACTCCATCGTAGTAGATTGCGCTTCAGCTTTCAATGCGGTATTGTGGAGACCATCCCTAAGAGAATTGAAAGTGATACCCTCAATATATCACTTAGATGTCAAATTCTCGACTCCTGGGAGAATAGCAAGAATGAAAGGGGAACAGAAAGAAGCGGGGGAGTGTTATAACACCTCCCTCCGCACGGTTGTAAGGCCACGAGAACCCATGGCGATGGTAATACATGGAGGCTCAAACGCACATGAGCTAGACCACCGAGTTACAGAGGAGCCTAGTGTCGAACTTGTGGAGGAGTTGGAAGAAATTGTTGTAATGGAGGAACCATTGAGAAAGTTGAAGGTAAGAAAAAATCTTCAAGGAGATGTAAAAGAGAAATTAGTAAAAATTTTGAAAGATAACCTTGATGTATTCGCTTGGAGTCACAAAGATATGGTAGGGATAGATCTTTCCATCATGTGCCATCACCTAAATATCAACCCCAAGGCAAGATCTGTTAGGAAGAAGAGTCAAGCACTTGACCCCAAGAGATATGCAGCCCTGAAGGAGGAAGTCGAAAAATTTTAGACAAATGAATTTGTTATCCACAAAATTTTAGTTTAATGACGCGATAATCAGAGGTGACAGGTGGTAACTCATGGCTACCAAGTTGAGCATTAATGGTTAATAAATGTGTCAACTAAGGGAAGTGTTTTACCCAACCAGATAAGAATTTACCTGGTCCGGAAGTGATTTACCCGACCAGGTATGAATTTTCCTAGTTAGGAAGTGATTTACCCGACCAGATATGAATTTGATTGGTAAGGGAGTGTTTTACCTGACCAGCAACATGAGAAAGGAGATTTACCCTACCAGCAACATCAGAGAGGAGATTTACCCAACCAGCAACATAAGAAAGGAGATTTACCCGACCAGCTACATCAGAAGGAAGATTTAGTCAACCAGGTATGTTAGAGTCTCAAGAGTTAGCTGCCTAATTACTTCTTTACAGAATCTCAGTAACAACTAAAACCATAATTGCCCATAACTACCGCGCGACTCTCAGATATCGCGAACTAATAGCTATATTGTTGTAATTTTGATTTGTTTATTACTTTGTGAATTAAAATTAATTCAAACAACCAATGACTCCATCAAAACGAGAGATTTTTAATGTAAGATCCATGAGCCTAGAAATAAAGAGCTCATGGCAACATTTTAGGGGATCTAATATTTTGGAGACTTTTAGAATCTCTAATTTTGAGACTTTGGGACTGTGACTTGGGGCATTCTTGAGGCATTTTCTGAGAGAACTTAGAGAGAGAAACTTTGTATTTTTCAACTTATACTTAAGAAACTCAGTTGGCTCATGTTCATCTGTTCTTAAGTGTAGGTGCATATATAACCAACTCCAAGTGGATTAGGCTATTACCAACAAATTGGGGCTGAACCACTATAAAATTGGTCGTGTTGTTTTTATTTTCTATTCAAGGATATAGTCTTCATTGTCGTTTTTGCGTCTACTCGCTGTTGGCCAAAATCATAGTTAATAGGATTCATTTGCGAAGTGTTCTATCCAGTATGGGTATCGAACCCCGTGCTAGTACCAAAGGATAGCTTCCCGCTTCCAAGGATAGATCAATTCGTGGATGTAACAGTCGGGAATGAGTTACTTAGTTTCATGGACGCTTATTCTGGATACAACCAGATACCCATGAACCCAGCTGATGAAGAGCATACTTCATTCATAATGGATAAAGGACTCTATTGCTATAGAATGATGTCTCTTGGGCTGAAGAATGCAGGCGCCACGCACCAGAGATTGGTGAACAGGATGTTCACTAATCAGATAGGAAGGAATATGGAGGTATACATAGATGATATGTTGGTGAAGACCAAGAAGGCCAAAGAACTCCACTGGGACCTAAGTGAGATGTTCGACACACTCTAAAAATACAGGATGAAGTTAAACCCACTCAAGTGCACTTTTGGAGCCTCGTCAGGAAAGTTTTTGGGTTTCATGGTTAACTCCAAAGGCATTGAGGCCAACCCTGACAAAATTAAAGCCCTAGAAGAGATGAATCCACCCAAGAACAAGAAGGAGGTGTAATGTCTAACTGGAAGGGTAGCAGCGCTCAACAGGTTCATTTCGAGGTTCATGGAAAAGTGCCCCCCTTCTTCAACATCCTAAAAGGGAGCAAAGAGTTCACTTGGGATGAAGACTGCGAAGAGGCCTTTGACAAGTTGAAGGAGCACCTCAGGAGGCCACCCTTCTTGGATAAACCAAAAAAGGGTGATAGGCTATACCTATACTTGGTAGTGTTCGAGCATGCCATAAGTGCTGCCTTGGTTAAAGAAGAGAATAAGCACCAAGAACCCGTATACTACATCAGTAAACGTTTAGTAGACGTGGAAATCCGATCCCCAGAAATGGAGAAGTTGGCCTATGCCTTGGTCATGGCCTCAAGAAATTTAAGGCCCTACTTCCATGCCCATGTGATTAAGGTACTCACTAATAACCCTTTGAGGCAGGTCTTGCACAAAGATGAAACCTCGGGAAGATTGCTGAAATGGTCGATTGAGTAAAGTCAATTCGATATCACATATACCCCAAGGGCCTCCATTAATGGGAAAGTGCTTGCAAACTTCATAGTCGAGTTCACCTATCGGCCAAATGGGGATGGAGCGTCCAACGAAGGGGGAGCTGGGGTAGGTATCATGATGACTAGGCCAGGGAGTACAAGATGTTTAGTGTGATAAGGTTTTGATTTGAGGCTTCGAACATAAAAAATTATGAAGCACTTCTAGCTGGTTTGCGATTGGCCAAGGAGCTAAAGATAACACATTTACACATTTTTAGTGACTCACAATTGGTAATGTTTCAGGTGAAAGGTTAGTGTCAGGCGAGGGGTCCCAAGATGGTTGCATACCTGGCAAGGATAAAAGGCTATTTGGATCAACTGGAGGGGTATACCATAGAGCAAATTCCAAGAGAGAAGAATACCAATGCTAATGCCCTCGCAAAGCTGGCCTCCAGCAAGGATGATCATATGCTCAAGTATGTACCCGTGGAGTACTTATCCAAGCTGAGTATTGTTGAACCAGAGGTTCACATGATCAAAACCCCTAGAGTCATGGGTTGGCCCAATTATGAAATACCTGAAGGATGGAACTCTACTGACAGACAAGAGAGAAGCTCGGAGGCAGGTATATGAAGTTGTCTAGTACACCCTAGTAGATTGAGTCTTGTACAAGTGAGGATTTTCTGTTCGACTTTTGTGATGTGTTGGTGAGGAGGAAGCATTGAATATTATGTATGAAATACATGAAGGCAAGTGCGACAACCATGCGAGTGGACAATCCACAACCAAGAAAGCCATGAGATAAGGCAACTACTGACCCTCTATGGAGAAGGATGCTAGCGACTTCACATGAAAGTGTGATAAATGATAGAGACTGATAAGGTCATTTTTGTATTAATATTTGTTAAGTTTTTCTATGCTTGGATGGTGTTATGATAGCATTTTTAATAGTTTTCACTAAGTTTTGTGATTCTACTACATATTTTCTACATTGCGTTTTATGATGATAAATCTGACATTTTGATGGCAAGTGTAGTTAAAATAAAGTTTTAGGAGTATTCAAAGCTTTCAGGATTGAAATGTGAAAGTGCTGGCAATGTGGAAGCTTTCTAAGATCAAGAATTGAAGAATTCGGAGGTAGGTCGCGACTCATAAAACTCAGGCTGCGGCACTTTAATTGGAAATTGCAATGTCAGAATTTTTTCTTCCAGACAGGCCGCTGCCTATGGTGCCAGGCCGCTGCGTGAAATTTTCAGGCCGCTGCCTGAGGGACAGATTTAGGCATAGATTTCGTTCTAGGCCGCGGCTCGCGACGTCGTTTTCAGAATTTTTATTTCTTTTTAATTAGAATTTAATTGAGACTATAAATAATTATTAGGGTTAATTTTAGACTAAGTTTTTTTTATTACGGTTTTAAGAGAGAAAAGGACTGAAAGGAGGCTGAAGAAAAGACTACAAGACTACATTACTTTTGTTCATCAATCTAGTTCTTTTCTTCCCTTTATCTCTTTAATTTTAATTATAATTATGTTTGTGGTTATGATTACAATTATGGAGTAGATTCTTTTTAGGTTAAGGGTTAATTCAAAACCCAAGACATGAATTCTTGATTATTAATAATGAATATTGTTCTTCAATTTCTCTCAATATTAGATTGTTTCTATTTTTCCAATTGAATGTTATGAATCTTGTAATTTCTTGTTAGGTGGCCAACTAATTAAGGTTTTACATTGTTCAATTTTCATCTTAGAATTACTACTCACCTAATAGTTTAGGATTCTAAGTGTGTGTGATAAATTGCAATTGATAGTTAAGTCAAAAGAATTGTTGATTGTGATGAAAAATAGAACCTAGGTTAAATGAATTATATGCTTCATTAATTTATTGCCTAGATTAACTTGTTTCCATAGAACTTAATGCTTTATCTAAGTTAAATAGATTGTATGCTTCATAGATTTATTGCTTAGATAAAAGAGTTAATTATTGAGCGCTTCGCCTTGATTACTTATAATAGGGAGACTGGGATAATTGACTGCTTCATCGTTATCTGCGGGGTTAATAGTTTAATTGAGAAATTGGAATAATATTTATTATTAGTGATTAGGAATGATTGTTGAGGGTGGAGGTTAACCTTTAACTGTTTCTTAATATCGTAATCCCAATCTTTTATTTTGCTTTCTAGTTTATGCTATTTAATTTTGAGTTAAAAATCAAAATCCCCTTTTAAGTTTTAGTGTTAATTTTTTAATAATAAAGTGAACGATAGTCCTCGTGGGTTCGACCTGTGCTTGCTATTATACTGAAATAATTGGAAGTATTGAAAGAAAAATCATTGTTAAATTTGTGTGGTATACGACAGCCATCAGAGACACGCAAAATACTCCCACAAACCTTAAATGAGCTAATCAGCTTAACCAACCTTTGGACCTTTGTTATTTTGGGAATATACCTAATTAGCACCCTTCCTGTAGGTAGAAGAGGAGATTACTTCACCAAGTGGGTTGACATAGAACCTCTGGCAAAATAACGGCCAAGCAGATCACCACCTTCGTCAACAAGTCCATTGTCTGCAGATATGGAGTGTCCTATAAAATAATTTCTGACAACGACGCCCAATTTGAGGGAGAAACCTTCGAGGGGTACTATAAGGAGATGCTTCTCAGCTGTGGTACATCCGCAGGCCAATGGGCAAGTGAAGGCTATTAACAAGGTTCTCAAGAAGAACTTATAAACAAAGCTAGAAAAACTGAAGGGAGCCTTGGTCGATGAGATACCCAATGTGCTTTGGGCCTATAGGACCACACCACGCTCGACTACCGGTGAGACCCCTTTCGCCTTAGCATATGGATGTGAGGCTATCCTCCCAGTTGAGATGAAGATTAAATCTTTTAGGGTAAAGGCATACAAGGACCAAGTCAACCATACGACAATGGCTGAAAATTTAGACTTGTTGGAAGAAAGAAGAGAAAGGGCACAACTGAGAGTGGCAACATACCAATGAGCAACGAGATACTACAACTCTAAGGTGCGAGAAAGAGCGTTCAGAGTAGGATACTTAGTGTTTAGAAAAGTACTCCCCAACATGTGAGACCCAGGGGCGGGTGTACTAGGGGCGAACTGGGAAGGACACTACCAAGTCGCCCAATGGATACTGCCAAACACTTACAAACTTGCGCATATGGATGATACCGTAGTACCCGAGCATGGAATGCAGAACATCTCAAGAAATAATATCAGTAAAACTTTTGCATCCAATGCAAAAATTTCCATACTTGGTTTGTTTATGTTATGATAACTTCAATAGATAAGAATCAAAGATATTGTCGAGATAACCTCATAGTAGATGTAATGTTGTTATATATATCTTTGTAATCTTCCTACTATAAATGAAAGTGTTTCTTACCTCACATGCTATATTTATTCTCTATGCAATCATTTATATAACAGATAAAGTCTGACATGGGGGTAGGATAGGAGGCATATATATATATAAAGAGAAAGAAGAGAAACTCGACAAGCTATCTCTTGGATTCAAAATGATTAGCTACCCTTATGCATATAAAAAGAATTAAGAAGCTTCACAAAGATAACCTCCTACCAAAGGCTGACACCCCCACAGGGGGTGAGTCTTCAAGGAAGGTATCCCCCAATAAGTCTAGAACGACCACCAAGTCGTCTAGCAAAAAATGGTCCTAAAAGAGACCCTTGTAAAAATAATATTATATATAATGACGAGAAGGACGCTTCTCGCACAAAATAACAAGCGCAAGCAAAGAATATAAACTGATGCAAAGAACCCAAATGGTTAATATGTCCTTACAAGTATAGTTAGGGTGCACCAAAAAGACTATCATCATCAGTCCATGGAAGACATAAGAAATTCATCAAAAAAAGGACTTCTGAAATTCCCTTACGCATGATAACCAAAAAAAAATGACAAAGACTCAGAATTCCAATACATCCTTGCAGTCAATACAAAAATAAGCAAGGACTTAGAGATAAAGAGTCCCACATATTATCAAAGACTTATAAGGAGTTCCTTATAGAAGAAAAAAGATAGAGGGTTACACAACAACAAAATATAGATATATATATATATATATTTAAATAAGCCTCAGAGAGAGGCCTATGGGTTTCCACCCCGACCTTTCCACTCAACAATCTTCTCGATTGCATACTCTCCAATGGGAGACAGGTTGACATCAGAATTGATCGTCCACAAGACATGCAATGTGCACTCGACTATGCCATTCTTAGCATTTACCAGCTCAGCCTCAAGAGCATTAATCTTCTCATTCAGGGTATGAATATTGGCTTCGAGCCTAGTTTTGGATCGAGAGGTCGATGTGGCCTTAGCAGTATTCTTTTGGCGCACCGCCTCAGCAAGATGGCCCTCCAAGTCGCTGACCCATGCAGTCAACTCATCTTTCTCTGCCAGGCCAAGGAGAGGTCCTTCATCGCCCCTCAAGCTCGAACTGTAACCGTTGCATGGATGAGGAGCTCGATGCGACAAAATGGTGACCCAAGATGGAAGCCTAAGTAAGAACAAAGAAATGAAACAAAACATCAATGATCAGGCAATATCAAAACTGAAAAACATACATTAAGTGTTTTGACAAGCACCTGCATAGAGGCTCACATATAAGCCTCACCCAACTCGGCATCTAGAATATCATACATAGAGCCTCACTCGCCTTCATAAATACTCCCCATGTAATGGCTCATGGCCTCTCCGTGCTGGCTCGCCAAAGGATGCCCCCAGGAAGCGGAAGCATGGGCTTGGCAGGGGGAGACTTGTACACTTGTCGATGCATGCCTAGATAAAGAAGGGACTGGGAAGGTCCTAATCCGTCCATAGAGGCACGAAGAGAGGAGGTGCGCGGAGTCACCTCTTCAGGAAGCGAGGCACCCGAAGACACCTGTCCCAAATGCGTTTCCAAGGGTGGAAGAGCATCGTCAAAGGAAGGAAGGATGAAATTCCTCTTCGGGATAGGAGTAGGATGATGGATGTTGAAAGCAAACTCACCACTTACTACCGACGATGAGATCCAGGAAGTGACGTCATCAGTATATCCATCTTCGGAGGATCTTAAACAGGAATAGTTCTCGGACTCCACCTTGACCTCATCTTTAATATCCATCAGGTCACCCTCAGAGTAGAGATAGTATTCATCATTGTCATCAGTCTATGATCTTCGGGATGGTAGACTTGGATGAGATGGAACAAGAGAAATGGATTGATCTGGAGACAGCAACATGGACGAATAGAGATTGCACTCAGTGAAAAGGCTGTAGGCCTGTTTGTGTGAAGCCGGCATAGCCAAGACCTTTGCCACACAATCGCGGGCTGCCAGACACAAAGCAGAGTCGACCACCCCTTCAAGACCTATGGTCAAGGAAAAGAAATATGTATAGTTAGGAAAACCTGAGGAGAGGGGTAAAGACAAGTAAAAAATTACATAAAAAAATTATATGTATATATGCAAGTAGAAAAAGCTTACTTGATGTGTTAAAACGTTTATGCTGAGTGGATACGCTATTGGTGAAGAAAAAATAGCTTTTCTACGAACCCCTATTTGAAATGAGCTCTCCATGAGGGGGTACCCTGTGAGAGCCACAACTTTCTGGAGATGATAGAAGCTAGAGGTTGTTAGGTTCGCCCTAAGAGTGTACAGATGATGGACATCACTCATGGAGGGCCCACAAAGGTGCACTTGCTTGTATAACACATACAAACAACTAAGCACAACCCAATAGTTGGGAGACAGCTGAAGAGGTGCTAGCTCAAAATAGTTGAGTATCTTATCAAAGAAGTGGTGAAGTGGCAAGACCCCTCCAGACTTTGTCACTGAGTCGCTGAAAGATACAAGTCCCTCATGTGACTCAGACGCACGGTCATTACGAGATGGAATGATGAAGTTGATGTTCGATGACAGTTGATGGGCCTTCAACATGTTAGAAAGCTTAACCCGAGTAAGAGTAGACTCGATGCCCGCATTCTTAGAATCGTCAAGGATCTCCCTCAACATGTTTGATACCTGGACAGAAACAACAGGCGGTTTGTGAGCAACTGACTTCATCAACCCTCTGAAGGCCATCTACATGTTCTACGTCTACCTGCATACTGCTTGACCCTTTGACCCTATGATGTTTGGTCGAGGACATATGAAGAAATGAGAGAAAGACCATGGAGAGAAACTCAGGTTCAAATGGGTCACAATCAGCACCCCCATGGGCAGGACCCCCAGAGCTTGGGGCTCCATCGCCATAGGAAGATGGAGGTTCAGGTGGCAGGTTTTCCTCTAAGCAAGCGATTTCGGCTATGCAATCTTGAAGGGTTGATTTTAGTTAGGCGACATATGTTTCGTGCCATGGGAGAAACCTAAACCCCCACCACTGGTAACAGATTCGAGTTCACTCTCAAGGTCTCTTGCTTTCTTCCTGAGGAAGGATAACCTTTGCAGGTAGAGCATTCACACACCCGCATTTGTAGAGGGTTTACAAATGTCGACCTCAAAGTTGGAAGATGACAACTCAATAAGCTCAACGTCAGGCGCGACTTTAAAAGATCGTCCACACGCCATAGGCAAGCTAAGACTCGACGCCGTGGGTGCGTGAAGATAACCCTTTATCTACAACATGAGTGTAAAGGGTGTAAGATAGGGACCCATGTATACACGCCTAACAGGCAATGGGAATAAAGAACTCTTAAGGAACATGTACATACTAACCTATTGCCCTACCCTTGTGTAAAAGATAAAAGAGACATGCATATCACTAGGGCAAGAAGGTATACCTGGGTGCGTGTATGCGAGTCTGCATATTTACGAGGACAAGCTTTTGGCGTATTACGAGGGATCAAGCGATAAGCAAGAGTGGACCCTTAGAAATGTTAGAACACCTTGTACCCCTACAATGCAAACATGGGACAAGGAAGAATAAGTGTTTTTTTTTTAAAAAAAAAAAGAAGGGAGATGAATTTAAGTAAAAGGGGCGAAAATTACTTCAAGAATGCTTCTATGGAGGATAGAAACTTGGAACCCCCTGAAATAGCTTCAATGAGATACCACTAGGCTAAGTAATTTTTGGTGTGAAAAAATGAATCCAAGCCTTGAGGTATTTATAAGGAGAGTCAATAATTCCTAGCCTTTGGATCAAGTCTAGGATGAATGGTGGAGATCAAGAGCCTTGACAACTTTGGGATTCGTACCTAAAAATGATTGGCCCCCAATCAGTTATAAGGATGCACCTGGATCACCACCCTAGCTATTTGGTTTTTGTGTTTTTTTGTACATTACAAAGAAACACACTACTCAAATATATTTTGTATTTCTTCATAAACCATTAGATAACACACCAATGATGAGCCTCCCAAACTCCTAAAGTAAAGCAAAGCTCGAATGTCGTTCATATCATACAAGGAACATAGGAAAAATTCTACAACACTTAAAAGTATACTTATAAACTCAGGAGCATGTGTGAATATGGAATAATTTCCCTTAAAGCATTCATCAATGAAGGTTCAAGACCTAACAGATCAAGGGCCTCGCATAGAGAGGCACCAGCCACCTACAGGCGCATAAGTGCGCCATCTCCCTCGGATAAGGGCCTCGCATAGTGAGGCCCAATCTTCGTGCATAGGTGTGCATCTCCCTCGGACAAGGGCCTCACATAGCGAGGCCCAATCTTTGTGCGCAGGCACATAGGTGCGCATCTCCCTCGGCCAAGGGCCTCGCTTTATGCGCAGGCGTATTAGGTGCACATCTCTCTCAGACAAGGGCCTCGCATAGCGAGACCAATTCTTCGTGCGCAGGCATATAGGTGCTCATGCCCCTCGGCCAAGGGCCTCGCATAGGGGGACCCAATCTTCGTGCGAAGGCGCATAGGTGCTCATCTCCCTCGGCCAAGGGCCTTGCATAGCGACGCCCAACCTTCTTACGCCCTCACATCTTGACCTCTCACAACATGCTTTCCCAAACTTAGCAAATTACAAGAAAGCTTAAAGAAAAGATGTCTCTTGGAAATGTTAGAAGGACCATCCGGTACAAAGAACATGTATGGGTACGAGATGTACAATCCTGAGGAAAATGAAGCCGTGACTCTGACAATTTATCCGACAAGTAGTGGTGGTAGGAGTTAGTACAAAGTGTGGAGTCATTGCCTGAGCACCTCTGACCATGCACCAATGCCGACACCACAACCTCTGCACCACTACGCTTTGCACCACTTCCCTGACGGTGTACCAATGTATTATTTTGTCCCAAGGATCACCGTGTATCAGGGGCCATTAGAGCCCACCTATAAATAGACCTCTACCCCTTAGACTAAGTGGTTGGAAAATTCATGGTATACACAAGCAGTCAAGCGATATACATGTTTTCCTCAATTGTTACTGTTCTAAACTTTTCTTTTTCTAACTTTTCAAAAATCCTACCTACCTAGTTTTTATAATACACTTTGAGTTTCTGATCTTATATTGTTGACAAGTTCTCACCGTCAACAATTTTTATGATTATTGCTGAAAATTTTGATGATTATTAAGATATTGATGGAGAGATAGCTTTTTTTTAATGCTTAATAATATTGAGTGGAAGTTGTTTGGCTTTTGATGATAGAATATGCTAGAATTTTTTATGAAGTATGTGTTTTTGAACATTTAATGGTGTCTTTTGTAATTGCATAAGAACCTTGTATATTTATATGTATATATATATTTATTCTTGTAGTGAAAATAACATTCTGTTAGCATTAGACCGTAGGTAGAAACTCGAACGTTCGTGGTGATATTGATGAGGATGAGTTTTTTCAAAGGGAAGAGAAGTTGCTTGAAGAATCCATCATCATGTCAAGTTGTGATATTATGTGGTTTTATTGTTAACTCAAGTTATTATTATTAGATTTCTTAGTTTTGTATTATAAATGTGATAAGATTGATTAATTGTTCCAAATTTTGAATTTTTAGATTTGTAACCATCGCATTGAATGTACAAGTTTTGTTATTTTATCTATAAATTTTCAAATTTGTATATAAATTTTCATTTCAATCGTAATTTTTAATTTAAAATAAATATAAATTATTTAATAAAAAATTAAAAATATAACTTCTAAGTACACACGTTGCAAGCCCTAAAAAAAATTCTTTTAGGGCATGCGAAGAGAGTGCTGAAAACTTTATTTAAGGCACTCAACAGAATTTTTTAGGACACGCATTGCGAGCCCTAAAAAATCTAACTTTTTAAGGCTCTCAAATAGAGTGCTCGCGGGGGGTGTGCCCTAAAAACTTTTTAAGGACTCTCGTTGCTTTTTGTTGTAGTAGTGGTCATTTTATAATAAAATCTCCTCATTTCTATTAAGTCCTTTACATTATCCTCCAAGATAATACTAGACTTATATTTCTCAAAATTGATCACGAGTCCTTAAACCATATGATAATTTCACAATAAGTTAAAATAAACAAAATCTCAATTTTAGTTTATTTTGACTCATTTACTTACTAAATCAAGACACATCTCTTTGAAAGTAACATTCACTTGGTTTGCTTTTTTTTCATAGTTCACATGATGAAATATGTAAACACAAATACAATGTGAAAGTTTCTCAAGCAAATAATCACTAAGTTTCACTTTCAGTTGTCTAAATAATTTCAAAAACACTTGAACAACTTTTGTGCATTTTCTAAGAGTCTCTTTGAGATTATTTTGAAACACCACTTTGACTTTCATTGATTTTCTCATCAAAATCAAATTTGAAGATCTCAAATTTTAAACACATCAAAGAAAATAAACTCTCATTGACTTATTTAAACACTTTGATTTCTCATCATTTAGTTTAAAACTATCTCCTCATTGCAATTAATTTAAACATATCACCATCTTTAACCAAAATAAATAAAATTCTCTGCAATCTATTCACCATTGGTGTAAATTTTCAAAATTGCTTCTCCAATTTTGTAATGTCTCCTCATTGAGACATTGAATATTTAAGAATTATTGTCACTAAATCATTCTAAAATATTTTCCTTTTGACCACACTTTACACTCCGACCTATAGGTCATCAATATGTCATCCCATAATTTTGGATCCACTTTGATCCATCTTGCAATAACAAGACACACTTATAAAATAGATGTAACCCCTTTAGATTTATCTTTTCTTGTCTCATAATTGAGATGCTCAACACTTAAATAAGAAATTTAAACTTTTCAAATAATTCTCTTTTATTCACCAAATAAATGGTAACTCATCACAACATAATAGGATAAACACATTCCTATTATCTTTACTTTAATTATCATATAACACCATATTAATATGATAATTCACACACATATATATATAAATCACATGTAGCTCATAAAATTATTATTCAAATCATTTCTCATTACCATAAAATAAGACAATAAAATAACATGCTACCACATTTCCCAATAATTTACTAGAGATTATTTACACAATATGTTAATTAATCACATACTAATATATCATATATCTTATATATCTCACATCACAAAATTACCCCAACATCTGTATCCCCAAAATCACGAATCAACATGTGAATATATCACCACACTATAGTGTATTATAAAATTAAACCACCATGCCTACTCATGAGTGGCTTGGTACACCAACCTTTATACTTACCTATACCATGTGTGTTCTCCTCTTTCTTTTTAGCCACTACCTCTTGTGATGTGTCAAAAGTGTCACATTGATCCTTCTCCAATGGGAACTTTGATTGTATCACCTTCCAAGATAAATAGCTTTTAGATTGTTGGAAATATATAAAAAAAAAAAATGAAAGATGATTACAATCTAAATGACACAAAATATATATAATACGAACAAATGATAGTGAAGGAAAAAGATGAGAAGAGATTACATAACTTATAACAATTATCATAAGAGTAGAAGGTAGAAGTTGAAGATTCCAAGGGCAACACAAGACTTAAACAAGGTTCAAGGTCTTTGTCCTAAAAGTTATTTCCCCTTCATAAGAACACTTTGGGAATACTATTTAGAAATGCTTCTAATGATTTATCAATCCTTCTCTCATACTCATCATAGTGTTCTAAAGATTAGCATGTCATCACAAGTGTTCTAAACTATGTAGTGTGTTTTTTTACATTCACACATTACATCCAAGTGAGCAAGATGATTTCTATTTATAAAGTTCTCATCTACCATTTAATTTTCTAATTCCATCAAACTCTCTTGGGAGTTAGAAATATGCACACAACAACTATAAAATATTATAGCTAATAAAAATCAAATCCAAGATGTGTAACTCATTTTACACATCAATTAATGAATATTTATGAGCGTTACAAAACTTATAATTATCATTTCTGAAGAATTATAACTCCACTTTATATGTTACAAAACTTATTATGATTATCATGTCTCAAATTATAACTCCACAATATATATTAAATTTGACATAATAACATTTTTCACACTCTATTATTTGTCACATAATTCATTTAATAAAAATATTATATTATTTATAAAATTATATTCAATGCTCCAAGCTCGCGTAATGACAGTGTCATCTATTCAGACGAGCTTGTAGGTGTTCGGAGTGCCCTCCTTCACGATAAATTATATAACAATAATTACTGCTCCTTCTATATCACCAGCTTGAAAATAACTCTCAAATTGTGTGATCTCTTTCCATTTTATTTTATTATTTTGTCACTTTACATTGTTACTTTATTATCTCTTATTCTTCGTCATCATTTGTTATAAGTTCCCATCACACGATTATATCATGTATTCCTCTTCCCTGAATATCAATCTTGTCACTCTTTTCCGTATTTTTCAATTCGAATTATTTTTTGTCATTTGTTTCCTTTTCATCACATAGTCACCTTCTTCCCTAATAATATATATATATATATTTACATAATATAATTCTTTTATACAAAAGAATAACCACAAATATGACTTATTTCTATTTATTGATTATGTAATTAACTTTAATAAGAACATTACTTCATTATCATATGTGGGTATGCAAACTGGCAAGTAATTGGTCACTAGTTCAGATTTCATTCAACAATGTGACATGTTTTCATTGCAATCACATTGTTTTATTAACTTTGTTAACACATCAATTCTTACCCATCCAAGTAATAATGCAGCAACTAAATTTAATTTGAATCAATTTTTCTTCCCAACTTACACAAAGTTTATAGTTTAAGAATATCCACACTACCGAATTTAGTCTTCTTGTGAGGACTTTTTTATTTTTATTTTAAATGTTATCACATAATCTAGAACTAATGTTGCGACAAATTTCCATATTCTCTCATCTAACTTTTAAGTCATAAGAAAAAGAAATACTCTTAGTCAAGAGTGGATACATCAACCATACTTATCTAAAACCTGGCCCCGATTGAAACCCCACTAATGGGGCATAGCATCAGAAATTCAGACAGAGTACAAGTGTTCTCAAGTCAAGGGTGTTGTGGAAACTAGCGACTGAGCTGCTACTATATGGCTGGGCCAGACTCAAGGAGAAAAAGATGTGTTTTGAAACATGTATAGGTTGAGATGTAAGGCCAATATATAGGACTGCAGTGCAACCACATATAACAAAAATAATATTCATGGATTATGGAATACCACAACAATAGTAGCGACAAAATTTCAGCCGTAGAAAAAATCTAAACAAAACTTCTCATTGCTTCCGTAAGACACAACAGAATAATTTGGTCCATTTGGAGAAACCTTGAAGCTGAGGTGATATATGTAAGCTTTAATTTTAGATTATTAGAATTTATGAAAATTAATTTTACATAAATCATAATAGGCAAGATCATTCGAACAATTTGATTTTCACAATTTCATAATAGATTAAGGGAACATACCTTGATCCATAACAATAGTAATTGATTTCAAGTGAACAAGTAACTAGAATTGTGTTTCTCCCTCTTGACCCCTGTAGATTGACAAGCCTTCTTTAATGGAGAGAAAACTAGATGAGTTGGTAAAGAGAAAGCTAATCCTATTAGGGTTTTCTTTTCTTTATATATACCTTCATCAAGGTGTTGATAGGAAATTACTATTTATTAATTAACCAATAGAAATTATTATCCTTATTTAATTAAACCCTAATTTTTATAATTCACTTGGATTACTTAATTTTAATGTATTGGGCTTTATGTGGATAAAAGTCCATCATTTTCCCACTTGGTTCATGTGACATTATTTACCGTAATGGTTCAATAAAACATAATATGCATAGTGTACAAAATAAACCCATCATCATATTGGTCACATCATAAAATCATCATTAAGGAGAAACTAATAAGGATCATAGCAGTCGTATACAAATTTATCAAAATAGTCCCTTACATGTATCACAATATTAGTCTTACACTTAAGATGACACGTAATAAGATATTTAATAATTACTCAACAATAATGTCTTTGCTAGAAAAAAATTCCTATTTAATTTACATAATGCATTCATGTGTGTATATATATATATCAATCATACAAAACAAGATTCATATATTCATATCAGAAAAAATAACTAAATTATATATATACCAATCATACAAAATAAAATTCATAAATTCTTATAAAAAACAATAAATAAATGAGCTGAGAGTATCAAATACATAATAACATAAAAACATAACATCAATAATGATATCTAATAATGCCCATCCTTTCGACATGTTCAATAAATGTCTTTGGGGGTAATCCTTTTGTCAACAGATTCGCAACCATAAGGTTTGTGCTAATTTGCTTGATGACACCCTTTGTTTATGAACTTCTTTAACAACGAAGTATTTTAATTCTATATGTTTAGCTCATTTTTAATACTCGTCGTTTTTAGAAAAAAAGACTGCTACAAAGTTATCACAATAATTTTCAGCGGCTTGGCAATAGTATTGACAATTCCAAGTCCTGAAATTAAGTTTTGCAGCCATAAACCATGAACTGTGGCCTCAAAACATGCCACTAACCCATTCTCCATAGTGGATGCAGCAATGACCCTGCTTTGTACTCTTCCATGAAGCTTCTCCTCCAGCTAATAGGAACAAGTAGCCAAATGTGGATTTTCTAGTATCCACATATCCAGTAAAATCTAAATTTGAATATCCAATTACCTCGAGATGATCAGATGTCTTATAAGTGAGCATATGATCTTTCATTCCTTACACATACCTTGGATTACTTTGATACTTGCCCAACATTTCGACAACAAAACTTGTGTCTGGTTCGGTACAAGTTTGAGCATACATCAAGCTTCCAAAACTAGATGCATAAGGAATGTGTTCCATTTGACTGTGTTCCAATTCATTCTTTGGACATTGCTTAAGACTAAATTTGTCTGCTTTCTAAATTGGAACAACACTTGGAGAGGATTTTTCCATCTTAAATCTCTCTAACTAAAACTTTATTAATGCATGCTTTCTGAGACAATACCAACAATCCTTGTGATCTATCATGGAGTATTTATATTCCAATCACATAGGATACCTCACCCGTATTTTTCATTTCAATGTTCTTAGAGAGGAAATCCTTGGTTTGACGTAATAAACCAAGATCATTAGTAGCAAGCAAAATGTCGTCAACATAAAATATCATAAATATAAACGTACTCCCATTGATCTTTGGATATTTTTGAAACTTAATCAATTGACAAGTGAAAATATCTAGAGATTACTTTCAACAACCTTCGCACTATAAATATAATTGTTTAGTCTCTTAGAAAGATACACTTTTTATCTTAGTTAAGTTTATGTTTTTTTATTTAATTATGTTTAGTTAAGTTCTATTTGGTTAAGGGGCTATTTCAAAGCCCTAAATATGATTTATTATTTTTAATAATTTTCATTGTTCTTTTTGTTGGTATTGATTGTGCAAATCAGAGTGTGCAATGAAAGAGTGACTTAAAAATTTAACTAATAACAAAGTCAAGATTACATACATACCCATACGTTAAATCAAAATTCACAAAAGATAGAATCATACCTCTCGAGCCTATCAAGAATCATTGCTATCTTATCGTAAAACAATAAAGATTGTTCAATCCAATGAGACAACTTTGAGATTCACATCGAAATCTTCAAAGTCAATCTTCAACACACAAGGACATGTGTGGGCACGTAGGATATTATGAAAAAATTTAGGCTCAATTGATATTCTCATCACATGAGATTAAGAGAGGTTTGAAGAAGACAAGGCTCTGAGAGAGTTTAGTAGTTTTTGCAGGTCTTCTCTAAAAACTAAAAATCAATCGTTTTTTTTACAATACATTATTAGGCTTTTTATAAACCTTAAATAATCTAACAAATTAGACTGAGTAAAAATGATTAGGTTTAAGATATAACTATTTAATCAACATTTTAATCAAATTAAAATATATATTTAATAAATTTATAAATAAATAATTCAAATTCTTAATAATTAAAATTTGATCTGCACAAACTGAGCTATGACATGTGTCACATGCTAGTCACTCTACATAGTGATTGGGCATGTAACACATGTGTTTCTCCAATTTTATCTCATTTATTTATTTAGTTAATGAGATAAAATATTTATGCATTAAAGTAATATAATATTTCATAAATACATAAATATGAGTTTATTCAAAACTAACTTTATCTTTTAATTTAAATAATTTATTATCATATAATAAATTAATATTTTTCTCTCCCTTTATTAATTAACCCATAATTAATTAATATTTAATACAACTAATCTGTAGTTTTTAAATAAAATATATTAGTTAATTTTATTAATTAATTCACAATTAATTAATTACACATAACTATCACATAATTACAACTTAGCCCCAGAAAATTAATTCCTCGACAATTAAGTCTTTTTATCCTTTTAATTTGTCAATTATATCCACACCATTGCTAGTGCAATATAGAGGTGACTTAGGGACCATAGACCTATAATACTATTAAGCTCCAATAAACTAGATTATTAATTAAATTGTTTAATTAAATAATCTTATTTATTAACTCCACTATTTCTCCACTATAAATATAATATTTTACTCTTATATAATTATGTTTACATAATTATCTTGTGTCGTCCATTGATATAATCACTTCATGTAGGTCTGTCCTCCAATTTATTGGTTTGCTAATTAGAGAAAAATTACCATTTCACCCTTCTAATTAACACTTGTTCTTTAAGAACCATTAATTCACTAGTGAGAAATTAATTTATAATCATATTATAAATTTGAGCTCAATAACTATTCAGTTCCAAAATTAACCCTTAAGAGATCCAATATTCGATCCTTTAGGAAAACTTGGATTCCATTCTTGTAAGATCATGTCTCCAACCATTAATACTATTGAATCTCCAAAACAAAAGTCACTAGGCATATTATACTAAGAGACCTTAATGAGTGAATCAAAAGCCCCAATATATATGAACATGTGTTCATGACTACTCAGGATTCAGACTGATCTACATATGATCATCATTTTGATATGAATTAAATATTTATGGTAAATTGTACATTTATAAAGAAATCAATTCACATCGGTCAAATCATATACAATCTAATTATATAAAGTACATTTACTAAGATGTTTATCCACGTCAGCAATCTGAATCTAGAACACATGCATTAATAAAAATACTTAGTAAACCGTATTAGCAACCATTGATTAAAGATTCCATACTTGAATATGTTGTTGACAGTTTTATTCATTATCTATGATTTTAATCCTCTCGTGCTCATACAATATCATACTCTCATTAATGAATATAAAATTTTATGATATTTATAATAATTATCAAACATTCAATTATAAAGAAAATGTACTTTTATTTAATTTCAAACAAAAATGTCTTATTACATG
Source organism: Humulus lupulus (assembly GCF_963169125.1). Classification (NCBI taxonomy): domain Eukaryota; kingdom Viridiplantae; phylum Streptophyta; class Magnoliopsida; order Rosales; family Cannabaceae; genus Humulus; species Humulus lupulus. Next base: position 70,975,195 of record NC_084797.1, read on the forward strand.
CTCTTAGGGCACCACCCCTAACACTTTTTTTCCTATATGTTAAATTTATTATATTCCTATATGCTTAATTTTATGATTATTATTTTATTCTTATTTAGATGGCTAGTGAATAGGATTTTTCTTTAATCTAATATCACATAAGAATTTCTATTCACAAAATCGTTTAGAATTCTAGGGTTTGAGTGATAAAATTGTAATTGAGATTAAAGTAAGTGGATTTTTAATTATTATGAGGAATATGATCTAGGTTAAATGAATCGCATGTTTATGGATTTATTGCTTAGATCAACCTATCTTCCTTGAACTTCATGCTTTCATTAAATTAAATCTTTGGAGTTTTCATTTAACCTATTTAGTGAATAGAATTAATTAAGAATGATTGCTTTAATTAATTATATTGGAAGATTGAGGTAATGAAGTTTTTGTGTTATCTACGATTGATAATTTGATAGAAAATATAGATCAATATATTTATCAAATGCTTGAATGATTGTTTAGTAGTGGAGATGTAGTTCTTGACTATCTTTTATTATTGAATTATTCTTTGTATTATTCTTGTTTGTTTTTAATTTTTATCTTCTCAAAACCCCTATTTCTTTAACTTCTTGATTCTTGAATTATAAATTGAACTGATAGTCCTTGTGGGTTCAACTCTTACTAGCACTGTACTGAAGCAGTTGGTAAAATCTTAAAATAATTGTTAAATTTGATACGACAAATGACATGCATCACAACTCGTGAACATGATCAACATTGACAATAACAACAAGTTGAGAATAAGCTATAGGCAAAGGAACTTGCATTCTAAATTCTTCCATTTCCACTTTACGTGGTTCCGAACTCCCACTAGCTTAACCATTCTCAATGAACCTAGCATTTCCAATTTCAATAATTCTTGTACTATGGCTAGGGCAATAAAATCAATACCCCTTAGATTTTTCTGGATAACTTGAATCCAATTTATTTTCATGTGGATTATAAATTCTTACTTCCTTCAGGCAACCTCAAATATGCAAGTGCCTTAAACTGGTTTTCCTTCCTATTCGCAGTTCAAAAGATGTCTTTGGAACTTCCTTACTAGGAACCCTATTTAACTAATATAAAACGATCATTAAAGTGTCCATCCACAATAATTTGGTTAAAGATGAATTGCTTAACATACTTCTAACCATATCCATTAAAGTACAATTGGCCTTTCTAGAACACCATTTTGTTGTGGTGTTCTTAGCATTGTGTATTAAGCACATACACCATGAATTTCTAGGAATTTAGCAAATGAACTTGGGCACTATCCACTTTCATCATACCTTCCCTAAAATTCACCAACTCTATCAGATATGATAATTTTTACTTTTTTGTCTAATTGTGTTTTTAACTTCATTAATAAACACCTCTAGAGTGTCTACCGATTGAGACTTTTCATGCAGTAAATAGACATATCAATAATGTGAAAAATCATCAAGAAAAGTGATAAAATATTTTTCTCCACCAAGCGATGGAACATCAAAAGCCCCACAAATATAAGTGTGTATTATTTCAAGGATTTTTGTGCTTCTTGTGGCTGCTTTCTTAATCGTGTGTCTTATTTGTATCCTTAATGCAATCCACACAAATTCCAAGATTAATAAAATCTAAATCAAGTAGTATTTCATTCTTTACCAATCTCTCAATTCTTTCTTGGGATATGTTGTTAAAATACAAAGTCCAAGTGGTCTTACACAAGCTAGGTGTAAATTACTAAATGATTTCACATAGTGAAGATATGAAATTTGAATTTTTCTTGTAGGAATTTAATAATAGTGTTTTTGGGTCCAAAGTGATACATTGAGGTATCTAAGGGTGCCCAAAAAGTGTGGGAGCATTTGGAGGTGTTTAAAGTCACTTTTGAGAAGTTGGACCTTCCTAAGTGGCGTTGCGTTACCTCCTTGGAGGCGATGCATTGCCTAAAACCTTAGGGTTTTGGTGATGAACAGCAGGTGACACAACGCCTATAGACAATCGATGTGTCTATACAAACACGTGTTTTAAGCTCCAAATGTTGTTTTTAAAATCTCCAATCCTATAGGTTGGACTTAATTTTGATACCTACACTATAAAAGAGTTCTCATAGAGTTTTGATAGATTTGATCACTCTTTCAAATCTCTGTCTAACCCCTCTGTCTCTCTAGCTCTCAAGATCATAAATTTTCTCCAAGAAACTCATAAAGAAAGTGCTTGTCTTTGTAAATTTCAAGACTTGTTCAATCCCAATCCCCCAAGGGCTAGGAAATAGAATTTGGACAATGATACATCTCATGTATAAGCATTGTGTTTGATTCTCTCTATCGAAGGTCAAAAAGTGGTGTTCTAACAAGAGCTTGAAGCTTGCAAGAAGAACAAGGGTTGTATTCTACAAGTAGGGTTTGCATATCTCTATCTCAATCTTTTCTTGGACTCTATGAAGTGTTATCGTGTATAGATTCTTATTATTGTGGTGTGTAATCTCACTCTCTTCCAACAATCAAATTTTCTATTGTCTGAGATACATCATCATGGAAGAATCTTCTTCGATTTCATCTTTGAAATTTATGACACAAGACTTTGTTAGATTTGATAGATTTGATGGAATTAACTTTGTGTGATGACAAGACAAATTTAAGTTTTGGCTAACTACTCTCAAGGTGTTTTACATCCTAGACAAGGTTCTAAAGGCTATAAAACCCGCCAAAGAAGATGACACTGAAGAAGTCATCATAGAAAGGAAGAAATGTGAAGAAGATGAAATTATTTGTAGAGGTCACATTCTCAATGCTCTCTCAGACCAATTGTATGATCTCTACTCCAAAAAAAAAAATTGATAAGGAGATATAGAAGACATTGGAGAACAAATACAAAGCGAAAGAAGAAGGTACAACGAAGTTCTTCATTACTCAATATATAGGTTTAATGATGTGAAATCCCTTCTACCTCAAATTTATGAATTAAAAATTATTTTAAATAAGTTATCTACCCTTATTATTGTATTTCTGAAAACAATTCCTTGTTGGAGCTGTCATAGCCAAGTTACCTCCATCTTGGAGGGGCTATAGAAAGAAAATCCTCCACAAGAATTAGGATATTTCATTGGAGGAAATTCTTAAACGTTTGAGGATTGAGGAGGAATCTCGTTCTAGAGATAAGAACATGGAGGAATCTAATGGAGAGACTTCTAAGGCCAATGTGGTGGCTAAACCTCCAAACAACAACAAAGGCAGATGAATTGGGAAGCCTAAAGGCAAGGGTTACATACTCTTGGGACCTAAGAAGAATGAATGTTAATTCAAGAATTCCAAAGGACCTTTCTTTGTGTTGGGGATTTATTGCTTGCATTTTCTAATCCAACAATGAATAATGGAAATTAATTCAATATTTCAAATACTAGAGACTAATCAAGAACCATATTCATAACATGAATTAAAATCATGATAATTAAAGAAACATATTCAAAGTATGAATGCAAATCTTGAAAATAAAAGATTAAGTAATTAAATAATTGTAACATGAATTTACAAACATTTAATCACAATACATCCATGGGTTTAATAATATAAAATCAAAAAAATTATCATGAAAAAGAATAGACCTTTGTGGAGTGAAAACTAAGTTACATAAAATTATAAGTCTCTGATTTTATGTGAATCGCAAAATGTAACAAGGCTTAACACAATTTGAAATTTTTTGTCTAAAATTCTATATTCCTAGTCTCCCCTTTGAGATTTCTTGAAGATACTACAAATGAAATGAGATTGGGATACACAAGCCTTGGATCTTCTTGAAAGTCATGCTTTCTTGATGAAGATCTTGGAGAAAACTTGAGAGCTAGAGAAAGAGAGAGGATTTTTAGAGTGAGAGAGACATGAGTGATCAATTAACCAATTAACTCATATCAGCCCTTTAAATAGTAGAAGACCCTCATTGGACTCAACCAATCAGATTAGAACATTTAAATTTAAGTTTTGGAGTTAAAACATGTAACCGTACGACCATGCATGTATGGCCTAGGCGATGTTTCATGTGGCACCAGGCAATGCATCGCCTAACACCAGGTTATGTATCGCCTGGTCCGTCTTGGATTATTTTTCATGGGCCAGGCAATGCTTTGCCTCCCAGGGGCGATGCATCGTCGATGCCTCTGACTTTGTGCTCCAAAGTTTATCTCAAAACATCCCCAAATTCTCCCAAACTTCTTGGATACTCTTATATACTCCAAATAAACATTTTGGACCCAAAAAGATGATTTATAAATGCTTATACCGAAGGTCAACTTTCACATGTTCACTTTTGTGAAATCGTTATTGTTATTGCACCTCTTTGTGCCTAAACAATTTCACCATGTATTTAACCAATTATAACATTCCCCCACTAGTTTAAATACATTTTCACTTCCCTAGCCAAAACAATATTAGTGCATAAAGTAAAGTACCTTTCAGGTTTGAACTTTAGCTTAGTGATAACTCTACAAAGCATAATTCGAAATGCTAAGGTATTCTTAAAATATTGAACCCAACATTCCTAGTGATAAAAACTGACAATGTCTCACACACCTCTATATAATTCCTTATCTATTTTCTGTTGTTCGCGCCTAGCACTATTAATGGCCTTGTGATTGATACATTCATGAACCATCCGGAGAGAAAACTCCTAATCTCTTGAGAGGCCGCACCACCACACGGCTATTCTTACAGCATCTTTGCTACCTTTAGAAATGATTGTTGCTCTTCAACTGAATATTATTAAAACCTAAGGCTTAAACATCATATCTGATAGAAGAAACATTACCTCACCCTTGATGAGACCTTTAAGTTATTAATGTTGAAATTATTCCCTTATCGGATGACTTATTGCTGTGAAAATTATGTACGCAAGTATACACAATTGTAACACAAGTAATAGAGTAGTAAGTAGAGTATCATTCCCACGAGGACTGTAACTAATTAACAAGAATCAACCTTTGTTCCTAATTGATTTGAAGAAAAATGAATATAGAATTTACTAAACTAAAAGAAATAAATAATTAATCAGAACAATAGAGAACTCAATAATAAATATATTAATTCAATGGACAAAGATATAAAGTTATTAACTTCATCAACTATCCACCTATGCATCTCTAATGTGAATTTACGAATTCGTATCTCTATCGTGATAGCAGAATATAACTGTAAATTATATTCTTAGTAGGACTTATAACTCTCTACAATATGAAAATCTCTTACATCTGTGTGATAAGTTAACATATTGCAGGCATTAAACACTTAATCCCTAAGCTACACAAATCATATGGGTATTCTCGTCCAATATAAATTTATGATTATTTGACTATATCCTATTTATCATTCACTTCTCAGATCTGATGTAAAAATCATGTAAATCATGAAAATGGTGATCAAGCACTCACAAGCAATAAACACTAGACAAATAATTCGCAATATTGATAGGAAATTTATAAAAACTGCATTAGATAATCATAAGGTTTGAAGAATAATCCATTAACACTCTAAATAAGAAATTAGTTCATTATAAACATAATCAAATCCATTATACTAAGTATAGACATCACTACACTAAAAAGTAAAAGTAGAAGAAGAATGATAAAAACTAGTAGATCTTCAATCCTTTGCCAAAAGCTAGTAGATCTTCAATCCTTTGCCTCCACAGAGTGTTTTCTTGAATCTCTCCTTAGGTTTTTTTTCTTTCAAAAATCGCCATAATGTTTGTTACATAGCTATTTGTGTTTTGAATGTGAAATTACACGTTTTCCTCTGATTAACATGCCCTCATTCGCACTCTGATCGTTTGAGGTGCCACGACCCCATAATGAAGCGCTGCGGCCCATGTCCAAGAATTAAAATTTGTCTCGTCTCTGCCTCGACAAGCGCCGCAGCTCAAATGCAGGTGCACTACGACTCTAATTTCCCAATCAATTGCGTCGCGGCTCAACATGTCCTCATTGCGGCCCTCGACTTCTCAACATTTGGCCGTCTCTGTCTAATCGCAGTGACGGGACCCTTAAGCTCAGTGCTGCGACACAGATTGCCTTTTTTTTTCCACCAAATCACATCTTCTCGAGGCCAAACATGGTCATTTCTCCATTTTCCATAGATCCTGAAATATTATCAAACACAGGCAACAAAAGCGTCATACTACACATACATATGGTACTACACTCCCTTAATTTCCCCATTCTATCTTGTTTTGAAAGAGAATTCATAAACCTGATTTTTTTCCTCTTTTTTTATTCATTGATTTCTAATGGTACTACACTCCCTCAAACTTATTTCTTTGTATCTTCAATTTAAGTGCAATTCATTTTTAATATATTTTTTTTCTCTCAACTTTTCTTATGAAGACACAAATTTCCAAATATAACTTCATTACAAACCATCCCCCAATCAATTTTCATATACATCAATGAGAAGGAAAAATAACAAAGTTTCAAATAGGCTCAAAATAAGTGTCAAACAACAAAAAGATTCACAATTATCTCAAAATTGGGTAACTAGGGATTTAATACATCATAGGGCTTGAAAGTCTCAACTGTTCCAATGAATTACCTAACTCATCTTCCTAAGCATGTATCATCTAGGATTTCTTCTTAAAAAGAAAGCAAACAAGTTCTAAGATAACAATATTTTCATATTTCACTTTCATTTTCAAAATTCAGCAAGCATAAAGACTGTTCAATCACAAAAAAATTATTAAAAATCATGATCAAACTCTCAATTATTTAAGTAGACCCAATTAAACATGGTAATAAATACTCAACCAAGCACACAGATTTTGATAGGTTTCATTCCATTCAATTTATACAACATATCATTCAACATATTGTCATTGGCTAATCATTGTCAACTCGATTCACACTAACACACTAAACAATACATAAAATAAATATAAACCTAGCAAAACTTAAACAAACTAAGATATCTACAATGAGAAAAGCAATAAAAATCAAATCCCTTCCCCCAAACATAATCTAAACATTGTGCCCAATGTATAAATAAAAGAAAAGGAAAAGAAAACTTCCTTGTAATCCAATGCATTACTCCATTGTAGTGACATTCATTGCCATCCTTCTTAGTGTTTCATATGTCGAAATACATCAATAAGTGGTTGACGCCCATAATAAGCGTCATACAAGATAACTTGAATGTTGTCACTGTGAACGCCCTTAAGCTTGGCTATATATGAATCTATTCGGAACGTCCCACCAACAACACAAGACTTTGAATGATGAGATTGGGGAGAAAACTTTGGTAGCTCATAAAGGATGTAGAATAGTGGAGGTATCTTCAATTTAAAAAATGGATCCACTAGAGGTATATATAATTGTACATTTGATGAACTCAAATCAACGATTGCAGGTGCTTCAGAATCCTCCAAAGTCATATTTTGCTCATCTTCATTTGTGAATTCCTCATATTACCTTCTGACTATTTTTCACTCGCGACTCGGCTATCCATAAACATGCTTGTGATTTGAACTTCAAAAACTTCATGATCATGGATTGACTTTACTTCATTCACCACACCATAATCATTATCTATCAGGCAAGTATCCAACTTAGCAAAATTTTGAGTGAATATAACTTCGAGGGTCTCTTGTTCATAAACTTTACACTTAATCTCTTCTAATGGCTCAACCATTGGTGCTTCTACAGTATTCAAATAACTCTCTCAAACTTGATTATTTGAGTCATTATCCTTAAACCACTCCATATTGTGCACCATTAAATAGCCACCATCAAAATTTAAAGTGTTCTTCAATCGATCCATTGCTTCTTCAAAAACTTATTTATGCTCTTCATGCTCGAATGTTTGGGGTATAATATTAGGATCTTGGAATGATGGAGGATATTGGTAATCAAAATCTGCCATATCATTCAACAACTCCATTATATCTTCATGACATCTTCTTAATAAAGGTTCTTCAGATACCTCTGCTCCATAGTTTACCCAACATCTTGTTGCATCATCTAATCCATGGTAAATGAAGAGTGTAAGACACCCCCTTGAGAAATTGTGATGACATCTCTCCACCAATTCATTAAATCTCCGCCAAGCGGAGTAAATCGGATTATTGTGTTGTTGGAAAAATCTCACGATGTAATCTTGATTGAGCATTTTTTTACCTCACAAATAAAACAAAGCAAAGAAATATAAGTTAAATAATAAAAAAACTAAGTTAGAATAATAATAAATGATGTTGATATTAATAATATAGTCCCCGACAATGGTGCCAAGAACTTGTTTTGAAAATTAAGTACACAAGTATACACAATCGTAAACAATTAATAGAGTGGTAAGTAGAGTATCCTTCCCATGAGGACTGTTACTAATTACTAAGAATCAACATTTATTTCTAATTGATTTGACGAATAATGAATATAGAATTTACTAAACTAAAAGAAATAAATAATTAATCAGAACAACAGAGAGCTCAATAATAAATATATTAATTCAATGGATAAAGATATAGAGTTATTAACTTCATCAACTATCCACCTATGCCTCTCTAATGTGAATTTAAGAATTCATATCTCTATCGTGATAGTAGATTACAACTGTAAATTATATTCTTAGTAGGACTTATAACTCTCTACAATAAGCAAATCTCCTACATCTCTGTGGTAAAGTAACATATTACAAGCATCCAACACGTAATTCCCTAAGCTACGAAAATCATACAGGTACTCTTGTCCAATATAAATTTATGATTATTTGACTATAGAAAATTTATCTTTGACTTCTTAGATCTCAGCTTAAAATCATATAAATCATGCAAATTGTGATCAAACTTCACAAGCATTAAGCACAAGACAAATATTTCACAATATTGATAGGAAATTCATAAAAATTGCATTTGGCAATCATATAAGGTTTGAAGAATAATCCATTAACACTCTAAATAAGAAATTAGTTCATGATAAACATAATCAAATCCATTAAACTAAGTATAGACATCACTACAATAAAAAGTAGAAGAAGAATGATAAAAATTAGTAGATCTTCAATCTTTTGCCTCCACATAGTGTTTTCTTGAATCTTTCCTTAGGGTTTTTATTTTCGAAAATCGTCATAATGTTTCTTATATAGGTGCTGTTTGGTAACAATTAGAAAAGTAGTTTTTATTTAATTAATTAAAAAATTGACAATTAAGCATAACATATTGTTTGGTAACTCTATTTTATTTATTATTTTTTAAAATTTTAATTAAAATTCATTAAATTTTAAAAATAGAATTTTTCACTTTCAAAAATTTTTTAAACCATTTTCAATTTTTCATTTTTTTTCTTCTATTCTTCAAATCAACACCTAATTTTATATTGTTAAAAAAAATAAAAATAAAAGTTATCAAACACATTTATTAATTTTTGTTTTTAAAAACAAAAAACAAAAATAGTTACCAAACATATTTTTATTTTTAAAAAATAACGAAACAAAAATAAAAATAATATTTCCACATTTGTATTTAAAAAATTCAAAAACAAAAATTTTACCAAACACAACCATAGTTGTTTGTGTTTTGAATGTGAAATTCCACATTTGTCCTAGCTTAAATTGCCCTAATTTGCAATCTGACCGTCTGAGGCGTCGCGACCACATAATGAAGCACCACGGTGCGTTTCCAAGAATTGAAATTCCTCTCCTCTGTTCCTCGACAAGCGTCGTGGCTCAAAATGCAGGTGCATCGCAACTATAATGCCCCACTCAATGGCATTATGACTGAACATGTAGGCTGTAACGACCCAAAAATGCTAATAGGTTTTATAGCCTTGATTAGCGTGCAAAGAGGACATAATTGAATATGTATGTGATTATGTGATTTAAATGCGTGACTATGTGGCATGCATGATATATATGATGATGTGAATATATTATATGCATGTTTATGAGTATTAGATATGCATGTGGGTCTTTTATTGTTTATAAGGGCATATATGTAATTTTGGCCGGTTATGGCATAAATGTGATTATATGCGATAAATGGTCGAGACCGCATTATTATGTGGATATATTTGCAGTACATGGCTCTAGGTGTTCCTAGTGAGCGGATTAGCGAAATAATCACAACAGGGTTTAATACCCAGCTCGGAGGAGCCTAGGGGTATTTTGGGAATTTAGAGAATATTTTGGGATTTATTGAATAATGAATAAGTATTTGGTAATTAATTGGACAAGTCGGGATTCATTGGAAATTGGTAGGATGACTTGAGGAGTTAGCGAGAATCAGGAAAATGACTGTTTTACTCTTAGAACAATTAAAGGGTTAGGTTATCTTGAGGGGTATTTTTAGTCTTTTGACTAGGATATGTGATCAGTTGGGTTTTAGGAAACCACCAAAAGTCACTAAGGAACCTTGCATAATACTCTCTCTCCCTCTCACCCATGTGCTCTCTCTCTCCCTCTCCGTCTTCTTGTGTCTTGAAACTAAGGAAAACAGAAGGAAAATTCAAGGATTTTGGTTGGTTTAAGCTGGGGAAAATCAAAGCTAAGATTAGCCAAAGAAGAACTTTGAGGATCAAGCTATAATTGAGGTAAGAATTCAGTTGTGTCTGGTTGGATTTAGGTTTGTTAGGCTGAATTCAGCTGAATTGTTATTTGAGTTTAGAGTGTGCGTGATAGTGGATTTCAAGCTCATGTTGGGTATTTGATAGGTGTAAGAATTGGTTTACAGGTTGGTTGTAATGTTTAGGCTATAGGGATAAGATTCTAAGATTAGTTCTAAGTTTGGATGTTGATTGGGGTTAAATTTTAAGGTTTAGACTTTAGGAAAAACATTGGAAAAAGTGGAATTTCTGGGTTTGGGGCCTCGGACCGTGGCCCTATTCTTCAAGCACCGCGTCCTGCTTGCTTGAAGAGGCTAGGATACCTCTGTTTTGCCAGGCGCGTCGCGACCATGGGGGGTGCAAGTCCTAGCCCGTGTCCTCCAGCAGGGAGTGCCTGGCCTCTGTCTAAGGGGTGGGTGGGCCGTGACCCTTAAGGGAAAGTCGCGATCCTAAATAGAAAATAAGGGAAGACAAGGTTTTTAAGCTCGGGGAGGCTAGGGGATTCAAACCTAAGCACTCGAGATGAATTCTACTACCTGGTTTAGTATAATTCGAGCTCCCGGAGGATGGTATTTGTTTCCAAAACATTTAATTGAGATAGAAATTTATTGTTATCCATTGTTATTTGTGACTAGGTTTTCCATTAAGGCTCAGGATTGAGGATCATGCTCGGAACCGTTCTTTATCCATCACTTGGGATTCGAGGTAAGAAAACTGCACCCATGTGGTTGTGTTTGGGACTAAGGTTCCCTATAATTGAATATATGTATTGTGTAATTGTATGGTTGTTGTATACAATATGAAAGTATGGCCTAAGGGTACCGGGGCTGATGATAAGGGTACTGAATGCAGCTCGGCCTAAGCGAGCTAGGATCAGCTAAATAACCAGAGGGCTCAGCCTAAGGGTGTCGATTCCTAATTGCTTGTATTACTGATTGAAATATAAGTTGAAAGTATATGTTTATTGTTGTCTAGTGTTATACCTGTATTCTGCTGATTAGTTGAGCTGATTGGATTAAAGTTGATTATATGCTCTTATTGTTATCTATGCTTGTTGTTTATGGTTTTCTTGCTGGGCCTTGGCTCACGGGTGCTACGTGTTGCAGGTAAAGGTAAAGGGAGAATGGGCAAACAATGAGTTGGAGAGCTCTGGGGCGGAGTGTACATTGTCGACCGCCACGGGCGAAGGAAATTTTACAAAAATTAGAGCTCTAAACTATATTTTGTCGTTAGATTGGCTTATGTGGTATCAGTTTTTTGCACTATTTTAAACACACAATGTAACGATCTTGATTATCGAGGGCGTTACATAGGCGCCGCGACCCTCGACTTCTCAGAATTTGGTCGTCTCTCTCTAATTGCCGTGTCACGACTCAAATTGCCTTTTTTCATCTCCAAATCACATCTTGAGACCAAACACAGTCCATTTCTCCATTTTTCCATAGATCTTGAAATATTATCAAACACAAACAACAAAAGTGTCATACTGAACAAAAATAAGCTTAAAAATTCCCTAAAACAACTCTCTAAAACACTGTTGTTGATGCCTTCTTTCGCAAATTAGATATGAAGAGCAATAACAATGTTGTAGAAAAAACAGAAGAATTCACAGGCTTTTTACGTGGTTCAGTAGTTAAAATCTGCCTCGGTTTAAGTGGTGTTTGGAGTGGAAATTATTGATTTAGGGTGAGGAAAAATGTCGTAGAATGCTTTATTTTTGGGTTTCAACGGCTCGTGTCACGTCCCTGTTCATCAGGTGTCGCGGCCTACTTGAGCGCAAAGGCTTGGGGGCCTCAAAAAATTTCCCAGGCCTTGCAGCGCAGGGTATAGAGCGTCACAGCCCGTGTCTGTTAGAAGAGGGGTTTTTTTTCAACTAACTTGAGCACACCGCGACACTTAAGGGGCTGGGCCACATCTGAAATGCAAAGTAATTGTTGTTTGAGGGTGTTAAGCTCGTGAACCCAATTGTTAAGGCTCGGGAAGGATTCTACTACCCGGTTTAGTAGAATCCATGGTCCCAGAGAAATTCTACTCTCAGCATGCAAAGTACCTCCACTAAAGTGTCCTACTACACTAGTGACCCGGATCTAGGTCACATGTATTCATAATACTAGTGGACCGTACTAGGAGAAATTAATCTAAAGATTCCATAACTTTATTTTACTGCGAATTGTTTTAAGTTTATTATCTTAATCTCGATCCTCTTATACCAATATGAGATTAAGACCACATAGATAAGTTTGTAATTTTCTGACATTAACTTAATATTATCAATATAATATCGGGAGTAGGCTATATATATGTAATAATTCAATTCAATTATTTATTTCATTTAAAACATTTGTCAACTACAATTGCTTTTTAAGGGCAGTATTCCCAACAATCTCTCACTTGCCTTAAAGAAAATTGAGGCATCTCTATCAATATGTCAATCACATTCTCCTGACTGATATTGCCTAACAAAGTTATCTTCAAGTTCATTACATCAAATTCGTAAAATTATCTTGAATTGAATAATACTTCATTTAATGTGCTTTACCCTTTCATGATTTCTAGTTCTTCTAGAATAGTTGTAACTCCATTGCTTTCGCAATGAGATGCTTGTTGTTCATTCTAGTCTGAAACCCTTTCTAGAATGACAAAGAATTTAACTAAATCAAATAGCCTATTTAACTGCTTGTAACTATTATATTTCGGCTTTTGTGGTGAAACATATAAATCTGAAATGTCTAATACATTTCCTTATCAATGTGTCTCCTCCATAGTTATGGAGGCTAATTTTGATATTAATGTTTGAAGATTTAAAATCTGTTCATCTTTTGGGAGTTTAGGTCTCTGCCTAAATGCACATACATATAATCTCTATTATATTCAAGATACTAAAAATTAGGTCTTTATAATTAATCATTGACTCAATCTATAATGGATTGACAACTGCTGATTATTACCACCGTTTAACGAATGTCAAAACATAACATTTTATACATTAAACAGTCTATCACTGAGTTGTAGTAATACCTATCTCATGTGCTCTTTTATAGTAAAAGAATAAATTGACATTTATTATTTAGATAATACATTCTCCTTAATGGGAAGGAAAAAAGCCTTTCTAGGATTTTTGTAAACTAAAGTATTTAAGCTTCTTATCTATATAAGTCGCTTGAGATAGTGCATAAGGATTGTTCTTTCAATCTCTATAGAATTGAATGTACATAACATTCTTGGCTTTTCTAAATCTAATATTTAGAAATGTTCATGTAACACCCTCACTTATTTTAGTTAAAAACCATATTTGAGGTGTTATTTCTGCGGAAGTCTGGACATATATATATATATATATATATATTTTTTTTTTTTTAAAACTTGAAAACTTATTTCACCTTATTTACATTAAACATAAAGTGTGTCTCAAACATATTATACATAAGTATTAAATAACCCAATTTATTTTCAAAACATAACTTCACACTTTATTACAAACATCTCACTGATAACTGAAATAACCCACAAAAAGGTCGATGTGTTCATATGTACAAATCAGGGTCAGGACCATGCTTCAGTTCTCCTCATATCATTCACATATTTCTTTCTCTACCTGCAACACAAGACAACTGTGAGCCTAAAGCTCAGTAAGCAAAGTAATGCATGCAATGCTAATGATTACCCAATATCAATGGACATATACAACTTCTTTTTTTTTTAAATTTTGGGCCCCTTAATATTGTGCACACTGTTTGAATTGGTCAATGCCTGCAGGGCTTGTTACACATATAATACAAAATCCCATGGGTTCTCCTCCGGCTAGCCTTCACCACAGTAGGGCACATTAAAAACCTTATTCCATCGTTGCCCCGTCAGGCTCAAGAGTTAAGGCGGCCACACACTGTGGTGTCAATACATATAACAATAACTCATATGGAGGAGAATAAAAACGGAAATATGGCAAACAATATAATTGGTTCACTAAACCTAGCCCAAATTATTGGGCAGCCACTATAAGCCTACTATAGGCATCCGTTTACACTTATTAACACTTTCATTTGCCTTTTCAAAACAGTGGCACTGAACTTAAACTTCTTATTACAACTTTCTTTTATGTTGCACAAAACTTGCAAAGGCATTATATAATTAATCATCATAATATCATGCATGGTCTTATATCATATAATAATTTACCATATCACTATTATGCCATGCATACAAATTTATGATGAAGTGTCACTGTATGTTAATACCACTTACTCACAAAATATTCATATAATGCATACTTTCACATAACACATAATTCTTGTGTTGCAGTTGAGTACTTTACTTACCTTTTGTCCACAATATATTTCACCGTGTAACAAGTGATGTCTTAGGTATTGATGTGCTTATCCTGACAATAGCATGGATTTCTCATCATAATGATGGCAGTAATACATTGAACTCTCATTTAAAAAATACCCATAAGACTTCATATCAAATTTCATACCCAAAACATGCCTAAAATGCCTTAAACCACCTAGATCGAGCATTAGATTTATCTTAGACATTTGGGGAAATTTTGACAGAGTTTCCCCTTAATTTTAGCTATCCTCAAATATCAAAATACACCAATAATGAAAATCAATTAACCTGCCATAACCATATATCCCAAATACCAACATGATTCATCATAAAGTTATCATATACCGATTTTGATAAAATTCTTATCTCCTAGATCATCACCCAAATTAAATGAGTCTCCACATATATTCAAACATTTATAAACATATATACTCTCTTATAAACTCAATCAAATAACCAAAAATCATCTTGTACTCCAAGAACCCCAAAAACCTCATAAAACACAAAATTTCACTTACCGAGCAACTTTTCGGCGAAAACAATCTCTTCAAGCTTTTCTAAACCTCAAACCACTTGGAAACCCCAAGAAATATCTTAAAAATGATAAAACACCATATATAAGTTCTCAGAAAAATTCAAAAACATAGTTTAACTTCCAAGTACAAGAACTTACCATAAAAAGGCTAGAACTAAGCTTAATCTACTTCTTTGGCTTTGCTTTCACTTGGATCTCCTTAGAATTTCTTCAAACCAACCAAGAAATGGTTTTTGGTTTTCTTTTCTCTCTGTTTTTCAGAATAATGGTCGTGCAAAGTGATAAGGTTTGATGAAAATTCCTTATTTTCAATGATTTAGCCTTATTGTCAAAAGTTGACACCTTTCATCTCATCATTTCACCTTTTGACTTATGAAAACCTTATCACTTCAATAATTTCGACTTAATCATCTGCTAGGCCTATTATCCTTATTTGTAAAACACTCACACCAAACCTTAGGTCCATATGACTTCATACCCAATAGTTATGCTTACCCGATCGAGCGTAGCGCACTTATGCTAAGCTCGTTTTGACTTTGCATCCATACCACTGATTATGTATACCTCCCATCAAGAATTGATCTAATGGTTCTAAAACCATTTTTACATCATCAATGAGACCTTAATCCTACCTCGATTACATTTGGTAAATCCATAAATACTCAATTTTACACCGAAATACTAGTAATCGACATTGTACTATTTTCCACTACTTAACCTATTTTGCCTTCTATATCTCACTTTCAACACTTAATTCCATGCCTTGTCCATATTTTTCATACTTTCTTATATCTTGAGCACATCAAACACCCATAAAAGACAACTCAAATGCCACAAGGTTAATAATATTGAGCATACATATAGACATCACATACACAACTTTTATACTTATACATGAAAACACTTATAAGAATATGCATAAGCTCAAATTATACATATTGTATGATATGTAATGCAATGCAATCATGTGATTATTGGCTATATATATCAAAATAATGTGGGTGCTACAATCCTCTACACCTTATAAAAATTTCGTCCTCGAAATTTCTCTTACCCAAATAGCTCTGGGTATTTAGATCTCATTTCATCTTCCCGTTCCCATGTCATTTCCTCAATGTTTGAACTTCTCCACAAGACCTTAACCAGTGAAATCTTCTTATTTCTCAACTCTTTCTCTTTTCTGTCAAGAATTTTCACTGGTTTTTCTTCATATGTTAGGTCTTGTTCAACTTCTATTGGCTCGTAGTTTAGCACATGTGAAGGATCTGGCACGTATTTTCTCAATAATGAGACATGAAAAACATCGTGGACATTTGACAGTGATGGCGGTAATGCCAGTCTATAGGCTACCTTTCCCACCTTTTCTAATACTTCAAAAGGTCCAATAAATCTTGGGCTTAATTTCCCTTTCTTTCCAAACCTCATTGCTCCTTTCATAGGGGCAATTTTCAGAAATACCTTGTCCCCAATGTTGAACTCCACATTTCTTCGCTTTCGATCAGCGTAACTCTTTTGCCTACTCTGAGCAGTTAACATTCTTTTTCTTATCTTCTCCACTGCTTCAGTTGTCCTTCTGACCAGATCTGGACCAAGATACTTTCTTTCTCCCATTTCATCCCAATGAATTGGTGATCTGCATTTTCTGCCATATAACATTTCATACGGTGCTACACCAATCGTTGCATGAAAGCTATTGTTATAAGAAAACTCTATCAGACACAAATACTTCTCCCATGATCCTTGAAAATCTAGGACACAAGCTCGAAGCATATCTTCAAGAGTTTGAATGGTCCTTTCAGATTGTCCATCAGATTGGGGGTGATATGCCGTAGTAAACTTCAATTTTGTGCCCAATGCTCTCTGCAAACTTTCCCAAAACAATGAAGTAAATCGAGCATCCCGGTCTGAAATTATAGATACTGGCACTCCATGAAGTCTAACAACCTCTTGAACATATAATTCAGCCCACTGATCCATAGTATAAGTCATGCGTACCGGAAGAAAGTGTGCTGATTTGGTATATCGGTCTACTATAACCCAGATAGCATCATGTTGTTTAGAAGTCTTTGGCAATCCAACTACAAAATCCATAGTAATCTCTTCCCATTTCCACTCTGGTATCCGTATTGGTTGTAGTAAACCAGCAGGTTTCTGATGTTCAGCTTTCACTTGTTGACAGGTTAAACACTTGGCTACAAACTCGACCACATCCTTTCTCATGTTGGGCCACCAGTAGTGTCTTTTCAAGTCATTAAACATCTTGGTCGTCCCCGGATGTACTGAATACAAGGTATTGTGAGCTTCGGTAAGGATTTCTCTCTTCAACTCCTCATTATTAGGGACACAAACTCTTTCCTTGAACTTTAGCATCCCATTACATGACACACTAAACTCATTGACCTTCCCACTTTCCAATTCACCTTTTTGTTCCACCAAGTAAGGATCCTCACATTGACCTTGTTTGATTCTCTCTAACAAGGTAGACTGAATAGTCATCACTGATAATCTTCCTGTGATCACCTCAATCTCCGCTCTGCACATGTCCTCCTGAAGTGGTCTTGTCAGTTTCCTCAAAAATGACACATTACCATGAGACTTTCTACTCAGTGCGTCTGCAACTACATTTGCTTTTCCAGGATGATAAAGTATTTGACAGTCATAATCCTTCACTAGCTCCAACCATCTCCTTTGTCTCATATTTAATTCCTTCTGAGTGAAGAAATACTTGAGACTTTTATGATCGGTATATATTTCGCACTTCTCACCATACAGATAATGTCTCCAAATCTTTAGTGCAAAAACAACTGCTGCCAACTCCAGATCATGTGTTGGATACTTCTGTTCATAGTCCTTCAATTGTCTAGAAGCATAAGCTATGACTTTGCCATTCTGCATCAACACACACCCTAAACCTTGCTTTGAAGCGTCACTATAAATCACAAGTCCTCCTGATCCAGATGGAATAGTAAGTACTGGAGCAGAAACCAATCTTTGCTTCAAATCTTGAAAACTTTTCTCACAAGCTTCAGTCCATTCAAACGTATGATTCTTCCTCGTGAGTTGTGTCAATGGCATTGCTATCTTGGAAAATCCTTCAACAAATCTTCGGTAATAGCCTGCTAATCCCAGAAAACTCCTTACTTCTGAAACATTTGTTGGTCTATTCCACTTACTAACAGCTTCAATCTTTGATGGATCCACCGCAATACCATCTTTTGAGACTATATGGCCCAAAAATGCCACCTTCTCTAGCCAAAATTCACATTTCTTAAATTTGGCATAGAGTTGTTTTTCTTTTAATTTCTCCAACGTCAACCTCAAATGTTCCTCATGTTCTTCTTGGGATCGAGAATACACCAAGATATCATCAATAAACACTATTACAAACTTATCAAGGTAGTCCTTAAACACCCTGTTCATCAAGTCCATGAATGCAGCTGGAGCATTAGTTAATCCAAATGGCATCACAAGGAACTCATAATGGCCATACCGAGTTCGAAATGCGGTCTTTGGTACATCCTCTTCTCTAATCTTTAATTGATGATACCCAGATCTCAAATCAATCTTTGAAAACACTCCTCTTCCTTGTAATTGATAAAAAAGATCATCAATTCTAGGAAGTGGATACTTATTCTTGATTGTCAACTTGTTCAATTCTCTATAATCAATACACATTCGCATCGTCCCATCCTTTTTCTTCACAAATAGCACCGGAGCTCCCCATGGTGAAAAACTAGGCCTGATAAACTTTTTATCCAGGAGTTCTTGCAACTGTATCTTTAATTCCTTTAGTTCTGCTGGTGCCATTCTATAAGGTGCCTTGGACACAGGGGCTGTACCAGGAAGTAGCTCAATCACAAATTCAATTTCTCTGTCTGGAGGCAATCCCGGTAAATCTTCTGGAAATACTTCTAAGAAATCTCTAACTACCGGTACATCTTCCGGTTTTAACTTTTGCTCCTTATACGTGTCAACCACACTGGCGAGATAACCCACACATCCACTTTCCAACAGTCGCCTGGCCTTCATAGCAGAAATTAATGGAATGCAACCTTTCGATGTCGCTCCAGTAAACATAAACTCATCTTCCTCCGAAGGCTTAAATATCACTGTTTTCCTTCTACAATCAATAGTGCCATTATACTTTGAAAGCCAATCCATACCCAAAATCACCTCATAATCGGCCATCTCTAACATTATTAGATCAGCATATAATTCCCTACCATCAATGCAAATAGGAACCCCCCTTAACCAATGAGTAGAATACAGAATCTCTCCAGATGGTAACATTGTACTAAAAACTTCTGACAATTTTTCACACGATCCACCCAACCTTTTTACATATGTCAATGATGCAAATGAATGCGTGGCACCTGAATCTATTAATGCATGAGTGAGAATACCAGATGCAAAAATATCACCTGACACAACAGAGTTGTTGGTATCAGCATCAGCCTGAGTAATCGTGAACACCCTAGCATTTGTCCTCTGAGGTTCATCCTTCATTTGTTGGTTCTTCATCAATGGACAATCTTTGATAAAATGATCCCCCTTGCCACATTTGAAGCAGCTCTTAGTTAGAAGCCTGCACTCCCCGAAATGATTCTTTCCACAAGTTTGACATCGTGGCATTTGTTGGAATCCAGGTTGCCTGTTTTGCTGACCTCCTTTAAATTTCTTATTCTGTCCTTGTCTAAATTGGAAATTCTGGGCCCCTCTTTTGTTGTCATTGTGAAAGCGGCTTTGTTCTTTGTTGAATGGAGTGTCTCTACGAGGCGTGCTAGTAGCAGCTTTAGCTTTTGTTATTTTTTCTTCTCTATGTTCAGCTCTCAAAGCTTTCTCCACAGCCTGAGCATAAGAAAGAGGCCCTGTACGTCCCATATCTACATCTCTAGCCAATTCTGGTTGTAGACCCTCCAGGAAGCGATTCACTCTACTAGTTTCAGTGTTAACCAAGTCTGGTGCAAACTTGGCTAACCGGTCAAATGTCCTGGCGTACTCAGCCACTGATAGATTCCCCTGTTGCAATCTAGTGAACTCACTTACTTTGGCAGTCAACACAGCTTCATTATAAAACTTCTCATTGAAGACCAGTTCAAATTCTGCCCAAGTCATCTGATTCACTTCTCTAGTCTGCTTAACCACTTCCCACCAGATCTTAGCATCCTTTTTAAGTGTATGTGCAGCACAAGAAACTTTTTCCCTGTCACTTAGTTGTATGAACTCAAAGATGTCTTCTAAAGAACTCTTCCAGTCTTGTGCGTCAAGTGGGTCAGTGCTACCTTCAAATACTGGTGGGCGTTGTTTTCGGAACCGTTCATATAATGGTTCCATGGGGTGCACTGCAGGTGGAGCTTGTGGAGGTGTTGGAGTTTCAGTAGGTGGTGTTGGTGCTTGCCTTTGTCGTTGTTCTGCTAACAACTTCTCAATTTGTTCAGCCTGTCTATTCACCACCGCTCGAAGTTGAGCCATTTCTTGTTCATATTTATTGCTGCAAGAGCCTTCAGTAGCCCCCATACCATGTTCATGATCCATCTGTGTTATTATATATCTTTTAAGACAAAATGTCCATAACTTATGTCATTTAGCCAATAAAGCACATGATGCATGCAACCAGCACATAATAAATGCACACATAAAACTTACAGATAAACTGAGCATTATCCTTTCCTCAATGTGTACATATGAACGGTCTACAAGAACATTTTAACCATGGCGCTCTGATACCAACTTGTAACACCCTCACTTATTTTAGTTAAAAACCATATTTGAGGTGTTACGTTTTAAAACTATATCATAATTTATTTCTGCGGAAGTCTGGACATATATATATATATATATTTTTTTTTTTTTAAAACTTGAAAACTTATTTCACCTTATTTACATTAAACATAAAGTGTGTCTCAAACATATTATACATAAGTATTAAATAACCTAATTTATTTTCAAAACATAACTTCACACTTTATTACAAACATCTCACTGATAACTGAAATAACCCACAAAAAGGTCGATGTGTTCATATGTACAAATCAGGGTCAGGACCATGCTTCAGTTCTCCTCATATCATTCACATATTTCTTTCTCTACCTGCAACACAAGACAACTGTGAGCCTAAAGCTCAGTAAGCAAAGTAATGCATGCAATGCTAATGATTACCCAATATCAATGGACATATACAACTTCTTTTTTTTTTAAATTTTGGGCCCCTTAATATTGTGCACACTGTTTGAATTGGTCAATGCCTGCAGGGCTTGTTACACATATAATACAAAATCCCATGGGTTCTCCTCCGGCTAGCCTTCACCACAGTAGGGCACATTAAAAACCTTATTCCATCGTTGCCCCGTCAGGCTCAAGAGTTAAGGCGGCCACACACTGTGGTGTCAATACATATAACAATAACTCATATGGAGGAGAATAAAAACGGAAATATGGCAAACAATATAATTGGTTCACTAAACCTAGCCCAAATTATTGGGCAGCCACTATAAGCCTACTATAGGCATCCGTTTACACTTATTAACACTTTCATTTGCCTTTTCAAAACAGTGGCACTGAACTTAAACTTCTTATTACAACTTTCTTTTATGTTGCACAAAACTTGCAAAGGCATTATATAATTAATCATCATAATATCATGCATGGTCTTATATCATATAATAATTTACCATATCACTATTATGCCATGCATACAAATTTATGATGAAGTGTCACTGTATGTTAATACCACTTACTCACAAAATATTCATATAATGCATACTTTCACATAACACATAATTCTTGTGTTGCAGTTGAGTACTTTACTTACCTTTTGTCCACAATATATTTCACCGTGTAACAAGTGATGTCTTAGGTATTGATGTGCTTATCCTGACAATAGCATGGATTTCTCATCATAATGATGGCAGTAATACATTGAACTCTCATTTAAAAAATACCCATAAGACTTCATATCAAATTTCATACCCAAAACATGCCTAAAATGCCTTAAACCACCTAGATCGAGCATTAGATTTATCTTAGACATTTGGGGAAATTTTGACAGAGTTTCCCCTTAATTTTAGCTATCCTCAAATATCAAAATACACCAATAATCAAAATCAATTAACCTGCCATAACCATATATCCCAAATACCAACATGATTCATCATAAAGTTATCATATACCGATTTTGATAAAATTCTTATCTCCTAGATCATCACCCAAATTAAATGAGTCTCCACATATATTCAAACATTTATAAACATATATACTCTCTTATAAACTCAATCAAATAACCAAAAATCATCTTGTACTCCAAGAACCCCAAAAACCTCATAAAACACAAAATTTCACTTACCGAGCAACTTTTCGACGAAAACAATCTCTTCAAGCTTTTCTAAACCTCAAACCACTTGGAAACCCCAAGAAATATCTTAAAAATGATAAAACACCATATATAAGTTCTCAGAAAAATTCAAAAACATAGTTTAACTTCCAAGTACAAGAACTTACCATAAAAAGGCTAGAACTAAGCTTAATCTACTTCTTTGGCTTTGCTTTCACTTGGATCTCCTTAGAATTTCTTCAAACCAGCCAAGAAATGGTTTTTGGTTTTCTTTTCTCTCTGTTTTTCAGAATAATGGTCGTGCAAAGTGATAAGGTTTGATGAAAATTCCTTATTTTCAATGATTTAGCCTTATTGTCAAAAGTTGACACCTTTCATCTCATCATTTCACCTTTTGACTTATGAAAACCTTATCACTTCAATAATTTCGACTTAATCATCTGCTAGGCCTATTATCCTTATGTGTAAAACACTCACACCAAACCTTAGGTCCATATGACTTCATACCCAATAGTTATGCTTACCCGATCGAGCGTAGCGCACTTATGCTAAGCTCGTTTTGACTTTGCATCCATACCACTGATTATGTATACCTCCCATCAAGAATTGATCTAATGGTTCTAAAACCATTTTTACATCATCAATGAGACCTTAATCCTACCTCGATTACATTTGGTAAATCCATAAATACTCAATTTTACACCGAAATACTAGTAATCGACATTGTACTATTTTCCACTACTTAACCTATTTTGCCTTCTATATCTCACTTTCAACACTTAATTCCATGCCTTGTCCATATTTTTCATACTTTCTTATATCTTGAGCACATCAAACACCCATAAAAGACAACTCAAATGCCACAAGGTTAATAATATTGAGCATACATATAGACATCACATACACAACTTTTATACTTATACATGAAAACACTTATAAGAATATGCATAAGCTCAAATTATACATATTGTATGATATGTAATGCAATGCAATCATGTGATTATTGGCTATATATATCAAAATAATGTGGGTGCTACAGTTCAGCTAACCATTTCTTTTCTATTGACGATTTATCTACATCATTACCAATGATTATAACGTTGTCAATATTAAGAATAATAATCACAACAGAATCTTTCCGGTCGAGATTTTCAAATGATTTTGTTATGTCAGCCGTTCAGTAAAGACTATTTAGACATCAATTTTAATTAATCTCATAATCCATGCATGAAGCAGTGGATAAATGTAACGCCCTGGATAGCCAAGACCGCTACACTATGTGTTTATAAAGTGCCAGACTTGCTAAGCAAGTCATTAAAGTAAAATCGTGTTTTGAAACAATAGAGGTACTAGGGTTAAAAGTGTTTTGGTCTCAAAAGTTATGTTCTCATTACTAAACATTGTTTATGTACATGGGATCCCAAAATTGACAGTTTAACGGCCATTTACAAAAGTTACAAAGTTTAAATACATTGACTGGCCATACTAAGGCAAAAACGAGCAGTTAGGTAATTCTCTGTCCTAACACACTTCTCGACCATGGTGATCGAACAGCTGGCTATGTACATTACACCTCGGAGCTCTCCACCTCAGGCTTGGTCCAGCTTGCTCTTGCCTTTACCTGCACCACGAAGCACCCGTGAGCCAAGGCCCAGCAAGAAAACACAGCAACAACAGAGCATGAACAACTAGTAGACAGGTCAATTACACATATAGCATCTCATAAACTCAAGTATATCATCAAACAAATATTCCATACACAAAGCATCTCAGCTCATAATACATAATGCACAAATGATAACCAGGGCTAGCGCTCACAGGCTGCTCCCTCTGTTATCCTATTGTTTCTGGCTCCCAGTGGCCAATTCGCGCCCCGTGCGCTAAAATCATGTACGGTACTCTTAGACCGTTTGTACGTGTCCCTTGGCATAACACCAACATTGACACAATGCAACTCTCGGGAACACTTAGTCCCATTACAGTCATACATTCGGGTGCAGTTTTCTTACCTTTCAATTCACTGGTTTCCGATGCCACGTAGCCGCAAGCACGGTTCTCTACCCCGAGCCTCTCCAAAGTCCTAATCACAACACAAATATAACATTCTTTGTCATTAACCAATCCAAGACTACCTTCCCGGTACCTAACCCACACTCTTGGAACCCCCAAAACCTTAAAACAACACCCCGGAGACATCCCCCGAACCTCCGGAGCAAAGGCCTAAAATTGCCGAAAATGACACCCTGAAATTGGCCTTGTGCCGCGGCACAACTTTCTTGTGCCGCGGCACCCAGCAAGTCAGGGGCTCCGTGCCGCGGCACGAAAAATGGGTGCCGCGGCACACCTTCGCAGGCCCAGAATTCTGGGTTTTCCTTCGCGTTTTTCCCGAGCCTAACTCACTCCAAATCACCCCAAACTCCATCCTAAGTCCCAAAACCAACTCTAAACCCTTAATAAACCTCACAGCAACCCAGAAACATCATTCCCAAGCTCATTCACACCACCATTCCTAAAATTCACTCTTGAATTTCATACTTAACAACTTAAACCAGAAAATTAAGAACACCTTGAACTCAAACACAAACCACACCCCAAACTCCCTAAACCTTAACAGAAACAAGCCTAATAATCACACAGAAACCTTACCTTGAGTGGTGAGTCCAACCTCCAGCTCTAAACCTCCTTCCCCCTTGATTTCCCAATTCTGAATTCACACAAAACCAGCCACCAACTTGCTTCAATTCACATTCATCATCTAAAAATTCAAACTTAAAACTTGGATATATATTATAATCAAAATCTTACCTCTGAGTATTCTTGATCTAATCTTGCTTGATAACTTCAATCACCCTTAATTCTTCTTCCAAAAGCTAAGTTCAGCTTCTCCCTTCTTCTTCTTAGTTTTGCTCTTCCTCTAGGTCTCCAATTTTCAGCATAAACCCATTTCTCCAAGTGTTATACGTATATGATCTTTTCCCTTCAGCTAAGGGTCATTTATCCTATCAAATGACTATTCTACCCTTCCAACAATACCCCTTCCTAACTAAACCTCAAGGGCATACTAGTCCTTTCATCAGCTTTGCAATTCTACCACTTCCCCATAAAACCTGTTACTCTCTATGGTTACTAACAGTTACGCAGGTTACCAAATCACCAGTTACCATTATCTAGCTTTCTAGGACTGTCTCGGCACGTGCATCACACTGGTATCACAACATCCACGTGGTACAATTCACACATCATAATTATCACATAATGTAATTCACATAGTCATATAACATGCTTAAAATCATAATCATGCATCTTAATCATAATAATCACACATAATTCCCATCATGACCTCCCGGCACACTAATCAAGGCCCTTAAGCCTTATTAGTGAATTTGGGTCGTTACAATAAAAGTATGTAAACAGATTTAAGTTTGGTTACAATAGAAGATATTTATTCAAGTAATAAATTCTTCTTTCTGTTCATAGCCTTAGGTTATTAACCTAACTTTGAAAAGTCTGTACTTTCCTCTGTTCTCCTCTTCATCTTGAATATCCTCTTTCAAATAGAAGTTCAATGAACTTTAGTTGGATGTTCAAGAATCGAGATGACATAGAATTCCAAATTACATTCTAGATTCATGGTATGTGAATGAAGTATAGTTAGATTGTCTTACATAATTTAACTATCTTTACATTTATAATGGAGTAGTTACTAAGTAGCACTCCCACTACAATAATGCTTTACAAAATATGTGATATTCTTTGGTTTTATCATTGTTAATTATCAGTAACTTTCTTACTTGACTTGTAGTCATTATTTAGTACAACTTAACTAGAAAATATAGTGATTATAATAATCATGCTTCATTAAAGTAGCATTTAAAAAGATACAAACTCTTTTTTAGTCTTTTATGATTATTAAACTGTTTCACTAAATGACTCTGTGGAAATTTTTCAATTTATTCACATAACCACTTCTAAATCCCAACTTCTAAGTCTTTGATGTTGTACAGCCAAACATGTACAGAGTATAACAAATGTTAAAATTATAGAAACAATAAAGACGATAATGATTACTCATTATCTATTTAATCTTATCTAATATGATTAAATTCCATTTCCAAAATACTAATTATGCTTAACATTCTAGTTGTATGTGAGTTGGGTTTGAATTCTAAGTTCACATGCAAATTACTTGAATTCCAAATTCGAGTTTAGACTTTCTTTTGATCATATCAAACAAGCCTCTAAGTGACTTTACTTTGAATGTTGCATGAAAATTTCTAAAAATTTTCTTTGCATTCAATCAAAGTTAAACATATCTAAAATAAATGTCAATCAATATTGACTTACAATTTATTATTTCTTTTAGCTTTGAACATTAAAAGGTTCAACATACATCTCTATGTACCAGGTAAACTATTATGTGATTTTTGAGCTTTATCAGAGAAAGGTATTTTGGTTAACTTTAATTAACAGACTATATAAACAGGGAGAGAACCATTGAATGATTGCAATAAAAGACTGTCTTTTATTTGTTTTATAAGTCTAATTAATTACAAGCCAATCTAAAAAATAATTCACATATATGTTTCACTTAATTATTGTTGGAATAAGATGTCTTATTATATCTAAGATTTGCACAATAATTAAATAATTCATAATTATCATTTATACTCATTGATGAAATAGGTAGAACAAGTATATTTCAAAATAACAGCTGAATTTATTATTCAAAATAAATACTAAACTTGTTTTTTCATCAAATAAATGAATCTAAAACATAGTTTCTAGAAGGAATTCTAGAACTACTTTAAAGAAAAAGACTTAATACAAAGTTGAAAATGAAAAAACTAATTTCCATGTCAGATATCTCTTGGTCTACCAATTTGCAATCGTTTTCTTATTTTTCTTTTGCATTCTTTTCTTTTCTTGAATAATACATTCTTGAAAACAAGACAAAAATACGGTGGCATAAAAATTTGAATAAATTATTCAAATATATTAAAAAGAGATAAGCAAATCATATTTACCTTTTCTTCTTGCAAACATCTTAAGTGATCAAAATAATCTCTTTTGATCATATCCCATATCTCGTATGTAGATCTAAGGTTCACATATCTCGATTTAATATCACTAGGCACAGTATTTAGTATGCAATGACGAGCCAAATAATCAGATCTCATCCAATCCGCATATTTTTTATGACTATCATAATCAGATAAAGTTGATGGCTCATCTCGAGGCACATCAATGATTACATCATACACTTTTAGTTCACTTAGAATTATGTGTGTGTTTCTGTACCAAACATCTAGATTGTTGAAGTCTAAATGAAAAGTACTTAGATGGCCATCACGAGGATTCACTAGTTCTTTCTCATTTTGAGGTTCTTGATCAGGATTAAGAGAATTAACTATGTGGTTGGAAATAAATAAATAAAATATAATGAATTAAAAAATATAATAAATACAAGATTTTATTTGGAAAAGTAAATATGATGCATGAATACAACATATAAAAACACATGAAAAATATATACTAATCCACAATAAATTAATTTGAAAATTAATGAACTGCCTTAGGGTTGGTTAGACTAACTCCACCTCAATTTCATAATTGAAAATTTTAAAAATGCATTTTTCTCTTTTGACGTATGAACTACTGCTAGTTTGGTCAAGATGCACTAGTCGTGTTCGAAAGCTTAGATACACCTTTGAAGTGTAACCCATTATTTTCAATCAATGACTTAACTCAAGAGTGTGTCACAGGGTCAGCCAAACTTGAAATATATCACTAATTATATTCTCATAAAAGAAGTCAACCTTGAAATAAAATAAACATATTCGGAAGCCTTTCCTTAGGGAGGCCGCAAACGAAGGCGACATGAGGCTCTTCCTATGCCTCGGTGTTCAACCAATAATGGAGACCATTGGACTTGTTGTCATAACTCCCTCTCCCACCCACTATTTTGGAAAAGTATGTTATTCACAAAATCAATATTTTTTAATTTAGTTGTAAAAATAAATTTAATTATTTTTACCAAATGATATTCTATTAATTACTAATCCAATTAAGCAAAACAAAATTGTGCCCTTAATTCTAATTCTAATTTTTCTTTAACTAAGAGAATAGCCTTTTTATTTTTATAAAACATTTATCATTAAAACAACAAATTAAACAACTTTAATTTTAATTTTCCATCTTAACTAACTAAGACTAAATTTATTATTATATGAATTATCAAATATCGACATATACAAAAATTATATGACGTTCCTAATAACATGTTTCTACACAAATGCAATGCATGCTAATTGCATATTGTGTGGGTATATGAATGACATGTTATAATGCATGGCAAAATATTAAACATTTTAATCACATTCAAACATTTATAATGAGCAAATAAAAGCGGGTATGGTAACTTTTGGGTATTTCTAGAAAAAATTACAACACTTGCAAAAAATACATGAAAATGTAACCTAGAATAACTACAGCTTGATTAAGAACACTTTGATCTTGAACCTTGAGATGTAGTCTTGTTGAGCCAATACCACTATTTTTCCATATCCATTTTGAATTATACAACATTTTAATTATTTTAAACAAACTTTTAAAATAATTAAACTTTCAGTTTTATCACCCAAAAGTTTCTAAAGCCCAATTTGAATTTGGGTAATTTAATTCAAAAATAAAATTACACAATTTAATTTTAATAAATTAAAATTAAAGATAATTTTAATTTTGGATATTTTAATTAAAATAAATTTAATTATGGAAGATAGCAATTAAAACATTTTTAATTATGGAAAATAATCAACATTATTTCAATTAAAGAAATTTCCAAATTAAAACCATTTTAATTTAATTTCTGTATTTTTGAATTAAATGAATAATTAAAAAATAGTATTATTATGCTAACAACACACTGAGTTTGTAAACACAAACCTTAGGTGTGTACCATGGTGCAGCGGCAGAGGGTGGTTCGGCGAGAGGCTCAGCTGGGCGCACAAGAGGCTCGTGGTAGGGGTGCGGTGGCTGGGCGCACAAGTGTGCAGCTAGGCTCGGGCTGCAGTGTGCATGGACGCGGGTGGGTATGGTGCGGAGGCAGCAGCTTGGGCTCGGGCTCGAGCTCCAACATAATTTTTACCATGACTTTTAAAACAAAAAATTACAAAATTCATGTGCCCAAAAATGACATACATATTTCATCTAGAAATTTTAAAAACAATTCCTAAGCCCAAAAGCACCATTATAAACAACCCTTAAGAATCTATTATCATGAAAAATAAACATTCATCCATTCAAACATATATCACATATAATATAGAAATGCATATAATCCCACACAACAATTAATAATATGTATAGATTAATGACCTGCTTTGGTACCAATTATTGAAAAAACATTCAGAGCATGCAACAAAATTCGTGTGGTGGGCCCATTGTTTTAGGGAACAACAACAATCAAAAAAATTCATAACTCATATAAACAGTTTATATGAACAAGAAAACAATCCTGAAACATTAACATACAATATTATTATTCATGCAACATATATATAAATATACAAAATATTTGTATACAACATATAAACACAAAAATTCTAGAACATAAACAATTACATCTTGAAGCCTATCAAGTGTCATTGGGTCCTTTTGTATATTTTTTGTTCTTCCTATCCAAAGCTTTGAACACTCAAAGCACGATCTTCTAGAGTATCCTCTACACCTTAAGATGTGTGTGGGCACATAGAGAACATGGGTTTGTATTTTTAGGAATCACAAGTATTTCTCAACACATGAGAACTTTGATTATGGTCTGAGAATGGCTAGAAAAAAGAAGAAGAAGAAGAAAGAGTTTTGTCTGACAAAAACTCTATGAACTATTCTAAATTGTGTATTGTGTTGTATTGTTGTTTTTTTTTTTCTCTTCTTCTTCTATATCATATATATAAAGATTTATATTACCTTATTATTCCTAATAATAATAGTAACATAATAATAATATCATAATGATGATAGAATTTGATTTAGGTAAATATCTAACTTACCAAATTTGAAAAAATTATTTTCAAATAATTAATTAATTAAATGAATAAAATAAAAACAACACTGATACAATATCAGTGTAGTCATACATGCATGGCATAGTTCTTGGATTGTGTCATGCGTGAACTACAATATCCTTATCAGAGATATTGCATTTTTCTTTTATTTAATTAAAGCTGAATCTCTCACAAAGTAAGGTATTTATCTTTTAAGGAAAAGATAACAACCATATTTCAAAATTTAAATCTTAAATTCAAAATTCAAAATTCCAATAAATGATCATCGTTATCATTATCTTTTAAATTCAAATAAATCAAAAACTATTTTTGACTTACCAATTTTATTTTCTATCACTCAAATAAAATAATTAATTTCAAAATTTTATTTATATATATATATGTATTTCGAAATTTACACATTTAAATTAATAAATATATTTTTGAAAATTAATAATTCATTCTAAATTAATTATTCAACCTCAATTATCATATAATTGCATACTCGACCCGAAATATGAAATTCTTCTTAAATTATCAAATTACAGTTATTCCCTTGTATCAACTCTTACCTTGATATGATGTTGATAGAGCCACCTTGGGACCTATGGACCTATAATGTCAAGCTCCAATAAATATTACATTATTAATCAACGCTCTTTGATTAAATAATCATATTTATTATTCTCATGATTATTCCACTATAAATATGAAATTGAACTTTTGATAATTACAGACATATATTTACTGAGTGCTGTATTAAAGAATAAAGTGTCCATTTATATAATCATTACATACAATGTTAATCCTCTTTTAATGGTTTATAATAAAAAGAGAATAAAATTATTGTTTTACCCTTTAGCTATATCTTGTTCCTAGAATACCATTGACTTTACTAGTGAAGGTTGTGTCACAACAAGTTTGTGACATGAGTGCTCATAACATTTTCAGTTCCAAAAGTCAACCCAATAGGGAGCCATCATTAAATCTATAGGAAGGTATAGATTCCATATCTGTTAAACTATGTCCTCAGCCATATACATCATCGAGTCCCCAAAACAATTGTTCTTAGCCTGATCATTCTGACAAACCTTAATGCATGAATCAAAGGATCAAATGACATATATAGGAGTTCATAACAACCTCAAGATTAAGATCATCATGTATATGATCATCCTTTGATGTGTTTGATTAATACTATGAAACGGTGTTTAAACAAGTATTAACAAATCACATCTTGTCCAGTTATACATACTCTCAACATGCAAAGTACCTCCACTAAAGTGTCCTACTACACTAGTAACCCGGATCTTGGTCACATGTATTCATAATACTAGTGGACCGTACTAGCAGTAATTAATCCAAAGATTTCATAACTTTATTTTACTGCGAATTGTTTTAAGTTTATCTTAATCTCGATCCTCTCATACCAATATGAGATTAAGACCACATAGATAAACTTTGGAATTTTCTGACATTTACGTAATATTATCAATATAATATCTAACATAGTCTATATGTATGTAATAATTCAATTCAATTATTTATTTCATTTAAAATATTTGTCAACTACAATTGCTTTAAGGGCACTATTCCCAACATCTACATCATTGAACAATTTGATTTCTAGAATGAGAGATTCCTGAATTTAAATGCTACAATATTTTATATGTTGTTGAATATGAATGCTACAACATTGTTTTATGTGTTATGATAAGTTTATGATTTGTGACTATGTTGTGTATTGGCATACTACTAAGGTATGACGTAGCATTAAAACAGAAATGTTACTAAGGTATGAGGTAACATTTGTGCTACTAAGGTATGATGTAACACTAGGGCAGACGTGCCCAAAGATGTTGCATGAGGGAAGGCCAATAAGGGACAAGTCCCACAATTATTATATATTATGTTTGCAACTTATGTATTATGATTATGTTAGAGAAAGGGGCTCTTATAATAAGTTCCACAAGTTTAAAAAGGGACGAGTCCCGCAAGATCAAAAAGGGACGAGTCCCACAAGATAAAAAGGGACGAGTCCCACAAGATTAAAAGGGAACGAGTCCCACATGATTACAAAGGGACGGATCTCATAAGATTAAAAAGGGATGAGTCCCACAACATTAACAATGAACGAGCCCCATAAGATAAAAAAGGAACGAGTCCCACAAGATTGAAAAAGGGACAAGTTTCACAAGTCTAAAAGTTGCATGAACCAAAGGGGACAAGTCCCACAAATGTTATGAATGTTCTGTGAATGTTATGTATGAGTTATGATAATGTTATGATGATTATGAATGGGTTGTGTTCTCTATTGCTTAGATTATGTTCATGATACATTATGATATGCCTATTATGAATGTATATGTACGCTATAGATGAGCTAGGTAAGTAGTAACTCTTGATCTTATATGTTGTATGCTATTTGTTGTACTTCCTTACAGGGCTTTTTAGCTCACCCCCCTTACTTTATCCACGCAGGTATCTACTTAGTAATATTTG
Source organism: Humulus lupulus (assembly GCF_963169125.1). Classification (NCBI taxonomy): domain Eukaryota; kingdom Viridiplantae; phylum Streptophyta; class Magnoliopsida; order Rosales; family Cannabaceae; genus Humulus; species Humulus lupulus. Next base: position 71,008,500 of record NC_084797.1, read on the forward strand.
ATTTTATATGTGGAGCGCGATGTGGCGAAAGTGTGTCCTACTATGAGGGGCCATACTACCGAAGAAAAGTTCCTTGAACGCAGTAGTTTTTATGTTTTCAGTTTTCAGCTCTGTATTATTCAACAGAGTTGTAATTTGTTTCATACGGTTTAATTTATTTTTCTTAGTGTATTTTTTTTTCAAAAAATTGGGATCTCGCCCAAACGTTATTTTAGAACTTATATTTTAAGAAATTTTCAAGTACAGTTTTCCTAGATATTGAAACACTTTATGCCAAGAAATTTAGGGCGTTACACCCACTCTAAGCTCTCAACTCTCAGCATAGGTAGTTACTCCTACAATGGTTATCTTAACATCTCAGTCTATCATAGGCTTTAGCCTTCTCATGAACTTTTGTACCCTCAAAGCCTCAGTTGATACCATTTCCGCCGCAAACTTGCAATTCTATCGAACCTTTGCGCGTACTCCATCATTGTGAAATTTCCTTCAGTCAAAGCTTTGAACTCATCCACTTGAGCTGCCAGAGCCGCAGTACAATAGTACTTCTTGTTAAAGACTTAAATGAACTCCGCCCATGTAATTGTAGTCATATCCTTGGTTTGTTTGATGACGTCCCACTGAATTCTTGCATCTTTCTTCAGCAAAGACGATGCGCAGTACACCCTGTCCTTGTATTTAAGTTGCATGTGATCCAAAATAAACTCTACTAATCTTAGCCATTCTTCAACTTCCAATGGATTAGTTCTCACTTCGAAGCTTAGAGGATGTTGCTTCCTAAATCATTCATACATGGGTTCAAACTGTCCAACAGTCACATGTTGCGGTGGTTCTCATACAAGCGGTTGCTCTCTCCTTGCTTGAGATGCTTCCTAATATTTGAGGCTAAGATGTTCCCACAGCCTAGCTATCTCTGCATGAGGATCCTCAATTTCAAAACCAACTAAATTCCCAAGGGCATTAGATAATCTTCTACCCCTTCCCCTTCCTCTTCCTCGGCCAGCCGCGACCCGTGTTGTCCTTCCTGATGCCATTGTAATTTACTTCGGTACACAACATAATTTTATAAAGTGAGAAAATTTTAAAAATAGAAACTCAAAAATAAAGAAAATAACAATTTATTCATTCATTAATTCAGTAAAAGAAGCGAGAGTTCAATAATAATAAAAAAAGGTGCCACTAGGCTCTACTCCTCACCAAGCTCATAGGAAAATAGGCTCTCAAGAACCTCTGGATAGTCTAGGTTAAGGCACCTATAAACTTATTCTTCTGAGATGACAAGTCTTGTCCTCATCACTTGCCCACATGCCTCCGGGGTAAGGAAATATTCTAAAATATCGTTCTCCTTGTACTTAGATCTGTCTACCTCTTCTTTAGTCGTAATTTTCACCTTGTTTACTCCATATTTATATGCTAAATGAGTAGCAAGAACTGGGTACCTATCTGGGTCTTCTACAGGATTGCCCATTATCCTTATCCATGAAGTCAATCTTTTCTCTGGCTCTAGGATCCTTGATGGCTGCCTTCATCTTTTGGTATTTCTCTTTTCCCATGACTAAGGCTCCTTTCTCGTTCATGATGCCTTAAATCCTATTGTTGTCTTCACGATCTGGTTGCATAGTCTACTAAGTGGGCAAGGGTTTCGCCAATCCTCCTCTATCTTCTGGATATTTTTTATCTCTGTAAGGATAACTTTCCTAGGTGCTCTTAGAGTAGGAGGCATGGTCAACTGCACATAATACAAATAAAGATCAACCACACATTCAACAAAAAGATAAAATAAAACAACTTTACAAACAATGAGTTGAGCTCTTTCCAATCTTTTGCGTGTATTCTATGAGATTCCTTCAGACTTATGAACGATTGGCTTCTGATACCACTTTGTAACACCCTAATCCGACCTCTCTCATCATAATAAATATTTCAAAACAAAACGTAAATTTAAACTGAAAATGGAACATTCATTCTTAAAAGATATTTAAAAACATGCAATAACATCCTGATGACTATTTAAAATAAAAGAAAACATATTTTTATGCCATAAGAGTTTGCTCCATAATAAAATAACTAAAATAAAGATAACATAGATTCTATGGCATTCTTGATCTCTTTTGTTTATAAGACCCCTCGCATCATACATGTCCCTTTGGAAAGGATCTCAACTAGTCTCAACCCGCCATACATCACATAACATGCTTTCACTTATTACCTGTAGGGAGAAAAATTAAGGGGTGAGCTAACAACCCAGTAAGGAAAGTAAACCATCAAGATAGCAGATCACAAAGCATAACTCAAAACAATACAAACATATAAACACTTATGGCTGAAACTACATGTAAAAAGAAAAGATGATTGCAAGGAAGTCCTAGAGGTCCTCGGAGACCACCTCGGTCATACTACGACAACTGATGCAAAACTTTTCATCCTTCCAAGAATAAGTTTCCTGAAACTTAGCATACCACATGGAATTTCATAACAACTCATATAACACAAAACATGTCTACTTCCTTACCTGATATGTGTGTGTGAGAGGGAGAGAGATAGTGTTATTTTTATACTATTTATGAGTGTGTTTTAGGTATTGTTTTTAATCTTTTAAATTTTTTTGTCGAGTATTATGATTGTGTTTTCAGGTTTTAGCAATTACTCAAGGGTTGGAGTGGATATGGTGTAAGAGGCGTTAATTGGGGGATAAATGTCGATTTCATGCATTAAATGGTGTTTGGTCATGTCGGCCCACTTGAGAAGTTGTCCAGGGTCGAAGAGGAGCTTAAAATGTTGAGATTTAAAAAATGGCTATATTGAGCCGCGACGCTTGAAGCTGGGTCGCGGTTCGGGCAAAGTCAGAGAGGACGCATTTTCGTAGGCTGTTAAGTCGCGACACATCAGGGTTGTGCTGCGACTCAAGAACATTCTGAGCCACAACTCTTCAATGTTGAGCCGTGACTATCAAAGTCAGAGACTCCTCAGTTTTGGGCTTATCGCGAAAGAGTCGCGAGGCTTGATGGATAGGCCGTGGCGCCTGTGTTTGTACACGTTCTGAGAAAAAGGGCATTTGTGTCTTTTACAATGGGAAAATTAGGGTGAGCTGAGTTTTAAAATGTTTTTGGGTGATAACAGCAGAGAGATAGACAGAAGGAGGCAAGGAAAACACAAGAGGCTACGCCTTGGAAGATTGGAGTGGATCCATAGTTCTTTTCTTCTTCTTAATCTCTATTTTATGTTAAATGTTGGTTTATGGATTCTATAGTTATGATTATGAACTAAATTCTGTATTAAGATTTTGAATTGGATCACTTGAACCTCTACTATGACCTAACGCAAAGTATGATTTATTTCTTCCTTTATTAAGATCATTTCAATTTATGCTTATTGTATGAGAGTTGATTCACCATTGTTTTTCATAATTTTTACAAGTTTGAATCAAAAATCTAAAAAGTGAGGTTTGGAAATGCTCTAATTGAATTGACATAAACTTAATCTTGAACGAGAGTATCACGATTGTTTGTGTAGATTTTAAGTTGTTGATGTTAATTCTTTTTAAATGTTGAGTTTATGATAGAAATATAGAAAATTCTCACTTAGGTTGAATTTTATAATTCGTAACTTGATTATAAAGTGTTTTTGACAACTTGTTATCTCAATATGGATAAGAATTGTTAATCTTGCATTAGTAAATAGTAGAGTGGAAAGTTGATGAGATTGAAATCCCTAATTGTATTTATTCTTGATTTAATTATTGTGTTCTTTTTATTTGTTTACTATTGCATTTTACATTTGTTTATGTTTTTACTTTTAGATTTTACAAACCAAAAATTTCATTAGCCAAATAAAAAATAAAGATTAATTGTTTGGTAATTGATAATTCAGTCTTCTAGGATCGATAATTGGATTTACTGATTTTTTTTTACATTTGTGATTACGTATACTTGCATAGCTTAAAAATTGCAAGAAGTTATTGGCACTATTGCTGGGGACTGAAATTTTATCAATATCAAAACAGTTAATTTTTTTTCTAATTTGGTTTGTTATTTAATTATTTTACTAATTCAGTTGGTGTGCGCTTTGTGATTTTGATTTCAGGCACTGTTGTTATATGTGCCGTAGAAGGGGAGCTGACAATTTAGTTCCTATTAATCTTGAAATAGAGAGAACTTGCAAGCAGATACATAGACAGAAAAGAGTAGAAATCAGAATGGGTGATGTCAGGGATGATGAGCGTAATGTTAATGTTACTCAGTGCCAAAATGCCCGAAAACTAGGAGATTGTGTACTCCCTACTGTTACGGGAGTACATTCATGCATTAGACCACCGATGGTTGCTGCAAACAACTTTGAGATCAAGCCAGCAATCTTACAAATGGTCCAGTCCATAGTTCAGTTTGGTGGACTCTCCTCAGAAGATCCTCACATGCACATAGAAAATTTTATAGAGCTATGTGCAACGTTCAAATATAGTGGGGTGAGCGATGATGCAATCAAATTGAGGTTATTCCTATTCTCGCTGCAGGATCTAGCTAAAAGTTGGTTGAACTCCGTTCAATCGAATTCTATAACTACTTTGGACTCTATCAACTGTTATTATGTATAGATTTTTATTATTGTGCTGGTGTAATCTCAATCTCTCCCCACATATGTGACCCAAACATTTATACCACAAATAACCTGATGATTCAACAAATTAAATCACTTTTAGTACCAACATTATGATACAAGGCTAATAAAGTTTCAACTAAGAGGGTATCAATTGGGGTTTTATACCCTAATTAAAACTCAATTTCTTTGTAATCTCATTTATTATCAATAAAATAATTGAAATAATTTTTTGACTTGGTCAATCACTTTGCTCACATGTTTTGTTTTCATGATTATTTGTTTAATATAAACTTCTATTAAATCCCGAGCATATAGCTAATCGTATTTATAGTGACGTAATCACAATGGAATATAAATATGATTATATGTTCAAAATAAGTTAGTCCTAAGATTACTCAGTGCACAAGATTTACATTGACTTGTCAATCTACGATATGTTCTACTTACAAATCACAGTGTTATGTTCTTTCCAGAACATTAGCAAAGTAGATAAGATCGGATGTATATGTTACATCGGATTGGACTGATATTGACAGTTGATAGGATAAGTAAACATACCGTTATTATCTATTCTAGTCATATCATATAGTTGACAATAGGTCAATTCAATCTCAATTCAGAGTGGTTAGTATTCTAACTGATTCTATTATTTGATCTCTTTGACTTGTTCGTTACCAGCTTACCCTACGGACTAGCCCATACTTACATCTTGGGTACTCGGTAGTATAATTGAGTGGGAGGGTTAATCATAGATATGAACATCTATTGCTTCTAATGAAGAAGCGAAATCATGGTTTCCTTTTAGTTTGGTTCAAGGTGTTACATGATAGATGTTGACTGCGTTTTTAGCCAACGACGTGAGAACGTCAAATACGACGAACCTTCAAGAGAATGTAAACGACAACAGACGGTATAAACAAGAAAAGTAAATAACACAGAATTTTTATAGTGGTTCAGCCCCGATTGTCGGTAATAGCCTAATCCACTTAGAGTTGTGATTTATAAATCTATACTCAAGATCAGATGGACTATGCCAACTGAGTTTCTTCAGTATAAATTGTGAAAATACAAGAATTCTCTCTAATTTCAGCACTTTCTCTCTCTAGAATAGACAGACCCAATTTTATCTCTCTAGAAAGAATAAGCCCAAGGAGCCGCCCCTCTCTCATCTCATAAGCTCTCTATTTATAGAGATGGGATCCTCAACTGATATCCCCTTATAATAGGGATATTTTACTATATTAATTATATTTATATTACAAATAAACATTCAACATTCAAAATGTAACAAACTCCCCATTTGTGGGAAGAATGAGAGATTCCCGCGCATGTTGTTGAAGTTGTATCTGACTTAGTCTCCTCTAGCTAGTTGGTCCACCTCCTACTCGCTACCCATGCAAGAGCTGGTTGAACGTGCATGGTGGTAGGTTGAACGTGCATGGTGGTAGGAGATGCACTTCTCTCCTCTAACATGCACTCTCCTCTAGCATGCCATGTTCCTCCTTGAACCAATCTCCTTGGCTTCTCCTCGGACTAAGGTGGTCCGAGGCAACCTCCTTGGCACCTCACCTTGAACAACATTGAGGGAACCTCACCTTGGACAATATTGAGGGAACCTCACCTTGAACAACATTGAGGGAACCTCACCTTGGACAATATTGAGGGAACCTCACCTTGGACAATATTGAGGGAACCTCACCTTGGACAACATTGAGGCAACCTCACCTTGGACAACATTGAGGGAACCTCACCTTGGACAATATTGAGGGAACCTCCTTTAGCATCTCCCAAACATGTCTGATCGAACATTGTATAGACTTTCCTTATGAAAGTCTAAGTCTCCATTCTCTTGCATGAGACTCCTCCTCCTTAGCTATTTACCTTGGGCACGTTCGAGCCAACACTTAGAAAACCTTGGGAGGCTTACCTCCTACACACCCTTGGGGTCTCCTAGGACCACACCCTCCTTGGGGTCTCCTAGGACCACCCTCTTAGCCCTCCTAGGAGGCACTCTCCTAGATGCATTCTCCTTAGCCTCCTAGGATGCATTCTCCAATTTTTGGGTATAACAATAGAGATCTCATTTCAGTAATTAATATTAGTTTACTGAAATATCATTTACAAGGAACTAAGGGCTTTAATTATAAAATACAATGAGGGGTAACGATAATATGATGTATTTATGGCACTTGAGACTAGGTCACATTGGCTATGATAGGATTCAAAGACTTACAAAAGACGGGCCTTTGGGGGAACTCACCTTAGGTGAATTACCTGTCTGTGAATCTTGTCTAGAATGCAAACTAACCAAGTGTCCATTCTCTGCAAAGGGTGATAGGGCTAAAGAACCACTTGGACTTGTGCATTCAGATGTTTGTGGACCTTTGAATGTACAAGCCAGAGGTGGTTTTGAGTATTTCATCACTTTCATTGACGATTACTATAGATACTCATGTCTTAACCTAATGCATAGGAAATCATAAACATTTTTCAAAGTTTCAGGAATTCCTTGCAATGGCTCAGAACCAATTAGGTAAAAGTTAAAGATCTTGAGAGCTGATAGAGGTGGAGAATATTTGGATATGCAGTTCCAAGATCATTTAACTGAACATGAGATTTTATCACAACTTATTGCCCCGGGTACTCCGCAACAAAATGGTGTAGCGGAACGCCAGAACAGAACTTTATTAGAAATGGTCATATGCATGCTTAGTTACTCAACTCTATCAACTTCGTTCTGGGGACATTCAACTGAAACCACGAACGACATTCTCAATGTCATGCCATCTAAATCAATCCCCAAAACACTTTTAGAAAGTTGGAATGGTCGGGAACCTAGTTTATGCTATTATAGAATCTGGGGGTGTCCCGCCCACGTCATGAGGAAAAAGAAAGGAAAGCTAGAACCGTGAACTAAAGCTTGCATGATTGTTGACTATCCTAAAGGTACTCAAGGTTGAATTTTCTAGATTCATTCATAAAAGAAAGTGTTTACTTCTTCAAATGCTACTTTTCTGGAAAATGACTATGTCCAAAACTTCAAACCACACAACAAAGTAGTTTTAGAAGAGATGGTTAAAGAACTGACTCCAACCAATGTTCCATCATCATCAATGCGAGTTGATGATGAAATTCCCACTCTTCATGTCCAACCGATGCAAGTCGATTTAAATGAAGAAAGTACCATTGTTCCTGAGCAAACAGTCACAGAGCCTCGTCGTAGTGGGAGGGTTTCTAGGAACCCAGTTTGCTATGGTTTGGATGGTGAAACCAATATGGTTGTTGGTGACACTAGTGATTATGATCCATTGTCTTTCAAACAAGGAATGGCTAGCCCTGAAAAGGAACTATGGCTCGAAGCCATGAAGTAGGAAATGGAGTCCACGTACTCAAATTCTGTCTGGGATCTTGTGGAAGCACCTAGTGACTTTAGAGCCATTGGGTGCAAGTGGATCTACAAGAAGAAATGAGGTGTTGATGGAAATATTGAGACTTATAAAGCTCGATTGGTGGCAAAGGGTTATACCAAAAGAGAAGGTGTGGACTATGAGAAAACTTTTAGTCTAGTAGCTATGCTCAAGTCCATTCGCATCCTCCTATCCATAGGCCGCTCTGGACTATGAGATCTAACAAATGGATGTCAAGACAACTTTTCTTAATGGAAAGCTTGACGAAGTCATTTATATGGATCAAACAGAAGGATTTAATGTAGCAGGACAAGAAGGAAAATTTTGCAAGTTGAATAGGTCCATTTATGGACTTAAGCAAGCTTCTCGTTCCTAGAATCTTAGGTTTGATGAAATAGTCAAAACCTATGTCTTTGAACAAAATATTGATGAGCCTTGTGTTTACCAACTGAAGGCAAATCAAATAGTGGTATTCATGGTTCTTTATGTAGAGATATCTTACTCATTGGAAACAATGTTAATAAATTGTTAGATGTGGAGAATTGGATGAACACTCAATTCCAGATGAAGGAATTGGGTGAAGCAAGTTATGTTCTATGTATCCAGATCATTAGGGATAGAAAGAAAAGACTCTTAGCTCTATCTCGAGTAAGTTACATAGATAAAGTGCTTGAACGATTCTCAATGACAAATTCCAAGAAAGGACGTTTACCGTACTGCCATTCAATTCATCCTTCAAAGAAACAGTCTCCCCAGACTCCTGAAGAGGAAGATGCAATGAGCAAAGTTCCTTATGCATTTGTAGTTGGAAGTCTGATGTATGCTATGTTGTGTACTAGACCAGATATCTGCTATGCAATGGGAGTAGTGAGCAGGTATCCCAGAACCGAAACATTGGATAGCAGTTAGGCATATCCTGAAGTATTTAAGGTGGACTATGGATTATATGTTAGTCTACAAGGGTGATGTTCTGAATCCTGTAGGCTACACCGATTCAGATTTTTGAACTGATGTCGATGACAGGAAGTCTACTTCTGGAATGGTGTTTACTCTTGGGGGTGGAGCTGTGATATGGAGAAGTGTAAAGCAATCTGCAATCTTAAATTCCACCATGGAGGCTAAGTACATAGTCGCGTCAGAAGCAGCTAAGGAAATAGTCTGGCTAAAGAAGTTCTACTTGGATCTTTGTGTTATTCCATAAATGGATAAACCCTTGTGTTGTTTTGTGACATTACAGGAGCAATAGCCAACTCAAAAGAACCCCGTAGTCACAAGAGGAGTAAGCATATAGAAAGGAAGTATCACATTATCTGAGAATATGTGGCCAGGGGAGATGTGAAGGTTATGAAGATTGCATCTGAAGACATTCTTGCGGATCCTTTTACAAAGAATCTACCAGAAGCTACATTTGATAAGCATATCAAGGAAATGAGATTAGTAGAATTAAGGCATTTGTTTCAATTAGTGCAACTGGGAGTTTGTTGGGGTTTTATGCCCTAATTAAAACCCAATTTCTTTGTAATCTCATTTATTGTCAATAAAAGAATAGAAATAATTTTTTGACTTGGTCAATCACTTTGCTCACATGTTTTATTTTCATGATTATTTGTTTAATATAAAATTCTTATTCAATCCCGAGCATATAGCTAATTGTATTTATAGTGACATAATCGCAGTGGAATATAAATATGATTATATGTTCAAAATAAGTTAGTCCTAAGATTAGTTAGTGCACATGATTTACTTTGACTTGCCAATCTACGATATGTTCTACTTACACATCATAGTGTTATGTTATTTCAAGAACATTAGCAAGTAGTATATAAGATCGGATGTATTAGTTACATCGGAATGGACCGATATTGACAATTGATATGATAAGTAAACATACCGTTATTATCTATTCTAGTCATATCATATAGTTGACCATAGGTCAATTCAATCTCAATTCGGAGGGGTTAGTATTCGAACTGATTGTATTATTTAAGTTCTTTGACTTGTTCATTGTCAGCTTACCCTACGGACTAGCCCATACTTACATTTTGGGAACTCGATAGTATAATTGAGTGAGAGTGTTAATCATAAATATGAACATCTATAGCTTCTGATGAAGAAGTGAAATGATGGTTTCCTTTTAGTTTGGTTCAAGGTGTTAAATGAGAGAGATCTCATTTCAGTAATTAATATTAGTTTACTGAAATATCATTTACAAGGAACTAAGTGTTTTAAGGATAAAATACAATGAGGGGTAAAATGGTATTTTAGTCCCATCTCATTGTAGACCGTCTATAGAGGATTGAGTGACAATAATGGTTGTAACAATGGATAATTAATAACATATCTATATTTCTTATAGAGCGTTCTATGAATTCAAGAGTGTAATTCTGAGTCTTTAGTGGAGTCACGAGGAATTAATAAGTTAGAAAATTTATTTGTTAGATTTATGATAACTTATTGGAGCTTGATTTCATAGGTCCATGGTCCCCACTGTATCTTGGATAAAATCATCTAGATAGTCTCAATTAATTGATTTAATTATCAATTAGAATTATCAAAGTTGACTATGTCAATTTTGGATAGTTTCACATAGTTATGTAATTTTAAGAAGAAAAGTGAAATTATGGTAGATTTATTAATTTGTATAAATTGCTATCTAAATTAATAAATAAGTTTAAATCAAGGTTAATATTATAAATAATTAATTTGATAAAGGATTTAAATAATTATTTAATTAATTAATCAATATAAAATAATACAGGCATTGATTTTAGGTCCAACGGGCTTATAATTAAACGAGAAATTTCACGGGCCTAAAGCCCATGATAATTTCAACCTAGGACTGTTAATTGACTATTATTTTATTGATTTTTTGTAATTAGATAAATGACCTAATTGAGTCTATAGAAGGAATGCTAAGAGAGAGTTGAAAATACAAGTCAAAACATAAGTTGAATAACAAGTTTCTGATAGGTTTTAGATTCTCTCTAAACATAAGTCCTTTTCTAAGCCTCATTGTTCTTTTCTCTTCTTCTCTCTGTATCTATCTCATGTGTTGAGAATTTCCCACCCTAGTTTAGGTTACTCTAAGGATACTTTGGAAGACTGTGAAGAAAATTTAAGATCAGTTCAGTTTCTTGGTAATACTTTGCGAAAGAAAGGATACAAGAGTTAGAGAAACTGAAGCAAGGACTCTATTATTTCGATGCAAATAATGTAAGTGCTCTTATCATTATTTCTCGTTGAATTAAATTTTAGAAAAATGTTCTAGGTTGTCTCATATTAGCTTGTTTAATATTAGATCTACACGAAAATAAATAAAGATCCTGTATAAGTTTTCCCAACAGTATCAAGTTGTAAGTTGTACAAACCATCATAAATAGTACTAGAACCAATAAAAAGATTTTGTTTAAACAAACTAAAACATCCATTCCCAAATTTAAAAGAGTACCTAGCTTTATCAAGTTTAGACAAGGAAATCAAATTGCAAGAAACAAAAGGGACATAAAATGTTTGAAAAATATCTAAATAATGTCTAGTGTCTAAAATCAAACGATAGGTTCCAATGGTTTCAATTGGAACTTTGACTCGGTTTCCCATAAAGATGGATTTTTCATTTAGGATTATGGTTTGTGTTGTAAGGAATCCCTTCATCGTATTTGAAACATGAGTGGTACAACCAAAATCAATACACCAAGCATTATAAGGAACTTCAGCTAATTTGATTCGAAGCATACCAAAGCTTAAGGCTTACCTTTCCTTTCGAACCATGCCTTACGTTTCATGAAATCTTTCTAATAGTATCAAGACTTTTCGCAGAAATTACACTTATTCTTGATTGGTTCCTTCTTGTGGATTTTGGCAGATGACTAATTTAACTTTGATAGTATTTTCTTGCCATTTCCATTATTCTTTCTTGGTTTCTTTTCAGCTCATTTCCAACCTATGAGATTTGCGAAATGAATTCTTTGTTTCCTAAGCCTTGCATCCTCTTGAATTTTTATACATTGCAATTCATGCACATTCCATTTATCCTTCATAGTATTATAGTTATAGTTCATGTGAAATGGACCATATTTAGGAGGTAATGAGTTAAGAATAAATGCTATACTAGGTAATTTTCATTCACTTCCATTCCCACGGTTTTCAATTTTTCTATTCTATTCATCATTTTGACGATATGCTCATGCATAGTATGAGAACCATCAAACATAATATCGTGGTTAAAGTACCCATCAATGTCCCACTAAGCGACTTGTCAGTTGATACAGACTGGGAGTTTTCTTCCACAAACATCTTAACTTCCTTAGCACTTTAAGTTTTCTTAATTGTGGACTTGATAATGTTTGCTACAGTCATTCGCAAAAACATTAAGCTCAACCTGTGAGATCATTCTCAAACTTTATCGGAATATCATTGTTCAATGCTGCTAGTAGTAGTAATAGCAGGGTGTTTATCACTTTAGAGTGCTAAATCAAGATCTAGAACACCAAGGTGAAATTGAACTTGTTTAGACCATTCAGAGAAATTAAGCCCATTAAATTTAATAGTAGACACTACAAAAAATTTGATATACAATGACTCCCTACAATGTCTTCCACCATTAGTGTAAGACATTAATACGCATTAGAGATTTTAAATGTCTAATGGTGGGAGACATTGAAAGTTTTTATTAATGGCTACAATTGGAAGATATTAAAAACGGTGGAAGACGTTGAAAATATGCTGGAAGCATAGCCAGGGGGACATCCAACATCTCCCACTAGGAGACGTGGGACACGTGGCACGTCTCCCGGTGGGAGACGTTGGATGTATAAGGAGGACATCCAATGTCTCCTAGTGGGAGATGTGCCACGTGTCCCACGTCTCCCAGTGGGAGACGTTGGATGTATAAGGAGGACATCCAATGTCTCCCACTGGGAAACGTGCACGTGTCCCATGTCTCCCAGTGGGAGACGTTGGATGTCCCCTTATATTTATAAACCTATCTTCTTCCTCCTTCAGTCGATCAGTCAAGACAGAGAGCAAAAATACAAAGGGGGCTGAGTATTTTAGGGTTTTAAGGTAAGGTTTTTTTTTTTCAATTTTCATGAATTTTAGTTAATTATTTTGAAAAAAAGCATAGGTTTAGCATTAAGATGAGTAATATACATGATTTTGTGTTAGTTTTACATTTTTATGCATTTTTTTCTATACATTGTAGGATTTATTAGTTTTTCCATGGTAGGTTTTTATAGATTTATGATTTCTTAGTTTTTTTTTTAATTTAACCTATCACATTGTATAGATTTCATTAGAGTATATATGTTCATGATTTTTATAATTTTTATCATTATTTACTTCGAAATTTAGATATATTTTTGTATATATATTTAAACTTTTTTTTAAATTCTAACTAATTTTTATATATATATATAGTTATGTTATAATAAATTTATTAAATAATTTAAAAAATATAAATATATGAAAATTTTTATGTTTTTGTTGATTGTTGAGTTTTTAGGTTATGAAAAATTTTATTGATTTTTTTTTAGGTTATTGTTGACGGTGGGAACTCGTCAACGATACAGGGTTAGAAAACTCAAATTATATTGTGAAGGATAGTTGAAACTAACCTAGAAAGAACTTGAAAGAAAATACAGAACAACAATGGAGCCAAGACCATATATTTCTTAATTGTTTTTCATACAAAGAATTTTCCAACCCCTTAGCCTGAGGGGTCGGACCCTATTTATAGGTGGGCTCTATTGGCCCCCAGATACAAGTAGGTCCCAGGGAATCAGGTCGTACGCAGGTGCATGGTCAGGGTAGTGGCTTGGGACATAGTGGTCTCTACCCTGACATTACCAGAGTAGTGGTGCAGAACATCGTACTGTCGGCACTGTCATATGGCTGGGGGTACCCAGGTAGTGCCTCCACTCTTCCTACAAATTCATACTGCCACTACTCGTCAGACGCGGATGGCAGGGCCACGCCCCTATTCTCGTCATGGCCATACATCCCATATCAGTTGCGAATCTGGTACCCAATTGTCCCCATCAATTCACGTTTGGCACCCTATGATCGCATGGCACTTCTACTTAGTATTTCCAAGTGTTCCTCGTACGCATATTGAGGAGGCTCCCACTATACATGTCATGAGAAGACAAGGCTTGGGGGTGCCTTGCTGGTGGCACCTACTCCTAGAATGGACTAAGGCCACTTCAGCGAGGCACGGGGTGTTTGAGGCAACAAAAGGTGCATGTGGGAGGCCTAGTGAAGGCCTCGCATAATGAGATGCTAGGGATCCTTTGAGGGTCTGACATACGAGTCGACCATTATAGACCCTTGTTTGGATGCAATGGTCTACGTATGCAGGGCACGAAGGACATAGTGAGGCTGCTTTGGTGGAGTGACGGGGCGAGGCAAGGTTGCACCCTCGCATAGCGAGACTGCATGTGTGATCACACGGGGGTGAGGCAAGGTTGCTCCCTCGCATAGCGAGGCTGCATGCGTGATCATACGGGGGCGAGGCGAGGTTGCACCTTCGCATAGTGAGGCTGCAGGCGTGATCATACAGGGCGAGGCAAGGTGCACCCTCGCATAGCGAGGGTGCCTCACGTAGCGAGGCTGCATCCGTGATCATACGGGGGCGAGGCACGACGCCTTGCATGGACACGGTGCGCGCGCACGTACGGGAAGTGATCCGAGGACCCTCGCATAGCGAGGGTGGCGTGCACATGGGTTGCTTGCCAACGACCCTCGGATAGCGAGGGTGATTTTCCTAGCCTAACGCCTTCGAAGCCAAGTAAGGCCCGTGCCTCTTTGTCCCACTAGCATGTGTCTCATAATCTTTGAGGTGCCTCATAATGTAGAGGTTCACTTGAATGGTGTTCACAAGGGAAGGATTCCTATATTCACACTTGCCCCCGAGTCTATAAGTACACTTTTAAGTGTGTTTGTAGACTTTTTCTTTTTCTCTGGTTTGATATGGATGTCCGGTTTTGGTGGACTCAACCTTGGAGCACTATCCAATGTTGCTTGAAGAGACACAAAGTGAGTTTTGAAGTTGTGTTTCTTTATAGTGTCCAAAGAAACACAAAAACCATCTAACTTTTGGGGGATCCATGAATGTCCCTAAGATTGCATAAGCGCCAATCATTCTCAATTGCAGATCCCAAGGCTGCCCATACTCTTGATCTCCACCATTCATATGGACTTGAATCCAATGGCTAGGGGGCCTTGACTTTCCTTATAAATACCCCAAGGCTTGAAGTCATTTCTCCACACCAAAACTTGCTTAGCCTAGTGGTATTCCCTCCAAACCACTTTCAAGAGCTCAAAGGTTCCATCCACCACAAAAGCATTCTTGAGGTAATTTTCCTTCCATTTCATTTATTCATCCTCCTTTTTTTTATTATTATTTTCATGATTCTTTTTTTTTTGTCAGGCTAGCATTGCGGTGATGCTAGGCATTCTCTTGCTCCTATGGTCTTTCCCTCGCTTATCGCTCAACCGACCTTACGCCTCCATAAGTCTATCCTTGCACACCTTCGGCTTCATACATATACCTCCAGGTATGCCTCTTTCCTCCAATGATGCACACGCCCTTTCCTTTTTTTTTATGTCGATTACGCGGGGGTAGAATTACTGGTTGTACGAAACTCATTCTTCAGAGTTTGTCATTCTCTTTTTGTATGACCTTTCAAGTACATATGCCTAGGCCCTTTTCTTATACCCCTCACACTCATGTTGTAGATATAGGGTTACCCTTACACATATACGCCCTCAAGTCTTAGCTGGTCCATGACGTCTAGGCGATGTTCCGAAGGTCCGTCCAATGTTGAATTCATTGAGTTGTCATCCTCCGACTCGGAGGCCGACATTCGTAGACCCTCTAACCATGGGGGTGTGCGAACGCTCTACCTCCGGACACTGTCCTACCTCAGACATAATGCGTACGACCTGGAGAAGGAGCTAGAATCAAATACCAGGGACGAGGGTTTAGGTTTCTCCCCCCAGCATGTGACATGCATTTCCTAGCTACAATCAATCCTTCAGGATTACCTTTTTGAAATTGCTTACCTAGAAGAAAACTTGCCCCCTAAGCCTTTTTCCTTTTGTGGTGAAGAGTCTCCCGGTCATAGGGGTCCCTTCTTCGAAGGCGGTAGACGTGAATCGGTTGAACCGGAGTTCCTTTCTATGATCCCACCCACGCTTCCTCCCCTGCCCCCAGTCTTACGCCCTAGGGTCAAGCAAAGTGCTGGTAGATATAGGACATGTGGGGGGTCTTCCAGGATCCTTAGAAAGTCTATGGCTCATAAACTGCCTATCTCTACCCAGGTACCTGAGACACCGAAGAGAACCTCTGACACTTCAGAAGAAACGAACAGGTCCAGCCTTACCACCACTAAGCTGACCAACATGCTAAAGGCTCATCAATTAGCATCAAATCTCAAGTTCGTCATCCCAAAGCGTAATGAACGCGCATCTGAGCCATCGAAAGGGTTCATGGCCTTCAGTGATGCCATAATCCGATCTAGTTGGGCTCTGCAGCTTCACCCATTTTTTGTCAAAGTGCTTAATTACTTTGAACTAGCGCCTCTACAATTGTCTCCCAACTCTTGGGTGATGCTTAGTAGCCTATATGTGTTGTACCATCAGGTGCATTCCAGAGGGCCTTCCATGAGCGAGGTTCATTACTTCTATACCCTTAGGGTGAATACATCTGCCCCCGGGTTCTACCATCCCTAGAAAGCCGCATCCCATAAAGGGAATTCCCTCGTGGAGGGCTCCATTTCGAATAGGGGCTCATGGAAGACAGACTACTTCTTCACTTATAGCGGGCACACCCGATACACTAGCTTCAACACCCTAAGTAAGACTATTCTCACTTTGATTTCATACATGAGAGGTTTCTCTTTTTACTCGGCTTTTCTTCTATGGTTTTTGTAACTGTAGTTATTTCTTTTCTATTGATGGCAGGCCTCTTAGGGGTTGTTGGCTCCACCTTGAAACCGTCCGCCCACGATCGAGTGACAAAAATCCTGGCCTTGCCGGGTGAATGCAAACAAGCCTACGCCCTTTTTACAGAGAGTAACCTTCATTTGTACAGGTTGCTGACCCCGAACCAAACCGTCTCTCTATGCTCCGTTTCCTCTGAATCCGTGGATCCACGCCCTGCCTCACCCAAACCTACGGGTCCATGCCCCGCCTCATCTGAACCTGCGGATCTGTGGCTATACAGCCACGATGAAGGTAATTATGATGAGGTAGCCGATAGGGACTATGTCTACCCTTCGGGCGATCATATGGACGTTGAGGAGATAGTGGTGTCTGAGAACTACTCATGCTTACACTCTGTTGCCGGTAGGGCTAAGGGCGTGGCCGATGATGGTCCTACTGGTGGTGATACCTCCCGGATGCCACCGTCGATGCTTGGCGACAAGTTTTCCTTCGACGCCTCTGTCCCCCGCCCCTCCGTGCCTAAAAGGAATTTCATCATTCCTTCTTTTGTTGGGGCTCCTCTGTCCTTGGTGGGCATCTTCAGGCACCTCTTTACCTAAGGAGATGACTCCGCGCTCTTCTGCTCCCTGCACCACTGTGGATGGATCAAGACCTTCTCGGTCCCCAGACCTACCAAAGCGTGCCTCGGCAAGCACACGCATCTCCCCCAGTCAAGCTTATGTTTCTGCTTCCGAAGATCATCCTCTGGCAAGCCAGTATGAGGAAGCCATGAGCCATCATCTGGGAAACTTTCCCAAAGGTGAGTGGGGAACTCTGCACAATGTCCCCGATGCTGAGCTAGAAGACGCCTATATGCGAGCCTCCTTGCTGGTATTTGTCGAGATACTTGGTTTATTCATTTATGATAGATATATTTTTTTTTGTTTTCATTTTTTTTTTGATATTGCCTGACCCTCAAGGCTTTATTCTATTTCCTTGCCCTTGCTTAGTCTTCTATCTTGAGTCATTGGCTGATCCCCTCAAACTCCTCATCGACCCAACGATTACAATGCGAGCTCGAGGAGGCATTAGGGAACCTATCAGTGGCCGAGGTGGCAAAGGATGTCTTGTCAAGTCAACTAACCGAGGCAGTTTTCCAGAGGGACGCCGCTTTAGCCCAGGCTGCATCAACCTCTCACACCAACACCTAGCTGGAGGCTACCATCCATACTTTAAACGAGAGGATTATTGCGCTCGAGGCTGAGCTTGTGAATGTTGAGAATCTCATAGTCGAACGCATGTTGCACGCTGTATGGAGGACCAACCCCACCGTTGACCTGTCTCCCTTTGGAGATTATGCCGTTGAGAAGATTTCTGAGTGGAAGGGTCAGGATGGAAATTTGTAGGTTCCTTTGTATTCGGCCTATGTATGTTGTTGCTATGTATTCCCTCACATTAAGGGACTTTGGTAAGTCTCTCTTATTATTATTATTTGTGGATTACATATCTCTTCCTCGATCTGATGATGATAATCTTTCTGGTGCACCTTGATTATACTTGTAAGGACACGTTAACCCATTGGGCTCTTGGGGTCCTTTCATATTCTTTGCGCGCGCTTGTTACTTTTTGCAAGAACGTCCTTCTCCTCATTATATATAGTACTATTTCTTCAAGGGCCTCTTGTAGGACCCTCTTTTGCTAGCCGGCTTAATGGCCATTCTAGACTTATTGGGAGATTCCTTCCTTACGGCCTCACCCCCTGGGGTGTCGGCCTTTGGTTGGAGGTCATCCTTTTAAACTATTCCCTTGATATTCATAAGGGTAGCTAATCCTTTTTAATATAAGAGATTTTTCTTATACTCGTGCCTCCTGTCCTACCCCCCAGTGCTTGGTGAAATTTATTCCAGCAGGCACTTTGGTTGATGCGTGCATAGAGAAGAAAAAAATAACATGCGAAGTTGTGAACAATTTCATTCATAGTAGGCAGGTTACAATGATATATATGAAAAGTTTACATCTACTTGGGAGGTTATCAAGCCAACCTCTTTGATTCTTGTCTACTAAGCTAACATAACATGCAACAAACTAAACACAGATACTGCTTGCATTGGATGTGGAAGTCTTACTGGTAGTACTTCTTGAGGTGTTCTGCATTCCATGCTCGAGGTATGACGGTGTCATCCATGCGCACCAGCTTATAGGTGTTTGGTGGTATGTATTGAGCGACTTGGTAGGGCCCTTACCAGTTCGCCCCAAGCACCCCCGCCCCCGGGTCTCGCGTGTTGGGGAGTACTTTTCTTAATACCAGGTCACCTACTCTGAATGTTCTCTCTCGCACCCTCGAGTTGTAGTACCTTGCTGCCCGCTGCTGGTATACCGCCACTCTCATTTGCACATTTTCCCTTCTTTCTTCTAGCATGTCTAAGCTTTCGGCCATTGCCACATGGTTGACCTGGTCCTCGTATTCCTGTATCCTATAGGAGTTAACCTTCTTCTCAATTGGGAGGACAACCTCACATCCATATGCTAAGGAGAAAGGGGTCTCGCCAGTGGTCGTGCGCGGAGTGGTTCTGTAGGCCCAAAGCACATTAGGTAACTCCTCGACCTAAGCCCCTTTCATCTTCTTTAGCTTTGTTTTTAAGTTCTTCTTAAGGACTTTGTTAATGGCCTCCACCTGCCCATTGGCCTGTGGATGCACAACAGCCGAGAAACTTCTCCTTATCCCTCTTTCCCTACAGTACTCCTCGAGCGTTTCCCCTTCAAACTGGGTGTCGTTGTCAAAAATAATTTTGTAGAGCACTCCATAATTGCAGACAATGAATTTGTTTACAAAGGTGGTTATATGCTTAGTCGTTATCTTTACTATAGGTTTCACTTCAACCTACTTGGTGAAGTAATCTACGGCTACTACTGCATACTTTGCTCCACCTCTACCTGGGGGAATGGCGCCAATCAGGTCTATCCCCCAGATAGCAAAGGGCCAAGGGCTGGTCATGCTAGTTAATTCATTCGGGGGTTTTCAGGAGTAGTTTGTGTGCCTCTGGCATTTGTCACATTTCCTTGCAAAATCATTTGCATCTCTCTCCATGGAGGGCCAGTAGTACCCTTGCCTCATGGCTTTTCGAGCCGTGGATGGTCCACTCGCATGGTTGCTGCATTCAGCCTCATGTATTTCATACAGTACCTTCACAGCCTCTTCCTCATCAACACATCGCAGGAGTGGCACAGAAAACCCCCTCTTGTATAAGATTCCATATACCAAGGTGTATCGGGCTGCCTTATATACTAGCCTTCGAGCCTCCCTCTTGTTTGTTGGCACAACTCCATCCTTCAGGTAGCTTATAATCGGGTTGGCCCATGACTCCTTTGGGATGCTAACCATGCGAACATCTGAATTAACGATGCTTGGCCTTGGTAAGTATTCCACAAGCACTAATTCAAGGGTATCCCCATCTTTAGTGGAAGCCAGCTTCGCGAAGGCATCAGCATGGGTATTCCTCTCTCTCGGGATTTGTTCTATGCTATACTCCACCAACTGCCCCAAATAGCCTCTTACCCTTTCCAAGTTTGCAGGCATCTTGGGACCCCTCGCTTGATACTCACCCTTCACCTGGAATACCACCAACTGTGATTCACTAAAGATGTGTAGATGCGTTACCTTTAGCCCCTGGGCCAACCGCAACCCTGCTAGAAGCACTTTGTATTCTACCTCATTATTCGAGGCTTCGAACCCAAACCATATCGCGCATTACATCCTGTGTCCTTCGGGTCCAGTCATCACGATACCTGCTCTAGATCCTCCTTCGTTGGATGCTCCATCCACATGTAGGCTCCATTCTTTAGAACTCCTTGGCTCTCCTTCTATGACTGATTGTCCCTCTTCTTCATCTCCTCCTCCATTTGGTCGATAGGTGAATTCAACTATGAAGTCTGCGAGCACTTGCCCATTGATGGAGGTCCTTGGGGTATAAGCGATGTAGAATTGACTTAACTCGATCGACCACTTCATTAGTCTCCCCGAGGTTTCAGGTTTATGCAAGACCTACCTTAAAGGGCTATTGGTGAGTACTTCAATCGCATGGGCATGGAAATAGGGCCTCAACTTCCTTGAAGCCATAACTAATGCGTATGCCAACTTCTCTATCTCTGGGTATTAGTTCTCCACATCTACTAACCGTTTACTGATGTAGTACACAGGTTGTTGGTGTTTCTTCTCTCCTTTAACCAGGGCAGCACTTATGGCATGCTCGGATACTGCCAAGTATAAGTATAGCCTTTCGCCCCTTTCAGGTTTTGCCAACAAAGGTGGCTTCCTAAGTGTTCCTTCAGCTTGACAAAAGCATCCTCACATTCTTCATCCTAAGTGAACGTTTTGCTCCCTTTTAGGATATTGAAGAAGGGGAGGCACTTGTTTGTAGACCTCGAGATGAATCTATTAAGGGTTGCCACCCACCCCGTTAGACATTGCACTTCCTTCCTGTTCTTGGGTGGGCTCATTTCTATTAGGGCCTTTTTCTTATCAGGATTAGCTTCGATGCCTCTGGAGTTGACCATGAAACCTAAGAAATTTCCCGAGGATACACCAAAAGTGCACTTGAGTGGATTCAACTTCATTCGGTACTTCCTGAGTGTGTCAAACATCTCTCCTAGGTCTTTGTTGAGCTCTGCGACATTTTTGGTCTTCACCAGCATATCGTCAACGTATACCTCCATGTTCCTCCCTATCTGGTTAGTGAACATTTTGTTCACCAATCTCTGATAGATGGCACCCGTGTTCTTTAATTCGAACGGCATCACCTTATAACAATAGAGCCCTTTATCCGTTATAAATAACGTATGCTCTTCATCGGCTAGGTTCATAGGTATCTGGTTGTATCCAGAGTAGGCATCCGTAAAGCTAAGTAACTCGTGCCCGGCCGTTGCATCCACCAGTTGATCTATCCTTGGAAGCGGAAAACTGTCCTTAGGACAAGCCTTATTGAGGTGTAATGACCCAACTACTCTAGACTTTTGGACCATTAACGAAAACTAAACATACTAATCCTTAATAAAACTTACATTGTGAAAATACCATAACTTTATTAGGAAACTTGTAAAAATAAGATTTAATTACATAAATATCAAGTAGGATATGGGATCCCATTGTTTTAAAAACAAAATATAATTTAAAATAGAAAGGAGTTACATAGCAAGTGCGGAAAAATACATGTAAAACCTTAAAAACAATACTACATCCTCGAAATCGAACTCTCAACCCCTTGAATCCATTCATCACCGATACACTGTAATGACCCACTAATCTAGACTTTTGGACCATTAACGAAACTATACATACAATCCTTAATAGAACTTACATTTACGAAAATACCATAATTTTATTAAGTAACTTGTAAAAATAAGAATTACTTACAAAATAAATACCAAGAAGGATATGGGATCCCATTGTCTTTAAAAACAAAACATGATTTAAAATAAAAAGACATTACATAAATAGTGCGGAAAATACATGTAAAAAACATAAAACGAAACTACATCCTCGAATCGAATAACGCTCGGCTCCTTGACTCCATTCACCATTGATACACATTCTCTAAGCGTCCACGAATCTTACCGCCTCTTAGGCTATTTTCCTGCACATAAAACAAAAAGGAATGAGCCTAATGCCCAGCAAGGAAAATCTAACACATAGTCATAAACATAATTTCATAATAAGCATAAAGACATATCATATCACTTATTACATACACTTATTATAATGGCCATTATTACTTGGGGTCCCATAGACTAAACAAGTCATATGCCCATGGGATTAATGGGGTCCTACTAGCTAAGTAGGTCATATGCCCATAACCCATTTGGGGTCTTGTTAGTCATATGGGTCATATGCCCAAGCCTACAAACATACACATATACATATCATAATACATTTGATAACATATTACATAAGATAACATAAACATATAACATATTGATTCTAGCCTATTTTCCTTACCAAAATTACCGGGATATGAGGACAGAATAGGGACTTTGGAACACTCCTAACTTAGCTTGATGAATGAATGAAAAATGCTTGGTGCTAGGTCCTATTTATAGAGTTCTAGGAATAAAAATCTTCTTTTTGGCTTTGAATAAAAAAAAAATTAATTGAAAATATTTGAATATCCTTCAGCCAAAGGCTTAGGAATTTTTCAAAATTTTCAGAGAGATTTAAGGATTCAAAGCTTGATTTTAAAATAATAAAAACAAATAGAATCCTAACTTCTAACTTCCCTAAATCTCGTAACTCTAAACTCCCCTTCAGTAAAATCAACATATCTGGAGTTGTAGAACTCCGATTTGGACTCTCTTTATACCGTTAGAAAGCTCATTAAATTATCTACAACTTTTAAGAAATACTACTTTTCTAAATTCCTAATATAACTGAGTCAAAAACAGGTCGGAAGTTAGAGTACCCTAAAGTTACGAAAAATCTATTTAATTATCTAAATATCAACCTAATCCACAAATAAATAAAATTGTGATAAATGTCATGCTCCTATCAGATTTTGGTGAAGAATAAGTCTTATATTTCTCTTATTTTATCATTAAAATAATAATTTCTTAATAATCATACACATGATAAGTGTTACTATCTTATTGGGTCTATCTAAACCTTATAATATAATAAATATTATTCTTAATATCAGCTATATAATCAAACCTTAGGTTAAAATTAATATTCTTAAACTATAGGTTAAACTTAGAAAGTCTATAAGTACTACTATGAGTGTCCAAATAATTCCCAGTCTGAACCAAAAATCCACAGTAACAAAGATAATACTATACATACTATAATACTACTAAATAATTAGCTAAGTAAAGTTCTTGGACTCTACATACACATTCCCCAAGCATCCACGAACCTTACCGCCACTATAGCTATTTTCCTGCACATATAAACAAAAAGGAATGAGCCTAATGCCCAGCAAGGAAAAATCTAACACATAGTTCATATACATAAATTTCATAAGAAACATAAAAAAAAAACTTAACATAACATTACATTACACTTATTTCATACACATACTATAATGACCATTATTACTTGGGGTCCCATAGACTAAACAAGTCATATGCCCATGGGATTAGTGGGGTCCTACTAGCTAAGCAGGTCATATGCCCATAATCTATTTGGGATCTTGTTAGTCATACGGGTCATATGCCCAAGCCTACAAACATACATATCATAACACTTATCATAACATAAAAACAAAATAACATAAACATATAACATATAGATTCTATCCTATTTTCCTTACAAAAATACCGGGATAAGAGGACAGAGGTGGGACTTTGGAACACTCCTAAGAACCATTTGAAAAAAGAGTGAGTATAGTGACGAAGAGAAATGAAAGGAATGGAAGGACTAAACCATTGAGAAAAATACTTATCAAAACCTTTTTGCTCAAGAACTTAGATTTCCTAACCAAAATAAAGATTAAGGTTAGAGGCTGAGTAGAAGACTATGAGAACTTAAAATAAAATAATACCAATGAACTAAGGTGTAGAAATACCTTGAAGACTTGTAGACCAATCTAAACCTCGAACCGAAATACTATGAAACCTTACTTCCCCAAGTGTTTGATAAGCTTATGATGATCAAGCTTATGATTTCCCCACCCAAGTGTTTACACTCTCACACTCACCTAGCAACTTGCAGCCTCTGAACTTAGAGCAAAAGATGAATAATGGATAGGTACTAGGTCCTATTTAAAGAGTTTAGGAATCAAAGGATCTTAATTTAACTTGAATAAAAATAATGGCTTTTTAGGTGAAAAATAATTTGAATAATCGTTCAGTAGAGGCTGAAGAATCGTTCAAAAAGGTGCTGGACTTATCAAAAGGTTGAATGGAAAACGAATTCAAAAGCATTCAAAATATGCTGAAGGAGGCGATATATCGCCCCCTATAGGCGATATATCGCCAGGACCAATATGCCCGAGGAAAACGTGCATCGTTTCGTGTTTTCCGTATCTACGTGCTGCGATATATCGCCCCCTATAGCTGCGATATATCGGCATTCGCTGATTATTTAAACACGAAATTACACATTTTTAGCTTAGTTCAAATTGAGTAAACAGCTTTGACTAAGCCCTTAAACGTATTCAAAGCTGCTGACTGACCTTAGAGCATTCAAACTTTACCCTTATTAAATTTAATCCTCAAAATACTTAATCCTTTAATCACCCATACATAACATGTGCTTAAAATCCTATTGGTTCTTATCTAAACCATATAGTATAATAAATATTATCCTTAATATCAGCCATATTAATTAAACCTTAGGTTAACATTAATATTCTTAAACTATAGGTTAAACTTAGAAAATCTACAAGTACTACTATGAGTGTCCAAATAATTCCCGGTCTGAACCAAAAATCCACAGTCATAAAGATAATACTATTAATACTATAATACTACTATCTAACTAGCTAAGTAAAGTTCTTGGACTCTACATGAGGTTTGAGAAGTCAATGCAAGTCCTTCATTTTCCATTCGGTTTCGGGACTAGCACTGGGTTCGACACCCATACAGGATAGAAGGATTCACGGATGAACCCATTGGCCTTCAACTTGTCCACCTCCTCCTTTAAGGCTGCGTACCTCTATGGATCAAGCGCTCGTCTTTTCTGCCTGACGGGCCTTGCCTCAGAGGCGATATTCAAATGGTGGCACATGATGGCTGGATCCATTCCTACCATGTCTTCGTGACTCCAAGCAAATACATCCAGATTGTCCTTCAAAAACCTTACCAACTTCTCCTTCGCGTCGCTTTGAAGGCTTTTTCCCACCTTCAACTTTGCAATGGCTCTTCCATCACCATGATCTCCTCTACCTCCTCAACAGGTTCAGCCCTTGGCTCCTCCATGATTCTAGGGTCTAGTTCCTGCGGGTTTGCGTCCCCATGCACCACCATCGCCATCGGTTCTCGCGGTTTCACAGACGTGCGAAGGGAGGTGTTATAACCCTCCCTTGCCTCTTTTTGTTCTCCTTTCATACTCGCTACTCCACCAGGAGTTGGGAACTTGACAGCGAGGTGATATATTGAAGTGATCGCTTTCAATTCTCTTGGGGATGGTCTCCCCAATAGCGCATTGAAAGCTTAAGCACAATCTACTACGACGAATTTTTCCATGACTGTGGTCTGTTGGGGTTGTTCTCCCATGGTGAGTGCCAATTCGATCACCCCTAAGGGTTGTATCAAGTCCCCCATGAATCAGTATAAGGAGGATTGACATGGTTTCAAGTGTCTGACACCCAAACCCATCTTCTCCAAGGTGGGGCGATATAAGATATCTACGGAACTTCCGTTGTCTACGAGGACCCGATGCACCCGCCTGTTGGCCAACTGAACTATCAACACCAAAGGATCATTACGGAGAAAGTGCACCGCTCGTGCATCCTCCTCTGTGAAAGTGATTGAGTTATTTTCTCCCTTAAAGCTTTTCGGGGGTCGCTACTCCAAACTCATGACACACGGTAGTGGACTCCGTCTGGCTTCTCTAGCGTACCTGTCTTGACCCTTCCTGGACTCTCCCCCAAACCCTAGACCTCTGAAGATCGTTCTCACCTCTCCTTGTATCTCTGGGGCTCCTCCTTGTGCCCGAGGTATCACCAGCACGTCCTCCGATTTCTGCTTCTCCCTTCTGACATATCGGCCCAGGTGTCCCCTTCGGATGAGCTCTTCAATTTCTTCCTTCAAATGGGTACATTCTATCGTGGTATGGCCGATATCCTTGTGGTATTGACATTATTTGCTAGGGTCCCTCTTGGACCGGTCTTTTCTCATTGGTGGGGCCTTTTGAAGGGAACTCGGTCCTCATTTGTGAGGTAGATATGCTCTCTGGTGTCCGTCAGGCTCGTATAGAAGGTGTAAGCCGTTTACCTATGGTCGCTTTCGTGTTTGGTCCTTCTATGTTGATAATCTCTCGACCCTTCATACGCCCTCTTCTTCTTCGCTCCATTCGACCCTTCATTGGCTGGGGGCTTTACATGGGACTCTCTTTTTCCTGCCTTTAAGTTCGCATGGCCATCCTCCACACGAATGTACTTTTGTGCCCTCTCATAGAAGTCATCTAGGTCAGTAACTTCCCTTTTGAGCATATTATCCCAGAATTTTCTTCCCGGACGCACTCTGGCTCTGATGGCCATTTTCAACTCCCTGCGGGTCAAGCTCCCTACTTTGGCTGCCTCCATGTTAAACCTGTGGATGTAGCCCTTTAGACTCTGGTTTTCTCCCTACTTCACATTGGCGAGGCTGGTGCCCGGCATTGTGTAATCATGCACGGCGTGATGCTGTTGGACAAATTCATCAGAAAACTGCTGCCAAGACCTGATGGACCCTGGTCGAAGTCTCTTGAACCATTTGTACACAGGTCCTTTCAATGTGACAGCAAAGCAATGGCACCTGGCTCCGCTACTAATCCCCCTTAATCTCATCAGGTCGTTAAACGTGTCCGGATGGTACTTAGGATCTGTGTTTCCTTCATAGGGGGTCATATGAGGCTCCTTGAAGTTGGCTGGGAGCCGGATGGCTTGGATCAACGAAGGGTGATTCATGATCAAAATCGTCCTCGACGGCTTGTCCTCCAGATGCAGTGACGATCTTGCTCCGTAGGATTCTCAACTCTGTGTCTAGGTCTTGTCTCCTCTTTTCAAGGAGTCGCTCAACGTGGACGGGCTTACATCTCCCTTTCCTTTCACTACAAGAAAAAATGCTTTTAATAACACCAAAAATGTGTTATCAAAACATACCATAACACTTTTTGATGTGTTAAGACCGACTATGTTATCGTAGGTCAGGGTACTTTACATAACACTTTATCATTGTTATACAGATGTGTTATTATACTGTCAACGATAACACACTTTCTGTGTTATTTTAATAAATAGATAAGTGTTTAATTATATTATTTATAGTTGATTATATAACACATTTCAATACTTATAAATTTGTGTTATACTACACTTTAGTATAACACATTATTTGTGTTATATAATGAAGTTTGCATAACAAAATTCTTTACTTATAAAAAGTGTTATTGTAATTGATATTATAACACATTTTTCGTATTATTTTAATATTTAGATAAGTTTAAATTCTCATTATATATTCATTTATATAACACTAATTTATTCTATTATATTTTAATTTTTTTATATAATTAAAATTAGCTTTCTAATATGTACTAGCATCATCAAATGAACTTTATTTTCAAATAACAAATAGTAAAAACATTCAACATTATATTAACAATCCACAAATTAGATTAAAACATTCAACACTGTCATCAACAACAAAATGTTCTTAAAGTATTCAAGTAGTCTTAAATATTCAACATATAAGCCTTGAATGATGATTTCAGTAAGTCCAACACAGGGTAGTAAAGGAATGTGATGTGAGGATTATAGCAAGGACAAAACAAGATACTGAGAAGTAAAAGAATGCAGTGTAAACAACCAAGTGAGGAACCCCATCTTTCAATGTATGCCATTGATCATTTGTTGCCAAGTTGAATGCTGGTGAGAAAAGAGAAAAGCAAACACCAGCAAAGAAACATATGGACAGTCCAATGAGAGTGCTTTTCCCAAACACATGTAGCAAGAGTTATAATTATTAAATGTGATAGAGAATCTGAGATGTTTGGATTTGAATGTCAGGTGATGAACGTCCAAATATTGTTGTGTAGTATTTTTGCAACACAAGATTATCACTTTTCATCTAAATGTGAGAATTTTAATTGATTTTCCATACTAAAAATTATTATCTTTTACAGTGCCATCTATAATGGTACAGCTAGTTTCTGCTCATTCTCATTATCCTTAAGTGCACCATCAAACGAAACAATTAAGTAAAAATTACATCACTCAACAAGCTTGATGATTTTATTTTTAAAAATGAATAAAAACAAGATAATTCTTTGATAACCTTAACATTTAATGAATGAAACATACCCCTCTTTAGATGAAAAACCTTCAAGCTTTTCTTTATTATCAGCTGCATTAGATGAGTGGACAGTAGAAGCAAGGCAAACTGCAACAAAGAAGCAGCCAACGCTATGGAAAAGGATCTCGACTCTATTAATTCTATTGTCTAAAAAGTAATTCGAGGTTGTTCCTGTCACCATTAAAGATCGCAACAGATGCAAAAAATTCAGTATCTATAAGAGCAACACAGACAAACATCAACATTTAGAAATGGTCAGAGAGAGAGAGAGAATGAAAGAAAGGACCTATAACAACTGTTATGCTTGCAGTGATCACTTCTATGACTAATAAGCCAACAAAAGCCCAAGCATACTGAGTTGAGAGATTTCCAAGGCTAAGTACCACCCCTCCTGCCATTGCAAACATCACAGAAGGCCAATTATCATCCTGCACCAATCACCCTAACATGAATCGAAACCAAATACATACAATACAATACAACTCCATTATGGCAAACAGATGAAATTTTCATTATGTTGTGCTCCTTATCACTGGTCTCTCCAAATAGCACCACATTCATCAAAGAGAATAGAGAATGAATGAACTAAACTTTATCTAAATATATGCAATTGTTGAATATTTGTGATTCAACACTTGTAATGAGCTAAAAAATATAATCAATACTGAATTAATCATGAGAAGGAGTAGCCAAAAGAATTATATAAAAAAAAGAAGAGGAAAAACAAAAAAAAAATTGGATTCTAGTCATGTCTCATAATAATTGGACCTTTTTATTAAACTTCATGGAGACAAGACTGTCACAATAAAATTGCCTAGCAATATTTTTATGGCAAACAGATGAAATTTTCATTATGTTGTGTTCCTGCAGAAGGTTGATGACTGATGAGGCTATATTATCCCCTTTTTTTTTTCTTTCATTGCTATAGTTTAATCCCTCAAATGCTACCAACTTTTTTCATTATGTACTTGTACTAATCATATTTCTTGGAAGTATTTTGCTGAACATAAGCATCTTAATCTTTTAATTCATGATCAAAATCATAATCAAAGTGTCCAACTAAGATACAGGTAATAATCATGATCAAATTATATTCCCATTTATAACACAGTCACAAGAAGAATATAAGAAAAGCACACCCACAAGTCAATGTGGAGCAAAGAATTCAAAGGAACACAGTCACAAACACTTGACACTATATTGAGGATTAACACACAGACAAAAAGATTTGAATGCTTAGTTAATCATTTAATTGTAAACAAAGAAAAAAAAAGACTTATTCCACAAACTATCATGTGTATAAGGAAAATTATTCAAGTGAAATCAAGAAACTTACCCAAATCATGAGATCATACATAAGCATACAAACAACAAAAATAAAACATAGAAAGATTTTTTAAACTAATTCATATTACTCCATACTACTACAGTCCATATAATTACAAAATTATACGGTATAACCTTGCATAAATTTCCCACTGTCTCATTTAGGATGGAGATCTTCTTGCAATGGTAGTGGATGGAGAGTTTCTAGCAGGTATTGTTGCAGAACCCAATGACTCTATAAAAAAAAAACCAGTGTGTATAAAAAAATTAGCATATTTGATATAAGAAATAAAGTAAATGATAAACACCCATAAGGTCCTTGGACTAGGCCAAGTGAGCCTAACCTCCATTGTTAAACAACCAAGCTCCATGAAAATAAAAAATAAAAAACCCATGTCCTAAGATCTAAACAATCCCCAAAAAAGAATACCATGGTATGAAGCTCATAAATTTTGGAGAACTCATATGTAGAAAGAGAACAATAAGTCATAAAGTATTGAAAAAGAAAAAAAAAGAATACCATGGATTGAGCAGAAACAGAAAAATAGGTTAAGCCAAAACTTCTAGCACCTTAAAATCAGCAAAACTAAGCAAAGTTGAAGAATATGCACCTTCTAATTAGAAGTAGCATACCTTTAGGGGCTGCTCTACCTTTTGGTTACCCTTTCTCTAAAAATGCACGAGGACACTACATTAGCATAATAATTTTGTAGATAAATTATTATGCTCCTTCCTAAAAAAATTATTGAGACAATTTTCAAAACTAAGCTTATTATACCTTTTAACTGCATATATTGAACAATAAACAATGGAAAAACCAGTAACTACCAGAAAATAAATTATTATTATTATTATTATTAAGCTCCTCTACTTCTTCATCTTCTTATTCTCTATTTTCATTTAAGCTCAAATTCTCAATAAATTCATAATTTTCCTTCTTCTCCTAAACAAAACCAAATATTACAACACTAGAGTTTAGTATTAGAAAGAATTAAAAATAAAAACTTTCCTGAGAACCAAATAGAAATACCCCATATTGTATTTTGTTGAGGCAAAACTAGAAAATTTGAAAACTAACCAGACCATGCAATGGAAAAGCAAGAGATACCCAAGTTTTAAGAAAAATGGTACCTGGAATCCAAAAAGTCTCTGGATAATTCTTCTATGAACAAATCAACTCTATGTCTATTGCTCACAACTGCCTCCCCTTTCACAACACCAAGAATAAATGGATACATTGTTTTGAAAGGTCCAACTCTAGATTATCCAGTAGCACTTTATTATGCATCAAAAAATGTTTACATAAAAAGTTGCACCCTACTATTGAAGAAATGGCTAATAATTAGTTAATTCTTCATTCTTGGTTTGCTCAGTAGCAAAAACATGAATGACCTCCTTAGATTTATGTGTTTATGATGCTAGTAAACATCATTCCACATTTATCAGGAATCATTTTGCTTGCAACCCTGTCATGAAACCTGTGTAGATGGATGAAAAATTCTAGTAAGATATTAAATCTAATAGTTGTATTAACTAGAGCAGTGTTTCATAAAAAAAAAAAACACATGGTAGTATGTTAATATGAACCATATTCATGAATCAAAATTTCTAGACCTCGGTACATATAAAGTATAACCATAAAACAAAATTTATGTTGCTTCTAAAACATTATATAATTCATACATTAAGAACCAAAGCATTTGAAATGTTATAGCGATTACAAGAACTAAGAAAGAAATCAGCAACAATAAGATCAAGTGGTACCATCTCAGAGAACTATAGAAGTAGAACCTGCAGAAAATTTCGACTAAAGCCCAAAACTAGCTGCAGCTTGATCTAGTATAAGCTCCTCTCAGCATCCTCAAGCCTCATCTAATATCACAATAAAAATTTACAACAACAGATTTATACATATATAGAATATATAGAGAGAGAGGAAACAAAACAAATATTTTTTGCTGCAAAGCAACTCAGTAACCCAAAAAAACTCATATATTTCGGTTGAGGAAACAAAACTAAGTAGACTAGCAAAAACAGAGGACAAATACAATTTTAAATTAGCAGGGTTTATAGAAAAAGTTTTATTGTTATATTAGCACTGCCTTTAAGACTTCCATTGAATGAGATGTTACTTACATTGCCATAAGATCCTTCCTCAAGACTAAGTCACAAATATTGTTTAGTACATTAAGCTTGTTACTCATTCAAGAAAACATACACTGTAATGGGTTGCCTCAACTTAACTAATTGATTGCCTCAACTTAACTGATGTTACTCTACGTCTAGTTCATCAGCTCGAGCAAATCCATTATAGATGATAAAGATTACAGCCAAATATAGAGTTACAGCAGACAATGGTCAATGTGAATAAGAGATATTGCTTTATTTGTGCACAACATTAATAGAGAACTTTTGTATTGCTTTAATCATGTCTTATATATACTTATTGATTTATAGGTACGAGATAGCTTTATTGGCAATAATGAATCC
The DNA here is from genome assembly GCF_963169125.1 of Humulus lupulus. Classification (NCBI taxonomy): domain Eukaryota; kingdom Viridiplantae; phylum Streptophyta; class Magnoliopsida; order Rosales; family Cannabaceae; genus Humulus; species Humulus lupulus. The sequence continues at coordinate 71,041,223 of NC_084797.1, forward strand.
ATAATTCCTCTTATATCACCAAGATATCAACCATTAACAAACCACACTCACATTCCAATTAAAATATTAAATTTGATTACTATTTTAAGATTGATTTATATATCAAATGAAAAAAATACAAATATACAGTGAGAAAACATACAAACACACACTCATTCCTTTGTGTGCACTTCAGCTTTAAGCCAAGTAATTCATTAAACCCAATATTCAACATTAGAACAAATTTCATTTTCTACAGCTCTTAACCATCAGGATGTATGATAATTGATTCACTAAACCCAGTAGCTCATATAGCCTATGTACTTCAAATTAGTTAGCAAAATAAGAGACAAGATGTGTTTAAAACTAACAAGAAAATTATCTCAGAACCATTCAAATATATGATATCCTAAAACTAGAATAACACATATGTATCATATATATATATAAACACATGTATATCTAAAAAAATGTACGTGTGTGTGTTGTGTGCGTGTGTGTATATCCTAAAATAAAATCACTCAAGCCTATTTCTATGAACGAGAAACAGAGCAATTCAATATATGTGTGTGTGTTGTGTGCGTGTGTGTTAATTTTGTAATCTCGTTGTTGTATAAATTAATTGAACCAGTTGCTCTGGCATAGGTAGCTTCACAAACTGTATCCCTCTTTGCATGTTAAGAAATTAGACACTATATGCTTTACAAGTCACATTGCACCAATTAGAATCCCCCAAGACAAGACTATTCAAAAGCAGGGAGTGTTAAAAACGATACAGGCCTAGGTATAACCTCAATCTTCTTACAAGAAAATAATTTTCTGCACACATGAACAAAAGGTAGATACCCTGCACATATCTGTTTTCCTAACAAGAAATTACTCCAAAAAAAAAAAAACAACTTCATACAACTAATAACTATTCTTTAACTTTAGTTGCATTTATACATCAATAATAAATAATAATACAAAAAAAGCAACAAGTAATTTGATATGATCCTAAACAGTGTACACTACCACACAAAAAAAAAAACACAAACACAAACATAATACAATTTTTCGGCACTGCTCTTGGTGCATTGTTGATCTAGCATTAATTCATATACTTTCTGGTGCTATAACTATCTTAGCATTGGATATTGCAATAACAATTATAGAAAAGACATTGTATATCCAAAATAGAACATGCTTCCAGTAGTGAGAAATATAGAAAGTTGTGATCAAAATCAGCAACTGAGATAAATTGAATAATTCACAAACATGGGTTATTAGTCAGACAAATAAAAAATAAAAAATGATCATCAATAGTACATAACACAACTCTCTAATGACCCATAAAGCATATCCATAGGTAATTATAAATCATATTGATAACTATAAAGTAGATAAATGAGTTTCATATATAATCTTTACCAAGTGTCTTCGTCCATGTATCACAACCAAACTATCAAGCAATTATTCAAATTACATACCAATTATTCACACAGTAATTTTATCAAACATTACATATGCCAACTACAAAAATAATATCATATTACCAAAGATTGGACCCTAAACAGGATTTCCAAAGAAACATCAAAAGCATATTCAATTTCATAATTTCACATAACAAATCATTATTGATTCACTGTAGAGTTTGAAAATGATTATATATGATTTCAATAGACCAAATGAACAAAATACAACAATTCTTACATGCAAAATGTAAAATTTTACATTCTAATTATTCTATATATAAAACTATAAAATACTTAAAGAGAATGGGGAATAAGAGGCACCTGAATCCGTGAGAGTGAGAGAGAGAAAAAGAAATTGTGAGCGACTATACACTACCAATCAACCCCTAAGATAATCAGCCCTTAAAAAAATTGAAGATGCCGAAACCCAAAATACAAAGTAAAACCCATAAACATGAAAACCCAGACACGCAACATTGCATTCAAAACCACAAAATAAATAAATTAATAGAAATAAATCATGAGAAGAACAACATTGAAGAATAGTTGAGAGAGGGAGAGCTAATTACCACGCCAAAAAAATGAGTATGGTTACCAAAAATCACAAATGAAAAAGAAAAAACCTTAAAGAAATAACTCAGCTCAAATTTACATTAAAGATCATCAACTGAAGCTAAGCCAAACTTACTATATAGAAGAACAAAAGAGTATGATATTCAAGCTTTAGAAAATACTTGTGCCTATAACTAAACATGCAATACTATGGCACATGAACATACTTATCATTCTTCATACTTCATAATTGGACACACACAAAAATCGTTAAGGTTATGCAGCTCTAAGCATATGCATATATTACTTTAGAATGTACTTGTCTTGAATATTAATGATGAACATTCTTATCATTCTTCATACTCTAAATCTGCATAGCAATTTTCAAGTAAAAATCAATGAAACAAAACAAGTTCCCAATTAATTCGAATAAGCAAATAATTGACACAAGATAAATGAAACAAAAATACAGTGCATTTTTTTTTTTTTGAGGGGAAAGACATTACAAGAAAACTAATTAAGGGAAGGCCAACTCTGCACTATATAATGGAAGCAGAGGTAACTAGAGAAAATCCTATATTCCAAAAATTAGAAGCTTTAACATCTAAAACATTCTTAACAATGCAATGAGCCACCATATTGGTTTGACGAGGGGAAAATTGGACATCAATTACTCCACCTTTATCCATAGCCCATTTGATCTCTTAACACTAACTCAAAATTAGCAACACTACTATCCAAACTAGTCAACATCTTCGTATTGTGCAATATTTAAACATAAGAAGATAATATACTACAATCTGAACAGTAACACAAACATTGTGTACTAGTTTCTATCTTCAGCAATCTTTAACCAACCTCTTTCTTTTCACATTCTTTCTTATTGCCCTAATAGGTGAAAGCATAGACAGAGGAATCCATTTCAATATATATATGAATTACAAGAAGACACATTGATGATACTGCCAAAGCAAACTAATCAAAGAATGCATTAAAAAACAAAAATTTGAAATGCTAATCTTCCTATATATTTTATTAGCACTTAGAAGCAACCCCAAGAAAATATTATATATATTCCCATGTTACCAAGAACTCATGGCCATGTGCCAGCTCTTCCCTACTCAACTTCTCATTTTGTTTTGTCTTCTTCTCACTATAGCCTCACTAGACATAAATCTTTTGTCTTATAGACAAGGCTAATTGGTTTGGTGTATACTCCAGAAGATTCCAACAACATGAGAAGTCAACAAAAAAAAATGTATGAAAAAAGAACAGAAAACGATGTAAATGCTCACCACATCTTGCAGATTTTCCTCAAGGTCAAAACAACAATTATATATATATATACATATTCAAAACAATATGATAAACATCATTCAAGATAAAAGATTGTGATTATTTAAAACTCTGTAGTAGCTGTGCTGATTGTGATTATAGAAGCCCTCTACATTTTGAGCTCCAAAATCAAATCCCTATAGAAAAGTATGATCACATATTTGAAACAACAAAAATGAAATCATAACTATCAGAGCTTTTAAGTTGAACTTTTGCAATATCTTAGGGAAATACAAGCTATATATGGCAGAATAAACCTTACACAACTCAAATGCAACACAACAACTAATTGGGCATCATAGTCACAAAAATACATAAATTTTCAACAAAATAACTCTACAATAGTCAATACAATACTTCAAAATTTAGCAGTGGTTCGACAAAGTGATATAACATATATACCAAGAATCAAATTGCAAGTTAGAGTGTTACCAAACTTATGCACATCAACTTTTTAAAATCTCCACAAAGTGAATGACTTCCAATCTGTTAGAAACCCTATAATCACATTCATAAAAGAAAACCATTTTCATTTTCAGATTTTCTTACCCAAGTTCCAACTACAAAATAATGCCAGTAAACAAAACAAAGTAAAAAAATCAAAACAAAAGTCACAGAATCATAACTTTACTAGTTCCACTATACATATATATATACATATTTATATATATATATGATTTTGAATTGTAAACTGCTAATATACAGAAAAAATAAAGGTCTCTCTGACCTCCATATTATCAAAACTCCACGAATAAGAAAACATCAGATTTATATATATAGTTAATTAACCTGTGAGAAAGAGGGAGAACGGTGAGGTGGGAAGCCAGGGACTACCATGAACCAATCAACAACAACAACAAATAAGAAAAAAAAATAAAAATCCAAGAGGAAACATACCAGATCTTGCTTCCACCATGCATCGAGGTGATGAAGACACACACATCGTCGTCGTGTGACCTCGCCTCTGCCTCCTCTAGGCTCCGCCGCTTGTTCGTTGAAGAGAGGGTGAAGAAGGGGTGGACACAAAGCAAGAGGGAGAGAGGAGAATAGATAATCCCCGATGTAGGAGAGAGATAAAGAATCAAAGAAAATAGTATTAGAGGAATCGGGATGGAGGAGACTGAAGTAGGATTGAGTTCGGAGACGTACTGTGCTTAGCCGAAGAAGAAAATGGGAGAGAGAGAGGGGGTAAACACTGAGAAACAAGAGAGAGAGAGAGAGGGGAATCGGGGACCGACTGGTGGGTTTTTTTCTTTTTTTTTTTGTTCAATTGGACCGTGTGAAAAATTTTGGGGGGCTAGGGAAAATTAGGCGCCAATTTGCAATTAAGTCCCACCTATATACATATACACTTATATATATTATAATACTTTTTTAAAAGTGTTAAATTTTTGTGTTATGGAAATGGGTTTTTGTTGTAGTGTTTGCCTTCCCGGGGCGCTATAGGAGGTGTAGTCCTTTTATCCACCCTTTTCTTGTTGAGTTCCTCCCGTAGATCTGAGGGTGTCCTCCTTGAGGTGACTTCGACGTCATTATGAGGGCCAGTGTTGTTCTTCTGCTCTGGCCTCAGAGGCTGCTTCGGTGGTCCGGGACGTTCGTGCTGCTTCACCCGGGGGGTATTACTGGTGGAGAGTCGAGTCCTCCCATCGTCTACTGGGACGGTGGTCTCTGCGCCTTCTTGGCCTCTCTCCTTTCGCTTAGGGAGAGATATGTTTGACTTCCCTTGCAACAGGCCATTCAACACCTCTTTCATGTTCTCTAAGGTGGTTTCAAGCCTTTGGTTCTTGCGATGCAGTTCATGTATCTCCTCTTCATAGAATCGAGACCTTGAACTCGAGCTCACAGAATGGACCCGGGGATGCTTGTCAGGTCTGCGCACTGATGGGCCCGGATCCTGCCGGCCGGAGTTTGGCACCTGTGGCAGCCTTGGGGCGGGAACTCATCGGCATCTTTTGCAGGGCCAGCTGTTGACCTTGGATGATTCTTATCTGGAGGGAGGCCGGGGATGAAGCCTCTACTTCGTGAACCTCGGGTTCCTTTGGGGCCTCCATATCTCTGGGCAGAGGAAGGTTCTTCATGGAGGCCTTCATCTGATCTCCATCAAGGTGGACCTCCACCTCTCATGGCTCTCTCAGTCGTTTAGAACGTCTTGGCATTTCTTCCTGCCGGAACTAATGGAAGAACAGTGGCTTGACACTTATCCTTCCCAAAGACGGCGCCAAACTATTGACGGTAGGAACTTGTCAACGATACAAGGTTAGAAAACTCAAATTATATTGTGAAGGATAGTTGAAAGTAACTTGGAAAGAACTTGAAAGAAATTACAAAACAACAATTGAGCCAAGACCATTTATTTCTTAATTGTTTTTCATACAAAGAATTTTCCACCCCTTAGCTTGAGGGGTCGGATCCTATTTACAGGTGGGCTCTATTGGTCCCCAGATACAAGTAGGTCCCAAGGAATCAGGTCGTACGCAGGTGCATGGTCAGGGTAGTGGCTTGGGACATAGTGGTGTCTACCCTGACATTACTAGAGTAGTGGTGCAGACATCGTACTGTCGGCACTGTCATATGGCCGGGGGTAACCAAGTAGTGCCTCCACTCTCCGTACAAATTCGTACTGCCACTACTTGTCAGACACGGATGGCAGGGCCATGCCCCTATCCTCGTCATGGTCGTACATCCCATATCAGTACGCATATCTGGTACCCAGTTGTCCCCATCAATTCACGTTTGGCACCCTATGATCACATGGCACTTCTACTTAGTATTTCCAAGTGTTCCTCGTACGCATATTGAGGAGGCTCCACACTTTACATGTCGTGAGAAGACAAGGCTTGAGGGTGCCTCACTGGTGGCACCTACTCCTAGAATGGACTAAGGCCGCTTCAGCGAGGCACGGAGTGTTTGAGGCGAGAGAAGGTGCATGTGGGAGGCCTAGTGAAGGCCTCGCATAATGAGATGCTAGGGATCCTTTGAGGGTCTGACATAGCGAGTCGACCATTGGAGACCCTTGTTTCAAATGCAATGGTCTACGTATGCGAAACACGAAGGACATAGAGAGGCTGCTTTGGTGGAGTGACGGGGCGAGGCAAGGTTGCACCCTCGCATAGCGAGGCTGCATGCGTGATCACACGAGGGCAAGGCAAGGTTGCTCTCCCGCATAGCGAGGCTGCATGTGTGATCATACAGGGGCGAGGCAAGGTTGCACCCTCGCATAGCGAGGCTGCAGGCGTGTTCATAGGGGCGAGGCAAGGTTTCCCCCTCGCGTAGCGAGGCTGCATCCATGATCATACGGGGGCGAGGCACGACGCCTTGCGTGGACATGGTGCACGCGTGCGTATGGGAAGCCATCCGAGGACCCTCGCATAGCGAGGGTGGCGTGCGCTTGGGTTGCTTGCCAACGACCCTCACATAGCGATGGTGATTTTCCTAGCCTAACGCCTCTGATGCCAAGTAAGGCCCATGCCTCTTCGTCCCACTAGCATGTGTCTCATAATCTTTGAGGTGCCTCATAATGTAGAGGTTCACTTTAATGGAATTCACAAGGGAAGGATTCCTGTTTTCACAGTTATAATTAGTGGCTCATTGGAGTTTTTTTTATTTGTTTAATAATGTTTAACATATTAATTAATTTAATTTCGTAGGTTGTGATTTTGTTGGTGAGATTTTAGAGAGTATTTTGCATCAAAATTTCTATATCAGTAACACATTTGAGGTAATTAAGTTTTTAAAATTACAATAATAAGTTATATATTGCTGGATATTTAGTGATATTTTATTTATTATTTATTAATTTAATTTTATTGGTTTGTGGATTTAATAGCGAATTCGATTACTATGTGAAGTAATTTTGCTAGCTTTTGGATTATTAATTGCAAGAGGTACATATATATTCTCTTACTTCTACTTTTAATATTATTAAACAAATATTATAGGAGTTTGAATATCTTAAATATTCATCCATAGTGAAGTAGGTTATGAGATTAAAATTGTGTGCTGTGGTGATAACGGAATGTTGGGAACTTGTGTGTTTTAGTGAAGTAGGTTCTGAGAAATTTGGTTGTGTGATGCGGAGCTATAAGGAAGAAACTTATTGTATGTTATTTGAATTGTTTGTTTTGCTATTCGGATGCAGATGGTTAGGTCACTATTATAGGGGAAATGATGCCTGATTTTAACTAGGATAATAAACAATTAGTTTTATATAGACATCCTATAAGGAAGAAACTTATTGTATGTTGTTTGAATTGTTTATTTTGCTATTCACATGCAGATGGTTAGGTCACTATTATAGGGGAAATGCTGCACGATTTTATCTAGGATAATAAACTATTAGTTTTATATAGACATCCGACTTTATCACGTGCTTATTTAGTGTCGTTTCTTTTCTTTTTCATAATCATAGGAGAATATATGGATAAACAGTGGATGTCAGCGAATAGGTTATCTGCAGAATATAGGAACGGGGTCAATTTGTTCTTAAGGTTTTGTTCAAAAAATGTAAAATATCACTAAATATCTAGCAATATATAATAAAGGATGCATGTCCTAATGATTGCATATTATATAGGAACAGACTCATTAGGCATGCAGTGCGAAAAAATTAGGCATGTCCTAATGATTGCATATTATATCGAAATAGCATTGCAGACGCAAAATCGTGTCCTACTTGTGGTGAGTCACGATGGTAAAAGAAAAGAAATGGTGACGATGTCAAGGAAAGAGTACCTGCCAAAGTTTTGTGGTACCTTCCACCAATTCCTCGTTTCATCTGATTGTTTAGAAATACCGAACATGCTAAAAGTGTATTGTGGCATGCTAATGAAATAATAAAGGATGGTAAATTAAGACATCCAGCGGACACCCTAGCTTGGAAGAGAGTTGATTTGAAGTGACCTTCTTTTGGAAATGAATCTCATAATATTCGTCTAGGTCTTTCGACTGATGGGTTTAATCCACATGCATCTCTTAGCAGTAAGTATAGTTGTTGGCCTGTTATACTTGTTATTTACAATCTACCCCCATGGTTGTGTATGAAGAGAAAGTTTACGCTTTTGACCTTGTTGATATCAGGACCTAAACAACCTGGTAATGACATTGACGTCTATCTAGCTCCTCTTATAATTGACTTGAAAACTTTGTGGGATGAAGGGGTTAAGGTTTATGATGCGTATAGACAGGAAGAATTTAATCTTAGAGCGGTCTTATTATGGACAATTAATGACTTTCCTGCTTATGGAAATTTATCTGGGTTTAGTGTGAAAGGATATAAAGCTTGCCCCGTTTGTGAAGAAAAAATATAAACTGAATACTTGAAACACTCTCGGAAAATATGTTATATGGGACATAGGAAGTGTAATGACCCAACTACTCTAAACTTTTGGACCATTAACGAAACTACACATACTAATCCTTAATAAAACTTACATTGTGAAAATACCATAACTTTATTAGGAACTTGTAAAATAAGAGTTTCTTACATAAAATATCAAGTAGGATATGGGATCCCATTGTTTTAAAAACAAAACCTAATTTAAAATAAAATGGAGTTACATAGCAAGTGCGGAAAAATACATGTAAAACCATAAAAAGAATACTACATCCTCGAGAATCGAACTCTCGACTCCTTGAATCCATTCATCACTGATACACATTCCCCAAGCATCCACGAATCTTACCGCCACTATAGCTATTTTCCTGCACATATAAACAAAAAAGAATGAGCCTAATGCCCAGCAAGGAAAATCTACCACATAGTTCATATACATAAATTTCATAAGAAACATAAAAACATAACATAACATACATTACACTTATATCATACACATACTATAATGGCCATTATTACTTGGGGTCCCATACACTAAACAACTCATATGCCCATGAGATTAGTGGGGTCCTACTAGCTAAGCAGGTCATATGCCCATAATCTATTTGGGGTCTTGTTAGTCATATGGGTCATATGCCCAAGCCTACAAACATACATATCATAACACTTATCATAACATAAGAAACATAAGATAACATATAAAATATATAACATATGAATTTCTATCCTATTTTCCATACCAAAATACCGGGATAAGAGGACAGAGGTGGGACTTTGGAACACCCCTAATAACCATTATGAAAGGGTGAGTCGAATGAAGAAAAGGAAATGAAAGGAATGGAAGGACTAAACCCTGAGAAACATACTTACCAAAAACTAATGTGCAAGCTCTTAGATTTCCTAACCAAAATAAAGATTAAGGTTAGAGGCTGAGTAGAAGACTAGGAGAAAGAAAATAACATAATACCAATGAACTAAGGTGTAGAAATACCTTGAAGACTTGTAGACCAATCTAAACCTCGAACCGAAATACTATGAAACCTTACTTCCCCAAGTGTTTGATAAGCTTATGATGATCAAGCTTATGATTTTCCCACCTAAGTGTTTACACTCTCACACTCACCTAGCAACTTGTAGCCTCTAAACTTAGAGTAAAAGGTGAATAATGGCTGGGTACTAGGTCCTATTTATAGAGTTTAGGAATGAAAGGATCTTGATTTAACTTGAATAAAAATAATGGCTTTTTAGGTGAAAATAATTTGAATAATCGTTCAGCAAAGGCTGAAGACTCGTTCAAAAAGTTGCTGGACTTATCAAGAGGTTGAATGGCTGAATGGAAAACAAATTCAAAAGCTTTCAAAATAAGCTGAAGGAGACGATATATCGCCCCTGTAGGCAATATATCGCCTGGGCCAGTATGCCCGAGGCAGTCGTGCATCGTTTCGTGTTTTCCGTATCTACGTGCTGCGATATATCGGCACACGTTGATTATTTAAACATGAAATTACACATTTTTAGCTAAGTTTGAATGGAGTAAACAGCCTTGACTAAGCCCTTAAACGTATTCAAAGTTGCTGACTGACCTTAGAGCATTCAAACTTTACCCTTATTAAATTTAATCCTCAAAATACTTAATCCTTAATCACCCATTCATAACATGTGCTTAAAATCCTATTGGTTCTTATCTAAACCTTATAGTATAATAAATATTATCCTTAATATCAGCCATATTAATCAAACCTTAGGTTAACATTAATATTCTTAAACTATAGGTTAAACTTAGAAAATCTATAAGTACTATTATGAGTGTCCAAATAATTCCTGGTCTGAACCAAAAATCCACAGTCATAAAGATAATACTATAGATACTATAATACTACTATCTAACTAGCTACAGGAAGTTCTTGGACTCTACAGGAAGTTCTTGCCTAATACGCATAAACTTCGGACTTGGAAGAAGGCGTTTAATGGTAAACAAGAGTTTGAGGAGGCTCCTAAACCATTGAATGGGATCCAAGTACTTGAGAAGATGTCTAAATTGTGTTTAAGTTAGGGAAGCCTAAAGTTCGTACACCTACAAAGATGAAACGTAGTCGTAAGGCTAAGGTTGTGGAGGAGCCAAAAGGGTGTTATAAAAATAAATATGTTTTCTTCGAACTTGAATATTAGCCTTTCTTACTTATACGCCATAATTTAGATGTTATGCACATAGAGAAAAATGTATGTGATAGTTTGATTGGCACTTTGTTGAATATTCTTGGGAAAACTAAGGATGGAATTAGGGCTAGACAAGACTTGGTTGCAATGGGTATAAGGGATGAATTAACTCCAAAACCAGATAAGATACGAACAGATTTACCTCCTTCTACTTACACTCTTACTAAAGAGGAAAGAATGGAAATTTGCAGATGTTTGTTTAATATAAAAGTTCCAGACGGATATTCCTCAAATATAAGGTCATTGGTAGACATAAAAAGTTGTATTCTGACTGGTATGATATCTCATGATTGTCATATTCTAATGCAACATTTACTACTAGTGGCCATTCGATCTGTGTTGCCTAGGAAAGTTCGAGATGTAATCACAAGGTTATGCTTGTTTTTCAAGTCATTGTATTGTAAGGTGATTGATCCACTTAAGTTGCCTAAGTTAAGAGGTGAAATTGTTGAGGTATTGTGTGAGTTGGAGAAATATTTCCCGCCAACATTTTTTGATATAATGATCCATCTGACAGTTCACTTGGTTAGAGAACTAAGATATTGTGGTCGCGCTTATTTAAGATGGATGTATCCATTTGAGCGATATATGAAGATTCTTAAGGGGTATGTTAGGAATAGAAGTTGACCAGAAGGATGCATCGTCGAATGCTATATTGCAGAAGAGGCAGTTGAATTTTTTTCTGAATACATGACTGGTGTACAGAAAATTGGGTTAAATGATATTGAAAATGTCAAGATTCAGAGTCGTCGTGGTAGCGTTGTATGCACAGTAAGTTGAGATATACTAGATGAAGCACATCGTCTTGTGTTGCAGAATATAAATGAAATTCAACCTTATATCGAGTGAGTTATATTCATATAATACATTAAGTTTAGGTTGTATAATTTTGTATGTTCAATTGTTTAACAACATATGTATAATTGAAGGGAACATTTTAATTTGATAAAGACCAAATTTTCATCCAAGTCAAGGAACCCAAAATGGTTACAAGATGAACATTATCGAACTTTTAGTAGTTTGGTAGAACAAAAGGTAAATTGTGTTGATTATGGAAAGTTGTCATTAATTGGTAATTACAAGATGACATGGTTGGTTGTTTTTAGTAATTAATTTTTCGTATGTTGAGTTAATAGGTTGTGTCAGAATTACAAAACACATCAAACAAGGTTTTAGACATCGTTAAGTGGATTTCTCGAGGACCTTCTGTTAATGTCATCAAGTTTTCATCATACATGATTAACGGTACTCTATTTAACACTAGGGAGCGCGATAACAACAGAAACACACAAAACAGTGGTGTTAGCCTTGTTGCTAAAACTGTGCAAGTCTCTAGTGCAAAAGATAAAAATCCAGTTGAATGTGATATGACTTTATATGGAGTAGTTAATGAAATTTTGGAGTTAGATTATATCACAACTCGAGTACCTGTTTTCTTTTGTGATTGGGTGAAAAGTGACAGTGACATAATATATAAAGATTTCGGTTTCACATTAGTTAATCTAAAACGAATTTGGCACAAATCTGATCGATTTATATTAGCTTCACAAGCCAAACAAGTATTTTATTTGAATGATCCTTCAGACAACCAATGGTCAATTGTTCTTCCAATGTAAACAAGAGAATGGAACATTAAAGATGGTGATTTACATGATATACCTCTCAAAGAAGAACTTGTCACATTCACCGCAATAGAAGATAATGATGAAGTTGATGATGATTGTATTTGTTTCTGTGAAAACGGTGAAGGATTATGGGTTGATGATAATGGGTCTTGAGGTACCATTTAATGGGTTTGATATGTTTATGATATGTGAAATTTTTAGTTTCATCTTTAATTCAAATGTTTGCATAACTTTTTTTTAATGATTATGAGTGTCCAAAATGGTTATAATAATGATATTTATGTTTCGCAGATGGAGGGTGATCCTTTTGGTGGTAGTTCTGATGAGGGGGAGCATCGCCCTCATTCTCAGCCAGTGGAACAAGAACAAAAAATTGTGAGGACGTACATGGATGTCTAAAAACACCAAAAAAAAGGAGTGAAGGACATCTTACACGTGTTGAATACAACGCGTATGGTCAAATAATTGGTAAGACTAGAAGTAATATTTCATCACGACTTAGAGCTATTATTCGAGCCACTATGTCCATCAACACTAATAGTTGGAATGATGATAAAAATAAGATATGGGATACAATGAAGGTGTGATTTTATTAATTATATTTCATTTAATGTTTTTAAAATATATATTGTTTTGATAATATGATTCTTATTACTTTCAAACTTGCAGAAAACTTTTGATTTGGACCCCAAACAAAAGAAAAAAATATTCATGGATGCGGGAAAGTACTTCCGAATTTGGAAGACTAATCTCACAAGGGTACACATGTATGCTTTGAAAAAAATTCTCAAATGAGTTCCCGCCAACTATTCCATTTGGATTTGAGAATGTCATAACTCCAGATGAATGGTTAAAGTTTGTGAACTCAAGTTTAACTCCCGAGTGGCGTAGTAAGAGAGAAGAGATGCAAAATTATCGAGCATTGAATAAATACAATCACAACCTCTCTAGAGGAGGCTATGTGCGTATTGAAGAGATGTTAATGGAACAAAGTGAGAAAAGTCTGACTAAACTTGATAGGGCAGACTTGTGGAGCATGGGTCGTTGGAATGCAAAAGGAGAGCTAGCTGGAGAGGCCTCTGAGATTCAAAAAAATATTGTAAGTGTTCATATTTAATAATGTTAATATATCAAATTATTAGCTTCTATATATAACTTTCTGTGAATATTGTTGCACAGGATCATTACCGGTAACTCAAAGTTAAGGGTAAATGGGCACCTGATGGCCCTGATGATGTATTGATGAGGGTGTTGGGCACTCCTGATCCCCAAGGACGTGTTAGGGCTGGAGGAAATGGTGTGTCCCACACTCAATGAAAATTAAATCGAAATTCTCTTCTTCAAATGACGACATTAGAAAGGATTTTGAAGAAAGATTTCGGAAACAAGAAGAAGAGCATCGTCAACATGCACAACGTCTAGAAGAGCACCTTTAGCAACAAGATGAGCTCTTGAGAAAATTCATGGCCCAATAGAGCGGGTCAGGATCCAACATTGGAGTCCCACCAGCGCCATCATCATACTATGTGCCCGACCCATCAGTGCCACCAGCGCATGCGTCCTACTATACTCCTGACCCACTAGTGCCTCAAGCAGAAGAACAAATTATTACACTACAACTGCTTTTGCAAGAGGTAATTAAACTTTCTTGAATATTCTGAAACCAAATAAATTTCTTTACTGCTTCAACATGCTTATTTGTATATAATATGTTTCAAACATTGTTGCATCAGTTAAACTCATTGAAAGAGAGGCAGGCAATAACTACCAAGTTATGATTACTAGTGTTCTTATGCCAACCTGTCCTCTCCCTTTTGCATATCTTGATTTGGACATGTACATAGTTGCTCAAGCTATTGGGACGCCAATAGCATGGCCTAAGGATTTGGTCATTATATCTTAAGATATATATCATGAGGTGATGCCATATTTTTACATAATTATCTTTACAATTCTATATTTATTTGTTTGCATTTTTTTTAATTGTTGATATTATTGCATATAGGCTCCCTCTACAAGTAAGACCAGATCACAACGACCAAAAGCTCCGTCAACCATGAGAAAGAAGACGACCACAAACTCCTCCAACACAATTGCCCCACACTCCATTGGAACAATTACACAATATCGTATCTCATTGGGCTGATAGCGAGTGTGTCAATCTAGGCATAGAGTCTCAAGATTTTGATCAGGATATGTCTCACTGTTATATATTTAAGGATGACATACTTCAGTTTGCTCAAAAAGAGAAGATTGGACAAGCAGTTGTCGTCAGCTACATGAGGTATATATCTCACAAAGTTCGTTCATTTAATTTTCTAATTTGATTTATTCATTCATATAACAATTTTTGTATTTTTGTATTAGGTTCATTTACAGATATGTGGTACAACAAGGTCGCCAAAATAAGTTTTTATTTGTCAATCCTAATATTGTAGCCACTCAAGGGAGTTCATTCGACGATCGTGTTCAAAATCTATTCAGATGATGCAATGCCGTAAAATCAAAAGAACAAGTTATGCTTGTCCCTTGGAACCATGGGTAAGATTAAAAAGTTGTCATTTTTCTGACCCATATCAATACTTTCTTTGTTTAACATTTGAGTTATAATTTTTTGGTTTTTCTTATGCAGTGAACATTAGATGTTGCATTTTTTGGCACCATATGCATATCATGTTTATTGTTGTGATCCGGTGAATTCAGATCTGAATAAATGTGAGGAGATTGTATTAGTGATTGTCAGCGCTTTCAATCTTTTTTTCTTTATGAATCTTCTTGATGTCGAGATCCCGGTACTCTACGCATTAAGCAACCTCAGGTAAGTAATTACAACTTAAATTTTTGAAATTTTATAATTATTAAGTAGAATAATATGTATACATTTTTTTAACAAGTTTCAATTTAATAATGAATTACTCATATTTTTAAATCATTAGTGTCCACACCAACCAGACAATGTGGCATGTGGATACTACATAATGAGGATGTTGAAGGATTTGATTGAACATGCGAGTCTCGGACATTACTTGAGAACGGTATTATTAATTAAAATTTGCAAATTATTTTTGAAACCATATATATAAATGTAATCAAATAATTAATTAACATATTTTACTTTATATTTTTTGCAAGTAACAAGTACGTCATATACAGAGGCACAAATTGATGAGTTGCGACAAGAATGGGCGACATATATGTTACCGATAATCCAAAGTTACCGACCTTGTTGATAGGCTTTTTTATTTTTTACCTCTTTCTTCATACACAATGCAATATTTGTTAATTTTGAATATGTCTAACAAATATATGTCTAATAAATATTGTGTTTCTTATATATGTCTAACAAATATTGTGTTTCTTGCATATTTTTATTTTATTAATTATGTCAATTTTAATTTAAATTAAAATAATTTCAATTTAATTAATTATTAAATGAAATTAAAATAATATTAATTATAAATTTATTTAATTTTTTTTTAAATCTGGGAGACTTTCAATGTCTCCCATTAGGAGACGTGAGACATATACCTACAATGACCCCGCCTACAACGTCTCCCCAATTGGGAGACATTGTAGACTTTCAATGTCTCCCAAATAAAGTCATAAAACCCCTATTTTGTTGTAGTGAGACGTGACTTGCGAATAAAGAGAAACATGAACAGATATTGAAAAATATATATAAAATATGCCCACACATT
Organism: Humulus lupulus; assembly: GCF_963169125.1. Lineage (NCBI taxonomy): Eukaryota > Viridiplantae > Streptophyta > Magnoliopsida > Rosales > Cannabaceae > Humulus > Humulus lupulus. The sequence goes on from NC_084797.1 coordinate 71,057,415, forward strand.
AATGTTTTGAATAATAAACTTAAATCTATAATACTGACTCATAATCATCAAACAAATATCAATTGTATATTGAAATTCTCCTTTGGGTGATACAATAATATACAATAAAATAAACATAATTGATACTTAATAAAAATTTCACATAATTGGCAATTAACATGATCCAATTAGACAATTTGGCAACTTTGGATATACTAAGCATACCTAACCAAGCACATCAATACATACAGCGATAAAATTCATAAATTATAAAATAACTAATCAACCTTAGGGTGATCCAAAAATATTTTTTAACAACGAACATCAGTATACTCCTGAAATTTTTTTAAAATTTGATACAATAATATCATCTCATTCGCAAGCATCACATAGACATGAGTGATTGAATTTCTTTTAATTTGACATTTATAAACCTTTCTAATTTGGCCATTTGGTGACTAACAAATTACACATAACATAAACATCAAATTAAAATAATAACAATTATTGTAAAATAATAATTTATAATTTTCGTTTAAACTTTAAACCCAAATTAACTAAACTTTATGGGTTATCCACTTATTCAAACATTCACAAGATCCTTTACCAATATATATAACATTAATTTGTATATATATATGTATATATGTGTATTATATCATTAACATTATTATGTATACAACTTTAACATGGTTTTTAATTAATATTAGATCCAAACATGATCTCATGAAGAAGAAAACGTGGATACGTATATATATATGGGGACTGATTCTATTCCGTCCACGGAACCATTCCGTGAAAATCATTTAGCCATTGGATCAAATCCAAGGGTTGGGGTTCAATTGGTCATTAAAAGTTTAGCTGACATTCGCAGCCTTTTGTCAACAGCCTTTTGTAAACAGTGTTTTCACTGTTTACTAAGTCTTCACTCAACCGGCTTTGTCTCTCTCCTCTCAGCCTTACTCGACCTCTTTCTTGAAGAAAAATCCACTCTTTCTTAAAAAAAACACAGTCTCTTTGGTAATTAATTTTTTGGGTATGGTTTAATGGATTCCTCTGGTGTAGATCATGGTTCGGTGGTTTCAAGGTTTGAACAGGTATAGATGTTTATCATGATCAGTTATTGTGTTATGTTTTGCTTCTTCAAAACTCAATTTTTTGTTAACTCTGTCACTCATTCTCTCCTCATTGAAGCTCAAAACAAGAAGCGAACTCTGTACCTGAACTCTAGGAGACCCATTGCTATTTTCGAAGGTAAGATGGATCAAAAATAATAATTTGTCTCGAAGAGTGCAGAGGAGAGCATGGAGTAATTGAGTTAATTTATTGATAGAGTTAGTTTTCAAAGCCTCCTTTAATTTGATTTTTTTTTTTTTAAAAATTAGTGGGAAATGCATGCTGCCTGTTGCTGAATATTGGTTGATTGTAAAGATTTAGTGTTTCATATTTTTGTTTGCGATAGTGATGATCAATTGTTTTTTGAGAGAGACACATTTTTAGGATTAATCTAGAACATTGCCAACGGAAGCATTTTAGAATTTGTGATACATTGTTGTTGAATATAGAATTAGGAGTTAAAATGTTAGTCGAAGAAGCTAAATTATGAGCATAAAAACATTCATTTAAAACTCATTTATCAAATCCCCATTACAACCAAGGGACTGAAAACCAATATTAATATGTGTAGTTGCTAGTTACAATCAAAGCACTCAAAACCAAGAAAAAATGATCTCAAATGAAGAATGATGAAAAAGCCATGTCCACACTTGAAATCCCTACAAACAAAAACTATTTACCCTGAGAAGAAAGAATGAATGTCTCTGTTTCCTTGTAGAGGCAATGAAACGAGATATATGTACATAAAGAAATTGAGTAAGATGATGTCTTAGAACAAGAAATCATGAATATATATATGTAAAAGCACCAAAATCCAAATCATATACTAACTACCAATCCAACCAAAAGTAAACATAGATAAAGAACAATAAGACTTTCAAAACAAATATAAACATTTTCACTTTAATTTTCTCTCTTAAGTTGCAAATATAGTTGCCTTCTTTCATCGACCATAAAAATTCAAATAGTATTAAAACTTGATCTTAGTGCTATTAGTAACAAGTAAAGCCACTCTTGACAACCTTTTGTTGGTTGCTAATTTACTGCATTAAAACACTTTACCTAAACCTAGTTAAGCCCTTGTAACCCATGATCAGTAGCTATCAATGTCTTTCCAAGTTGGTATCCTAGTGCAATATGAACCTTAATTTCTTGCCATGAAACAATGAAACAACTATTGAATAAACTAATAGCTATACATGGAAAATGAATAGCTAAGACTTGAAACTCATTTGATGGACACTTATAGGAAGCCAAAGTTAACCAATATTTAATTAAGCAGTTGTTGTTATTTTCCGGAGATCAATATTGTAAGATCAGTGAATGTCACTTTTATTTTTCCATGCTACTTTAGAGTGTACATGTTGAGTGGTAGAGAAATCCACGAGTTAATTTCCATTAACTGTCCCAGACATGGAAATAAACCACTTTCTGACTCTTAAGGGAACATTTTTTCTTTTGAACTAGTAAGAGTAGAATTATTGTTAATTTTGGATTTTGTCTGAAAACTTGGAGGTTAAAAATGTATTTTTCATGAGACTAATCATAGTAAGAGAAGAGACTTTTTAATTTTTTTAATTGGTGCAGTTGGAATATAGATTTCGATATTGGATCGTATTCTTAGATGGAGAATTATTTGTGAGGGAAAACTATTATGTACCCTTTTTATATACATTTTTTATCTAGGGCAGCTATTAATCCACACGATTTATTTAATTTTTTGTAATGTACTATCTAGATCGTAGTCGATTATTCTAGATGGTCATCTAGATTTGTGGTTTAAATCGGGTTGTGAAGCAATTTTTTAATTTAAAGACCAATTTTTTTCATTAATATTTGAACTTGTAATTTAATTTTGAATTTGATAAGTGTTCAAATTTGTTAAAACTGATTATGTACGTTGTTTATAGGTTGTTGTGAAGAATATTAACATCATAAATTGATTTCTATTTTGACAGCTACTATTTTGGGACCGCATCCAAGCAGACTCTACACCATTAAATAAGATTGAACAAGTTTCTACAGAGACATATTCCACCTATTGTATCCAACTAAGAAAGATGCCTCGTTACCCCCCAAAAAACAACCACCTTGAAGACTGATCGGGTCGAAAAAGTAATAGAAAAAAGTCTTGATGCAGCATCAGGGGATGAGGGAATATCAAAGGCTGGGGACATCATCACCTGGTGCTCGTTCGAGAGAATTGGCCGAATCTTGTCAGTCATGTCGCCAGACCAAAAGGAGGTGGCTGCAATCACAGGATTCGTTTCTGTAATGAGGATTGATGGTCCGAGCACTAATAGTAGCTTAATTCAATGGTTGGTTAAGAACGTTGACATGACCGATAACAAGTTATGCATATATGGAAAGGAGTTCTACATCAACGTGGCTGCCTTTGAAAGGGTGATGAATATAAAAGATGGGGGAACAAAGATTAAAATGACCAACCCACTTCCTAAAACAGATTTGGTGAATGCTATTGTGGGAAAAGAATGCAGCGTTTGCCTGAGGAAGCTGGAGAAAGACCTGAGGGAGTCACAAGACGCCAACGACCTCTTCATTGCAAGATTTGCCCGGACATGCATCGGCAGTATCATGTGTCCAATGGCCAGAAATAAAGTCAGCGCTTCCTACATGAAGGTGTTGCATGATGTTAATTCCATAGCATTGAAAGACTGGGCCACATTCTGCGTGCGGTTCCTTATGGATTCCATCAGGAAGTTCCAAGTGGGCGGGTACAAATACTTGTCTGGATGCTTAATCTTTCTCCAGGTATCTTATTTGTCTTTTAATTGTTCAAGTTATGACTAAATGTAATCACAGCCAGTGTATAGAAACTTACATTTCTTGTTTACTATTTTATGGTGTAGCTCTTCTATTTGGATCACGTTGACTCCGGTTACATTGATCGAACCATTCCTTGCATAGATTTCTGGACGGACATCCAAGTGAAGCGAGTGAAGAAGTGGCTTCAACAATCTAGAGAATTCCAATTGAACAATGTAATTGTTTTTTTTCCTTTCTTTATTTCAGTGAAATGTTTGTTTGATGTGCTATTCTTGATAATGCGGAAAAAATATGTAGTTATTGCTCAATATCCTTTTCTTTTTGTTTTATTTTTGCAGATTCCGCTTGCTAAGGAGGTCAGGACCATAGCTGTTGGTACCTCTAAGTCCCCCCTGTTGCTGTAGCTGATGATGGGACAAAGCAGTATGTTGACAGTCTAAGGCAGGTTGTAGATGGTGTAAGGCAGGATGTGAGCGCTCTGAAGCAAGACTTTGGCACATTCATGAGTGAGTTGACAGAAGTGAGAAAAATCATACTCACTTTACCACAAGAAACATCTGCGAAAGTCCAAGTGGGTTTGGATGTAATGCAGAAGCATTTAGACCAAAAGTTGAGTGAAATAGCTTTATCCATTACAACCAGCCTGGTTGAAGAACGTACAAAAAAAGAGACCATTGAGGATATCATTAGGGCTGCTGCGGTTAAAGATTCAGAGTCGACAATGGAGTGCGAGGTGGAGAGTGTTGGAAAAAGACGAAAGAATTTTGAGTATAAAAAAAAAAAAATAAGGGATTTAGTGAGAAAAAAAGTTATACAGAGAACACCGAACCTGTGGATGAGAGGGTAGTGCATGATCTTACGCACATCGAGTTTGACGGGGATACTAGCCCCACAAAATCAAAGTCCCCAAAACAAAAATTACTAGCGCAAACAGGTCCTTATGGTGAGAAAGCCATTGAAGTTTTCTCTAGTTCGGGGGGAAAGGTGGTGGGCTCTTTTCACCTAGATGTGCCAGTCCTACTGGAGGTGATGAAGCTTGCGAAATGGATGTTTAGCCCATACTTGGAGTGCAGGTATGGAATCGTGCAATTAAGTGTTATACCATTTCAGTTGATTAAATCAAATTTAAATACCTTCCTGCAGTGTATTAATAATGTGCCTTTATTTTTTCTCTGTCTCCTTCATTTCAGCTACACTCTGGTGAAGTTTGGGAAGATGGAACTATTCAGGAGCTCTATGTGCACCTTGATTCCCGAAAGAGACATTTCTGGTGATGTAAGTCGTTACTGTATGTGGATTTTATATTTCCGACGTGATTACTTTGATCATTAACATTTACATTGTGGTTTCTTGATTTTAGATCATTACTTGCTTTTCCCGGGTGTTGACACATGAGGAAAGGCAGCGACAAGAGGTTCCTTAAATGGCTTCCATTTGGTATATGCCCACTCAAATATCGGTAATTCACCTAAAGTCCATAACCGCAAATTCAACCCACTTTCTATGTTTACTATTTTGTGTTGTATGAGGCAATTTGACAAACGTCGTGAATATAATAGGAGGCATACTTGGGGAAAGGGAGGCCAGTGGAAGATTACGTCGTAAGCCAACAATGGGCTGATTTCCACTTGGGGCAGTTTTCCTTATGTGAACTGGTTTGTATTAAGCATAATCCTTTAATAAAATGTATTTGTTAAAGTTAACAATATCTCCTCTGCTGAAATGGTGATAATCTAATGAACACTTGACTATCATCTAATTTTGATGTATTCTTAGATGCTTGTACCCGTGTTGGTCACTGAGATTTTCAATCATTGGTTCCTAGTCGCAGTGAATATAATCAATAGGTGTGCTAATATTTGGGACCCCCTTGTTGTTGCCAGAAGCAAAACTGTAAGCACGAAAACCACAAAAGAGATGGTGAGAATATGCCCAAACACCCTTGTCATTGTTATTCCTTTTAAAAGTTTTTTATTTTTATTTTTCATGACTACTAAACATTTTGCACGTCAGCTAAGTACTCTTGATCGCCTTTTCAAGTCCAAGATAAAGCAACATAAACAAAATGACTTCTAGTTCTCCAACTTCAAGGTTTCAATAAAGAGCGGTACACCCCAGTAGGACAATGGGCACGATTGTGGAGTATATGTCATGAAGTTTATGGAGTCCTTCTTCAAACGGGAGGAATTCGTGTCTCCGGTATGTAGTTGTTAAAATTAATTATTTGTCTACCTGTGTGTTAACACTGAAATTAACCATTTTAATCAATGTGTCCTTGCAGTTTGCTCCAGTGGATGAGCGGCTGAAGATAGCATGTCGGCTTGTAACACATGATCGAAACAAGGTTAGGGCAGTTGTTTTCGTTAACAAGGAAAAATACTACATGCAACAGACTCCTCTACCTGTAGGTAGCCCTGTGAAGACCCGTTCGGACCCCAAATATTCAACGAAGAAGCTGAAGTCGAAGAACTCCATTCCCACACGTCCAGTACCAACAAGGACTAGTGGTAGACTGAAGAGAATTAAGTATGAGGAATAGTTAATCAAACCATCTATGTTTTTTGGTATTAGCCATGCCCACTTTTCCTTCTCCCGGATGTATTAAATCAAGTTAGAAAGGGTTGAGGAATTGTAAAGGAGAACTAGTTTTAGTTTTTTAATAGGCATTTTGATTTATTAGATCCAGATACATTTCTCTGCAATCGACATTGTAGATCGTAACCTCTAAATTTGGCTAGTACGAAGTAGATATGTTTGTATACTGAGTTAATGTGTAATAATTAAGTACTAAATTAACTTGTCTAAAAAAAGTATATTTCCATATTAATATTCAAACTTACTATATATCCAATAATTTTTTTTCTATTCAAACTATTGTGTATAGATTTAAATTTAGTAGGATAAGCCACCACAATTGTGGCCCTAAACTACACCATTCAATTTGTATTTGGTGAAAATATAATAAATAAATTATTCGGTAATCATTTGATTAGACAATTAATGAAAAAAAAATTATCTTCAAAATTAGAAGTTATTTGACATTTCTTTTTTACTTTTGGATAATCTAGATGGATTTCTCAGTTTATTAGCAGTTTGTATTTCTCAGTTGAATTAATATTTAAATTTAGAAATCTAATTTTGTTTCATCCAAACCACACGCAAATTGTGAGGGGTGATTGTTTTAGAAATTTGAAATTTTATTTTCCAATAAGATATGAATTTAAGGAGAGAACTCAAACGTTAATATGGAAAATTATTAGTTTGAACATGATTTCTGTATTTCACTAAATGGAACATGTGTGTCTTAATTGTTCCTTCGTCGCTGTGATGGCCTTCCAAAATTAACATTAGGGACATCATCATCATCATCATGTTTCACGTGGCTTTTGGCACAAGCCTCACTATTTGTCGCCGCATCATCACCTGGATATGGTCCAAGAATACTGTCAAGCAAGCTGTCTTCCCTATTCGATCACGCCCCAACAGACTGTCGCACCAATAAAAGTAGATTGTCGAGCTTATCCATTGTCTCTTTTTGGCGATTCTACATATCTCTCTGTCCACTTAATATGTTGGCAACTTGAGCCTTTAAGTCCAATTGCATTGCCTTAACCTCGGCCAAGTCTTTCACCATTTCCAATAAGCCATGAAAGTATGTTCGAGATTCCTGGTTTTTTTGTGTGAAATCATCCTCCATCATTTCATCATCCCCAGCAATGCGATCAAGCCAAGCGTCCTCCATTATCTCGTGTTTCGTGAGTGTTCGACCCACACATTGATCTATTCTCCCGAGCTTACGTAGGTGGGAGGTGTCCATGTCTTGGTTTCCTGTTACCTTCGCCAACTGTGGTCTCTCATCCGGTGTAGGCTTCAAAGTAGAACAACAGTGGTACTAAATGTGGAACAAGCACAAAAAGACTACAATTACTGGAATTTAAATTAAAAAATAATTAGTCTTAGAAAGTGGAAAGACTGCAACAGAACCCTTACCTTATCTTTGTTCAGCATGTTGGACACATCTACGGTAGTGAAAATCTTCATGCTTTTCCATCACACTATTCTTGGAATATCCTTGCTAATTAATGTTGCACATTCCAATCCTACCTCGCGTATTACCTCATAAGCCAAATACTGAATTGCTGGTGCAAATTCATATAATGTGTACTGAGCATGAATTTGCTGGCCTTTACATTGCTTTGAATTCATTGTACTTTCCACAACCTTCTCCAAATACTTAGCTCTTTGTTTTCTCATGTCCTTGCGATATGAACCTAAAGTCTTTTCAAACGATTTATGGCCCCAAGGGTAGTTATAGAAAAAATCAAGATCTTCAACGACTAGCAACAAGTCCTTTTCGATTGCGGCGACAGGCTCATTTCCATATCGGACGCTGTCAACTAGAAAACATAGTCAGAGTTTCCAGGTGTCTTCTACATCTTTGCAAGCCTTAAAGACCTCCTCCAACTTGCTTGACAAAATTCTGTTAGCGCCTTCGAAGTATAGCTCCACTAATCTTTCACTTTTCAAAGTAAGCTTCTCATATTTCTTAGTGTATGGTTCTTCGAAAGACAACCCAGTGATCATTGCAAACTCCATTGTCCCAAACCGGAGACGCTCACAACCGATACAGAATTGTACCTCATGCACCTTGTTTCAGGGTATCTTTCTCATAAACAGCCCATGTATGAGTGTCCCTGGAAATTTGAATTGTGGCGCTGTGAAAAACTGCTAAAATACTAACTCGTTAGTTCTCTCAAGAAGATTATGTTCATTAAACTTGTCTTTCAACTTCTGCAGCGCCGGCGTTCCTCGGTAGGTGATCCGGCCCAGAAACTGGTCCTCCACGGGAATTATGAGGTCTGACATCTGGGAAATAACCAACAACCATATCAATCAGAAAATGTATCTATCCAATAATGTGACAAGGAAAGTTCAAGGGTTGAACACTGCAAAACATATATGGAAGAAACTTAAGAAATTTGTGTCTAGCCTTCATTAACTAACAAACTTAATATGTTAGAGATGTTGTATGGTTTTAAGATGGTTCCATATTTATCTTTACATGAAAATTTAGATTCTTTTAACAAACTGAAGCAGCGATTCTACTTCGATCAGTTACAGCTACATGTCAAGATGTGAAATCGGTCTTAAAGATGTGCTTGGAGCAATTAAATGAAAATAATTGGAGCTAAATAAAGAGAAGGAAATTGATGAACTAAGAAGGCATTGGAAAGGTGTCTGTCAAGCAGTTCGATGCAACAGTTAGAGATATAAAAGCTGTCCAATTTTTCTTTTCATAAAACATGTCAACTTGATTCAATAGTTAGTCAATTTCATCTCTTTTTAACAAACAAGACAGCAAAACAACAAACTAAATTTTGGCAAAATTGATTAAAAAAATTCAGCTTCAAGTACTGATATTAGCACCATAAATTCATCCAAAAAGACTACAGTATATGAATTTCCTCAAATGAGATTTGACCATATTCACCTTTCAATTTAAACTACTCAAATAATCATCAAACTAATTAGGAAACTAAAGTAGACAAAAGATACCAATAGTCAAAAGTTTTGTAGAATGAGAAACTATAATATTAAATAGAAATTGAGGAGCTGCTGACCTGCACATCAGAAATCCAAAGGATGAGGTTGTCCCTCAGGGGTTGTATGAGGAGGATAGGGAGCTTTCCTTCCACGATTCTTCTAACTTAGCAATTGCTTCCTCAAATGTCTTTCCATAAAAAACAATTCAATTAAGGACGACAACTCCACAATAAATAAAGCTATGGAACTAAAGAGAAAAAGAAATGGAACCCTAACACTAATCTACATGATATACAACCGTGTTTAGCAACAAAACCACAAATTAAGAAAGAAAGAAAAAGAAAAAATAACTCAAGGAAAGCCTATATACTAGTCATGTACGCAATAATGGTAAGTCCCAAATCCATCTAAAACCAATGCATAGATCAGATTTAAACAAAACCCATGGTGAGACCAAAGTCGAGTTAAATCCCGAAAACCAAAATCAATAAAATAAAATAATAAAGCATTGATTAATAATATTCAAATGGAAGACCAAGTTCTAACTAAACATCCAAACAAAATCTAAACCAGTGAGAGATAGACAACTAAAGGGAATAAAACGAGAGAGGGAGAGAGATCCTTAGCAGGAGAGAACCCACTGGTGAATCAACTTGATCTGAAGCATGAACCTAACGTGATGCTCGTGGCGACGAAGATGACAAGCATGAACTGTACATGATGCGTGGAACGCTGGAGCTCTGGGTCTGCGATGACCACCGACGAGAATAGATAAAAGGAGGGATGAAGAAAAGCAGAGAGGCAAAAAGCATGGAGGATGAGAGGCGGAAGCATGAATTGTCATTGAGACCACCAGTTTTTTGTTTCTTCTTTTTGTTACCACCAGTTTTTCACACTTTAGTCATATTGGAGCCAAATGAAAATTAGTATCGCCCCCAAAAATTTAGTATTTCCCGCTTGCAAAAAACATAACTGTATGGGATTGAAACTAAAAAGCCCCAATTCGAAAAAAATTGTGTCTCTTAACCTTTTTTAATTAAAAGACTTTATGGCTTGCATAAATTTAAATTTTGATATAAAAATTATTATAAATACAAAAGTTAATAATATGAAAAATTTAGAAACATAAAAAATCTAGTTTTAAAAGTTTTTAATAAATACATAATTTTTATATATATATTTATATAATTTAGTTTATTTTTAAACTTATACTATTCATTAATTTTTTTACAATTTTTTAGCCCAGGTATTTTTAGGACTCCCAGAGCGAGTCCTTAAAGAGTATTAAAGACTCCCAAAGCAAGTCCTTAAAATGGTTAAATAAAACACTAATTTTTTAGCCCAGATTTTTTTAGGACTCGCATAATTTTTTAGGACACTCATTGCGAGTCCTAAATTGTGTTTTTTTAGGACTTTCAATGAGTGTCCTAAAAACTCCATAAATATTTTTAAGGACTTGCATTTATGTGTGTGTCCTAAAAAAGTGTCTCGTACAGGGTATTTTGTAGCAGTGACTATAATTAATTACCACTGCCAAGTATATAATATTACAATATTTTCTTTACTGGTAAAATGAACGTAAGAGAAAATGTTGTCTAAGTATTTAATTCAACTTTTCAAAAAGTATGAAATTGTTGCAAATTGCGCTATTTAAGATTTCGCCCAATCTCCAATGATCTAGACTCGTCGAAATTTTTGGCAGATTGCATAATATTTGTTTCATATTTCGACCAATCTCAAAGGATCTAGTCTCCTATTGAAATATTTGGCAGATAGGATAATATCATACTTGAAATTTCTACCAATATCAATGTGACAAGACGGCAGCCGATTTTTTAAGCAGAGTGGTTTTCTATATTACTATGTAGCCCTTAGTAGCCGATTTTAGTATATAACCAGCACACTGAGTTTGCATTAAATTTAAAAAATCTTAAATTTTACCAAATCACCTTTTCTATCTTGTTTATGGGAAAATTAAAATTTACTTATTGTAGGTTAAAAAAAATGAAGCCATGTTATCATTAGAAGGTGAACAAATGAATAAAACTCAACGATATAAAATTAATTTTCATTTAGGCAACCCCTATGGAATAATGTTTGAAATTATGCCTTTGTAGAGAGTCAATTAAAATTTTCATATACATTTTGATCCTACACTTTACCCCAATATATGCCCATAATTTACATGTCACTCATTGAAAACCAACAAAATTTCGACACATCAAAGTACTATCACCAGAAATTTATCATAGAGTTCCATGTAAATTATAGATATTAAAACATTCATTATACTAAATTTGGAACATATCAAGTAATCATAATTCTAATTCTTTGTGGAGAAGTCATTAGTTACAACTAACACAAACATTATGAAGATAGAACTGAAGCCCAAGATTAAGAATACTATAAATATCTTATCAGTCTTTACTGTGTTGTTGTTTGTGTTAAGTTTGTCAGTTTCCAACCTTTCAATTTTCTCCAGCATAGCAGGTATAATTTCTTTTGACCTTGGGCACATCGGTGGATCTTTCCATCTAAGAAACCTGCAATATGGATATGGTGAAGTGTTGAGCTATGAATCAGTAGAACAACTCATTATAATATGTACAAGCAGAAATGTGATCATTCTTATATGAGAAATCAAGAAAAGAAGTTGACCTTATTACATACATAGTTCGTGCATCCAAAGAATCTTCTTCCAGGATTTACTGGACTCCAGCAAACTTTCAAAGCTGTCGGTTTCCCGCATTTGCACAATGGATTATCGAACTCATCAATGGCCGTGTTGGAGTCAACAACCACAGTGTCAGTGTAATTTTGATCAGCACTATTACCAGTTCCAATATGACTACCGTTTGCCTTGATGGTTTGTTGAACTCTCTTTATTTTCATGTTCATTGATTGAATCCTTTTCACTTGAGCTTTTTGTACATAACAAAATTTGGTGGAGAGTTTTTCGCACTTGTTTGTGGAGGGTTAAGCAAAACTAGTTAAAAGAGTCTAATCCACAACTATGTAGGCCATGCTTATGACGTGGGACCTAGGCTGTCAAATGAGCTGATGAATCCATAGATTTAGGCCATGCTTGTGACGTGGGTGGTAAGTTTGTTTTAAGAATCACGTGTAAAAGAGAAGTGCTATTATCAGGGTTTTTTTTTTGCTAATATTTTTTTCCAATGATATATACTATTAGTTACGAAGTGAGTTAGTTATTTTTTTAAAAAAAAAGGACTTGGCCATAATTGATATAAATATGTGCATGCACATATGAATGAGATTCAAAAAATTAAATACAAACATAATAGTTCAAGCAAACAAATTTCGTGTTCATACTTCTATAATTATTTCAATTATAGTTAATTCCTTTTTTTAAAAAAAAGATGACTGGGTATATATAAATAAAGTAAATGACACTATTTTTTAAAATTAAGTATTATAATACTTACTTATATATTAGTTGAGTAACAAACAAAACCACTTGTCAAGTTGTAAGCATGTGTCTGTAAAATTATTTGAAAAAAATTTAGTAGCACTTCTATGTGTAAAAATTATTGTGGCCATGCGTGTGAGGTGACTCCACCTGTAAAATGAATTGATGTGACATTTGACAAGACAAGTCACAAGTGAAGTTTAATGCACAACTTCAATAGTGCGAAGACATTTGACAAGAGCATCTACAATGCTAGCACTCTCTCATGTTGCCAAAAAAATTAAAATATTAATACTTTTGTATTCTCTTTCATCCACGTAATCAAAAATATTTTTATTAAAATAAAAAACAAGTTGGGCAATGTTGCCAACTTTTGGCACTCTCTCTTGGCAATAATATGATTTTGGGACCCATTTTTTTGACTTGGGACCCAAAAATGACCATGGCAACCCTTCTAGCTTCAGCATTGGAGTTATTATAAAAATATTTATTCATATAAAACTTATGATATTTATTCATATATAATATACAAGTTATAATATAATTATACTTTAATTAAGATTACTTCCAAAAAACAAATAGTAGCTAATAGAATATTTAAAACCTAAACTGACAAAATTAAAAAGAAAAGCAATTTAGAAAGGTAATAGGAAAATAGTGTTAGAAAAACATATTAAAATATGATAATTTTACCCTTTTTATGTAACACCACATATGAAAATATGATGTTATGGGTTGGATATCTGTACAAAGTGGTTGATTTAGTGAATAGTTATCATACAGCATGGGGACCGTACACTTTACATTCTTCCACACTGCAAGCTTAAGTACTATTCATTTCATTCATCTTATAGTAATTTCACATGTTCATCGACTTTTAGTGAGTTGTCTTGTCACTTATATACAAACAAGATATAATAATTGGACTAAATCTAAAAATTATAATTGTGTAGCATTTCCTTTTGCATTTGGGGACAAGTAAAAGCAGTTTTACTCTTGTTTTTTTTTATAAGAATTTAGCATAACGTGTGTGTAAGTGTGAGATTGGTATATTGAATATTTCTTATCCTTATTCTACATTGTCGTTATGCTCCACATGTTGTCCATATAGAATATTAATTAAGGCCAACTCCAACCATAAATGTTATATTTGGTGTTGAACTAACACAAAAATCTTTAAATTTTAACGCTATATTTTTTTTCATTCCAATCTAACACCAAAATTTACACTAAAAATATATATTCTCTAATAAAATATAATATATTTATTACAATATTATTTTTTCAAACATATAATTATATTATGTATATATATTTAATAAGTTTTATTATTATTATATTCAAAAAGTAAATGTAGTGCACCAAAAAAAATTTTTGTAGATTATTAAAATTTTGTGATTTATTTTATTTAAGTGTTAAGTGTGATGAATTGTTTTATTTAAATGTTGTTTATTTTATTTAGTTGTTGTTTGTTTTACTTGATTGTTTGTCATTTTATTTAATTGTTAGAATTGTTGTAGAATATTTTTTATGAAAATTACTTGTTAAATAATTTGTATTTATTTTATTTTTAAAAAAATGTGATTGTGTGAGATTTGGTTGAATGCTCTAAGGTGCATGGTAGATAGTGATGCACCCTAGTGATTTAGTGTGTGCAAGTACATGGTAATAAGATGCACATGTGTGGATTTTCTACACATTTTAAAATTTCCATATATTAGATTTAATTGGTTAATTTAATTTAAATGAAAGAAAAATAAATAAAATAAAAGAAAGGACAAGTAGGGTGGACATGTAGCAATTAGTGGGAAATTGATTTATTTTTTTTCCATTATTTTTCTAAGGAGAATAATTTTAAATTGGATGAGAATAATCATTTTGGGAAATCACCATTTATCTCCAATCAATTATCATAAAAGGAAAATAAAAGAAATTAAAATAAAATAAAGGAAGAAAGGAAACTTACCATTTCATTTTGGAGAGGCTTTATGAGAGGATTAGGTTAAGAAGGGAATGAAAAATTGGAAGAGCATTTTGTGCTCTTGGCTTCCGTGAGTTGAAGAGAGGAAGAGAGAGAGAGGGTGGAGAGCTAGAGAGAGAGAAGGGAAAGGGCTGCCATTTTCTAGAGAGAAGGAAGAAGAAGAAAAAAATAGAAAGAGAAGAAGAAGAAGAAAAGGGTTTCAAACCCTAGGTATGTTCTATCTATTGGTGTTTTACATATTTGAATTAGAGTCTTCTCCTCTTCTCTAATCTAAGATTTATTTTGTGGTTTCTTTCTTTTGATGTATAGTGTTTGAAAATCTCCAATAGGTGACAAGGTTTTTCTTGCTAGAGTATTCTTGATTCAACAATCAAGAGAGGTAATGGTTTTTCTTAACCTATATTAGTTTTGATGGGTTTATCCTTGAGGTTGTTTATGGTGGTGTTTAATGGTTTGATTATTGTAGGTTGGTGATGAGGTGATTATGATTTTTTTTATTTTTTTTTTCATGAAAAGTATATGTTTTGTTAAAAGGGCTCATGGGAATGTTTGAGAGAAAATGGGTTTGATGAGATTTATATGAGGGTTGTATTTTATGTTTATGTTGCTATGATTATTTTAGACCAGATTTATGTAAAATATGCAAAAATGATGATAGATGTATACTAGGTTTTATGTGAAGGTAGATGAGAAATTTTGTGATATTTTATGGTGGATCTTGAGTGTTTAGGCCTAGGGGTAAAAGGTTCAATCATGATTGTTTTCTTGTATGTTTTGAAATAATGGTGATTTTAGAAATATGATAGGATGTATATGATATTATGTATCAATGAATCATGATATAAATGAAAAATGATAGAAACATATTAGGTTTAATATAAAGGCATATATGAATAATGGTGTTTATGAATTAATGTATGTTGTTGTTATTGTTTTGGTTGGATATCATGTATAAATTCATTGGAATAGAATAAGGTTTTATAAGATTGCATATGAATATGTGTTAGTGATATTCTTAGAATTATTTGTATAATAAGAGCATGATAGGATTTTGGATATGTATAATTTTTATGTGAAATTTTTTAGATAAAAGATGAATTTCATGAGTAATTATGCTTGCTGATTTTGTAAATAATTGGGTAAACAGTTTGATGAAAAAGTGATTTGCATGCATAAGTAATGTCCTTAATGCTATGTTGATTTTATGAAATTAAAAAGGATATTTTAAGTCACAATAAAATTATATTTTACTCAAATAAATACCTACAGAATTTTTATTATATTTTTAGAAAAATATGAGGTTTTTAATTCAATATGGTGATTTTTAATGATAAAAAGGGTTTCTGGATTTTTTGTAAAAAAATGTGAAGTGTGTTTCAATAAAATGAATTTGATGAGTATTTGAAATAAAAATTAATACCCTAAATTATGGTAATATTAAAAATGGTATTTTAATATGGTATGAATGAATATTTTGATAGTTATGATTTTTCTTTATTTTGATTGAGAAAAATATTGAATTCAATTTATTTGTGATTTTTAAAGAAATTAAATAGTGGCTCAAAGTTTGGTTTTAAAAGTTTAAAATTATTATTTAATTGTCACTTATGAATTTATGTTGCATAAAACTAAGTCTTAAATAATTCAAATAAAATATTTTTTTTTCCACACATAAAATATATTTTTCTCACATCATTTATGTAACACAATTAACCAATATTAAAATTGATTTTTCTAAGGAAACATAGTAATCATAGGTATTTTAAATAAATTCCAAGCTTTTGTTAATTCTTTGTAATTTGAGAATAATAAATGAAATTATCACATTTTTTTTAAGTTAAATAAAATAATGTTTTGAGAGATTTAATCAACCTAGAAATTTTAAGAAAATAAAACATGTTACAAGTCTATTAATTTTAAAACGATAGAAGTAAGACGCGTAGAATTATCGTTTTTAAACGTTACAATTGCGCAATGTTCCTACGTATGCATGTTACATGCAAATCCACTTTTACGTCCAAAATTATGTCTATTATTCAACCATATGGTTTTTATAGAAAATTATGTCTATTATTCAACCATATGGTTTTTATAGAAAAATCATGCATGCAAAGTAGGTAAAATGAGCATTGTTCTTTTATGACCTTATGTGTAATTAAGAAAAATTGCATGTTGTGTGTAACTCTTATTATGTGTGCATAGAAAGGGCAAAATAGTAATTTTATGAAACTAAGAAATGTTGTTTTGATTATGGTATAGGCTCGTTGAGAGGTTGTGAAATTACTTAGCTCGGACCTGAGGTAAGGAAGTTAGATAGAATTTATGTTTGTTTATGCTATGAATGGTAAGATTGTTGTGTGAATGAAATGGTAAGACTGATGAATTATGAATGTCACGTATGATGATATGTTGGCTTGTATGGATATGTTATTTTTATGAATGGATGTTAGCGTGATGAACGCGACACATCAAAATGGGTTGCTAAGGATAAAGAAGACGTAACCCAAGTTACTAAGGATATGAAGACGTAACTCCATGGGCGGACGCGCCGAGGTTATTCAAGGACCAGAGACTCTTTTTTACCTCAAAAGGGTGGCATGGACAAGTTAGCGGGCCGTGTTCACAAGGAATTTTGTATGAAGGTGCTATGATGTTTATGTTATGATGATGTTATGTTATGATAATGTTATGATATGATGATGCTATGATGTTTATATTATGATGATGTTATGATATGATGATGTTATGATGCTACGTTATGATGATGATATGATGTTTGTTATGACGATGCAATGATGTATAAAGATGAATGATAGTGTGTGAATTTGTTGTACCTTGCTTATTGTTTGTACTTTCTTACTAGGCTTTTAACTCACCCCCCCCCCCTTACTTTCCCTACCAGGTAGCAAATAGGTTTCTCTGTGGCACGCGTGGTGACGTGAGGAGTTCTATTGTCGTGGGGTGTATGGCATGGGGCATCCTATGGACGGATAAACGATCACTTTAAGACACCATTTTAATTATGTTATATTTTAAGAAACTTTCTAAATTATCAGTGCGACTTAATTATTGGACTTGTTTTCTTTTGAACTTTGTATAAAAACTCATATTTTCTTTTAAAACTACTGGGCCAAACTTGCATTGTTTTAAGCAAGCCCCCACTGAGACTTTTATAATAAGTGGATTTTCTTTTATGAACCAATGAATATGTGAACGGTTTATTTAGCACTAGTCTAGGGCGTTCTTTACAGTAAACAAATATATTAAACAAATTTTTGCCGTTATCTACAGTGCCACCTCAAATTTGAGGGGCTACTGTAGATGGCAGGATATATGCTGCAGATTATAGTGTTGGGTTGGAATAAGATTTGGTGTCAAATTTCCACAAATTTGAGATTTTAATGTCACTTTGGAGTTGGCCTAAGAATGGGTTGGTCGTATGTTATGGACATTGTATCAGATATTTGACAGACCAATAAATCCTACGCATTTAGCTGATATTGAACCCAAAATTCCTACACATTAATTTTTTATATTATTAATTTTTTCATACGTTACTTTTTTCAAAAAAACATTACGACATACCACTTTAATAAACATCAAAAAACACAATTAGTGCATTTATTATTCAAACTCATATTTAGTATAATAAAAAAATTAAAGAACAAAAAGAGATAAGTATTATCTATGATTTCTTATACTAATTGTTTTTACACTTATTGACACTTTTATATCTTTAAAAAATTAACTTGATCTTAATAATTATTCTTGTAATTAATTAGTTATTAGTAATTATTTTTATAATTAGTTAGTATTTTTTTAATTATCAAACTTATTTTTTGTTTTACATATCAAATATATGAGTGATGTTATTTTTAAAAAGTGTAATTTATCCACTTTTTAATTCTGAATAATTAATTTTAAATTTATTAATAATTAGTAATAATATTATTTTGTTTTTGTTAAATTTAGTAGCTTTAAAATTGTAATTTTTTTAGTTTAATCAATCTAATTAGTAATAGATTTATTTTTTTAGTTTTTATTTTTTTTTCACACGTGTCGCTTGGCCATTGGCCTATCAAGGCGGTTTCCTACCCTAAAATGTAGGTGGTCCCAAAATCCTAGCGGAAAAGGTGCCTAAGACCATTTCTTAGAAATGTGGTCCCTCGAATCTCCGAGAATCTCGTGAGGTCGTTATGGGGACTTCTAGGGCTCTTCGAAGAGTCACCATAAACGTTTCTTCTCTTACCCAAACTCAGAGCCCCCTAGGAGCTACGCTTCAGAAATTCACAGAGGGTTCCGAGGCCTTTCCTCAGAGGTTTGGAAGATTGTAAGTCGACTAGGTAGTTCCCCCTCGAGAACTTCTCGAGAAGTATATTAGATGCTGACATGGATAATAGGGCGAAAAATGCATGGAACAAGCACTATTAGTGGCACTAGCCATAGTCAAATGTTCCAAATATTATACCTATTCACCTAATTAATTAATGGTTACAAAATCATGACTGATTAGCTTGGAGGTTGCAATTTTTGGGTACAATTGATGTGTTTTCCTCATTATTAGGGCTCCTGAGTAACAAAGTGGGTGTTTACCCAAAAATGGATTATGATGACGTGGCAAGAATTTCTCACACATGGTTGGTACGGGGCAGCGTCAAAGTGAAAAGGTGCTATTCGACTATAGACCAGCTCCTTGTTGCTTCATCAGATCTCGCGATTAGATGCGACCAGCTTGGTCGCATGCTTCGGTTTATTTCCTTTAAAGACATGTAATCTTGTAATAACTGCATTTATTATTTCCTCTTTATTGCCTTCATACGCTGGTATTAAGGATAATTAAGGCCCAATGGTTTATGTAACCCCCTTCAGCCTATAAATATGAATGAGAGGGCTCAAGGAAGGAACTTTTGAACCTTTTTTTTTAGTAATGATAGAAAGAGCGTAAGTATGATTATCCACCATTTTGTTATAATTCTCCTAAGGCTTTTGAAACTCAAGAACCCTAGTTCTTTGATCACGGCATTGAGATTCAATATCAATAATAACACTAAGTGGACATAGGTTGCTAGCTCGGAGGTTGCAAATACTATAAATGCTATTGTTCTCTTCATTACAAGGGATGTTGAGTGAGTAAATGAGATATTGGAGATGTTAGTACTATAAGTAATACTAGACACAGTCAAAATCTTTAAAATATCACACCCATTAACTTCATTAGTGAATGATTAGCAAATTAACTGTGAAATTGTGAGAAATTTGCTTGGAAGTAGCAAAATGTGAGTACAGCTGATGTGATTTCCAAATTAGTAGGCCTTTTGTAACATCCCAAATTTGCTAATCAGGCTTAGTGCCTTCATTAGGGTTTCAGGGGGGCATAAACGGATATTATGTGCATGTTTATGATTATATGCATAATTACATGAATTATATTATGATATAACTGTTTATGCTTGTTTAAGTGTATTAAATATGTTTGTGGGCCCGCTTCTTATTAGAATAGTATTTTCGTAATTTTGACCCGTTCAGTGTATATTTGTAAATATATGTTATTTTTTATTGAGACCATATTATTATGTGGATACATTTGGGTTACTCGGCACAAGACGATCCTTAGGGATTTGTTGTTATTTTATATTAAATCACAATATCATGGGATATTATGAAAATAATGCATTTAATTTAATTTATTTCTAATTTGAATTGTAACTTCCCCAAATAAGGGGAAGATATTTTCTAAACCAACTCTATAAATAGCTTGGACAATTTCATTTGTGGACACACAGAATATGGTACCGACAACACTCTCCTAAATTGCTTTGTAACAGCTCTGACAGAAGTTCACAAATCAATAATAATGAAGTAATGGACATTTAAGGAGAGATTGTGTAACGCCCTGGTTACTCGAACACCATTACTGTCAACTTTGAACCGTGTTTAACTCGCTACACATTATTATGTGGCCTCAACAATAGTTCACCAACATGCATACAAAAAAATGTAGAAATTTTTTTATAAAATAAGTATAATTATAAGTAATTAAACATTAGTGATAATACATGTAACGACATACTTCGTTAAAGCCATTACGAAGTGAGTTTGAAACGTGATAATCACTTGCTAATCGAGGTTTTAGGTTAAAGGTGTAGCTAAACAGTGTTGAAGGTCATTTAAAGACATTAAATATACAAATGTCGTCATTCATTGAAAATAGTAAAAATTAAACATTTGGGATCCCAAAGAACTGTTTACAAAATATTTACAACTCAAAATACATTTAGGGTTGACTAGGCGACAAATTCAAGTTAATACATAACATTTCCCAAAAATACCCCTGGCCATGCCAGTCAGGTAGGTCGAACATGTACCCATCGCTCCACGCTCTCCGTACTCATGCTTGGTCGACCTTTCCTTTGCCCATACCTGCACCATAGAGCACCCGTGAGCCGAAGCCCAGCAAGAAAACTCATCACAAAATAATTAACATATGCATATCTATCAGCAGCATATAGCAATACACTGGAAGCCAACTGAGTCATTAAGTAGGTCTTAAACACCCCCTAACAATCCAAGGTTCCGTAAATTAGTATTTTATGGTAAGATCAATAATTTTAGTTGTTTCCATGTTAGTACAATTTCAGGTAGATAATAAATTATGAAATGAGAAAAAAAAATTAGATAAGTGTGACATCTAGCAATGAGTAATTTCCAACGAAATACTATTTACATGTTTCATTCTTATTGATAATTAATATGAATATATATTTTTCAACTTTGGGGCATATATATATATATATATTTTCTTGTGTTTCCAGCAATTAAGGTACACATTATTTTCAATAAGGGCTTCGTAATTGATTTTTTTTCTTTGTAATAATTGGTTTTATATTATTATTTTTTATTGTATAATGTTTATATATATTAAAATATTAATCAAAGAGTTAATAAAATTTAGAAATTAGTAAACCAAATACAATAAAACATTAGAAACTTAAACCCCATTTAAAAGTTAAAACCAAACAAACCAAAAATCGAAATGCATTAATTGAACAACCGTGGGACAAATGTACTAATTCGGAGAATTAGTATAATTTCATTAATTTTTTCAAGTGTGTATAATGTTTTATACTTTAATTTATCCAATTTTAATAATCTATAGTACTTATGTCATGTTCATTAATTAATAGTTTTAATTTTATTAAATTATTTAATTGCTCATAAAAATTGTGATGATTTTAGTTAAATTTAATAATACTTCACATAATATTAAATAGTATTAAATAAATAATATAATAATAAAAAAAGTTATTTCGTTTAACTTTTGGTGGAATGGTTGGAGATGGAAAGTCAATATTACTTTTGTCTTTTAGCTATCACCCATCCCAATTTCACGATTTCCAATTCAGTAATATTTTACAACTTCAATACTCAACTATTCAACATAAATATGTGATTATGACAACTGTAGATGAAGTTTTTTTATGACACCTATTTTCTCTCTGCATTTATGGCAACTTTTTAAAATTATTAAAATATATCAAAATAATTTTGATGGAATATTTTATTTTTTCAAATTACGATATAAGAAGCAACAATAATTGCCTCAACACAACGCAAGTATACAGCACAAACTTCTTAGAATAACCAATTACTAGAGAAAACTCTAAATTGATAGGATATGAACAGGCGCAACGGAAAGGAAATCGTGGGAGAGTCAAGCGCAGCTTCCACCGATGGAATGAATCAGCGAAGTGGTAGGGACGAGTATATGCACCCGATGGTCAGTACTCGTTGTGATGCTTGCACAAGATTGTATGGAAATATGGTTCTTCAGTCCACTCTTCATGAGCAGATTGAGCATGTTTCCGGACAAATAATGGCAAAATATGCAGCAGCAGAAAAGGAAATGGCAGATTTGAAGAGTGCTATATCGAAACAAGAGTTAAAACAACAGAGACTTGGGCGCAGCGTGAACACTTTGAACAATGTTCTACAAAAGTGATGGCAAGGGGGAGATGTATATCATACTATGATTATGTTCTTTACGACCATTTTTATTTTTTAATTTTTGTGGTTTGTAGACTTTTGGTATGTTAAGTGTGAACTTTTTCTATTATGTATGTAATCTACTATGGTGAGAGCCTCTATCATTTTAAGTACATTGTTTTTCGATTTTAAGTAACCATTCCAGTGCCAAATATATATTTATTACTTTACATGCAAAACTAATCATCCCAAAATCTTGAAAAAATTAATTCATATTAATGTTGAAGTATCTCCTTCCTATATGCTTCGAACACAACCTTACACTACTGTGTGCATGAGGTTTAATCTTATTATTATATATGTCATGACTTGACAAGACTATGGGGAGTGGTTGGGAGCATGGTAAGGACTTTACCTATAAATACAAATGTCCTACAATTACTTTTAAACCACAATCATCCATCTAAACATTCAACCATTCTTATTAATTCTTTTGGTAGTTATTTCCTAACGTTCATCTATGGCCACCAACAACCAATGCAACCAGAACTGCCCCGATGTTCCCCATTGCCATGGGTATGCTGATGCTGAAAGATGTGTTTGCGGGGCCGTGCAAGAAGTGTATATTCTCTAGAGAGGTTGGTGGATGATATGGGGCGAGATATTATCACCCTAAACCAACTAATCATCCAACTTTAGTGGCTCATCTAGTAATATCTATTAATATTTTGTTTCGTTGTTTGAGAAATGAACTACATATATCAGAATATGTATTTCAATTCCTTCTCTTTCTTTAGAATATTATTGTCATTTGTTAAGCAATGTTTTCTCTCTAATGGAATCTTTGTTCTCTATTAAATGTTTGTTATGTCGTATTTATATTAAAATATTACCCTAGATTAACAATCAATGTGTCTTGTTGAAAAAAAATTAAACAAGTCATGAAAAAACAATCACGAAGACAAGATGATTTCATGGCTTTTGCAAAATAAATATATTAATATTATGTTTTATTGTTTTCGAAATCAAGTTAGAAAATCTATTTACTGTTAAAATGATTTACTAAAATTTGTTATTTTTTTACAATATTATAAACGTGGACAAATTTTATGTGTAATTTTTCACTCCTTTCTAACTTCTTCCCAACAACATTGCCAAAAAATAAATTAATTTAATTCTTGTTTCAACTTCACAGAATTGACTCATAGGTAATTAATTTTTAACTTGTTATTACATGGGTGATTTTGACAATTCACAACTCACATGGGTAAGTAGTACAACGTGTAAGTACTTTTTATGGTGTGAATGCAACCATTGTACAAGTTAAATAGTATATAATTAAATTGATCTTCATGAGATAGAAGAGGACAAATAAAATTACGTGCATGCGAGAATGACACCATTGTACAAGTTAAATAGTATAGAATGTTACTTATATTTATCATAGATGAGGACAAACACAAATATCAAGACAAACAAATGATATCATAACAATAGTACAAAATCTTGGGAATGATAGTCTTTGTTAATAGATAAGAAAGAAATTTTCATATAAATACTAGAACTGAATGATCATAGACTATTGCAATATTGCACGTGGGGGCAGTTGAAGAATTATCTTTCATTTTGCATGATCACTAGTTGGTGGATCATTTTTTATTTAAAATTATGGGAATGATGTGAATAGTATTATAGGAAAAATAATTAAAGAAGGTGTGAGATTATTGAAAAAAAAAATCATTGATATTAATTTATCTATTTTTGTAATATTATGCTATTCCTTTTTTGACAGCATAAAATAAGTTAATTATTTACCAAATATACTAATTTTGATGATTGGGGAGGAGTGAACTTTATAGAACATGACATGGAAAATTGTAGATAATAGTACATTTGACTGAGAGAAAAAGACAAGGAAGACAATTCAATTAAACAGTAGAAACGATTGACCATTTACTGTTTAAATAGTTCTAGCGATTGACCATTTACTATTAAAATAATGCACTTGAATGACAACTGTACTTTTGTAATAGTAGAAATGAATGACCTATCAATTGGGGACATAATATATTATTTACCTTTGTCAATCATGTGTGAAAAGTGGAGAGGAATAAGCATGGGCAACAATTAAATAAATATTCAATCTTTTTTAATAGACTACGAGAATGGTTTTATATTATCAATGATAACACTTTTTAATTATAACAAAAAATGTTACAATATATGAAACAATGTCATTGGAACTCATTTAATAATTTGAGTTAGTTTTGATATTAATTGAATGACTATAATGTAAAACATAACTTCATTCAAACAAAAATAAAATAAACAATAATAGTGAGGTAATATTTTAATTGAGTTATTCAATAATCTTTTAATTTTTATAATTGTTTATTATGTAATTGACTTCATTATTTATATTATTTTTCTAATGTAAAAATAAGTAATAATTTTAAATTTTTACTTTTGTGGAGAAAATAGATTTGTAATAGTTGGATTATTTTGAAAAAAAAACTAGTTTGGATTATGTTTTATAAAAAAAAGCAGGTCAATTAGGTTGGATTTTGTTTTATTAAAAAAATATTCGGATTATATATAAAAAAACCTACATTTTTTATAAAAAAAATTAATTATTCGGATTGTTTTGGTAATAGTTAGGAAGATATGATATGAAAAGGTAAATATAACACAATCTTAGTAATAAATGATAATAAAAGACAAGTAAGACTACTTTTGTAAATAGTGCACACGAATGACCGTTTACTATTGAAATAGTGCACGTGAATGACCACTGTATTATTGCAATAGTGGACATGAATGACCGTTCAATTGGGGACATAATATATTATTTAACATGAATGACCATTTACTATTGAAATAGTGCACGTGAATGACCACTTTACTATTGGAATAGTGGACATGAATGACACTTCAATTGTGGACATAATAGATTATTTACCTTTTGGCGCTCACGTGAAAAGTGGACAGGAACAACCATGGGCAACAATTAAATAATTATCCAATCTTTTTTTTATAGATTACGAGTATATATATATATCAATGATAACACTTCTTAGTTATAACAAAAAATGTTACAATATATGAAACAATGCCATTGGAACTCATTTAATAATTTGAGTTAGTTTTGATATTATTTGAATGACTATAAAGTAAAACATAACTTCATTCAAACCAAAATAAAATAAACGATAATAGTCAGGTAATATTTTAATTGAGTTATTCAATAATCTTTTACTTTTTATATTTGTTTATTATGTAATTGACTTCATTATTTATATTATTTTTTTAATATAAAAATAAGTAATAATTTTAAATTTGTACTTTTGTGGAGAAAATTGATTTGTAATAGTTGGATTATTTTGAAAAAAACTAGTTTGGATTATATTTTATATATAAAAAAAAAAAAGCAGGTCAATTAGGTTGGATTTTGTTTTATTAAAAAAATATTTGGATTATATATATAAAAAAAACCTACATTTTTTATAAAAAAAATATTATTTGGATTGTTTTGGTAATAGTTAGGAAGATATGATATGAAAAAATAAATATAACGCAATCTTAGTAATAAATGATAATAAAAGACAAGTAAGACTACTTTTGTAAATAGTGCACATGAATGACCGTTTGTTATTGAAATAGTGCACGTGAATGACCACTGTACTATTAGAATAGTGGACATGAATGACCGTTCAATTGAGGACATAATATATTATTTAACACGAATGACCATTTACTATTGAAATAGTACACGTGAATGACCACTTTACTATTGGAATAGTGGACATGAATGACCCTTCAATTGTGGACATAATATATTATTTACCTTTTGGCACTCACGTGAAAAGTGAACAGGAATAACCATGGGCAATAATTAAATAAATATCCAATTTTTTTTATAGATTGCCAGTATATATACATCAATGATAACAATTTCGGGTGTTATAACAAAAATTGTTACAATATATGAAACAATAGTAATCATTTAATATTTTCAATTAGTTATAATTTCATGTACATATGTTCATAAAGTAAAACATGACTTAATTCAAACAAAAATAAAATAAACAATAATATTCATGTAATATTTTTATTGAGTTATTTAATAATCTTCCACTCTTTATATGTGCTTACTATCTAATTGGTTTGATTATTAAATTATTTATGTAATGAATCGTAAGTAATAATTTAAAATTTATAGTTAGAATGGAACAAAATTTATTTATAATTACTTTTAATGTGTTCAAGCTATAGAATACAATAGTAACAATACAATAAAAATGTATATTAAAAATTGCAAGGTTGAACACAATTCAGAAGGTTGGAAAATTTTCCACAATGTGATGTCATGTCAACTTATGGTCAGAAACTATTCAATGTTTTGACATGTTGACACTCA
The DNA here is from genome assembly GCF_963169125.1 of Humulus lupulus. Taxonomy (NCBI): domain Eukaryota; kingdom Viridiplantae; phylum Streptophyta; class Magnoliopsida; order Rosales; family Cannabaceae; genus Humulus; species Humulus lupulus. The sequence goes on from NC_084797.1 coordinate 71,084,652, forward strand.
CAAACAAACAAAATACTCGTGCATTGTATTCTATTATTGTTATGTGTTTGGGTATAAGTTTTATTCATATTTCTTAAAGCACACCTATTTAAAAGGAATTTTGTTTAATTCGACTTGAAAGAATATAGTCCAAATAATATAAACTTATTGGAAACATTCATAGACCCAACACACTAAAAAACAAAGTGTAACACAATGTCTTCCGGAGAATTCGGTACCCCAAAAAGTGCTTCCCCCATAGTTTTCGGGACTCCTGGATCGTCAAAGAAAAAGGGTTCATCAATTTTGAGTCGACACAAGTTGGCTCATAAAGTTGTCAAGTGTAGGAGATGCCCCATTTTGGAAGATGAGTTGGAGGAAGAGATGCGAGTAAGGCGAAAGGCTAGCCGACAATGTGTTGAACCTAGGGACCTTTTGTTTGAATTGAGTGAAATAATATTCAAACTATTGAAGACTTCCAGCTTGGCAAGAAAGTAGACGAGGAGTGTTGATGAAGTTGTTGAGAAGATTGCAGACCTACTAAATAACCCATCATCCTTGGTGGAGAGTATTACTCTTGTAGACTGAATTCCTGCTTTGAAATCCTGCCACAAACCCGACAAGCCCTTTTAAGAGTATGGCAAATTTATTAGTAACCTCCTCTCCGTAACAATTCACCTGCAATATTTTGTATTGGTTCTCCTACCATGTGTTGTTATTAAGTTAGAACAATGTGCCAAGTTACATGTAAAGTTGTCTTACTATAAGTTGGACCAGTTATTCTAACAAATTGGTTAAGTTTTACATTAATTAGCAGCTTGCTTCATCATGAACGTCACATGACTTGTATGGGTTTCGCAGTTAAAATTATAAGTTATTGAAAGTGAAGATAATTGGTGTATATTTTTAATTATGCCTTTCATTGCTTGAGTTCTTAATTTGGGTCAATAAAAAAATTTCAACAAGGAAAATATAATTTATATTAAATTACTAGTAAAAATAGACACAATTAATATTATTTTTTGTCCATACTATCAACATACCATAAAATGTACCAACTTATGACAATTCTGGCTAAATAAGGGCTATATAGTAGTTTTTACGCAACGACCAGTAATGTAATAAACGAAGTTTCTATTCTAGTTAAATGTAGAACACCTACTTTTTGGTTTTTTAAATGAAGTTGGTTATAAATAGTTATATATGTACTAATTTGACTAGTCTAGATTGGAGGAAAGCTTGGAATTGAATGGCAGGAAAAATGTACAAAATTAAATATGGCAGTGACCATAACTAGTTGGGAGATGTGACCACACACGAACATGTTGCACATTTGTTAAATGTTACAAGACCTATAGTATTTTAGAAATGGTCAATTTAGAATATAAGTAAAATGTTTTGTACTAAATTAAAAATAGAATTGTGGGTTTTTTTTATATGTTTTAAGACCATGACAAAATTATTTATTAACTGATTTTTTTAGTGAAAATATTATGTTTTAGAGGAAATTAATTTGTATTATAAATTATAATATTATTAACAGTATACCTGAAATTCAAATAGTAATGATATAGTTGAATGATAGAGTAGAGGACCCATGACCTCAATAATTGTGACATTGGGTCCCTATAGAAATTGTGAAAGATTGACTTGTATCATCAAATCCATCCATGTGTAGAAGGGTTCGCATTACTATTTTATAAATACAATATTATAATATGACAAAAATGTGTTGTATTATCTTTTTATTTTTTTTAAATAAAACAATATTTCATCATGTGTCATTTACGCGCACCACGAAATCCCACTGCCCAAAAAAAAAATTATTTATTATTTATAACATCAACGGTCACATTTTCCCAAGAAGAAAACGTGTTTTACCTTGTGGAGGAAATATTTGAGAGGTTTATAATTTTTTTTGGGAAATTTCAAAGACTATATAAAAAATAATACCGTCCTCATATTGTCTCAATTTGTTTGAAATTGTTAGCTAAGAAAATTGAAAAATGAGGAGCCCAAATAACCCCTCTACTAATGATGAAATGTCCGTGTTCATAGGTGGAAGGGGTTCAGAGAGTTATTCTGGGTCTGACAATGGCGAGGATGAGTTTGATGATCCAATACTCTCGAATCCTTGTGAAAAATGCGGCTCGTCAATTGAGGGGATCAACGAATTCAACAACATTCGACACAAAATCATCAAATTGGCAAAACAAGTGGTAGAAAAATATAATGCTGCAGCAAACGAGATGACCACCTTATCAGCAGCCATTCAGGAGATGGAGAGGAAGCTCGACACACTTGCTCGTATTGTAGAGGCTATCAATAATACACTGGAAGGGGGATACCTGTACTCAGGTAGTTCCACTTATGTTCCTTCAATTAGATGTCTTTCTACTTTATTTTTTAATGTTCAAGCACCTTCGATGTTATGTTTGTAATTTTACTTTTAATTGTTGTATTGTAACCTGCTGTTATGTTTTTTTAATTTAACGTGTGACATTCAAAATGCATAATGGTTTTTATTGATGTCTGATATTTATGTTATTTTGTTGAACATTGAATTGAAGGGAAATTAATCGATAAATGGAGCAGAATAAGTTTTTCTATTCTAAACATAGAAAGGAAATTAATACCCATTTCCGAGGGTAGTGTGTTAATCAATGTCTAATTAGTTGTTTCAAACCTAAAACAAATATTAAACATAACCATAACCGCCTGAAGGATTTGACTATTTAACATAACATGTAATTAAATTAATATAGAAAAAGCTACAAAGACCAATGGACCAAGACGAAAGTGGGTAGCAAAATGTTACATTTGAAGTGACATTTCAGATAATATAAAATTATTGAATTTTTTAATAGATTTCTTATACTTGAAGTGACAATTCAAGGAGGGTAGTTGTATAATTATTTGTCCTTTATAGGGTGGGGTCTGGCGTGGCGTCTTATAGAGTGCATTTTGACATTTTTTTAATATATTTATTTTTTGTGGGAGGGTACACGTGAATGAGTTGGGAAGGGAACCTGATAACTTTTATAACTTGATATTATATGTGTTTACTTAGAAATAAACTTGTTTGTAAATATGGACGAATTAAGATAATGAAATCTTACACTTTAAATTCCCCTCTCTAAATCGGTGTTGTATTATAAAGATGATCTGGAGGGGTAGACTACTTATCAAAATATAAAATGTGATTATATAAACGTATGAGTGGTCAAGTTTCAATGTATGCATGTCGTGTAATCAAAATGAGTTCACATGTGTTGGTAATAATTATAATGAGTTAACACGTGTTTTGAATTATTTTCATTTTCTGGAAAAGCATACCTACTCCAAAACTTTTGTAATCTGCAATGTCACATTTCCTTCCCAAATGAGGTAAGGTCTATAAATGGAGCATTCATTAGCCGTTTACAACTCATATTTTCCAAGAGTGTAGAGAAATCTCTCAAACAAACGAAGAACACAATTGTTTTAATATTGAAATAATGGACCATAATTGCACTGAAAATTGTCCAAACCAGCCACACTACCATGCCCTACTCGCCCCTTCCCATAACTTCCCTCTGTGTGGAGTATCCCAGCAAGTGACCAAACAATATGAGGAAGTTGTCATGGTCAATGATACAATATCTGTCTTAGCAAGCATAGTCTGAGGCTGCGATTTAGAGATTGAGGCCCAATACAAAGATGTTAAGTTAATTGTGAAGAAGCTAGAGAAAAGGCTCCGTGACATGGAGACAAATATCCACACTTTGGTGGAATTATTATCACAACTATTTAGGGGATGAACTACACAATGATTACTTCATTATGTTTAGTTGTTTTTATAATATATTTTAGACTTTTAAATTGTAGATGTTTCAAGCTTTATTTATATTTTCTTAACTTTATTTTTTTTTTGGGTCATGCACTCTGGTTTTATGTTTTGTTTAGTGGAATTTGAAGATTGTGGGAAAAATAAAAGTTGTTCTACATGAACTTATTTTTTATATAGTTAAAAAGTTGCAGTGTTACAAAAATATTGGAATATATAAATAACTAACACAATTAATGTTCACTTAACAATTAAGAAAATCGTTTTTTCTAGGAGGGTAGAAAGGTAATAATTTTGTTTATCATATTTTTATAATCCAGTGATGTAGATTGTTGGAACTATGCAGGTGGGTGACAATCTCTATAGTAACTATTAGATAATTTGTCAAATATTAAATGCTATTTCTAATGGTACTGTAGTAGTTACTATTTACATTTTTTTTTCTTAATGATATTTACTTCTTAACCTCATTTGTTGGTTATCCGTGTGATCCTACTGTTTCACCTTTTTAGAATGTATGATAGTTTCATGAAGCAATCATATTAATGGAGCTAAAAAAATTAAAATAATATTAAGAGTTTTGTATTTAATTTTTTTTTGTGAAAAATTTCCACGTGTACAATGGACACTTCTTAAAATACCTAAACAATGATTAAACGAATTTTTTTTTGGGTTCTACCAGACACGATATGTGTACTTTTAAGGTGTACCAGTTGTGGGAAAGACACATAAATGGTAACATTCCATAAAAGTATGACCTGTCCCATTTACATTGGTAGTGGCCCATTTATGTCTGTCGCCTACCCTAAAGTTGGGTGACGAGGTGGGGCCAACGACCCAAGACCACTACGTATGCGTATGCTGGGATCCACTGCCCCAGCACCTTCTATTCTTCCTCTTCTGACTGGTTCTTGCTCTGCCTCCGGTCTCACTCACAATCACAATCCCAATCCCACTATAGAAATATAAAATCATGGCCCCACCAAATCGGCTTAGCTCATTCAAGGGGCAACACCTCCTTCCTTCTCATTGGTCCTTGCAACAGGTTACAAATAAGATTGCATAAACTTCTAAATTATAGTTAAACATTTATATAATTGTTAATTTCAACCATAATACCATCATAGGAAAAAAAAAATTAGTGATTGAATATATAATTAAATATAAATATTTAATAACTCTTTGGCAATAAATATATCGTTTAATTTATTGAAAATGTGACTACAAATTATTTTTTATAAATTAGAATATATCAAAATTTTAGTTGTTATAAAATAATTTTTAATTATTAGTAGTGAATAATAAGGACCACAATAGAAAATAATTATTTTTATTAAAACTTGTTATGAATGTATCTAAAAATAAAATGTTAATTCAGATTGTTATGTCAATGAATGAGGACAAAATCTTTTACACTATACTCAGTTTGGTGGTTCTTATATTTGGTGGGTCCACAGAATTCAATGTCCAATGGACTGTCATGCCACCTAATTTACTATTGAAACTATTGGCAGAATAGTATGTGTACAGTACTTCCTATGCCGTGGCCTTACATTTTCAGGATCCACTTAATTTAATGTGGCATGGCATAGACACATTTTACTATTGAAAGTATGGGTCAAATAGTATGTGAATAATACTTGGTGACTAATAAAAATCAGACTACACGAAATGAACACATATGTAATGGATGGTTGGTATAGTGCATTTATTTGTTAGAGATTTATGCATAAACCACCACGAAGACAACTTTTCCCCCTAAAATTAATTATGTCGTCCGAAGAATGTGGTACTCCAAACAGTGCATGCCCGATGCATTGCGGGAGCCCAGGATCGTCAAGGATGAAGGCTTCATCAATCTCAACTAAATCCAAATGTGTTTCTGTTAAGTGTGTTAATTGTTCTAATTGCACTACTCTTAAGGATAAGTTGTATGAAGAGAGGAGGTTGAGGAATAAGGCTTATAGACTTTCTAAGGAAGCAAGAGACCTCCTGCTTGATTTGTAAAATTTGATCTACAAATTAACAAAGACAAGCAATCTTGCAAATGAGCACATGAAAGGTATTGAAACGGTGGTCGAGAATATGAACAATCAATTGAGTATGGCCGCGTGTTTGAACTTGGACAATGTTGATTGATCCGAAAACTATTACCAGACAATGAAGCCCACATCAACCCATTTTCACTATGTTAAGTATTTTTAATTTGTATTTGATGGAGTCTTAACTCAAATAACCTTACTTGGTCTCTTAGGTTATTTAGTGTTTCAATATGTTGTGGTTGAATTAAAAAAACCATGTAGTATGGATATTAAATGATTGTGTGTACTTGTACGAAAATGTCATTATGACAAACTTTGTGGTGATTGGTTAGTTTCTAGATTTTAGTAAATGTTGACTATTTTACATTATAAAATATGTTGAATGGATTTATTGTTTTAACTATTGTAAGTCAAAAGAAACCACTAGTCCACAACACAAAGTTTACAAATTAAATCAAGTAACAACCAAAATTAGAGGATAAACTTACATGGCAAAATAAGGGTGTTGACGCCGTTTTTCGTCAACTTAAAATGTAGAGCACGTAAACAGTAAAACTATGGCAAAGAAGAATAATACAATAAAACAATGAGATTTTTTTACGTGGTTCAGCAGTTAACTCTGCCTAGTCCACGAGTCTTTTTTATTAGGACTTAGGAAATATCTGGAAATTCTTCAGGGATGAATTCTCCAGAGATTCTCTCAAGATCACAAAATTTTGGTCATTTACAAAGGTACATGACATCTCTATTTATAGAGGAGTTCTCATAATCCAATCCCACACGTTTCAGGAAGTTATTCTGAGAATTAATAAATTTAATGACTTTAAAGTTTGTAACTCCTATATACAAGGAAATGTCCCCTGAAGACCAGAGGGTGTATAACCGACTAGTCTTTATTGTAGGGAAGTTACAACAATAAATATCTCTTGAACGCATGGACTGCGTCTCCTCAGGTGACTCACTAAGCCGTTCGAGGTCAGCAATCAGCATCATCCCAGTCTAGGTCTCTGAGTAAATTACGAGCTGTATAACTTTCCCCAGGACCAGCTAGGAGTGGGTAAATACCACCGAGGTCATTACATTCCGAGCTTACACCCTTGCCAAGCTCGGGCTACTTGATCCAAAGACACCCGACAACGGACATACTCCGATACTATGTCTTTCGAGCTTAGAAATAATTATGAGGTTACATAACTTCGAGATTGCCACCTTGCCTCGAGGTTTGGCACCTGGATCACGACCCATGCACTTTTGGTATTGCGAGTTCACACCTGACGAATCCAGCTTTCGAGGTCACAACCTCAGGTCTCGAAATATGGGTGTAACATTTTGCCCCCTCAAAAGTATTAGTTCGAATCCTATGAGAAGGAAACTTTTGAACTACTTTCTTCGGGAACCGTTCCATCACACACTCGAGTATGGACACGCGTCAGTTGAGTATTGCTTATTCAAGGTACTTGAGTGCCTTGAAAATCTGCACACGGCCATTCGCTTGCCACCTTTACAGTACCATCACGTCACTTGTCCCTGGCCGTCGAATTCGACACGGAATCTGGCCAATGGCCTAGATTGGTTCGACTTTCAACATCTCCATGGGCCTATAAATAAGCTTCCGGTCATCTTCTTCATTTTTCCCTTACATTCGAAATTTTTTTTAGAGAGAAAATACCAGAGCCATTATTGTCCGATTCTTGCATGTTCTCCAAGTCGAGAAGACAAAACACGATTGGACTTTTTGAATCGGTGAGATCGTACTTGCAACCGCTCGTTCAATCATCCATTTCTCTGTTCCCACCGATTACATTGTGTAAGTATCTGATCTTGGCTTTATATATTTTTTCCTCTTTTACGTATGTTTCTGCCTCTATTGCATCTTAGTCACTGGAACTGTGTTGGTTCATTCTTTAGTTTAATGCACTAGGATGCTTTGATCGATAGATATTAGGTTTAGGTTTCCACAATACTGGTTCTAAATCCAGTTCATATGTAGGAAGACCCAAATATGGTCTTTTTTCTGGGTTTTCAAATTTCGGAAGACGTATCTTGCACACCAAGATATTGGGTACAAAATCTGGTTTTAAAGAATGCACGATTCCCAAGAATACCACTTTTGAATAACCGCCACCTTTTTTCCCTGATATTTTGGGATTTTCAAAATTTAAATCCACTTTCCTCCCTTTTTCGTGAAATACACGTCATGACACTAATCGGGTCCCCATGATCGAGCTCATCTCGTATCCAAGCATTTTCGATCTTGAACCACCGAGATCGTTATTCTTTATTCCTTGCGTGCATGGCCCTCACCATTTTTTCTTTCTTGCTAGATGTCACAGAATCTGGAAAGACGGTGGGGGTCGTTGCTCGCCATCCTGTATTAGCCAAAAACTCCGAGCCTGGAGTCATTGTTTACCCGGAACCAGCGTCTGATTCGCGAACACGAGCTAGCTCATGAACAAGAAGAAACCTGAGCTCACTACCGACGTCAAATCGTCGAGGTCATAGAGAAGAAGAGAAAAATCCTCTGAGAGGCTCTTTATCTAGATTTTGACTCCGAGCCTAGACCGATCCCCCTTGATCCCAGGCTGAAAGTGACAGTCGCGTACGAGCCGGGAGATCTTCGATTCTCACTGATGGGGGAACCCTCCACTTCGTAGCTGAGGAGGGAATTCTTCGAGGCTGAACACTACTGGAGCTCGGTCATGTCGCTGGGACAAATGTCTGAATTTCTGGCCCTTCACGGCTTAGGGTTTTCGGGCTCGCTTAGGTGTCGAGCTCTGACTGCCCACGAACGAAACTGTCGTGCTCCGGGGGATGGAAACCCTGACAGCAGGCTGAGGTATGCGGCTTGGAGCCAGGAGCATATGAAGGCGGGAGCTATCCTTCCCTTGAAGTCCTTCTTTAAAGGCTTCTTGGACTATGTTGGGCTGGCTCCCTTCCAGCTCAATACCAATTCTTATAGGGTTCTGTCTGCCCTAAGGTCGCTTTACCACGAGCTGAAGTGGAAAGGGCCCTCGCCTGAAGAGATCTTATATCTCTTTTGTTTGAAAAGTAATCCTTCCCGATCTCGGGGAGGAGATGGCTTCTACTATCTCTCGAGTTATCCCAAGGAGAAGAAGATGTTCGAGGATCTTCCCAATCATCCTCCTAACTTCAAGAAGGCCTTTTTCTAGAAAGATGGCCTAGCCCCATCTCGATACTACTCGTTCAGACGGATTCGTAAGTATCTCAACCTCCTTCTTTTCTGTGCTCGAATTTTGTTTTTAGGCCCATACTTAGTTGAAATGCGTTTGGTTTTCCAGCCAACTATCATCACCCTGCTCCCACTGATGAGATGAAGGAGCATAGAGGGACTCTGCTCCAACTCCCTTACGGCAGGAGATCCCTTTCCTATCTCCTGCACGAAGACAAGCTCCGGGCATGCGGGCTCTTAGGGGAAGATTAGTCTACATCGGACTGGTCCAATAAGAAATACGCCCGATGGGAGATCGTCCCTCTGCCAACCGGCAACCTCCCCCCGAGAAGGGATGCAAGGCCCCTATCTCTAGCCCGCCACAGGAGTCCACAATCGGGGAATGAGGCCAACGATGAGGCCTCGAGCTCGGGCTCTGATGAGCAAGGTACAGTCATCCTTAGCTCGAATATGTGGTCTCCCTCACTGCTAAAACATAAACCTAATAGGTTAGTATTATGCAAGGATGATAGGGATCATTTCTATGTATGGTCTTGGGTAGATGATAAGTTACATAGGTTTGATAGCTGGCTCGGGAAATACGACACCATGTATAGCTTGAACGAGGTGTGGGATGGAGTAGTCGTTCAGTATGGAACTAATGACTATAGGGACCTTTCGAGATTGACTTCCACCTATAGGGAGGGTACTCCCCCAGCCTCCTCTGAAGATAGAGGGATTTCTTGGTCGCCAAGAATGAGATTGGGGGAGAGTTCCAGTTAGGTTTTTTCTTTACTTGTATTTTATTCTTTGTTTATTAGTACCATGCTAAATCTTCATTACAATTGTGCAGGTGCCATGGATTCTGACCTTGATGTCGTGCTCGCTAGTGGCGAGGGGGCTCAAAAAAGTAAGTGCCCGAGAGGCTCGCGGAGGTCGGACCGACCCTCCAAAGTCCTCAAGCGCACTGAGAAGACTCCTCCACCAGCACCGACTAATGCGAGCACAGTCGAGGACCCGACTACCCAGGTCGAAGCATCCATCTCGGCCCCTTCTTCCATGCTTCCCTCGGTCACAGTCCACCCAGCACTCGGCCCACTCCCGAAGAAGCCCTCAACTTCTAAGTCACACATGTTGTCGATCCATACTCATGTTGATGAGTTCGTGATTGACAATGCTGCTGGGCCCACGGAGCTATACTCGGCTCGGATATCCTGTCTCGGGTCAGTCAGAGCCTTGGTGGTTTCGACGCTGAGCATTGGGAGTTTTTGAATAAAGCTCGAGACTGCAATACTCTTTATGATAAGAGTATTGAGCTTACTGCCGTGGTAACTTTTCACAACTTACTTTTAATTGTTTATGTGCCTTAGCATATGCTCTAATTCAATCACTTTGTGTGACAGGCTCTTGTTGTCTCAACTCAGCTTAATTATAAGCTGACCAACGAGGTGCATTCGAGCATGTCTTTAGCCCAAGAGTCGAAGGATCTTCAGCTTAAGATGGCTGATGAGCTTAAGGCTGTGAAGACAGAGGTCGAGGCTAAGACAGTCGAGCTTGAAAAGGCGAATGCTCGGCTTGCGGAGCTGGAGAAGGCCAATGCCAAGCTTGAGGAAGAGAAGGCCGCCACTTTTGAGATAATAGAGAATGAAAAGGCTCGTCTCCTCGCCGAGTTTAAAGAGAAGAAGGACAAGGCGGTTGATTTAGCCATGTATAGGTTCTGGGCTAGCAACACCGACCTCGACACCAGCTTCCTAGGCTCTTTCGAGGTAGGATTCGTGACCAAATGGCATGCTCGGCTTGAAGCGGAGGAGGCTGCTCGGGAGGCTTAGAAGGGTGGTCATGCTATTCGTCCTGGTGAATCTAGTGTTGATGCTGAGAAGGCTAAGGAGACTGCCCCTTCATAAATCTTACCTCGGGGCTGCGTCCCTTTATTTTTGTAATTATTTTAATTTATGCCCGTAGGGCTGATACAATTTTTCTTTCTTTTTGACTTTCTTTTAATATATATGCTTTACATTTCTCGGTTTGAAATATTTTGCACATTTTATATTAAAGAGTCGTATATGCTTTTTTAATCACACAAACATAGTTTGGATTTAAGCTCGAGGTTCTATTCATTCATGCACAGTTTGCTCGAATTATCCGCTTCCGATCTCGTTATTTGTCAAGGTCGGATATTACTTTAACCATGCACCCGAAAGTACTTGTATGGTGTGTAATGCAAACGGTTTAGTTATATCTTACTTTTTATTTACTTTTTCTCGTCCTCGGTTATCTCTCCGAGGTTATGAGGTCGAAACTATTGTTTTGCAAGATACTCCAGCCTCGGTCTCGGCTTATCCGAAGTGGGTTATGCTCTAACTTACTGCCGATTAGTTTTAGCTGGTTTGTTCCAAACCTATTAAGGTTGTGTTAGGTTTGTAATCCATACACTTACATTTTTCATATTTGGTTACATCCAAACATTTTATCTTTTTGCTAGCATGGTTATATCCAAACACTTGTACATTTTTGTTTGATAGCTTGGTTACATCCAAACTATCTTAGCTCGCGCATTTGGTTATATGCAAACACTTGTATGTATTTTGTATATGTTATTTTATTTTTCAAGCTGATGGTATATATACCACTAATGCCCCCTTAATATCCTATGAGTGTGACCATAGGTTATTAAATTAAGAGAGATTGCAAAAAATATAGCATATTAAACGAAATCAACCTTTATTTGACAAAAACCAAAAATAGAAAAAACAATACAGACAAACAAGCATGGTTACAGGCAACATCCTTCCTATACTACTGATAGTAAGGTCGTAGGTGTTCGCCATTCCATGCTCGCGATACTAGACTTCCATCCAATCTCGCCAACTTGTAAACATTGGGTCGAATGACTGACTCTATCTGGTAGGGTCCTTCCCAATTTGGCCCGAGCACGCCAGCTACTGGATCCTGTGTTGCCAAGAATACACGCCTTAGCACTAAATCTCCCACCCCGAATTTTCGATCTCGAACTCTTTTGTTGAAGTATCGGGCAGCTCGCTGTTGGTGTGCAACATTTTTTAGCTGAGCTTCGTTCCTTCTTTCTTCGATCAGGTCGAGAGTTTCTTTGAGCTAAGAGTGGTTCGAGGCTTAATCGTAAGCGAGGGCTCGAATTGTGGGAATTTCGACCTCGACTGGAAACATATCCTCGCAACCGTACGCCAAAGAGAACGGGGTATGTCCTGTCGATGTATGGGCCGTAGTCCTATATCCCCATAGGACTTGAGGCAATTCTTCGGGCCATCTTCCTTTAGCTTCTTCCAACTTTTTCTTCAATGAACTTTTTAGAGTTTTGTTCACAGCCTCGACTTGGCCATTCACCTGAGGATGGGCCATTGACAAAAAACTCTTTATTATTCCATTTTTTTCGCAAAAGTTGGTAAACAGATCGCTGTCGAACTGGGTTCCGTTATCAGACACAATCTTTCTCGGCATCCCATATCGACACATGATGTTCTTCACTACAAAGTCAAGGACTTTTTTGGAGGTTATGGTCTCCAAAGGTTCAACTTCTGTCCACTTTGTGAAGTAATCTAGGGCGACTGCCGCGTACTTCACTTCGCCCTTGCCAGTTGAGAGAGAGCCTATGAGGTCGATTCCCCATACCGCAAATGGCCATGGGGAGGTCATCATAGTCATTTCGGACGGTGGAGCTCGAGGAATTGTGGCGAATTGCTGGCACTTATCACATTTCTTTACATACTCAAAAGAATCTGACTTGATGGTAGGCCAGAAATAACCTTGGCGTATGATTTTCTTGGACAAGTTATGCCCCCCAGTATGGTCTCCACAGAACCCTTCGTGAATTTCTTCAATGATTTTCCTGGCTTCGGGTGGAGTCACACACCGAAGTAATGGCATGGAATATCCTCTTCTATACAGCCTTCCATCCATAATGGTATAATGAGGGATTTGATACATCAACTTTCGAGCCTAGTTCCGATCTTTCGGAAGGACGCCGATCTCGAGATATTCAATTATTGGAGTCATCCAGGTAGGCTCGGAATCGATCATACACACATCTTCCTGCTCGAGCTCGTTAATACTAGGTGCCGAGAGATGTTCAATTGGTACGACATTCAGCTCGTCACTCTCAGTAGAGGTAGCGAGCCTGGCCAGAGTGTCCGCATTCGAGTTCTGCTCTCGAGGGACCTGTTCGATCGCGTAAAACTCGAAATGTTCCAATGCTGACCTTGTTTTTTCTAAGTAAGCTACCATTTTCGTACCACGAGCCTGGTATTCTCCCAAAATTTGGTTAACCACTAGTTGGGAGTCACTGTAGCAATGTATTGCTTTAGTGTTGAGCTCCTTGGCTATGCGAAGTCCTGCCAGTAAAGCCTCATACTCAGCCTCGTTATTTGACGCGCTGAAGCCAAATATCAAGGAAGAGTGAAATCTACTACCTGCAGGAGTGATCAAAATTACTCCTGCCCCCGATCTAATCCATTTTCATTAGATGACCCATCAACGTAAATTTTCCACAGCTCGTGGGCCGGGGTTATAACTTCATCGTTGGTCATACCAGTACATTCCACTATGAAGTCTGCCAAGGCTTGCGCCCTAATGGTCATCCTTGGATGATAGGTGATCTCGAATTGCCCGAGTTCAACTGCCCATTTAAGAAGTCGACCTGAAGCTTCTGGCTTAGACAAGACTTGTCTTAGTGGTTGATTAGTTAGTACATGGATGGGGTGCGCTTGAAAGTAGGGTCGAAGATTCCGAGACGAGTGAATTAAGCTAAGAGCTAGCTTTTCCATCAAGGGATATCTCGATTTTGCCCCCAACAACCTTTTACTGACGTAATATACGGGCCTCTGCACCTTTTCCTCCTCTCGCACGAGCACTGCACTTATGGCATGCTCGGTAGTGGCAAGATATAAGTACATAACTTCTCCCGTAATTGGTTTTGACAGTATAGGGGGTTCTGCAAGGTGTTTCTTGAGTTCCTGAAAAGCCAACTCGCACTCCTCTGTCCATTCAAATTTTTTGCCTCCCCTCAACAGGTTGAAAAACAGAAGAAAACGGTCTGTAGATTTCGAGATAAACCTACTTAGTGCCGCCATTCTGCCAGTCAAACTCTGGACATCCTTGTGTTTTCGAGGTGAGGGCATATTGATCAAGGCCTGGATCTTGTTCGGATTAGCTTCTATTCCTCGAGCGTTTACAATAAAACCCAGGAATTTTCCTGAAGATACTCCAAAGGAGCATTTCTAAGGGTTAAGCTTCATGTTATATTTCCATAGCATGGCAAAGCATTCTTCGAGATCATCAACATGGTTATCGTTAAGTTGAGACTTGACTAACATGTCATCAACATAAACTTCCATGTTGTTCCCTATCTGCTCGGAGAACATCATGTTCACAAGCCGCTGGTATGTAGCCCCAGCATTTTTGAGCCCGAATGGCATGACGTTATAACAATATAACCCTTTATCTGTTATGAAGCTCGTATGTTCCTGGTCGGGGGCATGCATGGAAATCTGGTTATATCCAGAATAGGCATCCATGAATGACATTAGTTCATGTCCTGCTGTGGCATCCACGAGCTGATCAATTCGTGGTAAAGGAAAGCAGTCTTTAGAACAGGCCTTGTTGAGGTCTGAATAGTCAATGCAGGTTCGCCACATCCCATTAGGCTTCAAGACCAGTACCAGATTGGCTACCCACTCGGGATAAAAAGTATCCCTAATGAATCGGTTTGCTTTTAACCTGTCGACTTCCTCTTTTAGGGCTTTTTTTTCTGTCGTCATCCAGTTGTCTTCACTTTTGTTGCTTCGGTGGGAAGCTTTTATCGATGTTTAGCGCGTGGCTTACTATATTTGGACTTATTCCTACCATGTTCGAGTGTGATCACGCGAAGACATCCTGGTTTTTCTTCAAAAAGAAAATTAATTGCTAATTAGTTTCTTCATGGAGATTTTTCCCGACCTTTACTGTTTTTGAGGGATTTGACTCTTCGAGCTTGATTTCTTCGAGCTCTTCCAATGGTTCGAGATCAACTTTTTCCTCCACTCTTGGATTGATCTCTTCATCTATCTCTAAGACCGTCCCGTTCTTAGCCTGAATAACGACGAGTGCTTGTGCGCTCGCCTGCTTCTTTCCTCTTATGAAAATGCTATAGCATTCCTTTCTGGCTAACTGGTCTCCCTTCAGCATCCTGATGCCACCAGAAGTGAGGAACTTGATGGCCAGATGCCTTACAGATGAGACTGCCCCTAGCCCTACCAGGGCGGGTCTCCCGAGCAGCACGTTGTAGGGCGATGGCAGGTCCACTACTACAAACTCCATCATCTTGGTTACTGAGACTGGGTAGTCTCCCAAGGTTACCGGGAGTTTGATGGACCCCATACAGGCAATCCCCTCTCCTGAAAAACCGTACAAAGTCGTTGCACAAGCTTTTAGGTCTCAAAGAGTGAATCCCATCTTTTCTAAGGTGGCCTTATAGAGAATGTTCACCGAGCTCCCATTGTCTATGAGAACTCGGTGAACTCTCTTATTCGCGAGCTGGAGAGTGATGACCAGTGGGTCATTGTGGGGAAACTAAACATGGGACGCATCGTCCTCGGTAAAGGTTATCAGCTGAGATTCAATCTTTTGGCATTTTGGAGCTCTAGGTTCGGGTTCATAGGGAGACCCGTCCCCAGTTTTTAGCTCGTTCACATATCACTTTTGGGCACTTCTGCCCTTCCCTGCAAGATGAGGCCCGCCCGAGATGGTTATCATGTCTTCTCCATCAATTGGAGGTGGCCTATCTTCTTCTCTTGCTCGGGAATTATTGTTTTGAGCAGGTTGCGGCGTAGCTGCCCTCTGGCTAGTAAAAGCCTGATTGTTACTCTAGTTTTTGACATACTGTCTAAAATATCCTCTCAAGATCAGTCCTTCAATCTCGTCCTTCAACTATCTGCATTCATCAATAGTGTGCCCAGTGTCTCGGTGAAATCGACAGTACTTGCTGGAGTCCCTCTTGGACTTCTGATTTCTCATGGGGTCTGGACGCCTGAAAGGGACCTGGTTTTCATTAGCTAGGTATATATTCTCCCGAGACTCGTTGAGCTTGGTGTACACTTTGAAATACCTTTCCCCTTTCTTCTTCTTTCCCCCTTCTTCCTCGGGGTTACTTCCTTCGTTCTTCTTCCTTTTGGAAGGATTTTCCGCAGGAGGCTTTGAAGCTGCTGGGTCCGCCGAGGTCGAGGCAGAGTTTACGTTTATCGTTGTAGTTACGGGCTGAGAAGTCATATTCAGTGTTGACCTCGCCTCTTCTACATTGACAAACCTCTGAGCTCGCTTATTAAACTCGATTAAGGACCTCACAGGTTTTCTCTGCATATCATCCTAGAGAGGACTTCTCGGCATTACCCCAGCTTGGACAGCCATTAGATGACCGCTGTCATCCACATTTCGAGCTCGGGCAACCTCGTAAGGTAGCTTTTCAACGTTTCGCCTAGCTGTTGCCGAACGTTGGTCAGAGTTGATGCCTCGGGTCTTACCCCGATCATGGCTATAAATTGTTTCTTGAAATCCTTTGATAGCTGATCCCAAGAAGTGATCGAATGTCTTTTATATTTCTCGAACCAGCTTTTTGCAGGTCCTATGAGCGATGCTGGAAATAACATGCATCTGAGCTCGTAACCCACATTACTTGCTCTCATTATGGTATTAAATGTACTCAGATGGATGTATGGGTCGGACTTCCCCTCAAAAGGCGGGACATGAGGGATCCAAAACCCTTGAGGAAATGGAGTGTTGGAAATATGGGGAGCGAATGGTTGGAGCTCCTCGTCAGAATCCTCATCCCGACTCCGACCTCGCTCATTTTGCAAGTACCTAAAGGCCTTTTCCAGTTGATCAATTCTTTCTTGAACCGGGTCCGCAGGGGGTCTTGCCTGAAATTGGCTATCATTGATCACAATTCCAGGCTCGCACCTTCGCAGGGGATCTTTGCACCCATTTAGGCGATCTCTCAGGTCTGGGTTCGATGGATTACCACTACCCCGATTCTGATTCAGACGTTCCTGCAGGTCAGAGCGGTTCCTATGGTTTCCGATATTTCTTCGACCTTGATCATACATGCTGACTGATCTAGTGTCACCTGAGTCATCACTGGCGAGGCTTGTTGCATGATTATTCCGAGATGGATCTCTTTCATGCTGCCTCGTCTCTGCAGTGCGAGACCGAGACATTTGACTTCTTGTAGGCTGGGCGCCTCTTCGCTCCCTGAAGGCTTCTCTATTTCCTTGTTTCCATCCTACCCGCCTTTCCTCATCATCTCGAACTGGTTGAGTGTTCCTGCGAGGCGGTGAAGGGTATCTTATAGGCGATGGAGGGAATCGTATGGGTGACGGTGGCTGCCACCCATTTCGGGGTCTCGACGGTCCTGAGTTCGCCCGTGTTGGCTCAGTAACATTCTGCGTGTTACCAGGAATCTGAGTACGAGCCTCTGCAGGGGCTCGGTTATTCCCAGTTTCCGCTGGTACCTCCGCAGTTGAATTAACTAGAGCCCTAGCCCGAGTACTTCTTCGGGGTCTCGAGGGAGCGGATTGCTCCGCTGGTGGCGGAGGTTGCTCCGGTCTCCTTGTGGCAGCATTTTTCCGAGGTCGCCCACGAGGTCTGCGAGGAGGAACATGCACGTCCCTCAGAGGTGGGGCTTGCTTCTCAAGCGGAGGTGGGGGCTGAGCCGCCTGGGCCTCCGTAGCTAACCTAGCCAATTCCTCGTTCTGCTTATTGGTCTCAGCCAACTGTTTTCTCAGCTGTCAGTTTTCAAGTTCCACAATGGGGACGTACCATTCAGGATTATAGTACATGTCCTCATCATCCCTTGGGGCCGGAGGTGCTGGAGGTCCCCGAGAATCGAAGGACTCGCTTCTCTCTTTAGTTTCTGGATTTACCATTGGCTGCTTCCCAGGGCGTCGTGGATAGTTTTCTTCAGGAATTTTTTGATCATTCGTGGCCATAGCTATTCAGGGATTGCACTGCTTAAGGCTCTCAATGAAAGCACCAAACTATTGACGCCGTTTTTCGTCAACTTAAAATGTAGAGCACGTAAACAGTAAAAACTATGGCAAAGAAGAATAATACAATAAAACAATGAGAGTTTTTTACGTGGTTCAGCAGTTAACTCTGCCTAGTCCACGAGTCTTTTTTATTAGGACTTAGGAAATTTCTAGAAATTCTTCAGGGATGAATTCTCCAAAGATTCTCTCAAGATCACAAAATTTCGGTCATTTACAAAGGTACATGACATCTCTATTTATAGAGGAGTTCTTAGAATCCAATCCCACACGTTTCGGGAAGTTATTCTGAGAATTAATAAATTTAATTACTTTAAAGTTTGTAACTCCTATATACAAGGAAACTTCCCCTGAAGACCAAGGGGTGTATAACCGACTAGTATTTATTGTAGGGAAGTTACAACAATAAATATCTCTTGAACGCATGGACTGCGTCTCCTCAGGTGACTCACTAAGCCGTTCGAGGTCAGCAATCAGCATCATCCCAGTCTAGGTCTCAGAGTAAATTATGAGTTGTATAACTTTCCCCAGGACCAGCTAGGAGTGGGTAAATACCACTGAGGTCATTACATTCCGAGCTTACACCCTTGCCAAGCTCGGGCTACTTGATCCAAAGACACCCGACAATGGACATACTTCGATACTATGTCTTTCGAGCTTAGAAATAATTCCGAGGTTACATAACTTCGAGATTGCCACCTTGCCTCGAGGTTTGGCACCTGGACCACGACCCATGCACTTTTGGTATTGCGAGTTCACACCTGACGAATCCAACTTTCGAGGTCACAACCTCAGGTCTCGAAATCTGGGTGTAATAAAGGGTCAATTGTTTAATAAAATATTTTCATTAAAAACATATATTTTAGGTGGCCCAAAACATCAATTGGGCCTCGTTAGAAAAGGTGTACACTTTATTCAACATTAAATGCCCCAATAAATATGTCTACCTAATAACTTGCTTGGATAAAAACCTGTATCCCCCAACTTTAAAATTTAACCAATAGCACATTTTGTGGTCACAATTGAATAGAATATAACAAAATCTAGAGGATATGACAAGTTCACATTCAAAAGTTTCAGTGCACGAATCTCCTTGAACAAGGTGAGCATAATCTTTATTTTATTCTCCTCAATCAAACTAAATTTATGGTGACACTATTTTATTTTGAGTATGTCTCCTATTTTATGTGGGAACCAAATAGGGGCTATAATTAAAGTAATAGAAACTGACCATATTTTTAAACAGCAATTTCATGACTCAAAGTTTGTACACATGCACATATGTAAAGTTTTTACACATGCACATATGTAACTTTCAAGGTTGTTGTAACGCCCCAACTCCAAGGACCGTTATGGTGTGCCTTGTAAACAGTGCTAAACTCGCTAATCGAGTCATTTGGCCAAAATCGTGTAACTAAGTATGATTAGCGGTTTAGGGATTAAAAATTTTGGTTAAGATGTAACATTTCATTAGAAAGTTTAATATATATGTTGGGATCCCAAAATTATAATTTCAGAGTTTGCTACAAGAAAATATTTACAACAGGTCGTTCTATGCGGCAAAACAGGGTTTAACCCTAGTTCCTCTTTAAACCTCGGCCGTGGCGGACGAGCAGCTGCATATGTACACGTCATCACCTAAGCTCTCTAACTCAAGGATGGTCCAACTTTCTTTTGCCTTTACTTGCACCACATAGCACCCGTGAGCCGAAGCCCAGCAAGAAAACACAATATAACATGATATAATATCAACATTGACCGTATTAATTATTCAGGACCAACAGTCCAAGCAAATAGGTGACTATCGCAAAAGTCACAAATATGGGGACAACACCCTTTAGCCATGTGACGATAGGATCACCAGGGCTTAACAAATAAGTGAGCATCTCACTAGCTTTAACAGGATAGGTGCATGGTGATTAGTCACCAACATAACCTTCCTCCTGACTCTAGAGTCATAACTGTGGAACAGCGTTCCCTAGCCATGTGACAAACAGTCACCAGGGCCATATGCCCTGGCTCTGAATAACTAGTCTCAGACTAGCCAAGCGCTTATAATTTTCATCGACCTTCTAGTCGGTCCAGCATTAATACCCCATATGAGTCATTCAATGTTGATATCGATTAGATCTAATCTTCATTTGGCTCGGCATTCATAACGCTATGCCATTTCTGACTCTTAGGTCAGTAAAACACGACCAGTGTTCAACTCATTGTGAACTTGACTAATAAATCACAGCCTCACAGATGAATCTAACACCATTGCCGATTCTGACTAATAAGTCAGTGCCATACACAAGTAAGCCATGCCACCAAACATATATCACATGTCCAATATCCATATACAAGGTATTCAGCATGCTTACTCAACAAGTACTAGTACAATTAGGACCATGCATGAACACAAAGGCTCAAGCTCTGAATGATATCATACTCAGTATACAAAGCATGTCCTAATCACATATTTCTCGTGCATCATATGCATTATATTTAACAATCCAACATGCACCAATAATAGCCATGCATGTCATTTTTACACAGGGTGCAGTTTTCTTACCTCAGATTCGAGCTAGAATGATTAAAAGAACGACCCTTGAGAACGATAAACTTTTAGTCCTTTAGCGGTCGCCTAGTCATAACCAAATACGGGACACCATTAATAAAAATGACTAACATAGGTTCCCAAACCAATATCTAGTCTTTGGGACATCAATCCAAACTAAACCAAGTAGTAGGATCGACCTCGAGGCCTAAGGCTAGCATCCTCAAGTCAAAAACCCATTTCTGGCCAAAAATGCCTCTATGGGCCGCGGCCCTCCCTAGCCGCGCCGCGGCTCACACCTCAGACAGAGGCTCATCTCCCCTGTAACGTCCTACGTTTTCGGGTACCTTTAAACGACTCGGGTCGGGATTTTTCCCCCGGGTTAAGAATATTATTTTAAATAATATTATATTTTGTTTGTAAGTATTCCATGAGTTATTGCTAGCCAAAATATGAATTTTGTGATTTTAAAAGTCAAGATAAGACTTTCGGTCCTGGACCGACACAAAAACCTTGATCGGGTAAAAATCTCGGAAAATAAAATGAAAAATCATGGAAATTATATTTTGGGCATAAAATACATTCATAAAAGTTAAAGTTTGGTAAAAAATAATAAACCTAATAGAAAATGGAAATTTTAGGGCATTTTGTGTTAAATGCCTAATTTTACCGAAATGGGGAATTTTATTCCATGAATGGACCTTAGGTTAAATTTTATTATGTGATTAATTAAATTAAATGTGAGAGACATTTAATTTAATTAATTAATGTTAAGTTTGGTGATTAAAACTTAATAAAAGTGAAAAAGGTGTCAAAGGCCAATTTGGACTTTTCTTCTTATGAAACCTTTATAAAAAAAAAATTAATGATCATATATATAGCAAGGGTTGGCTGGCCATGTGGTCTTTTAGAGTTGTGTGAACCAAATTTTTATAAAATTCAAATCCCATTTAATTAAGAAGTCAAGTGGGCAAGTGGGTAGAAAAGCACTCAAGTGTTTTGTGATATTTTGAAGAGTATTGTGAGCTATTCTAACCCCCAAACCGATCCCCACACTCTCTCATTCACTCTCATCTGATTTTTGAAGACTCTCTCATATGTTCTCTCAATATTCAACCTCAAGAACACCAAGGAAAACTTGGAGGCTAAGTCTTGGTCTAGGAAGTATTTTCCCTAAGGTAAAGCTTCACTAATCTAGGCTTTTGTAAAGTTTTAAGCATAGAGTTTCAAATAGCTAATTAACTATGTTGTTGGGGGAAGTTGGTTAGGGTTTTTGAAAGGTTTTGGAGGAGCCAAAGCCAATAGGAAGGTCCAAACCTTAAGCAAGAACACCAAAGAGGTAAAAAGTTTACTTTTGATGATTTTGTTGTAGGGTTTTTAGTTTTAAGCATTATTTTGTATATTTAATGCTTAAAGTTTCTTGTTGGTGATGTAATAAGGTTATGGTAGTTTTTTAATAATTTTTATGATGCATGTGTATTGATTTTTGAAAATGGGAACCAAAACCCCCAAGGGTTTTGTAGGATACCCTAAAACAAAACATGTTTTAAGCTGTGACTTCCAAGGGGTAAAGCAGCCACTGTATATTGTTTTTGTAAAATTAAATTGTACTGTGATGTTGTTGAGATTGAGTACATAAAATTGAGCTTTTGAAACACTAAAAAATGTTTAGAAATGAGTAAGTTATGCTATTTCAAAGTTTAGGTAAAAAACTGTTTTTTCGTATTCTTATTTTCGGAACCAAGTTTGGACAGCCACTGTATAGGGAAAATGAACCCAGTTTTTTCTAAAATTTTGTGGACATATTGCTGGCATAACCTATTATTCCACTGTAAAATTTTGTAAGAAAATATTGAACGGTTTGAAAGTTATTAACTATCAAAGTTTGGAAAAAATAAGGGCTTGAAAATAAGGTCATTTTTACCTCATTGTTGGAAAATGATTTCACCAATAAAAAATGCTCATTTTGACCTAAGATTTTAGAAAGACCTAAATGGCATAACAAAAATGGAATTGGAAAATTTTGGTAACAATTGGGTAAGTAAATTTGAAGTTATGAACTAACGAAGTATGTAGTTAAAAATGTGAAAAATAGGTTTTTCACACTTAGTGTAAAAAATGAGATTTTGGAACATAAGGTAAAAAGTAAAATTTTTCTTTTTTCAAGATATAAATTGGTAAGTTTTGAAATCATATTTTTACTAAAATTACCCCTTTGAGTTTAAATGAATTATTTTTCTAGTAAGTAAAAATTGATTAATTGCTTTTGGAAAATTAATTAGTCAAGATGATAAATTTATAACGATTTTCCTAATTAAGACAAATTAGACAATTTTCTTAAAACGGTTTTTAGATATTAAAACTTTAAGAAAAATAAAAGGAAAATTTAAAGAGTTTATTTTCTTTAAAAATAATTAAGGAATTTATTTGTATTTTCTGGATATAATACCGGCTAAAATCTTACATATTTTAACCGACTAGTCGAAAGTGCGGGTTATTAGCGATACCTTGAAAGAATAAGATTTTTAGCAGGTTGTGGGGAAATACCATTGTGATACCCGAGCCTAGGTATCGAGACCTTAGGATAGGTCTCCCCGAGACTTAGGGTTTAGTCTCGAATATTTTGTATGACTTTCCTTAATAGGTTTAAAACCAAATAAGGATTATAAATCCTTACAAATGACTTTTATTAAAATGACCAAACTGCCCAAAATAATAATAATAAATTATGAGTGCCATAATTAATCCGAGTATACTGTATGGATAACTATAGTATTGGCTAAGCGTAACTGGATTGAACGTTGGAGGGTGAAAACTTGCTGAGTGCTAAGGACTCCAAGTAAATCAACTTATATTGTATGGCTGCTACATGAAATGATTATTGTCTTGTATGTTAGTATAGGGATACATGCATATATATAGGCTGTCATAGAAAGTTGCTTAGAGACGTCAGTCTAGTGAGTGCTGATTTAGAAAATATGAACGGTAGAAGTCCGTCATATCCTAGACGGTTGATCCCCGTCACACTGCTTGATTTTATTTATGTCCGGTTCATTACCGCGACGAGTGGCCATGAGATGAGGATAAGCTGGTTAAACCTAGGGGCGCCAAGATAAATGGGACCTAGGGGCCCTCATGCTTACTTAATCATTGGACGGTTAGAATCCGAGCAAGTGCTCTGATAAGTTATTCCCGGATAGCAGCCGCGAATATTGGCCATTCAGTGAGAGTGCCTAGAGATACTAGGAGTTGCCAAGATTGAGTGAGGTTGAACACCCTAGGGGCAACTGCTCACCAGCACCACTGATTAACATAGAAGTCTCCGTAAAACCGTGTAAATTGGATTACACTCTTGAATAAGTAGCGATGCCCTAGGTAACACGATAGTTACCCTTGATGAGAATATTTATTGGCTAGGTCTTAGTGTGGAGACTCGGTTCTCTTTTACAGATTAGCAATTATGTTGGAGGGCGCGTTACGCATGAATTGTTGGAAATTGTCGAGCGTTGGTCTCGAATTATGTTGTGATATAATATATCTGCTTGCTCTGGGATTTTCTGAGTGCAGGGATATAATTGTTGATAAGATATAGTTATGATATAATATATCTGCTTGTTCTGGGATTTTTCTGAGTGCAGGATTTTTATCTAGTTATGAATTAATTTATCCTTGGTTATCTGGCATGACCATAAGTTTGCCAGGACGCTTTAGCGTTCTTGAAATTGATCGTGTAGGGTCCGGATCCCTATTTCTCTATATGCTTTGTTTGAAAGTTGATCTTACTAAGCGTTTTCGCTTACCTAGTTGTTTCATGTTGTAGGTAAGAGCAAGGGCAAGGCAGAGCAGTGAGCGCTGGAGTCTTCCTTGCAAATGTACATGTGGACCGACCTTTTGGGAAGTCGTTTTACTTTTGGAAATGTTGTGTAATTTTCCTAAACTAGGCTCTCACTCTACTCTTTATAAAACATGTTTGTAACTAAATGTTAAGTATGGCCATACGACTTTTTAAAAAGTTTTTTTTTTCTATGGGTTTTTGAGACATTTTGTTAAATGAAAACATTTATATTTCTGCATTATTGAGTCTTGAAAATCCGGGTAGTTACATCCCCCAGAAAGCAACGCAGGCCGCGGCTCACCATAGCCGTGCCGCAGCCCTTTACACAAAACAGCAAGAACCAGTTTTCTTCCGCTGCGTTTTTCCTTGAAACCAACCCTTCAAACCAGTCCCAAACATCAACCTAACACCCAATTCAACCACTAAACTTCAACTACAACTCACCCTCATCAAAACCCAAGTTAAACACCAACCTAGCTTCCATTAATTCCAACTATCCACCAAGAAATCACAAATTGAAAACTTAAACCAAAAACAGAGTAAGACCAGAGATTCCATGGCTGAAGCTTACCTCAAACTCGAGATTAAACCCTCTTCAATTGTTGAACTAAGTTTCTAAGCTCCCACCTTTGATCTCCTAGCTTGTCCCTTCAATTTGGCTTCAAAATTCCAAAGAGTGAAAGAGGGAAAATGGTGCACGGGTGAGGGAGAAAGATAAGGATGATGAGGCTCTGTTTTTGTTCTGTTCTTCTATAGCCTTGAGTTTATATAAATCTTAGGGGTGAAAAGACTATTTTGCCCCTAGGTCAAATAAAGGCTTCTAAAGACTCCCAAGGGTAAAATCGTCATTTCCCGCCTATCTCATTAATTATAATTAACACCCTCAAATTCCCGCTATTCTCAATATTCTCAAATGCCAATAAATCATATCCCATTACCCTTTAATTCCCGGTAATGTTCTAATCATCGAAATGACCCCGAGACTCACCCCGAGCCCCGAACTTAAACCGGTTATGACTAGACCGAACACTTACATTTCATGATCGTCTCATGCCGAATAGCTCGAACCAATCCACCTTATAATGTAGCTATATTAATTAATCACAACCATGCACCCAAAATACACAATTACGCCCACAGCGGCCAAATTACCAAAATACCCTTATAATCATAAATACACCCATATGCATGCATTTACCATCATATAATAATATAATTCACATAAACATGCGTATGATCATTAAATAGTATCATAACTCAATTATGGCCCTCCCAGCCTCCTAATCAAGGTCATAACCCTTATTAGGAAATTCGGGGCATTACAGTTGTCATAAACAATCACTTAGTTTAGATGTCAAATTGTATGTCAAATTTTAATTTAGTTAAAAAAATCATTTTATTATTAATTTAAATTCTTTTTTATTTTGAAAGGAAACTTGTGTTAAGTCTATTAATGCCCACATTCCCTCATCATTAGAAAATTTTCCAATATATTGACTAGCTCATATTACTGGGCCTATTGTTTAATATCCTCAATATCAATGGAAGGCCCAAATAAATCTTACACTTGAAAATGCATTGGCCTTTATTATTTAGGTTCACATTTCCTTTAATTTGGGTATGTCTCCCATTTTCAATGGGAACCAAATAAGGAAAAATTATAATAATAAGAATTTTCTTCTATTTTGAAAATCCAATTTCACATTTGTGCCATGTTTTTACACACCTTTGCAATATCAAGCTTTTCACCAATAACGACTGAGTTTACAGGTCAAATTGTATGTATAATGGTCTATGAAAAACATAAAATAACTCTATTCATAATATATTGCCTAAAACTTGGTTTTTCTTTCCCAGATTTAACTTAAATATGGACGAGGTAGGAAGTTTGCAAGAAACATCAAATTAGGAAAATATACTACAATCTTTGGGGATTGAGAAACTCACAAATGATATTGAGGCGAAGGATGTCCAGGGAAAGGTCTTGGAGTCCCTTGAAGAGTGGGAGGATTTTTATTACACATACTCTTTGTGGGTAGGCTTCAGCGTCTGCAAAGCAGATGTACGGAAAAAAAATGGGAACATCACCATGAGAAAATGGGTATGTTCAAAAGAAAGTTTCCGCAAACACATGGAAATTGACAAGACCGGTGGGAGCAAATGAAAAACATCTATTACTAGGACTGGTTGCCAAGCTAGTTTTCGAGTCGTAATGATGGGCGATGAGGGTCTGTGGATTTGCAAGGAATTCCAACCTCTGCACAACCATGACAAGGCAGCATTAGATGAGTTGCGATTTCTGAGATCAAACCGTTCTGTGTCAGAATCCCTAGTTGCTCAAGTGAGGTCAATGAACCAAGTTGGGATAAGAACTTCACACATCATCTCCCACTTGGCAATGCAGTCTGGTGGGTACAAAAGGATGCCTTGCCAGCTACGAGACGTTTACAACAAGGTCGCCCATGTCAAAAGAAAAGAGAAAAGATGTACAGATTCAGATGGTGCTTTGGGATATTTGGATTGTCTGTCAAAGAGGGATCCAAATTTCTTCATTCAATATCAATGTGACATGGACAACAGATTGGGGAACCTATTATGGGCAGACGGATATTCTCGACGGGATTTCGTCGCATTCGGTGAGGTTATTGGATTTGACACAACATATATGACAAACAAATATAATAAACCCCTGGCAATTATTTTGGGTGTCAATCATCATTTTAAGACCTGCATATTTGGAATGGCACTGCTTAACTCTGAGGATGGGCAAACTTACTTTTGGTTGCTTGACAAATTTATTGAATGCCATAATCATGTAACACCAAAAGTTGTGGTGACAGATGGAGATGGAGCTATCAAAAATGCTGTCTTCAAGTGCTTCCCAAATGCAACTCATCGGTTGTGTGCGTGGCACCTGTGTACCAACGCTTTAAAAATTTCAAAAGACCCCCGATTCTTACAAGGATTTCAAGATGTCATGTACAACTATTACACAATAGAGGAATTCATGCAAAAATGGGGGGAATTAATACACAATTTTGACCTCCATTCTAGCCAATGGTGTACCAACACTTATCACAGTCGTCATTCATGGGCAGAGACATACCTAAGAGGGAAATTTGCGCCGAAATGCGGACTAACCAAAGATGTGAGTCCATGAATTCAAGTATTAAAAAATTCCTACATGCAAGTTATAGTCTCCGTGAATTCACTACCTCGATTGACGTTGCTATGACAAAGTTGAGGTACGTTGAGAGAGAAGATGATTACAATAGTCGACACAGTAGTCCTCCAATACCAGGTCCCAAAAATGCTCTTAAGACGTACCATAAGCAGTGTGCCAAATTATACACTAGAAATATGTACTATAAAGTGGTTGATCAAATCAAAGTGAAACATGCGTACTTTGTCAACAATTGTGAAGACAATGGTGAATTATTCTCCTACAGTTTGTCAAAGTTCTAACATGAGGATAGAGTGTACAACGTTCATTACCACCCACAAGAGGAGACATTCACCTGTCACTGCTTGCTTTTTGAGACAGATGGTTATCTGTGTAGACATATTTGGGCTGTAATGAAATACCGTCATATGAAGATAGTACCGCAGTCTCTCCTGCTGAAACGGTGGAGTAAGAATGCAAAAGCAGACCTCCCGCTCGAACTAAAGCAACACTCCACAGAAAAGCAATAGTTATTTGAAATGGCTAGGCAGGCATCCCTCGCTTTGGATACAAACTTGCTGAGCTATTACGCTTCCAAGTCTGAGCAATCTTACACCAAAGCGAAACAAGAAGTGGCAACACTAACTGCAATGTTCAAGGATGCAGTTCCATTGGAATCAAACACCGGTAACAACGACTCGGGACGATATCAAACCTATCAAGAAAATGAAAACATTATCAGGGACCCAACACCTTGTAGAACTAAAGGATCCTCCTATGCAAGAAACAATAGGGACAATGTTTCGATAGATATGTCGGATGGAGCCGTTAAAACTAAAAGGAAGTGTTCGAACTGTTATTCTGCAGACCACAATCGAAGAACATGCCTTCAGCTGGTCGGTCTACCGCTTCCTCACAGTCAACAACCCTCACCAAATAAGAGAGCTTAGCATTTGGTTAAATTCGACGAATATAGATGACCATCGAACTTTATGAATGAATGATAGTGCAAAGTGACTAAGTGTCTATTTTCGTAGGCTTTCTGTCCTACTTAACAATTAAAGTGTTTTGTAATGGTTTAGGTGGCTGAATTAGTATAGCAATTTCATTAATGTAAGTGAATTCAAATTGTAGCTAAATAGTAGATTTATTTCAATGGTAAAAAAATATTGATTATGGCAATTCAATCATATTTGTAATGTTTTAGAAAGGTAGATTAATGATAATCAAATGACCAATCCTAAATATACGCTTCACTCTAATTGATAAAATTAGATAACAAATTGACTGTAATCGTCTTCTTCTCTTTCTCTTCATTATATACCATGCGTATCACTATTATTGAAATTTCATTAATTGTACAGTAAAGAGTAAATTAGTAAAAATAGTCATCTTCACAATTAAAATGAAGGATTACAAAATATGAAATAATTACACTTACTTAATCATGTTGTGTAGATTTGAGCCTACTATCTATACGTACGAGATTTTAATAGTAAGTAACTTTGTTAGCTTTTTTAATTGATTGCTTAAAGTATAAATGCTTCTCACCAAATAGGCATAAAATCATTCAAACCATGTTTAAAGCATAATATTAATATGAATTAGGTAATTAATTAGGATAAAAATACAAAAACATTTTCATTGTTAATGCAACTCACCAAACTTGTTTATTACTATTACAAATTTACCAATATTATTCTATTAAGTTAACTAATAATATTGTTATCTTTATCATTAATTAGGATAAAAAAAAGTGTTAATTAGTTTTGATTTTAGTATTCCTCATTGTTCTACTAACTTTTGACTTCAATATTCAATACTACATCATCTGATATATTAATTGATCACTACTTTGTCTGGTGGTAACATAACAAAAGGGGAAGATATATTAAATAACACATCTTCATTACAAAAATTTATCTTAGGTGCCCCACTCATAACTTTGGGCCTAATAAAAAAAATCTCAATTTTAAAGTTTATTTCACTGTAATAGACCCTTTTCGTTTAGGCCGTGCTTATGGACTCGGACTGGCCCATCTACCTGTGTTAAACAGTATGTGTTGTGAAATCATAAACAATGTGCAAAATAGTAAGAACAATGTACTAAATGTACAGTCAATGTAAAAAAACAACAAATATGTTATGTAGCTATAAATTACCATAAGACCAAAAGTTCAAGATGTACAATTACCAGTAAACCACCCACAACGTGTAACTATTCACATTAAATATTATAAAATCGGTTATATCCGGTGGCTTGCACAGTTGCATTAACTGTGCAATGGGACAAACTACACTATTTAGCCTCACTTTTTATCAGAAATAGTGTTACAATGTCAGTCCAATAGTAGTACAAATTGGGGCCCCCTTTGACTATTTTCTGACTGAACCGTTCCGTGAACGGAATATAATCCAAGGCCATATATATATATATATAAGTACTAGGTTCAATTTACAACGCAAGCGAATAGCTTCTTGTTTACATATGAAGATATCTCCTTCGTCGACTATATAAATAGAGGAACATTGCATATGAGGAGTAATATATTCAGAGCCAGAAAACACATAAAATGTAACATATATGTTGGATAGAATAGCCGACTGTCTCCTGGAGTTCCTCTCAAGACTTCACTTAGTGTACCCAAAATATACACTCAAATATTACACACAGTAATATAACAGTTTAGTCTAATCAATCACATTTATTAAAATTGAGACTCACTGTTTTATAAAGCAGTGACACGTCACTGTGTAGAATATTTTTGTGCATATTTTGAGTGCACATATCATTACTGATTGAAGTGCTTGGGGAACTCCCGGTGCCACTTGACCGGAACCACTACTATTTAACATCCAATGTAACATTGAACTTTTGTTTTTGTTTTAGAGATGTATCATTATTATGCTGATATTTTTTGTTTTTGTAATGTGCCGATAAAGGCATTATTAAATTATATAGGTTGTGTTTGGTAAAAAAATTGTTTTTGAATTTTTTAAACACAAAAATAGAAATATTATTTTTATTTTTATTTCTTTATTTTTAAAAAATAAAAATATGTTTGGTAACTATTTTTGTTTTTTGTTTTTAAAAACAAAAAATAATAAACGTGTTTGATAACTTTATTTTTATTTTTTGTTTAACAACATGAAGTGTTGATTTGAAGAAGAAAAGAAAAAACAGTTTAAATTTTTTTTGAAAATAAAAGATTTTTATTTTCAAAATTTAATAACTTTTAATTAAAATTTTAAAAAATAATAAATAAAAATAGAGTTATCAAACATATTTTATACTTAATTGTCAATTTTTTTAATTAATTAAATAAAAAATTATTTTTTTAAGTGTTACCAAACACAAACATAGCATTTCATTTTATTTATTTTTATTTTATTATTTTCTGGACTTTAACTGAGTTGTTTCCAGCTGTATTAAATGACAGCTTTTGTACTTTGTACTGGTAATATATAACCAGCTGTAATTTTCATACGGATCATGAATACACAACAGGCAAAAGCTTTTCTTTTGACTTCTTTCAAGAAACCTATGACTCTAATATGGTATCAGTGTAAAATCCATTCATTCATCTTCGACCATGGCTCATCCACGTACACATTCAACATCGACCACCACAGTACCAGATATTTCTTCCCCGATTAATGAAGCTTCATCTCCACCAAGACCAGTCGACCATGGAGGTCATTTTCCTCTCCATCAACCTCCCGTCAACACTGGTGCATAAGCTCCGATTCACAATTCTTCATCACCGCGTCAAACTACCGGCATTCCTGGTCGGACCTCCATCAATCGTCCTCCACCACCAACTACTACCGGCCGCGTCAATCAAACTCAACCATCGCGCCCCACTGTCGGCCATGGCACTTTTCTTCAAGAAAATCGATTCTTTCCTCTGACTTCAAATCGATACACTCAAGATGAAAGCCCATATTTCCTTGGTTCTTCCGACCACCCTGGTCTTGTTCTTGCTTCTCCTCCTCTCACCGAAAATAAAACTTTCAACAATGGCGAAGAGATTTCCGAATCAGTATTAGAGCCAAGAATAAAACTAGTTTCTTAAATGGTTCTCTTCCTCAGCCCCCTTCTGATGATCCCTATCATAATGCTTGGTTCCGATGCAACCAAATGGTGATGTCCTGGATCTTGCACTCTCTTTTCCCTGAAATAACAAGCAGCATAATGTTTCTTGATACAGCAGCTGCCATGTGGTCCGAACTCAACAATCATTTTGGATCTTGCACTCTCTTTTCCCTGAAATAACAAGCAGCATAATGTTTCTTGATACAGCAGCTGCCATGTGGTCCGAACTCAACAATCATTTTGATCAAGGCAATGGTCCACGCATGTTTGAACTCAGGCAAACCCTTATTGCTTTGCATCAGGGAGCTGATTCAGTCACTTGTTACTTCACCAAGCTCAAATCCATTTAGGATGAAATCAATAAATTGAGGCCAAGAACTCCTTGTACCTGTGCTACCTCTATAAGCAATCTTGATTTTCATAATCAAGAACAGGTTCTCAAATTTTTAACTGGTCTAAATGAATCTTTTCATTCAGTTCGTGCACAAGTTTTATTGATTGATCCTTTTCCATCATTGTCCAAAGTTTTTTCTATGATAATTCAGGAAGAACGCCAAAGGAAATTGGGTTCTTCTCAAACTCCAAATCTGTTGGCTGCTACCACTCCTACCAACAATTTGAATCCAAAACATAAGAAACCTCGACCAACATGTACTAATTGCAAGAAACCAGGGCAATATGTTGATAAGTGTTACTTTCTTCATGGTTTCCCACCGGGCTATGGAGACAAGAAAAATCAACAAGACAAAACTCATGCTTCCGCACATCACACATTTGGTCATGCTGATGCTTCAACATCTCAGAATGTTACTACATCAACTTCAGCAACTAACTCTACTACTCTTACCAATGCTCAATGTCAACAACTCATTTCCATGTTGAGTCAACAATTACACAAGAGCAGTACCAATTCTGAACCAGCTCTCTCAAATTTCTCTGGTAAACTCTATCCCTTTAACTCTACAATATGGATCATTGACAGTGGTGCCTCTCACCACATTTGTCATGATATAAATGCTTTTTCTCATTTCGATGATCATATATTTACTCAATATGCCACTTTACCTAATGGTTCAAGATACAAAATTGACAAATCGGGTACTGTCCATATAAATAGTCATATTTGCCTTAAAAAATGTTATATATGTTCCTCAGTTCTGTTTTAATTTGTTATCAA
The DNA here is from genome assembly GCF_963169125.1 of Humulus lupulus. Classification (NCBI taxonomy): domain Eukaryota; kingdom Viridiplantae; phylum Streptophyta; class Magnoliopsida; order Rosales; family Cannabaceae; genus Humulus; species Humulus lupulus. The sequence continues at coordinate 71,117,528 of NC_084797.1, forward strand.
TTAATTCTTTTCTTAAAAACACAAATTATTCCATCATATTTACCCAAACTGAATGCTTTCTTCAGGGACATTCTCGGACTTTGAAGATTGGGATGGGCAATAAATTTGGAAATCTTTACATCCTTGATACAAAGTCAGTACATTTGCATTCGACTTTAGCATGTAATACTCATTTTAGCGGTAATCCTTGGCATTCACGCCTTGGACATCCTTCTATGTCAATAACTTCTCATTTGAATAAAAATCTTCATTTTTCATCTACTTTGCCTCATAATATTCCTTGTCATGTATGTCATTTTGCAAAACAAAAAAGGATACCTTTTACATCCAATAACAACATTGCTGCCAATCCTTTTGATCTAATACATCTTTGACATATGGGGACCATTTAACACATTTCAAGGATACAAATATTTTCTAACAATAGTTGATGATAGCACTAGATATACTTGGGTATACATGCTCAAAACCAAATCTGAGGTTCAAACCATCATTCCAAATTTTTATACTTTAATTAACACACAATTCTCCATCAATATCAAAGCTGTCCGATCGGACAATGCTCCTGAATTAAATATGACTACTTTTTATTCTTCTAATGGCATTATTTATTACCATTCTTGTGTTGTTCGTCCACAACAAAACTCAGTTGTGGAATGCAAATATCAACATATATTAAACGTGGCTAGAGCATTAGCATTTCAGTCACATATACCTCTACAATATTGGAGTTATATAGTACACACTTCCGTGTACATAATTAATAGAACTCCCTCAAAATTATTGCAATTCAAAACTTCATATGAATTGCTACATAAAAAAGAACCTTTATATATGCATCTTTGCAATTTTGGATGTCTTGTTTTTGCATTTACTCTTGATTCAACTAGGCACAAATTTGCAGCTCGTTCTAGAGCTTGTGTCTTTATAGGATATCCTAATGGTATGAAAGCTTATACATTGCTTGATATAGAGACAAATCAAATTTTTCATTCAAGAGATGTTAATTTCTATGAAGATGTATTTCCTTTTTCTAATAGCTTATCTACTGATGCAGTCCCCAAATTATTTTCTTGCAATATTTTGCCTTGTTCTGTTCCTTTGTCTAAAACAAGTCCAGATTACAAAACATCTTTGGATGACCCATCTGCTTCTTTACCTCAAAACATCACAAGAGCTGGTCACATATCTCAAAAACCAACTCACTTTGATGATTATTTATGTGGATATGCTCCTGCCAAAGTCACTACTAATCATCCCCTTGAGTCATATATTTCTTATAACAAGTTTTGTCCATCTTATAGGGCTGCCATCCTTCCTACTCAAAAGGTTGAAGAACCAAAACATTTTTCCAAAGCACGTCACATACCAGAGTGGCAATCTGCCATGAATGAAGAACTTGTTGCATTAGAAACTAACAACATGTGGGAAGTTGTTTCTCTTCCTCCTAGCTGTCACACCATAGGTAGTAAATGGATTTATAGAATTAAATATAATCTAATGGTGAAATTGATCGTTACAAAGCTAGATTAGTAGCACAAAGTTTTACTCAACAACAGAGAGTAGATTTTTGTGAAACTTATGCTCCAGTAGCGAAATTTAATACTCTCAAAGTTCTTTTAGCCCTTGCCTCTACTAACAATTGTTTTGTACATAAAATGGATATAAATAACGCTTTTCTTCATGGTGATTTAGATGAACATGTTTATATGACAATGCCTAAAGGATATCAGCCACAAGGGACTCTTCCGTCAAATCCGGTTTGTAAATTAAAGAAAAGTCTACATGGCTTGAAACAAGCTTCTCGACAATGGTACTCCAAAGTCAGCAAAACTCTTCTTCAAGATGGATTCAAACAATCACCATCCGACCATTCTTTATTCATTAAACAAAAATCAGGTGTTTTCTTAGCCATTCTAGTTTATGTTGATGATATTATAATAGCCTGTAATAGTATGGATGCCATCTCTCAATTCAAATTGTCTCTTGACTCTAGATTCAAATTGAAATACTTAGGCCCTTTGCGTTTTTTTCTTGGCTTAGAAATTGCTAGATCAAACAAAGTCATATTCATATCTCAAAGACCTTTTACTTTACAGTTACTTACTGAAACAGGTTATTTGGGAGCCAAATCCTCTTCCACACCAATGGAGCCCAACATTAAACTCAGTAAAGATGAAGGCCCTCTTGTTTCTGATGCTACTAGTTATCGCAGCATGATAGGAAAACTGATTTATCTAACAATCACAAGACTGGATATCTCCTTCTCTGTCAATCGGCTAAGCCAATTCTTACATGAGCCAAGGGTTCCTCATTTCAAAACTGCTCAACGCATCCTTCACTACCTTAAAGGCAATATTGGTCAAGGTCTTTTCTATCATTCTTCTTCCAATACTCACCTTACAGGTTTTGCTGAAACAAGTTTCCAAAAAACCCTACAGTTAAATTATTTTGCTGATGGTGACTGGGGTTCATGCGTTGAAACAAGAAGATCCTTTTCCGTATATTGCATTTTCCTTGGTGTTATCCAGATTTCCGGATAGCGTTTAGATTGATGTCCTCGGGGAAGCAGAATTATCGATGTCTTTCACGGTAGGTGACCAGAGCTCGCGGATCCACAGAAAGGCTTCGCCTCTCCTGTTTAGTATCCGGATTACTCTTCCAAGCAAGCACAACACGGAAACTCGTCGACTCTCCCGGACTCCCGAAGGATACCCCTCGGGGAGGCCCCTTCCAGGAGAGGCTCTTCAAGTGGTCTCCGCGGAAACAGTTCCGTGCCTCGCACAGAACAAAACCGAACGGCCGAGTCCGGGAGAAGGCATATTTGGAATGATATCCGTTTGACACAGGATCCCGCCTGACACGCCCGTCAGGTCAAAGCCGCACACATCCCAGCACGCCTGAGGGTACCTTTTCGCCTACTGTTCCGCTGACAACTTGGAAAAGACGGCTGACTTTGTGTGTTCCCCATACTTTCACGTAAATATACCCACATAGAGTCTTGTAGCCATGCTACTACAGTAATTGTATCCCCTATTTATGGCTGGTGTAATTAAGACTCATGTACGTAGAGAAAAACCCTAATCCGAAACCCTAGCTATAAAGACCCCTTCATTTTACAAGAAGAGGGACGACGAACAAATCACATAGCAAAAACTCTACTAAAATCTCTCTAGCTTCATCTTCTTCAAGAGAACCCGAGAGAAACACTGTGAGTGTGTGAAGTTCTTGTGCACCAGCCATCTTACTGTAACCTTTTCCAAGTATAATAACATCGACTCGTGGACTAGGGCTTGTTAACGCCTGAACCACGTAAAAACACTGTTTGTTTAGTTACATTTCAGCATTTCTACAGTTCTTATCTTTTTATTATTCTGTTAGTTATTCGTATAATGCCATCTTAGGCCGACCTGTCCTGATCGATTGTGGGGCCATAACCTCGATACGCCACTTATGTTTGAAGTTTCCATGCGACGATGGGCGTATTGGCACCCTCCGAGGAGACCAAATAAGTGCACCGAGCTGTTATAACGTCTCCGTCCGATCCGTCTACACGGTCCGAGAGACGTTTGCTGCCATTCCTTTGGCGGAAGAATTACCAGAAACTGGGGGTGCTCAGGAGGCATACTTTGACGAACTCGACCCAAGAGTGGGAATCGAGAAAGCAATAGAGCCGATGGAGGAAGTCGAAGAGGTGATCCTCAACCCGGGAGAACCCACCAAAGTCATTCAGGTGGGGAAAAACCTGCCGTCGGCCATTCGAGATAAGATCGTGGCCACTGTGAAGGATAATCAGGATATCCTGGCATGGTGCCACGCTGATATGACGGGGATTAATCCCAATGTTGCGTGCCACGCACTCAACATAGACCCATCTGCAACTCCAATTCGCCAAAAGAGGAGGCCGCTGGACCCAGTGAGAGCTGAAGCCGTCAAAGCTGAAGTGGACAAATTGATGTCCATAGGCTTTCTCCAGGAGTCGCACTATCCCGTGTGGTTGGCCAACCCAGTTCTGGTCCCGAAACCCGATGGGTCCTGGAGAATGTACATTGACTTCACGGACCTAAACAAGGCCTGCCCGAAAGATTGTTTCCCTCTTCCGCGAATCGATCAGATGGTAGACGCTACTTCCGGGTACGAACTCTTATCCTTCATGGATGCGTACTCCGGATACAACCAGATCAAGATGCATGTAGCGGACCAGGAACACACCAGCTTCCTCACGGACAAGGGTGTCTACTGTTACGTGGTCATGCCTTTCGGTTTGAAGAATGCTGGGGCGACGTACCAGCGTCTGGTAAACAGAATGTTCAAGGACCAACTGGGGAGGAACATGGAGGTGTACGTGGACGACATGTTGGTAAAGTCCAAGACCTCCGGGGACCACAGTGACGACCTTGAGGAAGCTTTCGCCGTGATCCGAAAGTACGGGATGAAACTAAATCCAAAGAAATGTACTTTCGGGGTCTCGTCTGGGAAGTTCCTCGGTTTCATTGTCAGCTCCCGCGGAGTGGAAGCCAACCCTGAGAAAATAAAGGCGTTCATAGATATGCCTTCCCCCCGGAAACATAAGGATGTCCAGAGCGTTACCGGAAGGATAGCTGCTCTCAGCCGCTTCGTATCCAAGGCCACTGACAAGTGTATCCCCTTCTTCAATGTGTTGTGAGGAAACAAGAAGTTCGAGTGGACCCCCGAATGCGAAGCAGCCTTCCAACACCTCAAAGAACATTTAACCCGAGCTCCCATTCTGTCCAAACCTGTCGAAGGAGAGGCATTGTTCTTATACTTAGCTGTGACTGAGCACGCAGTGAGTGCCGCTCTCGTCCGGGAAGATGGCCGTATCCAGCTCCCTGTGTATTACGTAAGCAAGAGGTTATTGGACGCCGAGTCCAGATATTCGATGATCGAGAAACTCTCCCTCTGCTTGCTGATTGCTTCACGGAAGCTGAGGCCATATTTCCAGGCGCACACCATCAAAGTACTCACCAACCGCCCTCTCCGACAAGTCCTGCAGAAGCCCGAGTCTTCTGGCAGATTGCTTAAGTGGGCCATGGAACTGAGCCAGTTCGACGTCCACTACCAACCACGTGTTTCCATAAAAGGTCAAGCTCTCGCGGACTTTGTTGTGGAATGCTCGGGAATGAATGACCTCCCGGAAGATCCTGTCCCGGAACTTCCCACCTGGAAGGTCTATGTAGACGGAGCCTCAAATGAAAAAGGAGCTGGAGCGGGGGTCATCCTAATATCACCCCAAGGACATCAGCTCCAGAGCGCCATCCGCTTCGCGTTCCCAGCATCCAACAACGAGGCAGAACACGAAGCCATGTTAGCTGGGTTACGACTGGCCAGAGAAGTCGGAGCCCAAAAAATCGAAGTATACAGCGACTCCTTACTTGTGGTAAACCAAATATCCGGGGAATACCAGACGAAAGGCGAAAGGATGGCTGCCTACGTGTCTCTCTCCCGCGACCTACTGCAGCATTTCAAAGGCTACCAAATCCGCCAGGTCCCCCGGGACCAGAACTCACTCGCGGACACGCTAGCCAAGCTTGCAACGGACCCGGAGATTGAACAGTATGGCTTAGTCCCCATCGGGCACTTAGAAGCCCCCAGTACTGAGACACGAAGGATAAACGCCATCATCGACCATTCCCACTCCTGGATAGGACCCATCCTCAGATCTCTCACCACCGGAGAGCTCCCCACTGATAAAGCTGACGCAAGGAAGCTCCAATATCAAGCTCCCCGATACGTGGTTATGGATGGAAAGCTTTACCGCAGGGGGTTGTCCATACCCTTCCTTAGGTGTGTTGCCGGAACCGAAGTCAGCACCATCATCCATGAGATTCACGGAGGCTTCTGTGGCGATCATACCTCCGGGCTGAGCCTCTCCAAAAAGATCCTCCGACAAGGATACTTCTGGCCCACCATGAAGAAAGATTGTGTGGATTATGTCAGGAAGTGTGAGCAGTGCCAGAGGTACGCCAAGGTTCCGCGAGCGCCGCCTACAGAAATTACCCTAATGACCAGCCCCTGGCCGTTCGCCGTTTGGGGCATTGACCTAGTAGGTTCCCTCCCAACTGGAAAGGGTGGAGTGAAGTACGCCATAGTCGCGGTAGACTACTTCACCAAATGGGCTGAAGCTGAACCTATGAACACGGTCACATCTAAAAAAGCACTGGACTTTGTCATCAGGAATATAGTGTGTCGTTTTGGGCTTCCACGAAAAATTGTGTCCGACAACGGAAAGCAGTTTGACAGTGAACACTTCACAAACTTCTGTGCTTCGCATGGAATTATCAAAAGCTTTTCCGCAGTCGCCAGACCCCAGGCTAATGGGCAAGTGGAAGCTGTAAACAAAATATTAAAGACCACGTTGAAGAAAAAACTCCAAGCCTGCAAGGCTCACTGGCCGGAAGAACTTCCGCGAGTACTTTGGGCCTATCACACAACAGAGAGAACTTCGACGGGGCACACGCCTTATTCCATGACCTTCGGTTGCGAGGCCGTCATCCCAGTAGAAACTATGATCCCCTCTCACAGGCAAGATACCTACGATCCTACCCGGAACCATGCCCTTCTCCAGGAGTCCTTGGACATGATCGAAGAGCTCCGGGAGCAGTCGCAGGTCCAACTAAAAATGTACCAAGGCAAGATAGCCCGACACTTTAACACGAGAGTCCAGAGCCGTACATTCGAAGTTGGGGATCTTGTCCTACGGAGAGTATTTCCTGCTACGCAGGATCCGGGAGTAGGAGTCCTCGGACCCAACTGGGAAGGCCCCTACGAAGTCCAAGAAAAAGTGGGCCATGGGACGTATCACTTAAAGAGACTCGACGGATCTAAAGTTCCGCGCGCCTAGAACGCGGAGCACCTCCGCCGTTACTACCAGTAGGCCCCGGACCATCCAGTCGGAAGTCCTTGGTGAAATTAGCAAAAGTGAAAAATGTGGAAATAATCCTCCCTGTTGTAAAACTCACGCCTAGCAGGCTAATTTAATGAAACACGGAGAGATTCACTCCGCTTTTACTGCACTTTTTATCCCTTTGTTCAAAGCTGCGTTTTAACAAGTGACCACGCGGTCCGGAGACGTCCGGACCCCACGCTCACTTGGGGGGTATACATGGCTAAGGCATAGCCATACGCCCCTTGAACAAAACGTACACAGAACACCACTTATGTGCTAGCATTCTGTTTGAAAATTTTAAATTGTTTGAAATGTTTAAATTGTTAAGCTTAGGTTTATTTGTTGCTATGAACATGCTTGCATTACGTGTCATATGTGCATTATGTGCTTATGTGAAAATTGCCATGGAAATGCCTGCCATTATGTATCATGAAAATTATCTCATGTGTAGCCCAGCGATGGACGGGACTGGGGGTTGAGGCACGTTCATAGAGCTACGCCAAAACACCCCCAACTCCCTGATAAGTCCTTTGCAGAATTCTCCGCGATCGCTGTAGAGCTTTGCTTCGCAAGCTCCAGCTCCGGGTCTCGGAAGGTGAAAGATGGCAAGATCCGCGAGCGCTGTAAAGCTTTGCTTCGCAAGCTCCAGCTCCGGGTCCCGCAAGGCGAAAGATGGCAAGATCCGCGAGCGCTGTAGAGCCTTGCTTCGCAGGCTCCAACTCCGGATCTCACAAAATAATGCATGGCAAGCTCCATGGCCATTGCAAGTTTCAGCTCCAGGATCACACCTGGTGGGCGTGGCGATTTCCCCGACAGCAATGAGCCTTGCCTCGCAGGGCTCCATGCCAGGTCCCTGAAGTCAGCCACCATGAGGTTCGCAACAACAGTTAGTTTTGCTTCGCAAAGATCTAACCTTGAGTCTAGCGACGCTCACCAAAAGAACTCCCGTTCCAAACAATGGAACGACTCACCTTAGCAATCCCAGCGAACAGTATAACTACAAGTCCCGGGATTGGCTATTTGCTTCAGGAAAGCTAAAATACGGTGAAAGGAGCCTGGCCGTTGGAACCAGGAAACCTTCGTAACCTAGAAACTACGTGGGAAAAGACATCATCCGTTAAAGCTTCAAGTGGAAGTGCATAGGTTTTGGCCGTTGGAACCAAAACCCCATACGCCCCTACAACAGTTTCTACCGTATAAATGTCTACCCTAAGTGCAAAGATAAATAAAGAACTCGGCAGAAAAGAAAGGAGAATGCTATGATTATGGCAAAAATGTCCGCAATGAAAAACTCAAAATGAAAAATAATTAAAGATAAAACCCCTTCAAGCATTGGGGGTAACTACAGCTTCCACGACCGCAGCTTCGGGGGCATCGGTTTCAACTGAGGCTGGCGGAGTCGGCTCATTGGAAGGCGGAACTTTGTCATGAGAAGGTTCTGAGGTCCCCGCCTCTCCGGGATCTCCCACCTCAGGAGCTCCAGCACGTTCGTCAATGTTGTAAGTTTGGACGTACTCCTCTGGGCCTTGATCCCACACGAGTAGCTTCTCCCTCATGGCTTCGGCATCATCTCCCAGATAGCCTAATACCTCCGGGTTCACTTTCCAGAGTTGATGCATGAGGACCACATGCGATATATTAATCGTCCTGTTCAGTATCACCTCAGCATCCTCCTTCTCCTTCATGCGCTCCGCCTCGGAGGTTGCCAGCTGTGCCTCCGCGACAGTTAGTTGAGCCCTCAATTTTTCCATTTCGGCCTTGGAGGCATCACGCTCCCCCTTAAGAGAATCAATCTCCTTGCGCTGTTCCCTATTTTGGCTCAGCACGGATTGCTTCTCGGTCACATGCCCCCTGGCAGTGAATTGTAAGGCCCCGATCTCTTTATCCTTCTCGGCGAGCCCCAACTGCAGCATAGACACGAGATCCCTGCTCCTCTGATGGAGTTGCTCCTCCCCGTGCAGCTTACTCTGAAGAGTGGAATATTCCTCTTGCTGCTTAAGGAGGAGATCATTTTTTGATTGCAAGCGAGCTTCCAGGGTATCCTTCTCCACCTTAGCTTGGGACAGCTCTTCCCGGAGCTTAGAGTTTTCGGCCTTCATCCCATCCGACCGTTGTCTAAACTCATTCTCTGCCTTGGCCCGGTACTCTTGATATTTGGCAAGATATTTCTTGTCCGCCTCTTCCTCAGTCGTGCGCCGAGCCTGATCAATCTTCTCCGAGGCCTCCAAGGCCTGTTGGGTCAGTTTCTGCTTCTCCGCCTCCAAGGCCTGGCGAGCCAGCTGGCTCTCCTCCAGTTGAACCAGAACTGCACCAACCTCCTGGAACGAGCGTTCCGCGATCATAGAGGCCTGCAAGGAAAGACAACAGAATGAGCTAAAGCCGGACAAAAAGACAGATGATCCCAAAAAATAACAACTGACGGCTTACCCCGGATAGTTGCTGCTTCACAGCGTGTGTCAGTAACAGCGGATCCTTACTGCTACTGATGGCCCATTTCTCAGAATTGAGCTCGCATAAGCTCAGGGCCATGTCCTCCATCATCTCAACTCCGAACGGCGCCAATGCACGTCCGAGCCTAGGCACCAGCCTCTTCTCCAAGGCTGGACCATCCAAAACCGCTCCGGCCGGGTGAAGGGATCTCACCCCCTCGGCCAGCTCAGCTCTCTTCACGGCAGACAAGTTATCTGCCCTTCCCTGAGTAACAGCCTTCTCCGCCTCTAACCGCCTCTTCAAAAAACTATCGGCCCGTCTTACACCCTCCAGGAGAGCAGCGGGGAAACTGGTTGGCTTCCGCGGAAAGTGGAACTTCAGGCCAGGCAGGGGAAGATTGGTTGTCTGAGAAGAAGGAGACCCCGGAAGGGTGGACCCCCTTTGGGCTGGAGGAGGAGGCAGACGGGGTATTAAGGCCCCGGTCTGTTGCTTTTGCTGCTGCGGCAGCAGAAGTAATTGCCCTTGTTGCTGCTGCTGTTTTGGATGTTGTTGTTGCTGCTGCTGCGGCGTTGGTGATTGTCTCTCTTGTTCTTGTTGCTGCTGTTGTTGTAGTTGTGGTTGCTGTCGTTGCTGTTGTTGTTGCCTTCGACCGGGAGAAGAGTGTTTGAGGCGTTTGTTCTTAGCGCCCTCAGCATCTTCTCCGGGACGCTTGCTCACCCCAGTTGTCCTCACGGGGAACACAAGCCCTTCCCCGTCGCTGCTGCTACTCGAGACCATCATAGTCTCGGAAGGCCCGTCAGCAGGAGACTTCTCTACCCTCGGAGACGCTTGCGCCTCGCCACTTGTCTTCTTGGGGGAGGCAGCTTTACCTCCCCTACCAGCCTTGGTCTTCCGTCCTTTCCCCGTGGACGGGTCTTGGCTGGTGGCAGCCTTCTTAATGAGCAAAGTAACCCTCCCCAACATCTTGGCTTCTGGATACTCTGCAAGAAACGTACAAAGCAAGGTTAACGAACCAACAAGCAATGAGAAAGAAGATAAGCGGAAGACAAGACAATCAACAACATAAAAGCACAAGCAAGCCCGCCAGCAGGGAACAAGAAACAAGAAAAAGAAAAGTTTGAAAGGGACGACCATGCACGAGAAACGTGGATGGCCTTCCCCGAGCAAAACAAAACATCGCTTCCTGCTCCAGGAAGCTCCCGTACTCCTTGAAGTCCGGGAATGACATGCTGAGAGAAGAAGGGTCAACCATGATGACACCTTCTGGCAGACTACCGTCACTCAGACACCAGAGGAGCTCATCTACCCTATCGCAATACCTGTCGAAGGGTATCCTACGCGGATCTAGCCTAAGGAAACGGGGATCAAACCCCATCTGAGAGGTCCGGGAAACCTCAGACAGGCTGGGGGTGTGGATCAATCGAAAACTAGTCTTACCTCTCCCGGAGGTACTAGCCCCCGGAGCCCCTTCGTTAGGGTAAGCCGCGGCGTGGCGAGCCTCGATCTCCTCTTCCTCCGGCTGGGGGTCGGGGAACCTCTCCGCCCAACTAGGAGATAAAGTATTTTCGTCCCGAGCTGCTTGGGTGATCACCTTAGACAGCTCCAGGGCAATCTGCTCCCGGATGTCAGCTGACACCTGAGTTTGCCCCCTGCCACTCACTGGCTCGATGTTTTGGAAGGAGGCAAGTAACCCATACTCCCTCAACGATTCGGAGGTCACAAGTCCCTCCACTTTCAACTCTTCCTCAGAAAGCCCTTCGTAGAACTTGGACCTCCTTATCATCTCCGCGCAGCGAGGTGTCCGCGGAACGACTTCTGCAAAAATCAAATACAAGCGTTAGAGATCCTCCCAAAAGGCAAATCAAACGCAAAGAAACAAAGTTGAAAAGGAGAGGAAGGAGCGCTTACCGGGGATTTTGAAGTCCAAAGATAGGGCTGGCACCCTCTTCAGCGGGAAGCCAGTCGTCAGGAACCAGTATTCCCGGAGGTCTGGAACCCTCGCGGTATGACAAGTGGGGCACATCACGTCCGGGTGCCTTTCTAGCCTGTAAAACCCCACCTTGTCTGAATGACCCCTCATAGGCTGAGACTTCAACCCGTAAAAGTACAGCACCTCCTCCGGGGTAGGAGCTTCTCTCCGGGACTTGCAAAAGATGAACCACCCCGCTAGGAGCTTGTAGCTGGGAGGAATCAACTGGAAGGGGGCAATCCCCGCCTTCACACAGAAATTGGCGAAGTAACTCCTTAGGGGCAAGTGCGCCCCACACACTATGTGTGCCCAGCTCCAGGCACCAAAGCCCTCGTGACTCTGGCTAGCTGACTCGCCCAGCACCGACAGACGGTGCCACATCAGACCTGGGATGTTCTTCAGGCCTGCCTCAGAGGAATACAGCTCCAGCATGCCATAATTCCTGAAAAGGTTCGGCTTTTGGTCCATCTCCCAGATGGAACTATTGGAGGTCGGTGGGCTAGCCGCAACCACTTTCGCCTTTCCTTTCCCCTTTCCACCAGCGACAGGAGAGCCCTTCTCTTGGGCAGAATCAGCCTCCCCCACAGCAAGGAGTTGTTCCTTTGGGATGTTCGTCACTGGACAAAAGAAAGAAAGAAGAAAACACTCTAAGCAGTCAGCACCCTTGTCATACCCTAGTGGTATCAAAGGCGTCGGGGAGACCCTCCCCGAAAACTGCTTGGAGAGGCTCCCACCGAGCTTATCGAGGGATTGGCACCATGCCACCCGAAGGGCAGCAAGGAACCAGACTCCGACTCCGAGCCTAAGCCCACCAAAAGAAGTGTTTTTCCAGAAAAAAAAAAAAACACTCTAAAGGTGTTCATGCTTATGCCCTAAAACAGCATGAACATGCCTACTTATCGACTCACATCAATCACATGCCTACCAAAGCCCTATTCACACATGCACATAAGCAATAATGGCAGAAACATCTACTCTAACAACTACCAACAACCTAAGGTTTGGGAAGAAAGAGCAAAGTAGAAATACTTACTGATATTCGGGTAGTTGGAGGTTGAAGGGGTAACTGGATCACTGCACAGCACGATCGCGAGAAGTAAAAGCTGCAAAGACGAACGGCGATTCAAACCAGGAACTTCGGCGAATAAACCCACTGCCAAATCAAAAGAAAAGTTTCCAGATACTTACCAAAAGAAATGGCAAGTTCGGGGGAACGTAAGCTGGGAAGCCTGAGAGTTCGAAGGTTTGGAAATCTGAAAATCCTAAAGATGGAGAATCTGAAAGCGTAAAGAGGAAGAAAGGTCCTTTCCCTCGTTTTTATAGCAGGGAGGAAGTCGTTTAGAATTCCTCAAATGGACGGTCCCGATCTTCCCATTCCGTGTGCATCAGATCCAACGGCTGGAGAGGAAGCGACGATCCTATTTATGACTCCTCGGATGGGAATAAAGTATTTATTTCCCATCATTACACCACCTCGGGCCCGGAGTACCATTAAAAACCGTCAAATCATTATTCAGATGACTGACGCACGTATACTCAACCAGTCGCCTCACACACACGTCTTGGTCGCAGAACCATTCCCAGAATGACACGTGGTCCTTGCCGCACTTGAGTACTTGAGTTCAAACAGAAGAAATTCCCTTTCTTTTTCATACTAACACTCAGGCGGGAAAAAGGAACCCTTCCGGGAACACAGAAGGTGCCCCCTCGCCTAATCTAAGAAACCGAAATACCCGGAGTACTGTACAAGCTCCCGGATCTCTCAAAGCTCCGTGACCTTAGGGGGTAAATGTTATCCAGATTTCCGGATAGCGTTTAGATTGATGTCCTCGGGGAAGCAGAATTATCGATGTCTTTCACGGTAGGTGACCAGAGCTCGCGGATCCACAGAAAGGCTTCGCCTCTCCTGTTTAGTATCCGGATTACTCTTCCAAGCAAGCACAACACGGAAACTCGTCGACTCTCCCGGACTCCCGAAGGATACCCCTCGGGGAGGCCCCTTCCAGGAGAGGCTCTTCAAGTGGTCTCCGCGGAAACAGTTCCGTGCCTCGCACAGAACAAAACCGAACGGCCGAGTCCGGGAGAAGGCATATTTGGAATGATATCCGTCTGACACAGGATCCCGCCTAACACGCCCGTCAGGTCAAAGCCGCACACATCCCAGCACGCCTGAGGGTACCTTTTCGCCTACTGTTCCGCTGACAACTTGGAAAAGACGGCTGACTTTGTGTGTTCCCCATACTTTCACGTAAATATACCCACATAGAGTCTTGTAGCCATGCTACTACAGTAATTGTATCCCCTATTTATGGCTGGTGTAATTAAGACTCATGTACGTAGAGAAAAACCCTAATCCGAAACCCTAGCTATAAAGACCCTTTCATTTTACAAGAAGAGGGACGACGAACAAATCACATAGCAAAAACTCTACTAAAATCTCTCTAGCTTCATCTTCTTCAAGAGAACCCGAGAGAAACACTGTGAGTGTGTGAAGTTCTTGTGCACCAGCCATCTTACTGTAACCTTTTCCAAGTATAATAACATCGACTCGTGGACTAGGGCTTGTTAACGCCTGAACCACGTAAAAACACTGTTTGTTTAGTTACATTTCAGCATTTCTACAATTCTTATCTTTTTATTATTCTGTTAGTTATTCGTTTCCGAAAAATTCGGTAAACACTTGGTTATTCCCTTATTTCGTGGAAATCAAAGAAACAAACAACTATCTCAAGATCTTCTGTTGAGGTTGAATATAGAGCAATGGCCAATGCAACTTGCGAGATAACTTGCTTCAAGCTCTCCTCAAAGATTTCTCCATTATCAATCAACAACCTGTTACTTTATTTTGTGATAACACTACTGCACTACATATATATGAGAATTAGTATTCCATGAGCGTACCAAACATGTAGAAATCGATTGTCATGTAGTTCGAGAAAAAATCCAACTTGGCAAATTAAAGCTTTTTCATGTTTCTTCCAAACATATCGTAGTTGATGTTTTAACCAAAGCTTTATTTTCATCTCACTTTCAGGAGTTAATATCCAAGATGGGCCTAATAAACTTATACGGTCCATCTTGAGGGGCGTATTAAATTATATAGTATTTCATTTTATTTATTTTTATTTTTTTATTTTTTTGGACTTTAGCTGAGTTGTTTCTGTATTAAATGACAGTTTTTGTACTTTGTACTCGTAATATATAATCAGCTGTAATTTTCATACGGATGGTGAATACACAACAGACAAAAGCTCTTCTTTTGACTTCTTTCAAGAAACTTGTGACTCTAATAGGCATTAATTTTGTGTGCTAGAGCGCGTGAGATTCTCAATATTCATGCAGCTACTACAAAATTTCTTGTACACTCCTCAATGTTATGTAAAGGAGCAGCTCGATCCTGGAGTAATTTTATAAGACCTTATATATATATATATATATATATATATGCAACTAAGTAACTGTGCTTTGGGGAACTCCTAGTGCGAGTACTTATTGATACCTATGTGGTTTATATACTTGTTTCATTACGTTGTCTAATTTGTTAAGTGCAAGTATATATACCATAATTTCGCAGTACTTCGAGTTTTATTGAAACATAAAAAAGAACAATAAGGAAAACAAATGTTAGAAAATAATGTAGAGAGATTTGTTAAATATATATATTTATATATAATGGTTTGGCCTATAATTGCAAATGATCCATATATATGATTACTGAGTTATTAAGCTTATTCATGACCCCTTTACTTATCGTGGATGTAGAATCTCCTTTATAAGATTTACTGTACATTTGAATATTGTGAATATTATGACATTAGTACGATATATACTTTTAATAATTAATTTTACATTGCGACGTGCATTATAAACTTGATCACTTGTGCAAATTTGTTATTTTTTTGTTTATAATATTTTATCGTATATCTTAATTGTCATAGATGAAGAGAGAAGTGACTTCATTCAAAATTCATCATTATATAGTTCAAATCATATTGTACTATGGATATATGTATATGTATTATTAATCGTAGTTGGGCAAGCAAAGCAAACAAAACCTAACTGGATAAAACAATTAAGAGAGAAAAGAAAAAAATGACTAACCTTTAATTTCAAGTAATAAGAAAATAATGGCTAGCTAATTAATTTCACCTTGATGGGCAGAATCGTAATTATAAAAAGAATTCTACGAGTATAATATGTATTTATAAATATAAGTATCTATGTTTATTATTATTATCACTTAATTAACATGATTTTGTTGCAATTAATATATCAAATAGGATAAATTGTAACAATTCAAAAATATTAATCAATCCAATCTTTAATCCTCACAAAAATGATTAGCTAAAGATAAAAAAAGATAATTATGTGATTATATATATATCTATATAATAAGTGTGTAAATAACAGAAATTCTATGTTTTAACGGTTTTTTTTTATTTTTTTTCCGCTAACTTTAACGGAATATTCTTATATTTAACAGAATATTATTATACTTAACGGTATTGTAAACATGACTTAAGTTTAAATAAATAAATAATTAAAAATATTAAAATAAGATATTTAACAATGATAATTATTTAAAAACAATAAAACTATATATTTTTTAATTTAAATAAAATTTAATTAAACTTAAACTTAATATTATATTGAACATATAAAATATAATATTTTGTTGTCACTACCAAATTTAAAAACTAGAACAAACATAAACTTAAACAAAAATTAATTAATTAATTAAAATATATAGGATATTTTTAAGATATTTTATAATAATTTAAATAATTAAATCATATTTATTTAAAAATAATAAAGTCATATATATCATTTTTTTATTTTATTTTGTGTGATAGTTTATTTTTTATCAAGTGATTGGAACTTTTTTTCTTAATCAAATTTACCAAAGGACATTGCGAGATACATTACAAACTAAAAATAATTGATGTGCATATACTACTATCTACTCTATGATTTTTTCTATTCTTATTTTCATTTTATTATTAATTTATTTTTAAATATTATTGTATTATATATATGTCATGTAGACATGTAAATATATATATCAACGTTATGTTTAAATGTCATATATATAGAGATTATTAATATAAATATTTATATATACTATAGAACAATAATTCATTCTATTATATATATAAATATTTCAGTTTTTATTAAAATTATTAAGAGCAAATTTGCAAGTTGCATCTAACTAGTATATATATATATCTAATGTTTGACACACACAAATAAAGGAAAGACGGAAAGAAAAAAAAGAATGAATTTGATCAATTATACGTGCAATGTTTCAGCAGCAACTAAAAGACAAAAAAGTTGATGAAAAAAGAGAAAGGATACTCTTGGAAATAAGCTAAAAGGTTAGACGAATTTTGTTATGCAAGGGTATATAGTGTCTTAGCATATAGTAAGGATATATACATCATTAAAACATAAACATAACCCAATGAACGTAATATACCCATACAGAAACTATGTATACGGAGAGAATATAAAATTGGCTTCTTACCTTAAACACTAGCACTCAACATGCTTAGAACAGACATAAAATATAATAGCAGTAGACATAAAACAAAATAAATCATTAATGGAAAATCATCCTCTGGCGCACAAGTTTTATTTTATTATTTTATTGTTTGAATGATTGTTTTGTTTTATTTATTTAATTATTAAGATGAATAATTGATTTAATTGTTTTATTTTATTACTTTTGCTTGAGTGTTGTGTGCTTGTTTGTGTGTGTGTGAGTGCATGGCAAGTAAGTTGAACATGCATAATTGTGTGTGTGCAAATGCATGGCAAGTATGATAAGCATGCAAGTGGATAGGCTTGAACCTAGACTAAATTGTGGGAATAATGATGTTTCCATGTTTAAGGATTTCTATCCTAATGTGAGAAGCTTCTAGAGAGATAGTGTTCATATGTAGAAAAGGGAAACAAAACAAGAGAGAGAGAGTGTGGGCATGTGGGAAGAGAAATGGAAGACCAAGGGAATTTGTTTCCCCATTTTACATGTTGACATCTTTTCTTTTAATTCAAAGAAACAATTATTGGGAATTAAAATTGGGAAGGTTTCCTTTTCCCATTGGGGCTTAGGGTTTGGCCAACATAGTTTTAAAAATAAAAAAAAAAGAGCTTGTATGCTAACTTGGTGGCTGCCGAATTCACAAGGAGAGAAAGAGATAGGGAGAGAGAGAGCTCGTGAGAAAGAAAGAAAAGAGAAGAAAGAAAGAAGGGACTTCGAATCCTAGCACTACAAAAATCATTACTTTTGCCAGCGCAATTGCACCGGCAAAAGTAAGGAATTGCACCGGCAAAGGTCCACGACGTTCCCCCGTTGATAATGGCACTTTTGCTGACGCAAAATGTAATGAGCCTGCAATGGTATCTTTGGCGACGAAAAAATGCGTTGGGAAAAATAAGGATGCGCCGGGAAAAAAATTTGTCACGTTGTTGTGGAAAACACTTTTAGCGCGCGCAAAAATGCGCGACAAAAGATGTGTAACGCCTTGAATAGCCAAGACCATTACACTGTGTGTTTATAAAGGTGCTAGGCTTGCTAATCAAGTCATTTAATTAAAAACGTGTTACTGAAACTATAGTGGAACTAGGGTTAAAAGATTTTGGTCTCAAAAGCCGCATTTCTTATAAATAACATTTTCTGTTTACACGGGATCCCAAAAATAATAAGATTAGAACCATTTACAAAGATTCAAGATTTAAATACAGTAATTAGCCATTCTAAGGCAAAATAGACTGTTAGGTATTCCCTGTCCTGATCCACTCCTCGGCCATGGCGGCCGAACAGCTGGCTATGTACATTCAGCCCCGCAGCTCTCCATCTCAAGATTGGTCCAACTTGCCTTTGCCTTTACCTGCACCACGTAGCACCCGTGAGCCAAGGCCCACCAAGAAAACACAACAACAGAGCATAATCAATCAACAGACAATCCAATTTCTCATATCACATAAACATGTTCTCAACAGTCTAAGCATCCATGGTAATCAAGTATTCAGCATACCAAACATATAATTTCATATCAATAATCAATTCACAGATGATAACTAGGGTTAGCGCCCTTAATCCGCACCCTCTGTTTATCCCACTGACTCCGGCCCGCTTAAACCGAGCTCAATGAATATTAAGCTGTCCTCGGCTACCAGTGGCCAAGCCGCGCCCTGTGCGCAAATATTGTATATGGCACCCTTAGGCCGTTTACCACATGTCCCATGGCATAATACCATCTATGACTTTATACAGATATCAGGAGCACTTAGTCCCATCACAAACACATAACTGGGTGCAGTTTTCTTACCTTTAGATTCGCTAGCTTCGTTCACTTTGATCCTCGAGCACGATCCCTCTTGAGCCCTAGTGTACACCTAGTCACAACCATAGATTAGAATCATCACCAAACCTCAAGTCCAAAACCTAACCTCGGGACCAATCCCGAGCCCTCGGGAAGCCCCAATTCCACCAAATGGGTTGGTGGAATCGAACTCCGAACCCCTCGGCAAAAACCCATGAAAATAACTCAAAAACCCCTTTATGGAAACAGGGTAGCGCTACAGCGCTCTAAGGAGAGCGCTACAGCGCTACAAACAGAGCCCAAAATCTTCCCAGGGTAAATGGCCTAGTGCTACAGTGCCCAAAGGCTAGCGCTGTAGCACTAGTCACAGAACAACAAATGCTGTTTTTCCCTCCTTCGATTTTCCCCGCGCCAAACCTTACCAAAACTTCTCCAAACTTCAACCAAACTTAGAATCAAGCTTACTAACATGTCTAACTCATCCCAAACACCCCAACCATACAAAACTTAAGCACATGCACCCCTAATCCGAGATAACACCATAGCTGAACCTAGAATTCAAAAACTCAACAAAACAGCCACTGAAACCACAAAGTTCAAATTAGAATCCCTTACCTTTGCTGGATGAGTTTAGCCTAGGTTGTCCTCCTCACAAGCTTGACCTTCTCCTCCTAAAATCCTCAGCCTCAACTCCCTAAGATTCCCACAGAACTTTGCTTAGAAAACCAACTCAAAACCAATACCAAAACTGAGTGTTAACCTCAAAATCTTACCTCAAGTGGATGGTTTGTTCTTGCTAAATCCGTGCCAATTCTTCCAGCCAGATCAAATACCTTAACCTCAAGCTTCTGCTCTGATTCTCCCTAAGTTTCTGCCCCAAAAGTCCTCAAGAGATGGTGAAGAAAACTTGAACCGAGAAAGAGAGAAGGGTAGACTTCCAATTCCCTTTCTATCCTTCCTTTTCTTTCTTTTTCTTTTCTTCAGAATTCCAGCCCCTTCTACAAATTCCACTAAGTATAAAGCCTGATAATACTTATCCCTTATAAGCCCAATGACCCATTTGCCCTCCCCTTTATTTCTAAATCTTTTAATCCACCTAGGGGCATTTTGGTCATTCCACCCAATTCCCGCTAATTCCTCGAGTGTCTCTAATATTTACCGCTTAATTCCTGACACCTAACCGAACACCAACTATATTCTCCAATATCAAAATAGACCCCAATATATTCTCTAAATTCCCATTTATACCCCCAGGCTCGCCCCGAGCCGGGTATAAATCCCCGCCGTGAATTTTTCGCTAAACTGCTCACTAGGATCATCTCGAATCACAGATCACAAATATATCCACATAATAATGCGGTTTCGACAATTTATCACATATATATACAATTATGCCCTCAACGGGCCCAAAATTACAATTATGCCCTTCTACCCTAATCAGGGCCTGCATGCATACTAATACACATAGTCATGCATCTCAGATATTCAAATAGTCAAATAACATACTCTTAATCATTAAATCACATATATTCCAATTATGCCCTCCCGACACACTAATCAAGGCCCTTAAGCCTTATTAGTAAATTTGGGTCGTTACAAGATGAGTCTTTTAGTGGCGCAAAATTGCACTGGTAAAAGATGTGTCTTTTAGTGGCACGTTTTTGCGCCAGGAAAAGTTGATATATGTAGTGAAGATTGAGACTTTTGCCGACGTAATTTTGTGCCCGTAAAAGTTTTTTTTAAATCAATTTTTTGATAATATTACTAATTTCATTTTCAATATATTTGTTATCCAAAAAACAAGCATGGATGACATGGCAGACGTTTAGTACACGTGGTTGACATCTGGCAGAAGTCTCGTTCGAACATCGACCAGAAAGACGTCTGTGGCGCAACGCTCAATCTTTATATACGACCAGCGTGGTCGTATACTCGCTACATTTGGAGAAAATCTTATGCAGTTATAATCATATCCGAAATTATCTCCCATGATTTCTTGAGTGTCCGATTATTTAGGAAAGAATATCTGTAACAAATTAATGTAATATTCCTTGAGCCTATAAATAGAGAAAGATAGCTCAAGGAAGGGACTTTTGGCTTTCTAATTATCTGAGATTAGAGTTTTACGAGTGTATTAGAGCTATCATATTTGGTATATTGTTTTGTTCTTCAGAGGTTGGTGAAACTCATTGAACCCTAGTTCTTTGATCACTCCTTTGAAATATTATATCAATAACAGCTCAAGTGGATGTAGGTTATTCCCAGATTCTGGGGCCGAACCACTATAAATTCTTGTGTGCTTTACTGTTTTTGTGATTATTCTCATTTCAACATATCTGTCCACATCAAGCAATTTTGACTCCGTGTCAGTTGACCAAAATTAGGGGCAACATTCTGGTGCTTTCATTGAGAGCTTGATACAATATTGTTGAAAATATCAATGGCGAAAACTACCAAGAAGACTAGACAGGCGGCTAGCGCTGCACCATCTCAGCCGCCTCTTACTCCTCCAAACATGACCGAGGATGAGCTACATTTGGAATTCAATGAGAAAGAATTGGATTCCAAGATGCTGAGGAATACCCTGGGGGTATTGCAGGACGAACTGGCCAATCTGAGGGCCAGCCAAGAAAGTGCTGTCGAGATTATGGCACGACAACAACAAGAGATTGAGCAACAGCGCCTGGAACTGAGTGAAAGGCAGGCGGAGATGGACCGTCTCCAGAGGGAGGCCATGGCAGCCCTCGAAGCAGCCCTACAGCTGGCTAGGAATCAGGCTGTACCTGCATCGCAGCCTGATCAACCTTCAAATGGGCCACCCCAAAGGGGCCCTAATCCTAGCCTGCCGATCCAGCCCTTGAGCCCCCAAAGGCTCGAGTAGCCACCAGCCTCAGGATGATGTCCCCCTAAGGGATCCTGAAGCGCGGCCCCCATCATAGGCTGGTCGTGGCAATCCCCCGCAATCAAAACAGAATACGGCCGGGCAGCCGCCCCGTAGTCCTAGACGCCATAGGGGCGAAGAGCCAAACCCTCCGAGCAGAGGACAACGTCCTTCTGGCAACAGAAGGAACTCAAGACAGGCTCTACGGTCCGGGGCCCCCCACGACATGCTAATGCACGGGGACCTACCGACCAACGCAGGCCACCCTCTAACGCTCGGGAGGTTCCAGCCCGGGAGGGCAACCGAGGGAACAGTCGATCCCATCATAGCCAATCAAGATTCAGAGATGGCCATGATTATAATGAGGCCGACTCAGGCAGAGGGAACGCCGGTCGGAGAAATGAAGAAAGAGGTGGGGGCAGAAGCCTACCACCTAGGGATGACCAACCCGAAAGACATGACGCTAGGGGCTGCCCAGAAAAATAACATCTTCAACCGGCTCGGAGCTAGCGAGCAGCGGAGAAGAGACGAAGATTTAAGAGACGTACTCAACGATCGCCGGGAATGGCATGACGAGTATGTTCCCTCAGCACCAGAGGCCCCGGCGATTCCTAGCGCAGTGCAGGCCCAGATAGATGTCCTCAACCAGGCAGTGCAACAGTTGGTCGGGGGAAGAACATCTTATATCGATCACAATAGGAGAAAAGGGCACTCCTTTCGTTCAGAGGATAGCTATGGCAGAAACTCCTAGCAAGTTTAAGATGCCTACGCTTCTGAACTTTGACGGGTATGGTGACCCGGTATCTCACGTCAACAAATTTGAGATACAAATGGACATTCAGAAAGTGTCCGAAGACTCTCGGTGCAAGATCTTCCCTGCAACACTTTTTGATGCTGCACAGGAGTGGTTTTTCAAATTCCCTCCTACAAGTATAGTTTCCTGGGAGATGTTCGTGAAGGAATTTTACGGACAATTCTATGCGGGTCGTGTGCACCCAACTGAGGCAAATCAGGTGGTCGAAATACGCTAGCAAGACGGAGAACCACTGAAAGATTACGTCCAGCGTTTTATGCGAGCAGCTGCTGGAGCGAAAACAGTGGGAGATGAAGGCAAGATGATGGGCATAACTGCAGGGGTTAAGCGCCACACACCTCTTTGGAATAGCCTCAGAAAGCATGGAGTCAGGACTACCCATGAATTTTTGGATTGAGCTGATCGATACATCAAGCTCGAGGATGCCATCGCCAACGAAGGAAAAACCCCAGGCAAGGATAAGGGGATTGTCAAGCCCGCCAAAGCCGCCAATGGGTCCAAACCCAACGGTAACGGCAATGGCAATGGCAATAATGGGGGGAAACGGCCGCATAATGAGCCTTCCACCTCTGACAATAAACGAGCCAAGGGTAATCGTTATGAACCTCGGTTCACTAACTACACTGCCCTTATTGAGTCTCGGGGAGAGGTGTATCAGGCCATGAGTTCCAGTGTGCCTTATAAGAAACCTACCCTCATTCGAAAGGATATTTCGAGAAGAGACACTACCAAGTTCTGTCGTTACCATAACGACTACAGACATGATACAAATGAATGCAACCAGCTGAAGGATGAAATCGAGTTCCTTATTAGACAAGGACAATTGAGAAGATATGTACGGGCCTCGGGAAATTCCCAACGAGAAGCTCCAGGTGGCAACGAGCATGCGCCCACATGCCAACACTCGCCACCTTTGCAGCCTGACCCCATAGCTGGCACTTTACTCACCATCTGTGGAGGCCCGCACCTCGCGGGAAGTAGTGGAAAGGCGAGGGAACGATATGCTCGGACCCTACGTCACAACCAGGACATCGAGATGATGACTGTAGAGGATAGGGCATCGAAGAAGGCTCGGTCAGAGGATGGTGAGATAACCTTCTCTGATAGCGACGCCCAGCATGTCCGGTTCCCACATTCTGATCCGCTGGTCGTTGACGTTCAAATCACCAATATAATGGTGAAAAGAGTACTAGTTGATACAGGAAGTTCAATGAACATCCTATACAAATCTTCGCTGGAACGCATGAAGTTGTCCGTTAAGGACTTGGAACCCTGCAACCAGACAATTTACGGCTTCTCAGGCGAGGGACTCGTCCCAGCAGGGTCAATCAGACTTCCAGTCACAGCAGGTACATCGCCTGCTACCAGGAGATTACTCGCTACTTTCATAGTAGTCGTTTGTCCTTCGGCGTACAATGCTGTTATTGGAAGGCCCATACTGGTTGATCTTCGGGCCGTCACCTCAGTATGGCACTTGGCCATGAAATTCACGACAGACGCAGGGGTAGGACGCATGTTGGGAAACCAGAGGGAAGCCAGGGAGTGCTACAACGCCTCAGTCACAAAGGCGAAGAAGGGAACGTCGAAGAGCACTCCCACAGATAGGTTGCAGATGGCTATTGATACACAAGCCCAATCTGGTGATGGAGTCACCAAATAGGGTGTTGCCCAAAGTGAGGATAGAGATTTAGATCCTCGCTTTGGGGATTTTGAGGAAAATGTCGGACCCGTTGAGGACTTGGAAGAGGTCCAACTTGACGAAAAAGACCCGACTAGAGTCATAAAGGTCGGGAAAAATTTAGAAGCAACCACGAAGTATGCACTAGTGGAATTTCTGAGAAAGAACCAGGAAGTTTTTGCTTGGTCACACAAAGACATGGCTGGGATAGATCCTGCAGTTATCAGCCATGTCCTAAACGTTGACAAGAGTTTTCCACCCGTGCAACAAAAAAGAAGGCTGCTTGATAAGGATAGATCGAAAGCCTTAAAAGAAGAAGTTGAAAGATTAAAGGAGAATGGGTTCATCAGGGTGGTGTTTTATCCATCGTGGGTCTCTAATCAAGTACTGGTTCCCAAGCCTAATGGCAAATGGCAAACCTGTGTGGATTTCACAGACCTTAATAAAGCCTCCCCAAAGAATTGCTTCCCACTCCCAAGGATCGACCAGCTGGTCGATGCAACTGCAGGACATGAGATCCTCTCCTTCATGGATGCATACTCAGGATACAATCATATTAGTATGCATCCCCCTGACGAGGATCACACCAGCTTTCGGACCGATACGGGGTTGTACTGTCATAAAGTAATGCCCTTTGGACTGAAAAACGTAGGTGAAACTTACCAGCGATTGGTTAACCACATGTTTAAGGAGTTGATAGGAGTAAACATGGAGGTGTATGTGGACGACATGCTGGTAAAGTCAAAAAAAGCAGAAGGACATGTGAAGGATTTACAAGAATGTTTCGATGTGTTGAACAAGTACCAAATGAAATTAAATCCTCTCAAATGTTCCTTCGGAGTCGGATCAGGGAAATTCTTGGGGTTTATTGTCAATTCAAGAGGAATCGAGGCCAACCCCGACAAGATAAAAGCCCTGATCGACATGAAATCGCCAGAGAAGATCAAGGACATGCAAAGTTTAACTAGAAGAATTGCCGCACTAAGTAGATTCATTTCCAAGTCAACGGATAAATGCGTCCCTTTCTTTAATCTACTTAGAGGCAACAAGAAGGAATGGACAGGAGACTGCGAGCAGGCTTTCCAAGCCCTAAAGGCCAATATGGCAAGCCTCCTATTTTATCAAAGCCTATCGAAGGAGAAACTTTTAGCCTATTGTTTAATCTTGGCCTCAAGGAAACTACGTCCTTACTTCCAAGCCCATCCCATTACAGTCTTAATTGACCAGCCCCTTCGGCAAGTCCTGCAAAAATCAGAGGTGGCTGGGCGTTTATTAAAATGGGCAGTCGAACTCGGGCAGTTCGATATTACATATTCACCGTGAGTAGCAGTAAAAGGACAAGTCTTGGCTGATCTCATTGCCGAGTTCACTGAGCTTCCAAACAATGAGCAGTGCGAAGAGTCTAGTGCGCCTGAGCCCCAAGGTGAAGCTCCTTCGTGGAAGTTATTCACGGATGGATCGTCCAACAAATCTCACGCAGGAGCGGGAGTGATATTGATAACGCCAGAAGGGTATCGATTTCACTGTGCTATTAGGTTCGACTTCACTGCATCAAATAATGAAGCCGAATATGAAGCACTCCTCGCTGGGTTAAGATTGGCAAAAGACATGAGTATAAAGGTGCTGGATATTTATAGTGATTCACAGCTGGTAGTGAATCAGGTCCTAGGGGAATATCAAGCACGAGGCCTCAAAATGGTGGCCTACTTAAATAAAACTAAAGATCTGTTGGCTCAGTTTGAGAAGTATACCCTCCAGCAAATACCTTGGGATCAGAATTTGAACGCAGATGCCTTAGCCAAACTCGCAAGCGCGAAAGACGCTGACACTTTGAATATTGTGCCAGTAGAAAGATTGTGTGAGCCGAGCATACGAGCAGATGAAACTAATATGGAAATCCAGATGGAGGATACATGGATGGCACCATACTTGGAGTATCTCGCAAATGGTGTACTACCAGCAGATAGAAATAAAGCCAGAACCCTCCAAAGACAGGCTGCTAGGTACATACTGGTCGATGGTGTTCTGTACCAAAGAGGATATTCCATGCCACTGCTTAGATGTATTACACCAGAAAAGGCTAAAGAGCTAATGAGGGAGGTACATGAAGGCTTCTGCGGGGATCATGCTGGGGGGCAAAGTTTGGCAAAAAAGATTCTAAGGCAGGGCTACTTCTGGCCGACTATGAACGAAGATTCAATGGAGTTTGTGCGAAAATGCGATAAGTGTCAAAGATTTTCCAAGATCCCACGCGCAGCTCCCAACGAGTTAAAGCAGATGCAGAGTCCTTGGCCTTTCGCAGTATGGGGTATAGACTTGATTGGATCCCTGCCAACGGGAAAGGGTGGAGTGAAGTACGCAGTCGTAGCAGTCGACTACTTCACCAAATGGACCGAAGCTGAGCCGCTCACTACCATAACGACCGAGAAAGTTCTTGACTTTGTCATCAAGAACATTGTTTGCCGATATGGTTTGCCTCGAAAAATTGTCTCAGACAACGGCACCCAGTTTGACAGTGACTTATTCACAGACTTCTGCGAAAGACATGGAATCGTCAAAAGCTTTTCTTCAGTCGCACACCCACAAGCAAATGGGCAAGTCAAAGCAGTGAACAAAACACTTAAAGAGACTCTGAAGAAAAGACTTGAAGACGCTAAAGGAGCATGGCCAGAACAGCTGCCTGAAGTACTTTGGTCATATAGAACTTCTCATCGGACAGCAACAGGCCATACCCCGTTCTCCTTAGCATACGGGTATGAAGCTATGTTTCCTGTCGAGTTAGATCCGCCTTCACATCGAAGAATAACATACGACCAAGACCAGAATAGCCAACTGATGATGGAGTCCCTAGACTCACTTGAAGAGAAACGGGAAAGAGCCCAACTCCGAGTAGCTGTGTACCAGCAAAAAGTCACCCGGTATTTTAACTCAAAAGTGAAAGAAAGAAAGTTCAACGTCGGAGACCTAGTACTACGATGAGTTTTCTTAAACACCCATGACCCAACTGCTGGAGTGCTCGGACCAAACTGGGAAGGACCTTACCAGATTGAGGAAGTCCTTCATCCAGGCACATACAAGCTTGCACACTTAATCAGAGATCTTGTTCCACGCTATTGGAATGGAGAACACCTGCTCAAGTATTACCAATAAACAATCATTTTTAAAGGACTGGCTTGTATTAATTTTTACTTTTTACAAGTTTCAAAAAAGGGTTAGCCACATTGTATGGCTAATCGCTTAGAAGTGTAAGATCTTTTTATGATCAATCGTAAAGACATGTTTAGTCCATTTTTAATACGAGATTATAAGGGACTGTGCACAGCCAGTAATTCTTGCCAACCTTTGTAAATTTATTTTTATAAGTATTTGTTCATTACGTGTGTTATTTTGCTGTATTATAAGTGTTACGTTTCCTACCGAGCAGTAATGTTCGCACAGGTCGTGGTCAAGGCAAGTGACCAAGGGCCTAAAGCTCCTCGATCACTTGGGGGGCATATAAGGTACATCGATAGCAAAGCATACCAATGGGTATGTAAACACATGAACAAAATGAGTGAAAGCATGCTACGGTACTTAGAGTATTTTTCAAAATTTACATTTTGTTAAATCAAGCCAAAGTACTATGCTAAGTTCGGTCATGCGAACAGATGTTATAATAGACAAAAACATTATAATATCAAAAGGCATTCTTTTACACCGCGAGCAGTACTGCTCAGATGTAATTGTTTAATTAAAAGTAAAAAGCTGCCCTTGCAGCAAAGTAAAAAGGTGCCTTTGCAGCAATAAAAACAAATTGTCTTTACAAAACGACCTGTGGGCCATGAAAACAAAATAAAAGGAAAAAAAAAATACTTTTAAGGAGCAGGATGGTCCTGAGGATTGGGAGGAGTGCCTTGGTCAGCCGAAGGGCCAGCTTCAGCATCAGCGGCAGGCACTTTGGCCTTCTCTTCTTCTTCCAGCCGGATGGCGTACTGCGCCATCAGAGTCCTCTTCAACCGCTCGGACAGGTAGTTGAAGTTGGCCTCCCAGTTGTGCTTCCAGAATTCATAGAAGCAAATGTGAGTGGCCTCCTTGTACTTCTTCAAATTCTTGGTCCCGTCCTCCTCGAGCTCCTGCACTCGCTTTTCAAGCTCCCTCGTCTCCTGCCTGCTGGCGATCAGATCAAGCTCAAGCTGCTTACATTCTTGGGTGTTGAGCCTGACACTTTCCCTGAATCTTTCCCGGGAGTCGTTGGCTTTCTTCAAGGCATCTTGGGCATCCAGAAGCTCCTTGGTGAGAGTAGCTTGGTCCTCGCACAGTTGCTCGGTCTGTTTGGACAGCTCCTTATTCTCCTCGAGCAGCTTGTTGTAGTCAGCCTCAAATGCTTGCTTAGTCTGGGCAAGCCTGGAGTCGAAGTTCTTTCCCCGAGAAACCAACGCCCCAACACGGCGCCAACCAGTAGTTAAAGTTAGCAGCCCCTGAAGACAAAGAATGAGATAAAGTAAGGAAAAGAAATCAGACATAAATGATAAAGTAGCAGGAGATAACTTACGCTAACTATCTCATTCAACCCTCTGTTGACGACTTGATCAGCCTCCATTGAGGCAGTTTCAGTAATGGCGGCCTGGCTGCGTCTGTGCTTCGAGAGCTTATATATCCTCTCCCTGGCTGAGCCGACCACGAAGCTGGGCAGGGAGCCTTTGGGCAAGTTGTCCAATGCCTCCTTGTCAGTAGCCTTAGAAGAAGGCTGTGGATTGACAGGAGTGGGAGTCGTCTACTCGGAAGGGGGCGGAGGTGGTGAGTTATCCTTGGAGGGGGTGGTGGCTGGAGCATCGTCTGTTCGAGCCTTCTTCGAGGGGGTCTTGCTGCTTTCCCCTCGAGCCCTCTTGCTATCCTTCTTCGGGACAGAAGAGGCAGCGGCAGCCTAATAGTGCTCAAAGACGTCCTCGGAGTCCATACCTGCACCAAAGGAAGCAACACAAGCAGTAAGAATAAATGGTGATGCAGGATAAAAGAATAGAAGTAAAAGGATTATAAGTAAAGTACTCGCGCTACAACTACTGGTCGTAACATTATTTACTGAACTACCTAGTTCCTGGAAGAAATCTGAATTTAAGGAGGGAGCATTCCTAAAGTTGCCATCCCCATCAAATAGATGAGAGGGAATTGGAAAATGATTTAAAAGAGAGATTGTTATACCGTTTTCATTCGACGAGTCGTCAGAAAGATCGGTAGGCTCAGCAGCCTTTTGTTTTCCTTTGCCCTCGGGGGCCAAGGGTTTCTCTGCATGACGAGGGACGATAGGTTCCCTGATCGTAACCCCAGTTGGTCTCCTCCGCGGAGGAGACGCTTGGGGTTGCTGCTCGGGTTCCACTTTGGCTTGGGCGTTCTCCGCCGAAGGTTCGCTCGTCGCTGGTTGAGGATTCCAGAGGCCGACCAGCCTAAGGTTAGCCTCAGTAACTAAATTTTTGACACTCTTATCAGCATTCGGCATGCTGGCTAAGAGTGCCGCCCTTGACTCCATCCCTGGAGTTGGGGTTGGACGCAACCATGGACCTGGAACACAGTGGAATGTCAAGACATTGTGGCAGAAAAACACTAAGCGAAGAAGCTAGTGGCGTAAGAATTTTTACCTCCTCGGGTGAAGGCCAGGTTGTCTGCGGCTAAGTCAGGAGTAAGGAAGTATTCCTGATGATACCTCCCCACATTGGAGATGTGAGTAGTGTCAGACAAGAAAGTGCGCCCAGTTTCTTGATGACAAAAGTGGAAGAACCCCGTGCCTTCTTGGTTAGGGTTGGACTTAAGGTCAAAGAGAAAGTTGACCTCATGGGGAGTGGGCTCTGGCCATTTTTTGAGTTTGTAAAGGATATAGAGTGCGGCCAGCATTCTATATCCATTTGGGGTGATTTTAAAGGGGGCAACTCCAAAGTAATTTGCCACCCCCTAAAAGAACGAGTGAAGAGGCAAAGTGGCACCTGCCTCAATGTGAAACTGTGACAAGGCGCTGTAGGCCCCGCCTAGCAGGTTGGCCCTCTGGTCGATAGAAGTTCTGACCAGGGTCATCCCTGTCAGTTTATACTTATTTAAGTAGTTGGCGATCATCCGAATCGTCACTCTACTCTGGGGAACAACATGCCACTCGACATCCGGCTGAGCAGCGTGTCGAGGACGGGCATGCCTTTGTACATTGGCATCAGGAGCATTTTCCCCTCGACCACTGGTCGAGGGGGCATCAGTAGTAGGCTGGCCTGAGGAGTTAAGGATTTTCCTTTTTTGAGCTTTTGTTTTTGTTCGAGCCATTCTTTGGGTTGGGACTGGAGAAGGGTTTGGGCTAGGGCGAGAGAAAGGGATATATGGTATCAGAGTAGAGGGGTTTTCTTTGCCTTCAAGCAGCTGAGCTAGGAGGTCGTCTTCAATGGGTCTTTCTCCTCCCTAAGGGTCTTGCATATGAACTGCAAATAGACAAAGAAGGAGATAAGACACATAGCCTGCGGAGTTACGAGGGAGATTTGGGATAACATTGCTCGCGTCTATTGACCAGCAGCATCCTACCCATACACTAAGTTTGGTGCTAGTAGTTTGAAAAATGGATCAAAAAGGAAATAAAATGTTTTTTGAAAAGGAACTTTTTCAATTCCTAAAGGGCGGGAAAAACCCAGTTTTTTCAACTAGCTTAAAGATTGAATTTTTACATCGATCTTACGCCCTAAACCTATGATCCTTACTATCGAACTAGCTCCTAACTTTTATAAAGCAGAAATACACTCTCTTACCAAGCATCAGATGGTTTATACAAAAATCCTCATAATTTTTACTCAAGAACGCAGGAAATCGCAGAGCACAGTAACAGCATGCATGGCATAATGAAGATTTTAAAAGACGAAGTGATTACCTAGGAAAAGATGGAGATTTAGAAATATAAAAATTTTGAGTTGGAAAGATCTTCGGCAGGATGTCTGAATGGTTTCGAAATTCTGGGCTCTGAAGTAAAGTTCTTGAAGTTCTTGATTGGAATAGTGAGTAAAGAATTATAAGAAAGATAAAGAGGTTACTTATAGGGGCTGAAGTATGGCAAAAAGTGGCAATCATGACTTTCCCATTTTCGAAACGTGGGGGAGTGTATAAGCCGTCGAAATTGATTTCTTGAAAACCGAAAAGGCTTGATTAGACATAATTATGTCACGGTTTTCAAAAACGCACGAGGATCCTGACAGATTTCGTGGGGCATATGAACGGTTGTTTCCCTAAAGTTTCTTTATTGCTGGTCGCATTAAACAAACTTGGGGGGAAAATGTTATCCAAAAAACAGGCATGGATGACATGGCAGACGTTTAGTACACGTGGCTGACATCTGGCAGAAGTCTTGTTCGACCATCGACCAGAAAGACGTCTGTGGCGCAACGCTCAATCTTTATATACGACAAGCGTGGTCGTATACTCGCTACATTTGGAGAAAATCTTATGCAGTTATAATCATATCCGAAATTATCTCCCATGGTTTCCTGAGTATCCGATTATTTAAGAAAGAATATATGTAACAAATTAATGTAATCTTCCTTGAGCCTATAAATAGAGAAAGATAGCTCAAGGAAAGTTTGGCTTTCTAATTATCTGAGATTAGAGTTTTACGAGTGTATTAGAGCTATCATATTTGGTATATTGTTTTGTTCTTCAAAGGTTGGTGAAACTCATTGAACCCTAGTTCTTTGATCACTCCTTTGAAATATTATATCAATAACAGCTCAAGTGAACGTAGGTTACTACTAGATTCTGGGGCCGAACCACTATAAATTCTTGTGTGCTTTACTGTTTTTGTCATTATTCTCATTTCAACATATCTGTCCACATCAAGCAATTTTGACTTCGTGTCAGTTGACCAAAATCAGGGGCAACAATATTAATATTAATTAATAAATTTTGATTTTAAAATATTAATAATTATTTATTTTTTTAGTAATATTATTTAATTAGAAATAAAATTAAAATTAAAATTTTATAAATAAAAAAATACAACTATTAATATTTATTGTCTCCACCAAACATGAAAATATAAAAGTAGTTTAGTAAATTAAATGTCTAATAAATTAAACTTTAAATAAATAAAAAAAAAGTTCTACAAATGAGTATTGCCCGCCTCATCATCCCCGCCCCCGTCAACATCATCGTCCTCGTCCGGATCCTGTTATGGTAAGTCGACAGTAAAACCAAGAGCCAATTCATCAACCTGCTTCAATAAAGCACTGAGCAGGACATCTTGACGCCGTTGACGACTCTTAAGTTTAGTCGTATACTTCTTTAGGTTCTAATTTTCTAGCATAATGTCCTGAGTTTGCTGCAAAATGGTGTCCACTTCAAGTGGAAATTTCCCGGACATTTGAGAAGTTGACGAAGATGTTGCCCTCTTTGTGCCAATTTCCTTCAACCTAGGCAACCCCCCAAACCCTTTCTTATAATGCAAGCGGGGTCCAAGGACATCCGTGACAATATCCATATCAGGCGGGAACTGACCGTCGACATTATCGCCGACACAAGAAGCAGTAGATGATACAGGGGCCGTACTCTGTGATGCTCGACGCTCGGTCATCTCAGTCTGCACAATAAAAAGCACGTATCTCGAATTCCAATATAACATTATTAGAAAACCTAACTTATAGATTTTTAATATAACAACATATAAAATATAACTTTATTATCTATCTGCCAACATCCTATCATTAATGACTGCAGACCATTAATTGAAAAAGAATGTAATTAATTTTGTTCCTGTATCAGGGAGCAAGTGGGCTAAAGTAAATTTGATCATGAAAATCCATATCTAAATTAACATCATGAAGATGTTGTTGATATATACAGTAAGTGCAGTTAATTCCATTAATGAGGAATTTACGTCTCTAAACATATACATCAACTATATTTCCATGTGTTTTGATTTAGATATGGATTTTCATGACCAAATTTACTTTAGCCCACAAGCTCCCTGATACGGGGACAACATTAGTTAGATTCTTTTTTTTTTATCTTAGTCCACAATCATTAATCATAAAAATATTGGCACATAGATTATAAAGATTTAATTCTTAAAAATTTAATAAATAATTACTAATTGACACCAACCAATTAATAATTAATAATTATTAATAATTTACTAAACTTTGTTAAAGTTAAATGATCATAAATTAGTTAAGGTTATGCAACTTAAATGTTTTGTCGCCGCTACATCACTAATCCACTTATCCTTCTTGTGGGGGTGCTCGAATTTGTCGATCATGCTCGGAAGCTCGCCAGTAGACGGGTCCATCTAAAAAGGCAAATTATTTAAACATTGTTTCCTTTATAATATTTTCGTAAATGTAAGGATATAGGTTATTACAATTTACGTGATCATAAACATGGGCAACGATGGATTTGGAACCATGTCCTCCTGGTATGGTCATTTTTGCTCGAGCTTCTTTATTTCTCTTCGATATACGCTTCAAATAGAAAATAGTACTCATTAATCTGAATTGTAATTTTATAATTAAACATTAATCTAAAATCTATGGCATACCTGTTGAGAAGTAGAAGCCCAAAAATCGCATAGAATTGCCCAATCAGAAGAACCAATCGACCCAAAAGGTTTTGATATCGCTCTCTCGTTGTCCACCTCTCCTCCAACCTCTACCCAGTGTTTCTTCATCGTGTGGCGCCAATCAGTCAGATGCTTTTGCATTTGTCTTACCATGGCATCGTTGATTACTGGATTGTCTTGTGGATAAATGAATTTGTCCTAAAATCACAATTAAATTTGGAATTTTTAAAAATATTATGAAGATAGACAAAATCTTTAATAGTGAGTTATTAAAGGTCTAAAAAAATGCTTACAGATAGCCTCTGTCGAATAACTTGGATATCAGCTGGTTTTACTTGTTCCCAAGCTAGTGTAGTTGGGGGTACGGTGTTACGCAAATAACGAGCCATGGAATTGTTGAACCACTTGCCGTACGTTTGAATAGCTTTTCCAATTTGTGCATCAAACTCTACTTTCAGATGGCTAACATTTTTGGTGGCCAGCTCTTTCTCGATATTGGCACCGTAATAAGCTCCCCTGCCCCTCTTGGAGCCACCACCTGTGTCATTACTTGGTTCGACCATTCTACATTAAAATATTCATTAATTAACTAATTCAAATTATGTATGTCTGTTGTTTTTTGTTATAAATTAACATTTTAGTACTTATGGTATTTCCAAACCTACCCTATTCCGACCTAGTGGATCCCTTGGAGATAGTAAGCAGTCATGTAGTTCTCCACATTTTTTCAAAATGTTTCTCAAACATCTTGAAAAAATTAGGAGCAGTACATGAATACATTGGCTATCCCCAAGGCATCCACTAGGTGCATGTCTATTGTTTTTTGTTATAAAATTAACATTTTATTATTTATTGTCTTTCCCAACCTACCCTATTCAGACCTAGTGGATCCCTTGGAGATAGTAAGCAGACATGTTCTAATACCCATTTTTTCAAGATATTTCATCAAATATCTTGAAAAAATGAGTACCAGTACATGAATACATTGACTATCCCCAAGGCATCCAATAGGTGCATGTGTACCTATATCTGATACTATCATTAATTAATGATAATAAATAAAGTTTTCATTGAATTAAATAAAAAGTTACATATATTTGTTCAAATTACATATCACTGTCCTCATTATCACTAACTACAACATCATGACGGACACCACTATCAGTATCACTATCGACAAGAACATTGTCGTCATCCTCATCGTCTTCATACTCGGTCAACGTGTCGTCTTCAAATTCAACTTCATCATCAACAACAAATTCATCTGAACCTTCGCCAACCAAATCATCGACGTTGTACACTTCAGTGGCATTGACATCAACCCAATCATACTGAAGATTATCAAAAATTGGAAGTTCTACTCACAACTGAAATGAAGAAGAATTAACTTCTTGCAATATTGGTATATCATTTGTGGTCTCAGTATCATCAACATCGGAATTTGAGAAATCCCATCCATTCCTCGGAATGTATTCATTAACGAGCCTCCAATCATCCCCATTTTCACATCTTGAAGATAATACACCAACTTCGCTTGAGATGCGAGAACGAAATGATCATCTTTATAACATTCTTCCTTCACATATACGCTCGTAAAATTGGATTCCACTTTAATTCTACTTGTATTGAACCATCTACACTTGAATAGGACAACACTCTAACCCATCAAATAGGTTAATTCAATTACTTCTTCCAGAACTCCATAGTAGTTCACTCCTTCCTCACTTGGCACCACTACACCGCAATTTTGTGTTTTAAGCTTCATATCACGACCATGAATCACAAATTTCACACCATTCACTATCATCCCTGGATATGAGAACATGGTGCCGCTTAATTTGTTTGCGAGAGCATACAATTCATTATTCACTTCAGTAGGTGTTGACTCATGCAAACCGTTCACCTATCAATATTAACATTGAAAGTTAGTTTTGGATTGATTAAGTGGGGTTTCAGAAAAGAATTGACTAATATACATACTCTTTCTTTGAACCACTGAGGAAAATCAGCTTCTTGTTGAACTTCAAGATTCGAGCCCCCCCGTCTTCTTAATTCATCCATATGCTCACTACAAACGGACAACAATGTTATGATTTTTGCCTTTACTCGGTATATAAACCAAAAAATTTTATTGAAAAAATACTAGAAAAACACCTAAGGTACTCCTTAATTTCGACACAATTGTTCAAGATATACCACTCAGCCTTTTGCTTTAACTGCAGATTGAGGAGCATACTTGATTTCTTACCAAATGGACGACCAACAGCCTTATAAATAGAATATTCCCGATTTGGTTGGGATTCAACGTGATCGTCATTCCTCTCAGGTCGATTGAATCGAGTCTTAACCCCCCGGAGGTACATTGAGCAAAAGGTTAAGGCCTCGTTGACCACGTAAGCTTTTGCGATTGAACCTTCTGGACGTGCATGATTTCTTACATACTGTTTATAAACCACCATCGAACATTCAATGGGATACATCCACCTAAAGTGCATGGGACCGCCAAGAATTGCCTCTTTCGGAAGATGCAAAACCAAATGCACCATAATGTCGAAAAATGCTGGAGGAAATATCATTTCCAACTTGCATAAAATGGTGATAATGTCTGTCTCCATCTTCTCAAGGTCTTTCACATTCAAAGTCCGTGAACAAAGTTTTTTGAAAAAACCGCACAACTCAATAATTGGCTTCCGAACTTCAGGAACAAAAAACGACTTAATTGCGGAGGGCAACAACTGCTGAAACAACACGTGGCAATCGTGTGATTTCAGCCCAGTTATATTGCCATCATTGACACTGAAATTCTTCGAAAGGTTTGTAGCAAAATCATCCAGGAATTCAACTGACTTCACAAATTCATAGAAAACTCGACGCTTCGGGACACTGAGGGTGTAAGTGGCGTGCAGTTTCTTCCACTTGTTTCCCTCTTTGCGGAGGTCGAGTTTTTCCCTAATTTTCATGTCTGCTAGATCAAGTCTTGCCTTGTCAGTGTCTTTAGATTTTCCCTCCAAGTTCAACAAAGTTCCCAAGACACTGTCACAAACATTCTTCTCAATGTGCATTACGTCCAAGTTATGCCTCAGCAATAATTCCTTCCAATAATCAAGCTCGAAAAATATGCTCTTCTTCAACCAATTAAGTTCAATTGGAGCCCTTTTGCGTTTCACACCACCAAATTCTTTGTGTTTCCCTGGATGTCTAATCTGCAAATTCTCTAATTGCTTCAACACATCATCACCGGAGTAATCTTTCGGTGGTGGCCTGAGTTCCTTGTTACCGTCGAATAGTGCTCGTTTGCTCCTCCATTCATGATCCAAATCAAGAAACCTTCTATGGCCAATGTATGAAATTTTACTTCTAATCCCTACAGAGGGAGTTTCTTCATTGCATGTGGGGCACGCCTTGTACCCTTTTGTGCTCCACCCAGACATCATAGCATAAGC
This sequence comes from Humulus lupulus, assembly GCF_963169125.1. Taxonomy (NCBI): domain Eukaryota; kingdom Viridiplantae; phylum Streptophyta; class Magnoliopsida; order Rosales; family Cannabaceae; genus Humulus; species Humulus lupulus. The sequence goes on from NC_084797.1 coordinate 71,154,522, forward strand.
TGGGTAGTCGTTAATGGTCCACAAGATTGCTGCACGAATATTGAATAAGGTACTATTGTATGCATCTCGTGTCTCGACACCATTCACCCATAACTCCTTCAACTCGTCAAGCAAAGGTCTCATATAGACATCGATATCTTTTCCAGGTGAAGAAGGACCTGGAATTAGAATAGAAAACATTAATGACTGTGGTTTCATGCACTTCCACGGTGGCAAGTTGTAAGGGACAAGTATCACAGGCCACATGCTGTAAGATTTGCTCATGTTTCCAAAAGGATTGAAACCATCTGTAGCCAACCCAAGCCTAACATTTCGAGGTTCGGCTGCGAAAGATGGGTACAACTCATCAAGGTGCTTCCACGCCTTATTGTCAGCGGGGTGCCTCATCACACCATCTTCCTTTGGCCTTTTAGAATAGTGCCATCTCATATCCTCTACAGTATATCTCGAACTTTACAGCCTTTTCAATCTCGGCGTCAACAGAGAGTACGGCATGACCTTATGAGCCACTTTCTTCCCGTTCCCACGATTATCTTGCCAGCGACACTCACCACAAACCGGACATAATTCCAAGTTCGCATTCTCCTTCCAAAACAGTGCGCAATCATGCTTGCACTTTTTTATTTTTATTTTTATTTAATTATTTATTCAAACTACTTTCTCAGATAAAAATCTAACAGCCTCATAACTAATTCAAATTTGAATTAAATATATTTTTTAACTAATTATCAAATATAATTAATTATTTGAATAAATATCAATCTTTTAAATTCAAATCTAATTTGAACTTATCACATTATTATCTTCCACTCAAATAAAGATACTTAATTAATTCTACCAATTAATTAAAACCAATATAAAATTTGAAATTAAATATTTAATTTATTATAATTTTGAAAATTATAATTAATTAACTTTTTAGTATAATTTCGAAAATTAATTTAATTATTTAACATAATTTCAAAAATTACAAAATAATTAAATATTAATTAATTTTGTTAATTACACTTAATTTGTAATTAATTAATTATTCACTAATATCACATAATTGCATATTTGGCCCGAAAAACAAATTTCTTCTTTAATATATCTTTCAACCATTTTTCCTTTTATATCAACTCTTGCCTTGAATAGTGTTGATAGAGCCGTTGTGGGGACCAACAAACCTATAATTCCAAGCTCCAATAAATATGAGATTATTAATTAAACTCTTTAATTAAATAATCTTAATTTATTAATCTCATGATTACTCCACTATAAATATGAGACTGCACTCTTGTAATTATAGACATTTCATTTACTGAGTACTTTATAAAATAAAGCGTCCATTGATATAATCATTACATATAAATTAACCCTCTAATAATGGTTCATAATTAATCGGGAATAAAATTACCATTTTACCTTTCTAATTATATCTTGTTTCCTTAAGTATCATTGACTTTACTAGTGAAGGTTAATTCATAACTAAATTATGAGTTTAAGCTCAATAACCTTTTTAGTCCCAAAAGTCAACACTTAAGAGAACAATTATTCAATCTCTTACGAGAAGGTATGGATTCCATATCTGTATACTATGTCCCCATCCATTTACATTAATGAGTTACCAAAACAAAAGTATTTAGCCTGATCATTCTGACAGACCCTAACGAGTGAATCAAAGAACTCATATAACATAAACAAGAGTTCATAGTAACTTATGGATTAAGATCTATTTGTATATGATCATCAGTTGATATATTTAATTACTACTTTGTAACTGTATTTAACTAAGTATTAATAAACATATCTTGTCCATTTCTATATATTCTCTAATATATAAAGTACATCCACTAAAGTGTCCTACTACACTAGTGATCCAGATCTAGATGAGATGTATTCATAATACTAGTGGACCGTACTTGTAGTAATTAATCTGAAGATTCCTTAACTTTATTTTACTGCGAACTTATTCAAGTTTATTTATCTCAAACGCAATCCTCCTGTACCAATACGTGTTTGAGATTACATATATGAAGTTAGGCATTTTTCTGATATTTACATAATATTAAAATAATATTTTCCATAAAATATATGCATAACAAATTCACTTTATTTATTTATTTCTTAAAACAATGTATGCTACATATGTTTTCAGGGCACAATTCCCAACATGTCTATGGTTGATCGGCATGGGCCGTATTCAGTGATAATCATGCGAAATATAGATCGTGATGGCAGGCCACTATGGGGGTGATGTACACAATCGCCCAACACAGGTCATAGGCTTGGGGCCCAAGTGATGTGTCTTGCTCAGCACAGGCTGTGTAAATTGTTTATATACTGAAATGAGTTCATTTATAAACCTTTATTTATTTTAATTACACTTTTGTGTCCAAATGACCTGCTTAATGAGTTAAGCACTATTTTAAACACATAGTGTAACGGTCCTAGATTAATAGGGCATTACATGACTTGACAAAACCTATTACAGCCAGGGGTTTTACCAAGGTTCACCCTTAACCTCTTGGAAGAATTATTTTCTCAAGTGCCAACCTTCACTCTTTCTAGTTGTATCTAATTGACAACTACACACTCTCTCTTTGGTTGTTTATAGTGACAACCTCACACAACAAAATAATAGAAGAATATGAGCTGAGTACAAGATATATAACACCTCTCTTGGAAATAAATGTATACAATTGAAGTTCCTAGAGAGTGATTCAAGCACACTATAGAATGATAAATACAATTTTGGCTCAAAAAGTGTGAAAAATTGTTCAAGCTAGATAGATACTATGTGGGAGCTTAGAACACTTAGGAAAGCTTTATACAATTATAATATATTGATAGAAGCTTTGTATGAAGCTCAAAAAAGCCTCTATTTATAGGGGATTTTAAAGTCTAGCCGTTTAGAGCCGTTTGAACCGCATTCTAGATTTACGAATTTGCTTGTTTGTAGCTAAAAGTTCGAATGCTTTGGGCAATCCGGTCGACCACTTTGGAACCAACTGACCGGTTGAAAGCCAACCAGCCATCCGGTTGCTCACTGAGAACAACTCTGAATTTTCCTGTTTTCCCCAACTTAAAACAATTTTAATCCTATTTCCCAATTCCCGATTTTATTGAACCAAGTTTCTAACCACTTTAAATATAATGTAGTATCTAAAAATATTTTTTGTTTTGGAAAATAATTGTTTGGGTAAAATAATTTGTGCAACAAGTTAGTCAGCCGTAACTGTATCTAAATTCTAAAAGCATGCATGCAAATCACTGTAAAGAGACTAAATAAGTTATACCTTATTACCTATGTATTATATTGAGTCGTTTGAGTCTTCAAGTCTTGATTTGATGTTTGTTTGATTCTCATCGATCTTCTTGGAATCCATCTGATATCCATGGTCTTCTTGCTTGATCAAACTTGATCGGTTCTTGATCATGGAGTGTTGAACTTTGATTAAGCTTGACTCCATCTTTTTGGTATATGCCTTTGCTTATGCTAGGTTCATGCAATTACTACAACATCAAGAATTGATTAGCAAGAAGTAATTATCAAATTTTGTTTTCTATATCATCAAAATAATGTTAACTAGAATCTAAGTGAACAATGTAGTCTTCTGGTTGAAGACCTTTGAGTCAACATAAAATGCGATAAAATATCTATTTGTTTGAATAGATTGAAAACTTAATAACTCAAAAGCTTTAGACGCTTGAGTGTTCCTTTCCATTTTTCGATCGTCATAAGGTTGAATGGTCCGCATGGTATACACATATTCTCTGGTTTGGACTCCGCTCATTACCTCAACATAAAATATCACGTATTACTTGCAGTATAGAGTAACTGTAATGAGCTAATGGCCAAATAGGAAGAAAAAGTTCACATAATCCTTAATTAACATTCATACTATCATAACATCAATAATTAAACTTCAAATCATTCATCAAACATCAACAACAAAGCATTAATACATATGTTATAAGGAGAAGGTTAAAACTTGTGATGAAATACCATCTTCCTTATTGCCAGTTTGGTTACTCAAAACACTCATGACTAGCATACAAATGCAAAGCATCCAAAACAACATCATAGCAATTAATTTACACCTATCCTAAGTTACTCTTGAGTGTAGAGGGAAACTTCATTACCCCAGGTCATTGCATTAATATAATGAGAGAGATCTTGTACTAGCTTCCAATAACAATATGATAACAAGTTATAATCAAAATCCTAGAACTCTAAACTTGTACATTGAAAAACACACAAAGTATAGATAATAATAATATTCTATATGATATATCAAGATTATAAATAAACATGCATGGGACAAGCAAAATTAATAAAGCATAAATCTCCTAAACCCTAGTTTTAACATATAAGCATACTTAATATACCCTAATCCTTCAAAACATAGAGTCAAACCTCAACCTTATTACTTTTCACCTTGGTTGATTAAAACCTTAATTCTTCTTGGATCTTGATCAAAATTATATCTTGGTTCACTCACTAGCTACCTTCGCCGAATTCTTCTAAGTTCCCTTGACTATGTCTCTTAACATTTAAGCTTAATGGAACTTGGGCCTAAGTAGCTTGGAGAAAGATTTACATGAAAGAACGAAAGAGAGTGATGGATATATGGCATGAGAAAGAGTGAGAAAGAGAGAAAGAGAGAGAGAGAGAGAGAGAGAGAGAGAGAGAGAGAGAGAGAGAGAGAGAGAGAGAGACAGAGAGAGAGAGAGAGAGAGAGAGAGAGAGAGAGAGAGAGAGAGAATGGTGAGATTTTGAGTCTTGCTTTCCCCTCAATTTATAGACTAGGACTTAACCCTAATTACCCATTTGTAGTTGTCCCTTTTATGAAATAAATAAATTAAGCTTAATTTCCCTATGATGGCTGAAATCTCTATGAAAGGAAAGTGGGCATGTAATGTCCCAAAATCCCTAATGTGGTTTAATGGTTGGATTAGTAGGCCGGGAGGGCCATAATTGATTTATTATGCCATTAAAATATTATATGCATGTTTATGTGAATTATATTACAATATAATGTTAAATGCATGAATGTGGGTCCACATTTCATGACATGGGTATTTTGGTAATTTGGCCCGTTGAGGGCATAATTGTATATTTGTATGCATGTCGGTGATTTATTGTTGAGGCCACATTATAATGTGGATATGTTCGAGCTATTCGGCATGAGACGATCTTTGAGTATAAATTAGTGGTTTAGCCATAATGGGATTAAGTTCGAGGCTCGAGGTGAGTCTCGGGATATTTTGATGATTAAAGCATTGCCGGGAATTAAAGGGTAACGGGATATGAATTATTGGTATTTGAGAATATTGAGAATAACGATAATTGGAGGGTGTTAGTTATGATTAACAAAATAGGTGGGAAAGGACAGTTTTACCCTTGGGAGCCTTTAGAAACCTTTATTTGACCTAGGGGCATTTTAGTCTTTTCACCCCTAGGATTGATATAAGCCATTGAAGCTGTAGAACTTGCAAGAAACAGAGTATCAAATCACCTTTCTCGTACAACATTTCTCCTCCTTCTTCCTTTCAATTTTTGAACCCCAATCTGAAGAAACAAGCTAGGAATCAAAGGTTGGAGCTTAGAAACTTGGTTCATCCATTGAAGAAGACTCAAATCCCACTTGAGGTACAAATTCATCCATGAATTTTAGTTGTACTCTGTTATTCCTTATGGTTTTTCAGTTGAAGAATTTGAGGTGTCTAGTTAGGAATCAATGGAAGTTTTTGAGTAGGGTTGATTGGGTTTTGATAAGTTTGTGATATGAATGAAGTTTAGGGGTTGAATTTGATGTTTGGGTGATGTTTGGGATTGGTTTGGAAGCATAGTTTTCAGGGGAAGTTGCAAGGAAGGAAAACAGAAAAAATTCTGGTCTGCAGATGGCGCCCCAGCGCTAGGCAGGGCCGAGAGCTGGGCCTCTCTGACTTGGGCCAGTGCCCCAGCACCACCTAGCAGCGCCCCAGCGCTGGTCCATTTTCCAGCAAGTCTATTTTAGGGCTCGGGGTGACTTTTAAGGCTCGGCGATGGGTTCCTTTACCCTGTTTGGGTGGATTGGGAATCTCGAGAGTGCGGGATTGATCCTGGGAGTGAGGTTATAGATTGTGAACCTCTTATTGATTTACTTTATTAATGGATTCCAATTGGTCATGACTAGGTGACCGCTAAGGAACTAAAGGGAAGATCGTTCTTGTATTATTTCTCGCTCGAACCCGAGGTAAGAAAAATGCACCCCTATATGTGACACGCGTGGTTATTATAGAGGCATGTTGGTTGTTAAATGTGGACATTGATTGCATATTAAATGCTTAGAAAATCTTGCTTACTTGTGTATGGCACTGACTAATCAGAATCGGCACTGGTCGTGTTTTACTGACCTAAGAGTCAGAAACGGCATAAGCGTCAAGAACTCAGAGCCGATAAAAGATTAGATCTAATCGACATCGGCATTGAATGACTCATATGGGGTATTAATGCTGGTCTGACTCTAAGTTCAGTGAACATTGTAAGCGCTTGTCTAGTCTATGACTAGTTACTCAGAGCCAGGGCCAAAGGCCTAGGTGACTGTTTGTCACATGGCCAAGGGAGCGGAATCCCATAGTTGTGACTCTATGGTCACTCGGTAGGTTTATGTTGGTGACTATTCATCAGATACCTAGCTCGTTTAAGCTAGTGAAATTATCACTTATCTGTAAAGGGTACATAACACCTTAGTGACTTTTACAACTGTCACTTCTCTATTTTGGACTAAAAGTCCTGAATGATTATTATGATCATTATTGATATTATATTCATGCAGTATTGAGTTTTCTTGCTGGGCTTTGGCTCATGGGTGCTACGTGGTGCAGGTAAAGGGAAGGAAAAGCTCACCCAACCTTGAGTGGAGTGCTTAGGTGGCAATGTGTACATATGCGGCCGCTTGACCACCACGGCCAAGGAGTTCTCAGGGGAACTAGGGGATTTACCCTATTTTTGCCGCTTAGATCGGTGGGTTGTAAATTTTATAAAGTAATGACCGTTTTGTATTGTAAATAACTTGTAAACGTTTTTATGGGCCCATGAACAGTTTTATGTTTTAAATAAAATATATCCTTTCCTTTTGATTGGTTTTCCACCTTAACCTATTAATAACACCTAGAAGCACGTTTTTAACCAAAGAACTCGGTTAGCGAGTTAAATTGTAACGACCTGGATAACCAAGACCGTTACACTGTGTGTTACAATTAGTGCAAGACTTGCTAATCAAGTCATTTAGTTCAAAATGTGTTCCTAATGACACAAGCAGATTAGGTTTCAAAGAATCAGTTACAAACGATTAAATTTTATTAAAAGCAGATGTTTAATACATGGGATCCCAAGTCAAGGTTTAAATAACGTGAATATAAAGCTCTTAATTACAAGTAAGTAACCGAGCCACTCTAATGGCAAAATACATGTTTTAGGTTCCTATTCCTGAACAAACCCTCGACCGTGGTGGCCGAGCAGCTGACAATGTACACCTTGCCCCCAGAGCTCTCCAACCCATGGTCGACTTGTCTTACCTGCACCATGTAGCACCCGTGAGTCGAAGCCCAGCAAGAAAACATAATATCACGACATAACAGTATTAACAACTAGCAATTCACAGAGTATAGTCCAATAACCACAAAATACTATTCAGTACCATCAGGCTATAAAATGCATTCAAGCAACACACTGACCAATAACCATTAATCCAGCTCCAGACACTCATTAAGTCACAGACATTAATCCACAATAAACACATATCAAGCAATAACTAGGGTTAACGCCTGCAGGTCGCACCCTCTGTTTAACTCACCGCCTTTGGCTCGCTTAGGCCAACTACAGTGACATGCCCACTGACTCCGGCCAGCTTAACCGAGCTCAGTGCATAATAAGCTGTCCTCGGATACCAGTGTTCGAGCCGCGCCCTACGCGCAAGTGTGGATTTCGGCACCCTTAGACTGTTACCACATGTCCCCATGGCATAATACCACCTTATGACATTTATACAATTATAGGGAACTCTTAGTCCCAACACATTCACATGGTTTATTATGATCACATAACAATACATTCAAATATAGGGAGCACTTAGTCCCTTCCTATCCATATACACAGGTGCAGTTTTCTTACCTTTAATCTGTGCGGTTATAGAATTACGAGCAACGCCCCTTAAGCACGATTCGTTCACGAGCCTTAGCCTTTATTACCTAGTCACAACCAAAGCATAGGGTTTCATAAATACTCAAATATAGGTTCCAGTTATAAAACTAACTCTCGGGATATCAAATTCCACCAAGCACAGTGGTGAAACCAAACCCGAGCACACTAGGTCACTTCCCCATGCTTAAAACCCTCAAAATCCCAAGTGTGAAACCAAGGGCTGCGGCCCCCAAAGCCTAGCCGCGGCCCTTCCCCAAAACAGAACCTCCTCCCTCACTGAACCACACACGCGCCGCGGCCCTTGCCTTGGGCGCCGTGGCGCGCCCCCTTGGCCGAGCCCCCTTGGCTTCCTTACATGCTAGGGCCGCAGCGCTCTAGAACAGAGCCGCGGCCCTCCTCTTTGAAACCAAATTTTACACCATTTCCAAGTCTGAAACCTCACCTTAAACCATCCCAAAAATCCCCAACTCTTAACCAATTAATCCCCAACTTCTTTAGCATGATCTAAACCACCTAACTCCCAAGAAAACATAGCCTAACACACTCCAATCTCCTCCTTTCAAAATCTGAAACCCAAGTGCTAAAACACACACAAACCAGCCATCAAGCTCAATGAAAAAACTCTAAACCAGGAGTAGGGACTCACCTTTGCTGTAGTATCACTTTGCCAAGCTGTGACCAAGCTAAGCTCCCAAGTTTCCCCTCTTAATTTTGCCTTAGAACATCACAACTAAACTTGTTTCAGCACTTAACTAACACCCAGCTAAACTCATAATTCAACCACAGAAAACATAGTTAGATGCTTACCTTAATCCCTGTTCTAGTGCTTGATAAATCCCTGAGCTAGACCTCCAAATTCTCACCACCAAACTCAGAAATCCCAGCTAATTTCCCTTGGTTTCCTTTGTGTTTTTCTTTGTATCTCCTTGAGCGTGAGAGAGAGAGAGAGAGAGAGAGAGAGAGCCTAAGTACTTAGTCGGTTTATTTTTCTTCTAAAGGCTTCCTTATGTCTAACTTATCTATTAAGTTAATCCCGAGGCTCGGGGTGCCGGAACCGTCCCCGAGGCCAAAATGGTAAATTCCCCCAATATTCCCGCCTAGACATTCTAACCTCAAATATATCTCCATATATTTATTTCCGTGTCCCGATAACCCAAATTACTATCCGCTATCTAAAAGTATCCCCGACTTCTCCAAAGTCTTATCTTAAACCCTCATTGTGACTTTTTCCACTATCTGGCCCTAGAATTGTCTTGAGTCGTGCTCAACGAACCTGTCCACATAATAATGTGGTTCTCACGCATATATCACATGTCATATTACCACATAATATAACCAATTATCATATAAACATTATTAGCCACATATATATATCAATTTACCCACATAATAATGTGGTCTCAACAATTTATCACACATATTCACATTTATGCCCTTACCGGCCAAACAGGGCCCGCACACTTATCCAATATCCATTTCATGTTTTCTTACCATTGATTCCCTTAACTTCCAATTATGCCTTCCCGGCACACTAATCAAGGCTCTTAAGCCTTATTAGTAATTTTGGGTCGTTACATAAATTCATGGTTCAAAGTTCACCGTAACTGTCTTGTGGTAACCAGGGCGTTACAACTTGGTATCAGAGTGTGCCAAGGTTTAGGGTTTCTATAGACTGGCTGGGCATGTACACTCATCACTGAAGTCAAGCTCGACTTATGGTTTGGTAATTATTTATGTGGTTATATATTTAACTGCTTAAATATTATAAATGCTTTACTTGTATACATGAGACACCATGCTAAACCTGATCCCTGAATATTGCATCTTCAGCAACATTGTGCTAATTAGTACTGATATTGCTGGCACACACTTATTAGTATTGTGGATTTTGAACTATTGTCTGATACATGCTAAGTGCTAAATGATATGATAATGTAGCTATTTGTATATTTGTATGACTGTGGAATATGATAATTATCTGCTTGTTCTTGGACCGTAAGGCGGCAAGAGGTTTAGTTATTACTACCTGATTAGCCTTATTGACTATTACAGCACAGTATAAGTTGATAAGAATGAATCCAGGACAGACAGATACATCAGCTGGCCAAGGTTATCAAGGCTAGAATAATAATCAAGGTCAGGAGAATGACCAGGGACAAATTACACAGCCAGCTTCTGCGAACTGGCAGCAGTTATTTAATGATCTGCAGGCTACAGTGTTGAGACAGGGAGAAGAACTCCGCCTCTTGAGACAACAACAGATTTCGGTAGTGGCCAGTGTATCCGAGGCACCTCCTGCATCGGTGCTAGCAGCTGAGCAGTTGCCTGAGGTTGGTAACAAATGGAAGCCTCTTTATGAAAGGTTTAGAAAGCAGCAACCTCCAGTTTTCGAAGGCAGTGCAAATCCTGCTAAAGCCGAGCAGTGGATGAGCATGATTACCACCATCTTGGACTTCATGAGGGTGATTGGTAATGAGAGGGTGGCCTGTGCCACATATATGTTTCGGGAGGATGCCCGAATTTGGTGGGAGGTTATATCCCATACCAGAAATGTTAATGTCCTGAGTTAGGAGGAGTTTCAGACCATGTTCAATGAGAAATACTACAATGATGCCATCAGGGCAGCAAAAGCTGATGAGTTCATCAAGTTACTTCAGGGAAGTTTATCAATGATTGAGTATGCCCTGAAGTTTGATCGATTGGCAAAGTTTTCCATGGAGTTGGTGCCCACTGATGGGACCAGGAGGGAGAGATTTCTCCAGGGGCTACAGCCTAGATTCGCCCGAGATGTGCGCATTACCACTGTGGCAGGGGTTACTACCTATGCACAGGTGGTCGAGAAGGCACTCACAGCTGAGAGTGCAAAGAACAAGATTTGGCGAGAGAATGCAGCCAGGAAAGAGTTTAGGAGAACAGGTTCTCCATTTATTGGTTCTGGTAGGGGTGGAGGCCCCAGTGATCAGAAGAGGAAGGTTCTGGACACCTTCCCAGTTCCAGGTCCTGATAGGCGACCCCGTGGTATTTCAATGGGTCGTCCAGGTGGTAATGAAGCCTGGAAGTCTTATCCTGAATTCCCTAGATGCAAGAGGCGTCATTTGGGAGAATGTAGGGCAAGGGTCTGCTTCTCATGTGGAGCAGTGGGTCATCATAGAAAGGATTGCCCTAAGGCAAGGAATGAAGAACCCAGGAAAGCAGACAACTCGGCCCTAGCTCGAGTGTTTGCATTGACACAAGCAGAAGCTGAGGCTTCTCCCTCAGTAGTTACAGGTCAGCTTCTTAGTGTTGTAACACCTTATAATGTATTGATTGATTCTGGTGCTACACATTCTTTTGTTGCTAGTAGAATTATTGATAGACTGTGTAGACCCTGTGATTTTTATATTGTGGGGTTTGGAACTTTGTTACCCACTGGGGAATTAGTGGTATCCAGGAGATGGGTCAGATCTTTGCCAGTGATAGTGGAGGGCAGAGAGTTGTCAGTGGATTTTATAGAGTTATTTATGACTGACTTCGACATGATTCTTGGTATGGACTGGTTAGTGAAGTATGGGGAAACCATTGATTGTAGAAGGAAGATGGTCACCTTTGAGCCTGAAGGTGAGGATCCTTTTGTGTTTGTTGGTACTGTGCATGGACCTCGCATACCTATGATTTCTGTATTAAGGGCTAGAAATCTACTGCAGGGAGGTTGCATTGGATTCTTAGCCAGTGTGGTTGACACCACTCAGGTCGTGCCAGTGAGACCAGAAGAGACCAGATTTGTCTGTGAATTCCTAGATGTATTTCCAGAAGATTTGCCAGGGTTGCCTCCACACAGAGAGATAGAATTCATGATAGAACTGGCACCAGGGACGGAGCCAGTGTCTAGAGCACCTTACAGAATGGCCCCAGCTGTGTTGAAAGAATTGAAAGTACAGTTGCAAGAGCTGTTGAATTTTAGTTTTATCAGACCTAGTTTCTCACCTTGGGGTGTGCCAATTCTGTTTGTAAATAAGAAAGACGGTTCTCTAAGGATGTGTATTGATTACAGAGAACTGAATAAGTTAACAATCAAGAACAAGTATCATTTGCCAAGGATAGATGATCTATTCGATTAGTTGCAAGGTAAGAAGGTATTCTCAAAGATTGACCTTCGTTCTGGTTATCATCAGTTGAGGGTCAAGGAGGGAGATATACCGAAGACTTCTTTTTGTACCAGGTATGTGCATTATTAGTTCTTAGTCATGTATTTTGGATTTACTAATGCCCCAGCTACTTTTATGGATCTGATGAACAGAGTGTTCAAGGATTATCTAGGCCAATTTGTGATCGTCTTCATCGATGATATTCTGGTTTATTCTCAGTCAGAGTCAGAGTATGAGAAGCATCTGAGGTTGGTTCTACAGAGACTGAGGGAACGCATACTATTTGCAAAATTCAAGAAATGTGAGTTCTGGTTATCTCATGTATCCTTTCTTGGGAAGATTGTCAGTAAGGAGGGGATTAAGGTAGATCCATCAAAGATTGAGGCAGTCAGAGATTGGCCAAGGCCAAAGAATGCTTCTGAGGTTAGAAGTTTCCTTAGATTGGCAGGTTATTATAGGTGTTTCATCGAAGGGTTCTCAAAGATTTCTACTTCATTGACTGAGCTGACACGCAAGAATTAGAAATTTGTGTGGTCAGAAAAGTGGGAGAACAACTTCGAGGAACTGAAGCAAAGGTTGATTACAGCTTTGATTCTGAGTCTTACAACAGAACAGGAGAAGTTTGTGATTTACTGCGATGCTTCACATCAAGGTTTGGGCTGTGTTTTGATGCAATCAGAGAAGGTAATTGCTTATGCCTCATGTCAGCTGAAGGAGTATGAAAAGAGACATCCCACTCATGATTTGGAGTTGGCGGCTGTGGTCTTTGCTTTAAAGGGATGGAGGCATTATCTTTATGGGGAGAAGTGTGGGATTTATACAGACCATAAGAGCTTGAAATACTTCTTCAGTCAGAAAGATTTGAATATGAGAAAAGGCGTTGGCTGGAGTTAGTAAAAGATTATGATTGTGAGATTTTGTATCATCCAAGAAAGGCCAACGTGGTAGCTGATGCTTTAAGCCGGAAGGGTCCGAGACAGATTTATAGTGCGAGGCTAATAGCTAGAGAGTTAGAAGATGATATGAACAGAGCTGGTATAGAGTTGCTGGTGGGCCAGTTGGCCAATATTACGCTATAGTCTACGCTGTTGGAAAGGATCAAGGAGGGTCAGTTGAGTGATCCACAGTTGATCAAGATCAGAGAGGATGTTTTGGCTGGAGCATCCAAAGATTATACAGTGTCTGATTTGGGCTTATTGAGATACAAGGGTCGGATATGTGTTTCGTTAGACACTGCTATGAGGCGAGATATTCTTGATGAATCTCATATTACACCTTACTCTTTGCATCCAAGAACCACGAAGATGTATCAGGATGTGAGATCGTTGTATTGGTGGCTAGGGATGAAGAGGGATGTAGTGGAATATGTGGCTAAGTGCTTGACATATCAGCAGGTCAAGGCTAAGCATCAGAGGCTGGCAGGGTTATTACAGCCTCTGGATATTCCAGAGTGGAAATGGGAGGACATCACGATGGATTTCGTGGTGGGGTTACCCAGGACTGTTGGTCAGCATGATTCTATCTGGGTTATAGTGGATCGCTATACCAAGTCAGCTCACTTCTTGCCAGTGAGGACTACATATACAGTTGATCAGTATGCAGATCTCTATGTGAGAGACATCGTGCGCCTCCATTGAGTGCTTAGGTCGATCGTGTCAGATCGGGACCCTACTTTTACTTCTAAGTTCTGGGGAAGTCTTCAGAAAGCCATGGGAACACAGTTGAAGTTCAATACTGCTTATCATCCCCAGACAGATGGGCAATTTGAGAGGACGATCCAGATATTGGAAGACATGCTGCGAGCATGTATGCTGGACTTTGGTGGATCTTGGAGTAAGTATCTACCTTTGATAGAGTTCTCCTACAATAACAGTTATCAGTCTACCATTGGAGTTGCACCTTATGAGATGTTGTATGGTAGGAAATGCAGATCTCCCATTCATTGGGATGAGACAGGTGAAAGGAGATACTTGGGTCCTGAGGCAGTTCAGAGGACCAGTGAAGCCATTGAAAAGATTAGAGCTCGGATTCTCACTTCTCAGAGTAGACAGAAGAGCTATGCAAATCCCAAGCGCAGAAACGTGGAGTTCCAAGTGGGAGACTACGTCTTTCTTAGAGTCTCGCCATGGAAAGGGGTGAGAAGGTTTGGGAAGAAGGGTAAGTTGAGCCCTAGGTTTGTAGGTCAATTTGAGATCCTGGAGAGGATTGGTCAGGTGTCTTACAGATTAGCCTTGCCTCTGGCATTGTCAGCTGTGCATAACGTGTTTCATGTTTCAGCTCTTCGGAGGTGTGTATCTGATGTGACTCATGTGTTGAGCTATGAAGATCTGGAGCTCGAGGCAGATCTCTCCTATGAGGAACAACCAGTCCAGATACTTGACAGGAAGGACAAGGTCCTCAGGAATAAGACGATACCTTTGGTTAAGGTATTGTGGAGGAATAGGAAGGTCGAGGAAGCGACCCCGGAGCTGAAGTCAGATATGCGGAGTCAGTATCCCGAGCTGTGCAGGTAAATTTCGAGGACGAAATTTCTGTAAGGAGGGGATAGTTGTAATGTCCCAAAATCCCTAATGTGGTTTAATGGTTGGATTAGTAGGCTGGGAGGGCCATAAATGATTTATTATGCCATTAAACTATTATATGCATGTTTATATGAATTTTATTATAATATAATGTTAAATGCATGCATGTGGGTCCACATTTCATGACAAGGGTATTTTGGTAATTTGGCCTGTTGAGGGCGTAATTGTATATTTGTATGCATGTCGGTGATTTATTATTGAGGCCACATTATAATGTGGATTTGTTCGAGCTATTCGGCATGAGACGATCTTTTAGTATAAATTAGCGGTTTAGCCATAACAGGATTAAGTTCGAGGCTCGGGGTGAGTCTCAAGATATTTTGATGATTAAAGCGTTGCTGGGAATTAAAGGGTAATGGAATATGAATTATTGGTATTTGAGAATATCGAGAATAGCGGGAATTGGAGGGTGTTAATTATGATTAACGAAATAGGTGGGAAATGACAGTTTTACCCTTGGGAGCCTTTAGAAACCTTTATTTGACCTAGGGGCATTTTAGTATTTTCACCCCTAGGATTGATATAAGCCATTGAAGCTGTAGAACTTGCAAGAAACAGAGTATCAAATCACCTCTCCTGTACACCATCTCTCCTCCTTCTTCCTTTCAATTTTTGAACCCCAATTTGAAGAAACAAGCTAGGAATCAAAGGTTGGAGCTTAGAAACTTGGTTCATCCATTGAAGAGGACTCAAATCCCACTTAAGGTAAGAATTCATCCGTGAATTTTTGTTGTACTCTGTTTTTCCTTATGGTTTTTTAGTTGAAGAATTTGAGGTGTCTAGTTCGGAATCAATGGAAGTTTTTGAGTAGGGTTGATTGGGTTTTGATAAGGTTGTGATATGAATGTAGTTTAGGGGTTGAATTTGATGTTTGGGTGATGTTTGGGATTGGTTTGCAAGCATAGTTTTCAGGGGAAGTTGCAAGGAAGGAAACCAGAAAAAATTCTGGTCTGCAGATGGCGCCCTAGTGCCATTCTTGGTGCCCCAGCGCTAGGCAGGGCAAAGAGTTGGGCCTCTCTGACTTGGGACAGCGCCCCAACGCCACCTACCAGCGCCCCAGCACTGGTCCATTTTCCAAGAAGCCTATTTTAGGGCTCGGGATGACTTTTAAGGCTCGGGGATTGGTTCCTTTACCCTGTTTGGGTGGATTGGGAATCCTTAGAGTGCGTGATTGATCCCGGGAGTGAGGTTTTAGATTGTGAACCTCTTATTGATTTACTTTATTAATGGATTAAAATTGGTTGTGACTAGGTGACCGCTAAGGAACTAAAGGGCAGATCGTTCTCAAGGGTCGTTCTTGTATTATTTCTCACTCGAACCCGAGGTAAGAAAAATGCACCCCTATATGTGACACGCGTGAGGCATGTTGGTTGCTAAATGTGGACATTGATCGCATATTAAATGCTTAGAAACTCTTTCTTACTTGTGTATGGCACTGACTAATCAGAATCGGCACTGGTCGTGTGTTACTGACCTAAGAGTCAGAAACGGCATAAGCGTCAAGAACGTAGAGCCGATAAAAGATTAGATCTAATCGACATCGGCATTGAATGACTCATATGTGGTATTAATGCTGGTCCGACCTTAAGTTTGATGAACATTGTAAGCGCTTGTCTAGTCTATGACTAGTTACTCAAAGCCAGGGCCAAAGGCCTAGGTGACTGTTTGTCACATGGCCAAGGGAGCGGAATCCCACAGTTGTGACTCTATGGTCACTCGGTAGGTTTATGTTGGTGACTATTCATCAGATACCTACCTCGTTTAAGCTAGTGAAATTATCACTTATCTGTAAAGGGTACAAAGCCCACCTTAGTGACTTTTACAACTGTCACTTCTCTATTTTGGACTAAAAGTCCTGAATGATTATTATGATCATTGTTGATATTATATTCATGCAGTATTGAGTTTTCTTGCTGGGCTTTGGCTCATGGGTGCTATGTGGTGCAGGTAAAGGGAAGGAAAAGCTCACC